>NC_139335.1:7592500-8207500 GCF_056507025.1 Lutjanus erythropterus
GATCTGTTGAATAAATTAACACTCATGTTGCGCACACAGTGGGATGTGAGAACTGAACATGGACCAACTGTACAGTAGGCAGGTTTATGCACATTTTCCAAAGTCAAATTCAAGCACTTTTCAAGCATGTAAAAGGTGCATTTTAATGTTTTTCCAGCACTTTAAAGCTGCGGTAAATCACATATTTACATACACATAGCTAAAACCATATAGGGTCTGGGGTGTCCAGATAGGAGAACCCTTTTAGTTCCTGATAGAACCATTTATAAAGTTTCCACCTGGAGTCCTTTCAGAAGGTTCTACCGAGAACCAAACATAAAGGGTTATTCCCTATGAGAGATTCTACAGTGAACCCTTCAGTGGTGCAAATGTTCCACCCAGAAACCTTTTTGGGGAATCTATCCAGAGCCCTTCCACCTTCTACAGCCAACAACTGAGAACCCATTTATATTTCAAAATTTTAATCTGGGACCGACTCAAAACCCTTTTCCACCAAAATAGCTCTGGTTCCTGAACCGGTTCGGTTCAAGGTTCTTAGAACCTTGGCGCTAGCTAGTGATTCAGCTGTGTTTCCACCAGTTTTGAGCAGAACCATTGTAATCAAGGATGTCATCAACACAACAACCCATAGGAAAAGAAAACCTGCTATACTTTGGTTCCTGCCTTTTGGAACATTTGTTTCTAAGAGTGTATGTTCAAAATGATTAGGCCCCATTTCGGTTATTCATCAAATCAGATGTCACTGTGCTGCAAAGAACTAAAATAATGTTTTGTGATTCTACAGCGGAGCGACAATTAAAGGAAAACACAAAGCGTCATGTTTCAAAATGTGTCACCTGTCTGTAAGTGGACTTGGCATCCAATATAACATGGATGAGCCAATATGAAACAGTCACTCACACCAACACTAGACAAATAACTTCAATTTCAATAAAATCCTTTTCAAGCGAGGCTCGAGTGACTCGTCTTCATTTTGTGTGAAAGGCAAAATCAATTAGGCTGACTTATTCTACTTCTTTGTCTAAAGAGCAAACTATTCAGCAGTAATGCAATTACAATTTCAAGCACTTTCAAGCACCCCTAAATCAAAGCACTTTTCAGACCTTGCAAACATTAAATTAAAGGGGTAATATGTTGCAAATACCCATGCAAAAATGAGTACAACAGTTCAAATAGTGAGTTGGCACCATAAATGGTATACTGAATAGGTTGAAACACATTTCTAGCACCCGTAACACTGAGTAGCCAAGCTCCAACTGAGCCATGAAAGGAGAGTAAAAAAAAGGGAATTGTGCCCTTACAATAACCTTGACTACCACAACAGAGCGTGGGCTTTTGTCTCCAGCTGACACTCCCTCAAAAAGTGGGCGCGTGGCTTCGCGAGGTCACATCTCTGAGATGAACCACCAGGAGAAGTGAGAAGAGTGAGAAACACTGGTTCACCTGGATCAAATTGAGTTCAGCAGGGTGTCTCGGCCTTGCCACAACAGCTCGGGCAACCAACGCCAAAAATAAATAAAAGTGTTTTGATGACAGAGATCGGTCTGGTGACGCGCTGCCCTGACCGCATCACGCCCGCCGTGTCCAGCAGCAGCATCAGAGGCGTCACGTGAGGCCTCCGTCCAGCCGAGGGACAATCTGGCCTGACTGCAGGCTTCCCCTCCCTCCCGCCGCTCTGGGAACAAACTGCCTATGAACACACAAACACCCCAAAAATGACTCCTCCCTAACGCCAGAGCTCATCTTTGCTTTGTATTAACTGGCATTTTACTCTTCATACTCCCTCCTCCTCCTCCTCCTCCTCCTCCTTCTCTCTCACCGGCTCTGCTCTTCCCTCCCTCTTGGTCTTCTTTCATTCTCGTCGCTGCCAAGAACTTAATGACACCACTGAGCTAACTCGTTGCTATGGAAACAGGCTCATGATTGGTTGGGAGGGCTGAGGGAGAGTTTGGAATGATTGTGGGTGGGGACATGGAGTGCTGGCTGGGTGGGTGGGTAGCTACTGGGGGGGGGGGGGGGGGGGGCAATGACTGTAACATTTGTACAGAAAAAAAAACCCATTAACAATCCCTCTTGGCGAGCAGAACGCAGTGACATTCCTCTGGTCTGTCGTGACAAACACACATCACATCAGATGTGAAGGCTTTCATCCATTTCCCTGTTATCTCTTAAAGGGACAGTTCATACCTAAATCAAAAAGACGTATTTTTCCTCTTACTTGTAGTATTATTTATCCATCTAGATTGTTTTGGTATGAGTTTCTGTGATTTGGTGATATAAACCGTAGAGATTTCTGCCTTTTCTCAAACATAATGGGACCAAATGGCACTCGACCCTTCTATTGTAGAAGGAAAGTAGTTCTAATGGATTCAACCATAGAAAGAGAGCAGCTCCGGTAGATTCCACTGTATAAAGAAACTTCTCACAACAAGGTCTGTGTGTTATCTTTAGTATCCGAGTCATGATTTCTGCAAAAAGACATTGCTACTGAATTTTTCAAATGTAATTTCGTGGCGCTTTGAGCATCACAAGCCAAGTGCCATTTAGTCCCATAATATAGAGAAGGCAGACATCTCTACCACCAATATCTCACACCAATAGAATCTAGATGAATAAAGAGCACTGCAGGTAAGGTTTTTTCTGGAGACTCTGGAGTGAACTGTCCCTTTAATTCTTGCTCTGAGCTTGTGGTTCAACACCGCAGGCATCCACCGGCTTTTTTCCTGACCGCCTGAGAAAGGCCACAGCAGAGAGGCGTGCGTGCACACGGCTGACAGGCGAACCCACGTACACAGTTACATACATAATCATCATCTATTTCTAAAGCGGAGAGCACACGATGCACGTTCCATAAATAGATAGAACGGGAGGAGGAGATCAAACTGTAAAAACTTCAATAAAACATCATAATCGGCTGTAAAAGACGGAAACAAACAAAAACCATGCCTTCTGTTTCTAAAATGAGACTTCAGTCAAACAAATCTGCATTCAGTCAACTTAAAATGTATATGAGACTCAAGGGCAGATACTGTATTAAATTCTCAAGAGCAATTCCTGAAGGGAACAAAGTGCCGCCCAAAGCACTGCTGTATTAATGTACATAGAGGAAATCCTTCTTACTACTGTATCTTGGATAATTGATAAGTGTTGGACAGACATGTTCAAATGTTTTACATAATTACATTAACAGTAATGATAAAATAGCAGTGGTCCTTTTCAGTCCAATAGCCTATTTAGGTTAGTTTGTTTAATCAGCAATACAAAGAATGGCCACTAGGTGTTAATGGTACACCATGTATGGGTGTTATTTTATATTTACAATGAGTATGGTGTGATCTCGTGTAACAGCTCCATCAAGAAGACAGCTTAAAAATTAATTTGCTCTTCTTTTATGCCTTTAATTTATATGGCAGCTGACAAAATGACAGGAAAAGGGGGAGAGAGAGTGGGGGAATAATATGCAGCAAAGGGCCACAGGCGAGAGTCGAACCTACGGCCGCTGCAGAGGACCCACAGCCTCGGTACATGGGACAAATGCTCTAAAAACTGAGCTACCAGGCCACCAATTCATGCTTTAATCCTATTTTTCTGCTACATTTTGTAGTCACTAAATATCTGTTTTGATTTTTACAAGATTATAAAGCTCAAAATAAGCACAGTTCCAGTTCAAAGATTGAAGGTTTCAGAGCTCTATAAAGGAAAATCAACAATTTTAGGGACCTGCTAAAGGCTAGGAATGAGAAAAATGAGTGCTGTTGCTGTGCTTCCTGAGAGTCGTACTGTCACTGAAATAAAGAAGACGTGACCTTAAAAAAATGTCTTGCCACAGCAAGGCCAGCGATGGCTGCAACGTGAGGAGGGGGTCAAGGTGAAGCGTCCATCATGGAGATGGAGGACAGAATAGGTGTCATAGGAGGTGACGTTGCACTGGGATTATAATGATTATAAAAGAGGATGTTCTCCAGGACAGCGACTTCATAAACCTGCATAAGACGTACACCCAACACCCCTGACAATTGGTAATAATACATCATTAAATTAATGATAGGTTGCATGCGTACATTTTGAATTATATTATAATTTGAAGTGCAATTTATTTTTCAAATTCAAAATGTCTTCAAACTAATGAAATATACAATAATTATGGAAAAAGTCTGGTTTGGATAACAGCAGACTAACTGCACAAGCTGACAAATTTTTATCTATAATTATGACAAGTGCTTCCAGAGCACATTGTTATATTATGCAATATTATGGTGTTACATTTACAATGATATGCTGAGGGGGACAACTGTCTGTTTTCCCAGAAAAGGGGGGATCCAGACCCCCTTGTCCCCCCCATGTTACACAGTGAGCTCTAGACAACGTGAAGCATCGCTTCTGACAAACTTTAAATTAATTCTAAGATTCAATGGCAGCGGCATCAGTGTAAAATGTGACAAAGTGTCAGTGTCCACAGCCAAAGAACTGAATGCCGCTCCACCGCTCTGGTCACCTCATTAATATGCTGCCTTCTGTGCGCCAAAAGACAAGTTCGCTCGCTAAAATCCTGTCAGCACACATCTCCACCCCACGCAAACAGCCTTACCACAGACTGTGAAGGTCTGCCGTCCTGGTTAAAGTGCCGTTCCACATATTCTGAGGACAGGAGGTGACTGCAGAGAGAAGAGAGGTACCATGAATATCTCTAACAGCATTATCTGTTTCACCATGAAGCCAAAATTGGTTTCATCAGGGATATTTTTCCACCTCTCACTCTCATCTCAAATCTATTACACAGAGAACATATTAACATGGGGTGTTAATAAAATCAGTGGAACCTCATAAAAATGCAGCAGTGTCGGTCTTTGTGTGTGTGCGTGTGTGTCACATTGGTATTCCCCATCTTGTCGTGTAACATAATAGAGCCGCTAAGTGCATTTGCTTAAGTGCGTGGAAATGCTAATCAGAACAGCTGCAGTAAATTAAGAGCACCTACTGATACAAGCGTGTGCAAAGAGGCAGATCTGATGATTTTAGGCGGTAATACTAACTGGTTTAGCTCCAGGTCCAGAGTGAAGGTTTGTCCGAAGGCTTCCACTTGGAAACAGCTCTGGGCCAAGTGGACGGGCTGAAAAAAAAAAAAAGAAACCACAGTGACAGAGACAGATTAGACAGCTGATAAATTGAAGTGTAACAAAACAATTGTGGTTAAGTGTGTCGCTCTGTAAAAGCCACAGAGTGATTTTGAAAAAAGTCCCATGAATAATTCAACAGAATCAATAGTGTGTACGCTCTAAAAGCATCTCAGCCGCTGAAATATTATGATTGATAAAGTCTCCATCGATCGACATTGGCTGCCAGCATTCGGACTGCAGAGAGGTATGGCTGTTTAAGAGCTGGGCTGGAGTTTCCTGATCGAGATGGATGGACAGAGGCTGGACAAAAGAAGGAAGAGAAGAGAGGAGGAGGAAGAGGAGGAGGAAACTTCACTGCTATTGTCAGTGATGCTGTACCAATTAGAGCGGTTACAATAACAGAATTTTAAACCTCGATACAACACTGGAAAAATTCGATACCACTGCAAAAAGAAACAAAGTCTTTGGCCCACAAAATAGGACAATTTTTTCAACCTGCGCACAGTGCTCCTAAAAGAAAAAGTCATTAAATACTGTCTGGCTTTGCTGCAAACCAAATTTCAGGCAGGGCAATAGAGACTGAACTGAAGTGAGGCCTTTAAAGAGCATTTTTTATATTTTGGTACTATGGATACCACGATTATGAACAAATATTCTCTTATTTTTGTTTGTATCCACCATTTGTTCTTATTTTACCAGTACCTACTGATTGCTCAGATTCACCAGTGTTTTCTTATGTCGACTCTTTTCTTGGCTACAAGAAAATTTTCACCTTGGTGAAACATAGCCATTTTTTGGTCAAAGTCTGGAGCGGCAACTATTCTCTTCAGAGACCGTACATTTCTTGGCTTTGGCATCCATAGCAAGGCTCAAGTTCATTCACTCACTTCAGTTACTATGCATCCGTCTGCTGGCACAGCATTTATAGCATCACAATATTTCGATTTTACTATTGCTGAAATTCTGAAATTCTTCTCCTTGACAAGGTCTTTTTTGGTGGCATATCTCCAGTTCTTGGGCATGTAACAGATTATTTGCAAACACCTGCCCCTGCATAGCTATTAAGGGGTGTTATCTATGCCGATAACAAACAACTGGCCACGCCCCTCCAATTTATGACCCAGTGGGATTCATCATTCAGCACACCTGGGTAAAAGCACATTTTGGTGGTTATGAACATTTGGTCCATCTGGAAACTTGTCTTATTTTTCCTCTTAACACAAAATTAAGAGAAATATAAGAGGAAAATAAGAGACTGTTGCTGCGTGAGGCCCATTGTGTCATTTTAAACATATGGTATCAGGAAAGTATCAATATTTATAACAACCTTAATGAACAGCTGCCAGAGCTGAGGAGGTAAGGACACTGCAGCACCAATATAGAGAAAAATAAGAGAAATACACTGAAGACTACACAGCATGTCTCTTCAGCAGCTCAGGCTGTGCCAGCGTGGCTTTGATCTCAGTCTGGAGGAACCAGGCTGCAGTGAATCACCGGGCTTTTACAATAACATACATCACTATCCAGGAATCATTCCCTCCTGTGACTACATGCAACAGATTTCTTACTACTGTCTTGGAGAGGCTGAAGCATGGCGTCCATCAAGGCTGCACTCTGTCGAGTGTTTATTTTGTTTACGCTTTACAGTATTCACGATAATTGTTACACTACACACACTGTTGAATGTTATGAACTCCACTCACTTCGCCCAATTTCTCTCTGCTCCATTGCACTATTCATTCTGCTACACTGCTCACTACATTTACATACAGGTGTGCACTGCACTTCAAATGCCAACAGGCAAATACCTCAGAGTTCATGGTTCTGTTCCTGTTTGTAATGGTACTTTTTGTGCAAGATGTCTTCTGTGATTTTTCATATTTATGCATGTTTGCTTTTCTACATTTCTATATTCTATATTTTTTCTCCAAAACTTTTCCTCCAAAATCAACAAAACATTAAAGTTTCTTGTAGAAGCTTTAAGGTGTTCCATCCAAAGCCCATTTCATAGCTGTTCTGGTGCTTTCGACTGTGTCAGAATCTTCCTCAGCTGGAGGACTTTGCACAGTAATTTTTCAATCCATACAGGATATCCACCCAGAAACCAATAATATCAATACCCTGCTGCAGCATGTCAACGTCAGCCTGATATCTTAAAATAATTGTAATCCAGTGCAGTCTTTATGCACAAACATTAAAAACATTCCCCTCACCTCACTTATTTTCAATGCAGCATTATGTGACAGAACAGAATGAAAAAGCACAGCTCATCTCTTTCTGCTTCTAAATTTATGATGTCTCTCATTCTTGGCGTCTTTAATATTTCAAAAAACAAAACACAGCAGGGCGACAGGGTACAGCAGCTGAGACAGGAACTTCTGAAACCTCGTCTACTTGAACAGTGTCATCATTTGTATCTCATGAATGTATATTATGTTAACTGCGATGCATCCAAACATGAGTTCTGCGGTTCAAATAATGAGTAGACGGTATATTAAAAGGAGAAATCTGTAATATATTTACCATATTAAATCTTAAAAACGATCACGATATGTCATCAGAGAGCAAGGAAACATGCTGAATCGAAATATTCGCTTCACTTACAGCCACAGTGTCCTCCTTTGAAATTTCCATTCCAGACCGGAAAAACTGCCCTTTCTTTTTTTTTCACATTAATTAGAGTTCAAATTAATGCTGAATTTTCACCAAATGAGTAAGTGTCTGTTTATGAGTCTTAAGACATCATTAATAATCTTGTTGAAGGCGTAGATGTTTATAACTATTAAACTGAGTTTGGCAGGCAGTGAGATGGGCAGTCACTTAAATTATCATCCAGAAAGTGTTATTTTCAGGCTTAACTTTACAGGCAGGCAATTGATGGTTATAAACAGCTGATTGACTTAGAGTAAAGGACTCATCGCTTGTTCTAATTGTCAAATTATGAGGGTGCACAACCTGTGCTCCTGCAGAGCTCCTGCAGAGCTCCTGCAGCCTGTCTGTCTCTGTGGTGTCAGGGGAGGAGAGGGCAGGGGAAAACAACTCACTTCAACCACAGACAACTGTGTATTTAACAACATTACAGCCTTTTTAAGATTTCAATCCAATGGCGCCAAGTCGCTACTTGGACTTTGCCACACAATGGCCAACAATGCTCTTTTAATTAGGTTGAAATCCTATTTAATATACGATCTTTGGTTAAAGCGAGTTGTCTGAAGCAGGAAGCAGGCTGGAAGGAGAAGCTGAAGCAGGCTGCAGGAACACCACAGAAGCACAAGAAGCAGCATTGTGAATTGACAATGATGAGCGACAACACTGTCAATTGTCTGCACAGCCTGTTATCCCGAAAACAAAAGTCCACTGCCACGAAAATACAAACTCAGGAGTTGGTGTTCAGTGAATGCCTACCAGATTTGATTAACATTTTGCTTAACTGTTATAAACATCTACTCTTTCTAAAGGATTATTAAAGACTTCTTGCACCTCATAAACAGACACTTCATTGAACTGATCTGCACTGATTTGAGCTCAAATTTATGTAAAACATTTGGCCTGGAATGGAAATATCAAAGGAGGATAATGCAGCTGCAGTGCTGTTGTCAGTATTTCAACTAAGCATGTTTTCTTAATTTCTGATGAAATATCATGATCATTTTATGTTTTATTACAGCAAATATATTACAGATTTCTCCTTTAGGATGGGTTCTCCTCGAGAGACAACATGTATCTTAACTATATTCTTCAAATGTGCCTGCGTGTGTGTGTCTGTGTGTAAGGAGCTTAATGTACCCTCTCATAACAGTTATATGAACTACATCATATCAGCATGACAGAGAGATAGAGGGGTGGGGGGCAGGGTAGGGGAGCTAAAGCTTCTTGGACCATGCAGCACTTCTCACACAGGCCTGTTTCATAATTTATGGGGACATACTTCAACACACCATTGAATAATGAAGAAGTCGGGGGCTCGGCACGGCAGCCGGATGATCGGACATAATGACTGAATATTTCAGGAGGGGCTAAGCTTTTTTCTGTGGAGAGGAGGACCACCACAAACACGCAAACATTTAAACAGTTCTTTGATAAATTTACTACATTGCTTGTACTATGTACAAAACAGGTCAGAGGGTTTTAGTTTCAGTAGGGTAACTTGTTGCCAGATGTCACTGCGTGAGTACAGGTGGGAATAAATGGCTGTAAAGCAACAACTTGTCTGTCTCAGTTCTTCACTGTGGACATTCAGAGGGATTTTCAGTGACTAACTGGGTCAAAAATACCACCCTGCACTGTCATCCCTGTGTAGCAGGAGCCGCGTGAGCAGCAGAGAGCTGAGTGGTGCACACTTACAGACACGGGAGAAATGAGGTTCCCATCTGTCTCTGCACTGTCACACCCATATATGCTCACACAGATTTGCTACAAGGCCACCGAAGGATGCATGTTGAGCACCAGACTTTTCCAGAACTTACTGATCTGCACATTTAAGTGCTGCAGACCCCCATTTCATATGATTTTGGTCCAGAGAGAAACCTGTGAGAGATGATAATGAATCCTCTGATTATTCGTCTTCTCCGTCCAACTGGAATACTTTCTTTTAAGTGAGATTAATCTATTCCTCATCTTGATGGGAGATTCCTGAAATCTAATCAAGTGTCTATGCTCCCCAAATTAAGACCACTGGGCTGAGACTGACAGAGAACAGAGTAATCAGATGCGAATATAAACAATTTTGAGAGTGAGATTGGTGACATAGGGGGTTTATTGTTAGTCACAACTTACCGAGGAGTCTCCGGTGCTGTTCTTCACCCTGGTATCCAAGTGGTCATGAGCCATTTCCTCCTCCGACTCGATCTGCTGCACCAGACGCTTCGGGTACGTGATCTTAGTGGCAGTGTCCTCGCTATCTGGCCGCCCTGCCAGGGTAAACCAGTCCCACATGCCACCATCCTGCACTGGGCTCCTGTCCACACCTGCATGTAGCACAACACAAGAAACATGGTCTGACAAGGTGGGGAAAGTGATTCTTAACAAGCGAGCACTCAGATCAGTGTTTTTTGGCAGATGTTATTTGCACCCAGGTTGTAATAGTCATTGTGGCTATTTGCACCTAGGGTGTATATAGCCTTGCATGGCAGAGACATGCACCAAGACGTCTGCAGCCAAAAATTATATTTGTACCTGGGATGGATTAGCCAATGTGGCTATTTTTACCTAGGCTGGAATAGCCAGTTTGGTTTTTTGCACCCAGAGTGGAATAAGCAATGTGGCTATTTACACCCGGGTGTGTATAACCTGGCATGACAGAAAAAAGCACCCAGATGGCCATAACCATCAATGATATTGTCATTCGGGGTGGAAAAGCCAGTGTGGCTGTTGGTATTCGGGGTGGACACCCCAATGTGGCTATTTACACTCTGATGTATTTAGCCTAGCATGGCAAAGACAAGCACCCAAGTGTCCATATCCAACAATGCTATTTGCACACAGAAACCATTATCTTTCCCTAATCCTTACCAAGTAGTTTTGTTGGCCAAACCTAACCAGACTGCAACTGAAAACTGATAATAACAGTTATAAAACTGTAAATAACAGGTACCACTGACATGTATTTTCACACTACTGTCAAATTTTAGATTCCTGGGACTGGATTTGGACTCTCCCACAGGAAAGCCTTGCACTTAACCCATTCATCCACCGCAGCCTCTTGTCAACAGTGAATTTGTCACTCTTTATAGCTAAAATAAGAGGTTCTGATGTGAACAGCCAAAGAGCTGCCTACTTCTACCCAGGTACAAATGGACACAGTTTTTTTCTGGCTGATGGTTTGGTGACCTAATTTATCACACTGACAACTTCAAACATTTTATCAGTCATTGCCTATAAATATTTTAGTGGACATAATAAGGTTTTGATGGAAAATAATGAATGTATGATTTTAGTCTATAAGCTAATAGACTGACGCCCATATTGACATGTGCACTTGGCCCATATAGCTTAAAATTTCATAATTCATCAATAGAGCTCTAAAACACGTTGTCTTTGTGATTGACAAGTCACATCATTGTGCTTTTAGATGTTTACTTGAGAAAACACCGCTGCTGCCTGGAGATACTTATGGGTAGGTTGGATACAGGCAATGGGGGCTGCGATTGAAATGTGTTGATGCAGCAAATCTTCCGCATCGGAGGGTGCTCTGAGGCCAGCGGGCTGGTTGCCACCGAAATCCCGCTGCAATAAAATCACAGCCTCGGACGGATCGGGGTTAGAAAAGTGCTGGTGCAAGGGGAAAAAAATGTGGATGCAAAGGAAACGAAAAGGGTGCTCCCGCTCTTTATCCACCCCCTCCCTCTGCTCTCTCTCTTACCTGAGACTGCAAGCCTCTCGCCCACTGCAGCAAAGACCATGAAGCACCACACCGCCAGCATGATCTTCACATATTCCCCCGGATTACACCATCGAGAGCAGCAAAATGTCACGAACCCGGCCGGCGGAGCGGAGGAAGAAGAGCAAAACGCGCAGAGCGGAGATGATGGCGAAGCTTGAAGATGAATCTGCTGCTAAACATCTGATGAAGCGCGCCCTCTCATCTCTCCCCCCTCTCTATGGCTCTCTGTCTCTCTCGCCGCTATTAAGGATTTGACTTTGCATATCATAAAGATGAAAAATGAATCATAACCTACAGACCTAGGGCGGAGAAATTGATCAGTGAGGAGATGGTGAGGAACGGGAGAGCGCGCACCGCGGACGCATACCTCCGCAAGGCTGCGCGGGTGCGTATGGGTGTATGGATGAGCTCGTGTGTGCGTATATGCGAATCTGCGGTATGCGGAAACGAAGGGATGGGAGAGTGAAGAGAAAATGCGTTGGGTCTTCTGCGGTGAGGAGGACACGTGGGACCGTTGTACCCTCCCTCATCCCGAGCAGCCTCCTCCTCCCGTTGCCATGCAGCTCTCCGTGCAGGAAGAGGATGCGACAGCCCGGCTGAGGAGCTGCACGGCCGAAGACGAACCGTTAAGGGGATCAGGGTTTATAACACTTCATTCATTTTCTCAGTGTAGAGGGGCTATGAACGGTGGCGCGTCTCTAAAAGACGTTACATGAAGATTACAGGTCTGCAGGGATGAAGGTGTGTCCGAGGAGAGACATCACAGCTGAACGCAAAAACATCCGTGCAAATACATTAGTGGCATCGCCGTCATAAATGGTCCCACAGATACTCTGTTTCTGTGGCAACCAACTCAGTTTGGGGATGTATGCATAATTCATATTTTTACAAAAGATCTCTACTTTTGCTTTTACATCCTGTCATTCTCTGCTGAAAAACATTAAATACATGCAAATGCCAAAAAATAAACTTAAAATAAGAGCTAATTCCCTAACCACATTGACATACCAGAATTACCACCTTGTGGTTGTTTATCTTTGTGAACCAGTCAAGTTGCAGTTTACATCCACATCTGTCTAGACTCTTCTTTTGCCAAATAGACATTATTTGACTTCCATGAAATATTTCCATTGAGAAACATGATGTCTTCTCTTTGATACTTTTTTTCCTTCTGGGAAGTAGAGAGTTTATGACCTTTGACCTCTTGGATAGAATGTGTCATCACCTTGTCATTTCATCTTATTAGTCACTTGTGTGAATTCTTGAGTTATGGCCAAAAATATATTTTGTGAGGTGACAGTGACCTTGACTTTTGACCTCCAAAATCTAATGAGTTCAAGTGGACACTTGTGCCAAATCTGAAGAAATTCCCTCAAGGTGTTCTTGAGATATCATGTTCACACACATCGATACTCTGTATTGGCACACAAAGTTCAGAATATTGGAATCAGAATCTGGATAGAAAAAAATCTTACCAGAACATCTCTAGTTCAGACTTGCTTGTGATTTCCACATGTGACTTACTCCCATCTCTGGATTCCCCCCCCCAATTTCATATTTACAAAGCTGGTTTTCACTTAAGGCAAACAGTGTGACATTTAGTTTATGTCACATGGGAGCTTTTAAAGATCTTCTCGCTGTCGAGAAAAACACGCAAGTAGCAGAGTAGGTTTGACAACTGAGGAAAAGTACTTTGTGCTCGTCTCCTTCGGTGAATTCAGAAAAGAGACAGTGGAGTGGTTTGTAATAAAGCAGGAAATGTTATGGACAAATAAATCAGTTTTTCCAGGCATCTGCATTTGAACCAAGCATCACACAGCAAACAGTTACATCATTTTTTATAATATTTATGTTAAAATTTGGTAAAATACTCAAAAAATGATCAATATAATCACATTACTGTGTAGATCTACACTGGCAACACAGTAATATTTTTGTGATTTATGAATATGACAGGTATGACGTACTAATTTAATTCTGAAAGACAAATAGCGATCGACTGGCTTCTAATTGGGAACCATAAATACAGATCAATTGAACATCGAAGCTGAAGACCTGCAGTGCTCTGTGTTGCTCTCTCATCCCAATGACCTGAGCTTCCTTGATGCAGTGAAGTCTTCCACCAGCCCTCCTGCAACACATCCTGCTAATGGAGGCACATTGTGCACTGACAGCCCCCTCTGAATATTTCATCTCCCCCCCTTTGAGACTAACAGGGAGCAAGAGAGCGGAGGAGAGATGGAGGAAGAGTGCAGCATCGAGGGCCAAATAATGTGCTCATCCTGTCCCTCCTCTGTAAAAATAGGAAGGTTGACACCAAAACAGACATCGGTTCAGCAAGGACAGTCCAGCCTCTCCACTGTCCATTTGAATGGTTTTCATGAGATAAACAGAGGTTGGCTGCTGATCACACCGTGCTGATGCAGTCAATTAAGTATTCAGCAGTGGTGCAGCTGAGTAACAAAAACTGCAAACAGAACTGTGAGGAATCAGGGCTGCAGAGAGTCTGTGGCCGTGCTTCACTTTGACAGAAAAGTTATTAGGATAAGTGGCTCCTGCGGTTCCTGGCAGAGGTGTGGACTCCAGTCACATGACATGGACTTAAGTCAGACTTCAGTCACAAATCTGATGACTTTAGACCCGACTTGACAGAATCATAAAAGACTTACAAGGCAACTTGGACTTGAGCATCAATGATTTGTGACTTTGGTGCATGTCATCCCCTCACTCTCTGTCCCACTTTCCTGTCTCTCTAGAACTGTTCTAAAAGCACTTATAAAAGAAAAGAAAATAATCGATGCCTTCCCCCAAGCCCAAAGATTAAAAGGTATATTTTTGTCTGCCAAGAAACAGTAAATTTCCCTTCATTTTCTGGCAACTAACATTAATGCTATTCATTCTCAGCAAGCTGACACTTAAGGGAGAAATTTGTATCAACTGCACATCCAAAAATGAGTCCTGCAGTCCAAATAACGAGTTGGAGCCATATACAGTATATTAAATAGGTTGAAATTCTATTTAATATACAGTCTGTGGTTGAAGTGAGTTGTTTCCTCTGCCTTCCCCTTTGAGTTCAGTCACTGCCTGCTTTTGGCTGCCAGACTCCATTAAAATTTTGATCAATTTAACCGTTATAAACATTTACTCCTTTGAAACAATTGTTAATGATTTCTTATGACTCATTTGGTGAAAATTCAGTATTAATTTAAACTCTAATAGCTGTGAAACAGGAGAGCACTGAGGCTGTAGTGTTGTTGACAGAGAAGCAAGTATTTAAATCCTTCAGCATCCAATCAAGTTGCAGGACAGAAACGTTAAGAACTAATATTATGTTACTGAGCTCCAGTGGGGAAAAAATGACCAGAGATAGTGTTTGCACATAAAAACTATGCAGCAATCAACAAAGAACGAATGCACAATGCAAAACGTTGAAAATTACTGAGGCAACAAATTCCAAATTTGTTTGACATTTAAATCTGAACAAAGAATGGTAAGTCTGAGCTCTGTTGTTAAAATGACATCACATTTGATGAAGAGCACCTTATGAATTGTTTAGGATTTAAAACCGAAAGTTTAGACGTTGGGTTGACTTGACATGAGAACTGGGACAAAGCTGGTTCAACCTCTGATCCCAGGAGATCCTGAACAGGGCTAAAAAAAAAATAGGACTGTGTTAGACGGACTATTTTAATCTGCTAACTTTCTTTATTTACAGCAGTCATCGCCAAAAAGTCTGTTTCTGTGACAAAACTATCTTTGACTGGGGGTCCTTCCATTTTCCAGCTAAATCCTATAATTAAACTCAAACACCATGTAACTAGCTGAATTTACTGCAGTTTGAGAGAATACACAATGAGACTTCATCATTTCAGATATCTGGACAGTGTAGCCTTCAGTCAAGTCCAGGACCTTGTGAGACAGAGACAGAGACACAGCGCCCTCTACTGCGAAAACAACTGTATCACAACTAACAGCTCCAAAAAGCTGTTATTTCCAACTGTGTCAAGTGACACAGCGGAAAAAAACACATAATTCCTTCCCAAGCTTACTGATCATTTTTGTATAGAATATACAATAGACAATACAATACAATAGATGTGTTGTTTTTGTGATTCATTTTATTATTACATTTAAGCAGCAGGGTGTGCTTTTTATTGTGTATTTAAAAGTTTTGTCTAGCTGGTATTTCTCCTCTTCTGTAAACTATCCCACTTTATCACTGCATTCAAAAAGTGCAAGTCTAGTTTAACACTGACAGGAAAAAAAACTGTCTGGCTTTTTAGTTCAGGCACCGTACGAGATGACCCCACACAAACTGCAACAGAAACTCTTAGTCTCATATGTCATTCATAACATATCAAAAAAAGAAATCTTTGTCATGAATGTTTTACTTATGTCCATGTTCCTCAATGCCAGCATTTAATCACAAATATCTGGAAAGTAATATAAAAGTGCTGTTTTAAGTGAAATTGGAATACGTATTATTTCCAAGTTATGTTGCCTTGTATACAAGTATAGTAATATAGTGATGTTGATTTAAATTATAATTCTAGAAACAAAAAAGGTGGTACGAGGGCAGTGTTTCCCAAACTTTTTACAAATGACAAACCATCGTGACCCAATTCAGGCCCTAACAATAAATCTTGGGAAGAGTTCATTTGTGCATAAATAAATATTTGCAGCCATTTATGCACCACTTTGCATTAGCTCGATGCATTTAGTCAAAATCATACACATTTTAAATGTTTCAGAAATTACAAATTTATTTAGGCTGAGTTTACAGGGCATCTTATTACTTTTATTTCCTCTCATAGCATGCTTCATAAACGAGACTCTGCATTTGGCAGAATTAACACTCTCATTTTCTCTTCATCAGTAAAACAATAATCACATGTTACATCTTGAATTTGCTGAATTTCTGCCATAGACTTGTATTTATTTGGTGACCCAAATAAAATCTCCTGCGACCCACCTGTGGGTCCTGACCCAGTGTTTGGGAATGACAGTACTAGAGTATGTTAATAACACCACTTGGCTCTCATAGTTCTCTTTATGTTATAGTGGAGACTTCTGTGAATATTTGTCAGATTTTCTGTTATAATTTGATTGAGGTTCACTAGAAAGCCTTTTTTCAGAGGACCATGTTTAGGTGATTTTCAAATGTTTCCCTTCCACTTTTTTTTCTCTCACTCAGACACATCGAGGACACAAAATCGGTGGAGTCTGTTGCAATTTGCCTGAACTATTAAGTGGTTGGTTGATAGAAGCGTTGACTTGCCTGAGTGTTTAACGATTGTTTGCACACAGCTGAGCTCAGCAGGGCAATTAGGTTGATTATTTTCAGCTTTACTCGTTGAGGTTTGTGAAGTGTTGGATGGGTGAACACTGACTCACCGGCTGGTCACTCTGACGCTGCTAATTAACCAATTAGGATCTTTCAGGAGGCTATAAGACAGGCTGACACAAGCGGCCGCATTTCCATTACATACTTTGGACGGATAAGTGTTTAATAAACGTATCGAGGAAAATGAACGGAGTTCACAGCGGGAAACATTCCGGCCGTCCGCTGCAGCTGTTCAACTGTTCGTACGCAAACTGTGGAGCGACTTTCAGCAGACAGTGGAGGCTGAAGGAGCATGAGACGGTGCACACCGGAGCGGTAAGGAAAATGTCTATAAAAAACCACCACCGCACAAATACACACCGCCATTATGGCAGCTAGTTTAAGTTTATAGAAGCTGAAGTTGTAAAACTCTTACCAAACTTGTCCACAGCGCCCGTGTCAGTGCGCAGTTGACGGCTGTGGGCGTCGTTTCTCCAGGAAATCCCACCTGAGCCGCCACATGCTGCAGCACAAAGGGGTGAAGCAATTCAAGTGAGTCACATTTGCACCTTTGCGCCTCTCAGGCACGACCTCCATTTAGTTTTCCTCAAATTATATACACAGCTCTAAAGACATAAAGCTCCAGACTGCGAAATTGAAAGCACACTTCCCTTGATTTAACAAATAGAAATTCTAAATCACATTTTTGCAGACGTTAACGCTCATCATTTAGCAAACTGGTCAGCTGGAAAACACCTGGCTTTCAACTTGCCACGCCCTAATTAGCAATTGTCTCACACACCTGTTCAAACTCAATTAGCAAAACGCTCCAATCACGTGTCAGAGCATTAAAAAAGGCCTCAGGTGACCTCAGCTGTGTTGGAGGGGTGGAGCAGCATGGAGAACAAAGATTTTTGTGTGTGTGAGTTGCTGAGTTTTGGAGATTTCAGCTGAAGAGATGTCTTCCTTCTCTGCAGTATAATGGGACCAAATGGCACTCGGCCTGCGGTGCTCAAAGCACAAAAAAAATACATCTGAAAAAATCAAAAGCAGAGTCTCTTTCCAAAAATCATGACCTGGTTACTCAAGATAATTCAGACCTTGTTCTCAGCAGTTTCATGTAAGAACTACTTTGATTCTGTCATAGAATATACCAGAATTACTTTCATTTCTTCTGGAAAGACTGTAGTTCTTTCATGAAACTGCTCAAAACAAGGTCTGGATTATCTTGAGTAACCTGGTCACGATTACTGGAAGACTCTTTTTTTTTTTTTTTTTTTTGCAGAAAGTTTTCAAATAGTGCCATTAAGTCCCATTATACTGGAGAGAACATCTCCAAAACTGTAAGATACAATTCCATCATATTTTGCAATAAAAACTTTAAATTAAAAAAATGAGAATAAGGAAACAATTTCTACACATTTGAATAGACTGACATGGCCTCATGATGCTAGAACATATAAACAGTGTTGTCAGTCATGTTTTAAACTGATCACGCAAGTGTTTGAATCAATGCTTGGAGAGATTTTGAGATTTTCAGAAGATGTGTTTAAACAATTTGTAAAAACTCCTTTTTCTGCAGATGCAAGGTTGCAGGCTGCACCCAGAGCTTCCTCATCGCAGACAAACTGAAGAGGCATGTGCGCTACAGGCACGAAGACAAAAACAAGTATTTCAAGGTTGGTGTTAGTACACAACTGTCCACGAGATGGTGCCAAAACGCCACATTGTAACAAACGTATCCCCTGAAAGTCACTGCTCTTGATGTTGAATAACCAGTTTTCAAGTCTCTTGTCATTTTTAACCACTTGAATATTTTTTTCCACACAGTGTAGCCAGCCGAAATGCTCGCTGACCTTCAAAAAACGCAGACAGTTCAAACTGCACTTACAGGAGCATGAAGTGGCTGCCAAGTTCAAGTATGTCTGTAAACTCTTGTAGTGTTAAATCACACTCTGTAGCTTTGTCCTGCGAGTTAATGAAATGCCTGAGATCAGATCGAGATAAGGCTAATGCTGAAAGATTACGCCTGTGCCATTTCAATTAATCAGATCTTTGATGCCTGGACTACAGGCTCCTGCAGGAGATAAATGACTGGCTACAGGCTGAGTGGGTGTTGCCCCAGTGGCTTACATTTATTTTTTACCTCTGCCTGTCCCCGGTGGGGCGCTAGGTGTTCGAAGGATGGATGCGCTGCCACGTTCGACTCCCACATTGCTCGCAAAGCCCATGAGAAGAAGCACGCAGGTTGGTCTATTTCAATCTTGGTAGGGGTCCTTTCATCTTCAGTCCCTGTAAAATTTCTTCATTAAAAGGGAGTTGCGGCTGAATTTGCATGTAACCTTTTCTTGCATCCAATAAAAATCTTTCAGGACAAATGACATGCGTGTTATATGGTAACTCAAAGGGGCACGGGAGGGAGCCAACTGCTGACATCCTTTCATTTCCAGTAGGGCTGCAAATAACTTACTTGCATTATCAATTAATCTGTCAGTTATTTTCTCAACCTATTAGTTGTTTGGTCCATTAAATGATGGAATATGTTGCTTACCGTCTCCCTTAGCCCAGTGTGACATCCTGAAATATCTTTGTCCAAACCAAACACATTCATCAGTCAAATCTGAGAACTTGGGTATTTTCTTAAAATGACTCTAATCTATTAAAGTAGTAAATTTTAAGAATCGATTAACTGGCTGTTTTTGGTTCTTGCAGGTTACCACTGCCCCCATGCTAACTGCCAGGTGCTTGAACACACCTGGGGGAAACTTCAGAAGCATATGGCCAAACATCCAGGTAAATGTTTCTGTCATTGTACTAAAAATGTTCAACTCCATACCTTTTTTCTTATTGTTTTCTGTTTGTTTTCGCTTTATTTAAAAATTTGTTGTAGCCACGTTCACATGCCAAGCTTGTAAGAAGGTGTTCAAGAAAGCGGACGCTCTGCGGAGGCACAAACGGATCCACGCTTCCCATAAGCCTGTGCTGGTTTGTCCCAGGGACGACTGCCAGGCCTACTTCTCCACCACCTTTAACCTGCAGCACCACATCCGCAAGGTTCACCTTGAGCTCCTCAAATACAAATGCTCCTTCCCTGACTGCCCCCGCATGTTCGCTATGCGGGTAAGTAACATGTCTTATGACTGGTTCATGTGAGTGTATATTTTTTTTAGCATTCAAAGACACAGGAGACTTTAATTCCCTTGTGTGACTTGTCGCGCAAAACTGCAATTTAAAGGGACAGTTCACCCCAAAAACAAAAAATGCCTATTTTATGTCCTACCTGTAGTGCTATTAAACCATCTAGATAGTTTTGGTGTGAGTTGCAAGGGGTTTTGATATCGGCCATGGAGCCCTCTCTCCAATACAACAAAACTAGATGGCACTCAGCTTGTGATGCCCGAAACAGCAAAAACTACATTTGAAACTCAACAGCAAAGTCCCTTTCCAGAAAACCCGGTTACTCAAGATAATCCACAGACCTTGTCACGAGCAATTTCATAGATTCTACCATGAAAAGAAATGTTCCGACATGAAACTGCTCATACGAAGGTCTTTCAGTTATCTATAGTAACCAGGTCGTGATTTCCTGAACGAGAAATCAGTGGAGTTTTTCAAATGTTTTATTTTCTCTTGGAACACCACGAGCTGAGTGCCATTTATTTCCATTGTACTGGAGAGAAGGCAGACATCTGTATGGCAGATAATCTCCAAAACTCAGCAACAATACACCAAAACTGTCTAGACGGATAAATAGCATTACAGGTAAGAGGGGGGAAAAAAAAAATTTGGGGCTGAACTGTCCATCAATATTCCAATTGACAGTTTACACCAAGCATGTGTAATTTCTGACAAAAGCTGCCAAATACAACTGTGATGTAATTCTAATCATTGAGTATTAAAAATATTGACATTTTGCTGCCATTGTCTTGTACAAACTTGTGTATTACATTATGGCTTCGTTCCATTCCACAGGAGAGCATGACCAGACACCTGCTTCGTCATGAAACCGGCGCCACCACTCTGAAGGTAAGTCTGACGTCTGTACCTCACAGTGCAAATGGACTAAAGCCAGCACACAGCAGTGAACTAAAGCTCTCTGACCAGGGGGGACTATTGATTTTGGATTTCTCTTTAAACCTGTTGAAAGCAGACTTCTTTGTGCTTCTGAACAACTGAAGGGAAGTCAGCTTAAGAGAGTTGGGGGGGGCGTATCAAAGTTCTCCTTCAGTCTTTTAAAAGAATAGGTTGCTGCACAGCCAGTATGAAAATCCTACGTGTTTTTTTCTTATGCCAACAGAAACGTCAGCGGCCGAAGAAGTCCTGGCAGAAACGTTTGGATGGACACCATCTGCCCCTCGTGGAGGAAAACCTGAGTCGGCTCTTCACCTTGCGCATGCGGTTCCCCCGACGAGCCAAAGTGGAAACCAACCTCTCAGGCCTCTTCAATGAACGCAAGATCCCTCATTATGTGGACCCAGAAGTCAACCTGCGCAATCTGTTTGGCATCAAAAAGCCCCGTCCGTTGGTGGAAAAGCCGGAGGTCGCACCAGTAAAAGGTTAAATAAAAAAATCCAGCCAGCCTAGCTGTACATTTTGACTGTTAAGTTTGAACTTCCTGAAATCAGGTTCTGAGTCGGACTGTTTTTCTTTAATTTTTGAGAAATTGAAAATGGGTCTCTTTGGTTTTATTAATGTAGCTGACATACATTAAAATATTTTGATTTCTATGTAATTATATGAATGTCAATTAGAATTTCAAAGATTGAATTCTAGTTCCTGAAGACAACGGGTCTTTAATTGAAATGCTTATTTTGTAAAATTACACTTTTGACCCAATAAAATGAGTTTCATTTTGATCAAAGGTGGTACTGCATGTTTTAATTCTGTTTCACCTCCTATTGAGTGTTTAGATAGACAACACTGCTGGAGGTCTGCCCATCAGGAGCAGCTGCTGCAGAACCATCATATCCAAACTAAGATTTGTTTGTTACGTCTCATTTAATTGCAATGGACAGAGCATCTCATTGTTGGCACATTCAAAACAGCTGTTCTCCAACATTTAGCCCATCTTTTGTGCTTGCTTTGGCTTCACATATTGGTTGACATTTGCTGAACACGTTGGAGCTCATTAAATATGAACAAAGGCCTGCACATGAGTAATCGCTGAGTCACAGAAAGCATGTCACTTGGGGGTGGATGAGACTTTTCAACACAAAGTAGATGAGTATCAGCTGTCAAATCTGTTCAGCTGAGGTTGAGCTGTTGCAGTTTAGATTTTAACTTCATGAACATTAAGACTAAAGGGAATAATGAGCGTGTAATGTGAGTAAATCTGACCACTTAGTCCAAAAGACTTTATGGTGTTAACATCTCCATGGTGGGTTTCTGTGTTCTTTGGTAATGAAGATGCCATAAAACTGGCATCAGACATTTTTCATTTTCTTGGTATTCACTTGAAATGTTAGACATGAACTTCAATCTCATTAAGGCAACAATAAAATGAACCTGACAGCATAGGCGCAAACAGAGCAGCGGCACTGCCATTATTAGACTTGAGGGAGCAAATGTGTGCTTTGTATTGATCACTATCAGTGGCAGGTCAGGCTTATTATCAGCTAACTGTATTGATTGTCTAACGGCAGCATGCTGTAAATTATTTCTTTGCTTTGTTTCTTCTTTGTATACCTTGCACAAACTAATTATATTTTATTAAATGACAACACTGTGATTAAAACATGGGTAGGTTTAGGGACAGGAAACACTCGGTAAGGGTCAGGGAAAGCTCATTGTTTATGTTAAAATGATTATAATCATAGAGGGCATTGCAGAAGAAGACATGGAGGAGGTGAGGTTTCAACAGCCTACAAAAGCCTGGTGGCCTTTATGTAACTGTGTAAACAAGAGGTAGCAGCACACACGACTGGGTTACAAATTAAACGCCAGAAGAAAGTGAAAAGAATTTCTTTAGTTTCATGAAATCTAGGCTGACATCTTCAAATGTCTTCCAGTCCAAAACACACACAGTTTGTTTACAGAACAGAGAAAAGGAGCACATTTGAGAAGTCTGAAACAGATAGCCTAGTGTTTTCGAGTTTTTGCCTAAAATGACCAGATTTATCAGTGATCCAAGTAGTTTGTGACTAATTGATCTCAGAGATGAGATCTTGATATGGAGTTCTTATAAGTTTGATACTTTTTGAATCTGGGACTTTTGAATACTCTTAGACCATGTTATTTATGCTTTTACTTTAGTAAATAATTTGAGTACTACTTCACTGAAGGGAACATCTTCATTAATCTTGCATCCAGAATGCAGATCATTTGTTTACACTGATGGAGAACAGAGGAAATGAGTAAATCATCACAGTGAAGCAGCTAAAACCAGATGAGGTGCTTTTCAATTTTGAGAGAGAGACATGAGTACTTAATCAATTATCCAAATAGATTCAGAGTAATTTCCTGTCCACTGATTAATTGATTAATTGACTAATGTTGCAGCTTTGGAGCCATGACCAAACATCAACAGGATTTTCCCTGCATGTCTCAGTCAAAGGAGGGCCACTTTGAGTTATTGGCTGCCACCTTTGGTGAAAATGCAAAAGCCTTTTTGTAAACACCAATACCTTTGTGCTGACCTTCCCATATTTAGTGACTGTGCAATTCATTTATTTTACATAAATAACTGAACAGAAAATACTTACTATTACTGACTACTTCTGCCTACAACACTGACACATTTTTATTAGATTTCTACTTTACATATTTATATCAAATTTCAGCATTTTTTGCCCAGCTGTTGATACCTGTTCACTGGTCACATTAGACAGTTTTCCTTCATCATGCTTATCTTTTATCAAGAAATAAGAAATAGATCCAGGAAAGTGAAATGTGCACAGAAAGACTGCACAATCTGCAAATTTTTGCTCCATCTTGGTATAAAATTTAATTCCCTTTAGATGTTTTCATCTGTCAAATCGTGAGTTTGTCACCTAAACGCACTCTGCACGCCGTGCATGCCAGACATGTTCTTCAGTCTTTGTCACCTTCGTCTCAAAGACATCCAGCATTAAACAAGCATGTAAGAGTAAGGCTGCGTGTCACATTTGCTGCCATTTAAATTAGGGATGAAAAGCAGTAGCTGATATTTAAATACTTGTTCTGGTGTTCATGTATAAGTCAGAAATTAAACTGTGACAAAAAATATAACAGTTTAAATTCAGAGGGTGTCAGAGTGTGAAAGGTTCCTTTTTGTTTCAAGTTCTGTTCTGTTAAATTGCCCCTTTTTGTGCTAAACAGTTCATTTTATTCCGTGGTCCAGTGGAGCAAGACAGAGTCCATTTCAAATCTTCAGCTGAGCTCTGTAACAGCCTGTCAGTTTGAGTTCGGACAGTATCTTCAGTAACCGCTGGGTTTTTCCTTGCTCTGCCGAAGGTCATTCTCTTGGCTTCGCAGCCTCGGGCTTCCTTCGTTCCTTCACGAGCTGCTGCTCTGCCTCTTTAGGTCTCATACATTAACCTGTCCTACAACAGCTGACCTGAAAGCTCTGACAAACGTGAAGTCCTGCGCACAGCTTCACACAGCAGAGACACATGCCTCAACTGCTGGCAGTGTCTGTTACATCCATTATCATCTTGCCTGTGTTACATATCTTATTCTTTTGTAAAATGTCTTTTACAGAAAGCGTCAATCAGACACTGAGTGCCTCTCAAGATTGTGATATTGCTTTGGATGTGTAGCAAGGCTTTCAAAGTCAGCACATCTCCGCTGGGCAGGAATTTGAAAGGATGGACTTGTTTCTATGGTGATGCAACACAGTAAACAAAAAAATCTTGTTCTCTTCCTTGTCTTGTCAGTGGGGTTTTTTAGAACAAATGAGTCTGTGTTTGCAGGTGTTCAGCAGGTGTGGAAAGTACTTGAGTGATTAGATGTTCCTTGTTGACTGCAGAGTTGATAATTGTTTTCCACTGGTGCCACGTAGTCCCATGAGAGCGCTGACGCTGCCTTGTGTCATAGGAGCTAAGTGCTGGACTCACACCATCAACACTATCAAACTGAATCACATACGGTTAACCACAACTTCACCATCACCCTCTAGCTCTCTGGAAAGGCCATGCCAATTATCCACATGGTGAGCATGACCTTTGGTGTAAAAGGCTGAGCTAGATTTTTGCAACATGTGCATCACAGAGCACAAAGGAAAACTCACAACAATGGTGCAACAGCGAGGGAGGCAGGGACACTCATTCCACATTCATTCTACGTTCTGATGATCTCTACAGAAATATTTAATAGGTGAAGGGAAGATCTGAATTTTTTCTATTCGTGCTTTGTAAAGTTTTTCATGGCCCTAAAGAAACAGGAAGTCTTCGAGTTTTATTTCTTCGAGATCTGAAAAAATGGATTTTATTCAGTGCTGGTGAATTCACCTTGTTTTATACGTCCTAAACTGTCAGTAAAGTTTGATATTTCCAAAGGGTCATCTATAATCTTAATCTTCTTGAAAATCAACTAATGCCAGGGACAAAGCAGGAGCAGAGAGAAACAATTTAAACAAAATTATTTAACAAAACCTCAGCATTGTCAGCAAAAACAGCAATGTCTCTTTCCAGAAATCATGACTCGGTTACTCAAACAAGCTGTTTAATGTTCAAGCCGACTTAACTTTATTGTTTTTCACTCTGACTTTGATGCCTACAACACATTGCAAAAAAAAAAGTTGCAACATTTCCCTGATTGTTTGCCCGTCAAAGGGCAAAAAATGCACCTGTAAAACATCTGAATCACCTTGATCCTGTGGGGAATCAATTTTTACCCAACTGACGACAGCTTCTCGATAAAATTGTCACGACCTGCAGGAGTAAGTACTGCACTGAGTGGCTTGACGGGCAACAAAATGACTCAACTAATGTTTCAACCACAGTAAATCACAGCACTTTTTGTTTTTAGCACCACCAGCACAACAAATGGTAAAACAGGAGCACCACCTCTGCAATATTTTGATAGATCTGCCACAAAACAAGGTAGATGTTTAGTGCCTTGTAGTGGTCCAACTATAAAAAACCTTGCATTACACACATTCGAGAGATGCTGTTGTGCAAACAAGTTAAAATAGCAGCATCAGCCTCCGTAGGAACAATTGTTAGATGCCATAAAAACATGAGTGCATGACATGATCACTCTGATCCCAGGAAAGCAGGTACAATAATATGATTTATTATAGTAGCACTATATACTTTTGAAGCTTTTAGGTGCTAATGCTGTTGTTATTTCTGGGATAATTTCAGAGATGGCTTGTGGTGTTGGTGTTCCTGTTTTTTCACCAGTTTAACAATAAAACAGGATCCCTCGTTCCACACAGGAGGCTTTTTCCAATTTAGTGACCCACATTTCTCCTTTCCAGTCTCATTCACAGAACATACAGGAAAAAAAATCGGGCAGTCACAGAAGGAGAAATGCTGTGCTTCAGAAAATCCCGAAACAAGGAGATAAATTGAAGTAGGTTAACCATACAGCCGTCATGCCCTGATTTAGCCAGCTTCCTCCAGAATAGATGACCCAAAACCTCTTCTCCCCTCCCTTTTCTCCCGTTTCCCATGGCCCTGTTTGAAGAGAGATTTTCATACGCCTGTAACATGACTACGTGCCGGCTAAACTGACAGGATTAGCAAACAAGCATAAAATGAGGAGTCCTCTGCTCAGGTGTAAACAGCTCAGCTCCTCTGCATGCACCAGGGTGTCTGGAACTGCAGCTCTTTGACAATTCACACCATGTAAGGAAGCTTTAACGTGTTAAGTGTTGTGCCAAAAATAAACCATGTGTCACCAACTAGTGGACATCAATGTCTCTAAAATGTCCAGATCTGACATAAGACTATATTAAAGTGACCAGTTTTCTGAAGTGAAAAAGGGGTGTTTCCTGTTCAGCGGTAAATATATCATTAAAATATCCAGTGTTTTAATTAGGGATGTTCTTGGTGACTAATTTCCCTGTCGTTTAAACACAAATTTTAATTTAGACTAGTCTAACAGTAAGAAAACACTCAGAAAGCAGCTAAAATTGAGCAGGATTTATTAATTGATAATGTTAAACCTTGTCAGAAAAAAACAACTGTGTATTAAGAGCCATTTGAAGCTGTTAATCACAGTCTCTTAAATACTGGTGAAATGTGTCTGCCATGCAATAAGAACATTGCACATTAACCTACAAAACATGACAGCAACTCACTAAATGTTTCACATTTTCAGACCAAAAAGGATCACAATGCCTGCAGACAAACTGATCGTGAACATCCTTAGCTTTTATATATGAAATAAATCTTTGCCTGGTCCGTCTTTCAAAGCAAAATATTATTTTGCTTTGGTGGACCCCTAGCTGATAGAAAGCTAGAGCAGGGACCCCTAACCCTAACCCTAACCCTAACCCCTTTTCAGGTCTTCTTATTTCATAGATGATAACACGGGATATTTTAATGATGTAGTATATTGACTGCTGAACTAGAAATGTCTCCGGTTTTCATTTCAGTATTCTTACATTATCACAAAATACAAAGTGGGGATGCCATTAATTTTGAATGCATTTAGTTATGGAGCAAAGTTGTGGCAAAATTGAATTTCGACCTCTTAAAAGTCAGGAGATCACAAAAGTTATTACCAGTCATCCTGAAGGGAACATGAACGTTGGTATGATAATCCGCCCAATAGTGATATTTCAGTCTGGATCAACTGAACAACAGACTGACGTCGCCATCCCTCGAGCCACGCTGCAAGCACAGCTAAAAAAACAGATTGGGACTTTAGGGGATGAAATTTTAGCTTTTAATTTAACCTCTGAAGCTTTATATTTACACACAAATGAGAAACTGGTGGTCCAGTTTTGATTGAACAGTGAAATGAATCCATTGAATGTCAGATAAATTTTACCTGCTGCATTATTCTATAAGAAAATCCACTCCAACCTGCCGAGAGACCAACATGACCTTTCAAATTAACCCTACACTTTCCACAGTCCTCAGCACAGACCTTTGGGCAAACGTAATGCATATGAGTGTGCTCAGACAGTCTTGTAATTGCCTCTTACCTCACATAGCTTTTAGCTTTTAGCTTTTAACTTTAGATCAGAGGCTTTCAATTTTTTTGTCAAGGATCCTTTATAAGATAGAAAATATAACAGGGTCCCCCTCATGTATATCCCTCAAAGTAATTAGACGTAGCCTTTTTTTAAGCACTTTTTTTTTTACACTTAGTGTAGTTATGTACAAAAACAACACAAGAGAGATATCAGACATGCATTAAAAGTATTTGCACCATGTCAGCACTGAATACTCATAATACACAGTACATCTCTGGGTCCCTGGACCAGTATTTGAGAGCCACTGCTCTGGATGGTTTGTATATCCCTTTATGAATGTTCGAACAGTCTGGAAGGGAACCTATGACAAACATATAAATGAGCTTCAGACATACATAAGTCTTTATCTTTGTTTACGATAGAAAAATTTGACTACACAAATTCATTTGGTTTACAAAATTGGCTCCAAGCAGGAGGTCCCAGTTCCTAGG
Organism: Lutjanus erythropterus; assembly: GCF_056507025.1. Classification (NCBI taxonomy): domain Eukaryota; kingdom Metazoa; phylum Chordata; class Actinopteri; order Lutjaniformes; family Lutjanidae; genus Lutjanus; species Lutjanus erythropterus. The sequence continues at coordinate 7,620,882 of NC_139335.1, forward strand.
AAACTAGAGCAGGCGCAGCAGTGGCCGGCGGGTCTATTACACGCTTTGGCGTGATATCAGTTTGGGTGAGGACGCTGAAAGTCATCCAAAAGGGCGTAGATTGATAGTGTTTGTTTTAAGACTCCTTTGACGATGAGCTGTTAAATCAGAGGACAAGTTATTCCCTCTGCTGGACCACTGCTTAATTAACTGTTTTGTCAGGTACATTTGGTCTTCTGGCATGAGACAGGAGATCTTGTTTTTCCTGTCATCGTCTTATTGTAAACGTCCCTCTGTGACCTACTATCAGCAGTAGGCTGTTTATCATCTTTTCTCGATCATTAAATCATGTCACATCGTACATCAAAGCTCTCCTTTGCTTCTCTGCTGTTTGTCTTCTGGCTCTCTCTTTGTCTTCTGTCAGGGTAATTTTCATGGCAAAATATTCACTCGCAAATTTCCAACTACTTCCTTTGTCTGCGTCTGCAATTTGTAATCCTTGCAGTTTCTCTTCCCGTCTGTAGGAGAAATTGTGCAAACATGAATTCATGATAAGGGCATAATAAGGTGAGCGTTTTTCTCTGTCTCAGACAGAGGCAGTGACGGTGGTTATTTATCTTTTGTGCGTAACAAATCGCTCTGTGTCTTGGTATGGTGCAGATTATATAGTGCTCTGCAGGTAGCTCTGCAGCACCAGATTAAAGTGGCTCTGAATTGCGGTGAGTCACATGTCCACAGGCAGGAATGGATTGATGGTGCAGGTTAAGAAAACCCACATTGTTCCTTCACTGTGACAAGGATTTGCATAATACAGTTAGGAGCGCAAAAAGAGTCTCTCAATATGAGACGGTGACATGATTTATCCTGGCAGACTATCAGTCATTTTGATCAAATTAGATGTGATTTTCTCAGCCACTGATCTGAGATGAGACTTGATAACCAGAGATGACAATCTAGGCCTGATTGCACTTCCTTCTGTTGATGCATCCGCATCGCAACATCCAATGTTGTCCTTATTTCCTCATATTCACCGTGTTTGCTGCTTCATCAATCAAACCTTGGCTTCCAATAAGTGCCTTGTGCTCCTGTCAAGCTCCAGCGATAATTAAAAGTGCTGCAAGCGAGCAATCAGGAAATGTGACAGTTACCTTGTTTTACAACCTTGTTTTAAAATGACCTGCCAAAATTTCTGGCCATTATAATAATTTATCAAAACTGCCAAATAATGAGAACCTGATTTAATTGATTTTGATACACTCCGCATCTCTGCCCTGGTTTTGTTAATTTTTCATTAGCTGACGTTTGAGTGTCTCTGTGTTTGCCTGTCTCGCATGCAACAGGTCACTGATTGATTTTAATCTGCAGTTTAATTATTGTAAAGGAAAATGCACACAGAGCAGCGGGTGGGCCAGTGTTCAATTAAGAGCCTTGTCACCCTGAATAATCAGTTTACATGAGAGGAGAAAGAGGTTACAATGACATGAACCAGCAGCCTGAGAGAAGTCTGTTTTATATGCAGTTCACATGACAGAAATTTTATTGATCCCTGTGGGGAAATTGAGTCATCGTAGTAGCAAAACCAATTCAGTGGGGATCAAATGAAGTGGAAGCTACATACACAACAAGAATACAAAAAACATGAAAGAGACAGAAGTAACTGTTGGAAAGGAGAAGAATACAGAGACGTGTCTCAGATTGTACCTTTGGGGCTGATAAATCTATTTTCATTTCACAATGGTCTAATGCAGCAAATATAAATTTCTTTATTGTCACGTAGTGCTATACGTAGAGTATAGCATTGTTTAATTACTTTTTTAAAAAGAAATAATATAAAAGCTCAGATGGGAATATTATACAGAAATTCTGATATATTCCAAATCAAATAAATATCAAAACAACAAAACAACACCAAAGTCAAGAACTGTTCAGCTCAAAATCTCAAGGGAATTACATTTGCTTTCTTGTCCAGCTCACTAATTAACACGTTTCATCTTGTTAGTTTAATCCTGACAAATCACAAACTATTTAAGTGACATTATGCAGTTTCATGTTGCAAATGCTGATACCTTTGAAGAGATTAATGCTCGCTTTCCCACCAGCTATCGTCTGACGACAGTTTAGCCTCTGTGGAAAACAGTCAGTGTTTCAGGGATGCTGGTGTAGCCAGGGACTTCCTCTTCATGGTCGTCGTTTACGGCCCAGTTAACAACTTAAGATGCAAGAATGAAGTTGAAGTTGAGTTCAGCTAATCTCTATGAACAGGTGCATCCAAATGTTGTTCCAAAATTGCATATGCAGAGTTCAGTCTTGTGGAGAGGTGCTGACAGATGCAGTTAAAAGTAGCCCTTGACATCCTCAAATTTTCAATGAAATCCAAACATGGAGGCTGGAATTTTTTTTTTTTTTTTTGGCGTATGCACCAGGCAAGCAACTCTCACTGGACTGAATGGGCGCCATCTTTGTGTACGCTATCTAGTTCCACTACCATTAGTGACCCAGGGGCTAATTTGCAGTTTTTAGCGTGTAGGTTGCTAACTTGGAAGTTGCTGTTGTTTCTTGGGACTGTAGATAGCAGATCCTGCGACACAGAGTGACCAATAGCAGGTTTATACCCAGGGCGTACATCTGGTGAGTCAGGCTATTACTTAAAATTTAACTTAAAAAATGACTGACATTTTGGTGTCATCCTGAACATCCTGAGCACTGCAAAATAATGAGACAATAATGAGACAATAATGATGATTGAAAGGGATTATGTTTGTATAAATCTGTACCTTTTTTGGGGGGTGATGATTCATATTATACCTTTAAATTACTGTGAAAGTGGAAAGAATGGAGATGAACTTGCCGACTAAATGAAGAACAGTTCTGATGGTTTTAATGTAAATGGCAAATAGGCATTTTCATTGTGTGTGTGATTGTGTGTGTGCATGTGTGTGAGAGAGAGAAACAGAAGTGCTTCTTGTTCTTCTTCATCACCAGGCGCTCACAGTTTCATTTCATCTATCTGCTGACTAAAGTAAAGGTCAGCTGTGTAGAGAGAAGGATGACGTGAGTTGTTCACTCTAACAAGCTCCTGTGTGTGCGTGCATGTGTGCGTGTGGCAGCAGCTCCAGCTCGTAGACCGGCGCTTAACCACTAGCGATGCCTCTGGCTGCAAACTCTCAGGGAGACAGAGAGGAGCAACAAGAAAAAGAAGGATAGGGGCTCAGTGGGGCTGGTGGAGCTCATGTTTCATTAATAAAGCATATCATGTAGTGTGTGTATGTGAGTTTGTGTGTGTGTCTGTGCGTTCATGGGGCGATGCAGGGTCACAGTCGACTTTAATTACAGGGAGAATGTTTTAAACAAATGTAGGGCAATCAGTGATTCACAGGAGTGTGGCGTCCATGTTAGTCTACCTCTAATCAGCGCTGATCAGGGGCAGAGCACTCTGGGAGCACGAGACACTGAAGAAGACTGATGAATCAGGAGCATCATTACTGACTGAGTGCTGAATCATAGTCAGCACAACGTCTCCTGGTATTATTTTCCACGGAGGGACGCTGAAGCCATGAGCCGCCCCGCCCGTCTCTCTCCTTGCCTTTCAGTCACTTCCAATCATCATAACTGTGATAACCTCTGACTCCCGTCCGGTCACAGAGTGACTGACCTTCCCAGCCACCTGTCTGTCTGCCTGTCCACCCTGTCCCTCTGCTTGCAGGATTCATTGTTGACAGCTGCAGCCTTTGCTCTGCTGTGAAGAAACATTCACAGCCAGTCTCCTGAGAGATGACAGGAAACAAGAGTCTTAGTACAAGAATAAATCGAGTATTCAGGAAAATGATCCTTCTGGTCTGTACCTGTTAATTAATAAAGACACCAATATCATGCACGTGTTGCAATTAGATTTGGGGTGCCCCCTAATAGCTGACTAACAGACAATTAAACAGAGTGCAGTTTTGGCAGTGAGAGGTGTCGTTTTCCAGTTGTTTTCTACAGGCAGGAAGAGTTTTGTGCACTGCTAATGCACCCTGAATGCCACAAGTTGAAAAATCTTCAACTCAGAGCGGGAAAGCGCCTGATTGCATTTTTCCCCATCATTGTCCAAATCACTCTGTAAATTTTCCATCTCGCTGGGTTCAGGATCCTCAAAAATCAGGAAACAAATAATGAAATGTCCAATTCAGTGGCCAAGCGTCTTGCCAGGAGTAGATGTGCAGACCCGGGGCCAAATTTGTACACATGAAAAGTGTATTTACTCCACTCTCCATGCTGGCTCTGGAATGTATGAAAATCCTCGGGCGGTGAGAATGTCTGCACCAGTACACATCTTTCATAACATGCATACCCTATACACAGTCTTGTGAGTTTCAGTAGTGTGATGTTGTAAAAAAAAGGATAATAAAAGTGTGAATTTTGGTAACATCTTATTTAAACCTTTTTTTCTTTGGCTACATCATTTCAGAATGTAATGTACAGTTAAAAAAATACTTTCACTATGACTACATAGTGATGCGTGAGTGGTTAACCTTTTTTGGAAAAACCCTAATTTCTGTCTAAATATGTTAGTCACTATGCATTACTATAATTAAAGGGATAATGGTCTTTATATAATAAAGGAATATTATCCTGTATTATTGCAGTCTGACCAATTAACAGGTCATTGAAATTCAACTATATAAAGGGTGTAGCCATGTATAAAAGGTGTGCCAAATGATATAATGTCACTTTGGCTCAGCTGGATGGTATACCATATGCACAATTTGGGCGAGACTGAGCGTTCAGAGAATGTACTGATTTTCTGCCCCATGATGATGATGAGGATGATGATGATGATGGGCCGCTTTCAGTTTCCAAGAGCTGTCCTCTTGGAATTGTGCAACTGAGCTGAAGCAGAAGGTTTAAGTGTGATTAATTACTGATCTTTGATAATTGTGCTGTTTCCTGTTCACACAATGTAAACCATTAAAATGCACACATTTTATACTTAAGATGAGTTTGTATTGAAGCCATGGTTACTTACGCCAGTAACAAACCCCCTACATGGACAGCAGAGGCGCAATAATGTGGTGCACAGACATGCACACTCTGTGGTGGAGCGTTGCTTTCATTGGGATTTAAAAGAGTGATGGTTGTGCTTGGAAGCATCAGGTGTTAGACCACTGTATCAGCCAGCAAAATATGCTAAATATGCATGTGCTATGTTGCAAAATCTGGTGGAGAGGAATGAGTGCGTCAGACCTGATGCCTCCTTGTTAAACCTCACGCTGCAGGTAGTTGAGCGTGTTTCAGACCATTTATAGTAAATTGAGGGGATGGTCAGAGGACTCGTGCATGTCTTCACAATTTCAAGATGATTGAGATGTTTGAGGAAAAAAACATGTGGGAACAGATGTGCATGGGGTTTTACAAATCTGACAAAAAGAATGCAATGCATGTTTCCTGTTTTGTGTGTACTCAGATATCTATATCTAAATATACACAGAGTTTTATAGATTCGGCCCCTGGGATATGGTGTTATATTTAAGCTTTGGAGCAGATAGATTTTCAATCTCATTTTCTCATTTTTCAGATAGTTATACCAGCAGTTGCTCATGATGTATGCTCAACTGTAAGCATTGAGAGCAGCAGAGCAAACAATGTAACAGACACATGAATGATGATGTTTATATTCTTCTTCTCTCTTAAAAGCGAAGTTGACCAGTGATCCAATCTCCCCCAAAACTTTGTTAATCCTCCTGATGGCTCTCCGCTGCTTTGTCACACAGCACCCTTAATCCCTGATACAACGCCCACGCTGCTGGAAGGACAGAGGTATCATGTCTTCTACCAGCTTTCTTTTGAAGCGGTGAGTGAGAGAAAAAGACGGTCAGTGGCCTCAGTTAAGGCGGCCTGGACTTTGTTGCTGCTCCAAATGAATTCTTTATGGACTGTGTGCTCTTGATGCACCTCAGCCTCCAGCTTGTCATTGTGCGTCTTTGAGGTTTGTTTTATTAAACACGACTGCAGTGTTGGCAATTGTCAACCCTTTATGACGTTTTTATCTTCGCTTCTGTTATGTGCGGCACAGGGAGAGGAAGCTGGAGCCTAACTGGAATAGTGGGCATGAAAAACAAGAATGAGATGATAAAATTCAATCGCACCCCTGTGTCATCTGTAACTACACACATGTGACAGTGATACAAATTGCTTTTTGTCTCCATTTCTCTGTCTGCTCATACTCTATATTTGCTTTTGTATCTTGATGTCAAGGACAGATTATTTGTTCCTGTGTGGGTGAAGAAAGGCAAATGGTATGTTGTACTCACAGCTGAAGGAATAATTCTTTATGCCTCTGTCAGCCAGTATCAGTGACAGGTCTGTGTGTGTGTGTGTGTTTGTGTGTGTGTCTGTGTTTTAGAAACCTGTGATTACCTGCTATACTTAGAACAACTATTCATTTAATCAGCTCTATTTTTGCAGATGGAATCCCCTGACAGCTGCTTTTGTCGTTATTTGCTTTGCTCCGATAATCGCTCGCTTCCTCCCACTAGAAACAGAAAGTGTGAAAATTGCATACTTATAAAAAGACACCAAACACTATGGAGGGGAGCCTCTGTGTGTGACTGTGTGTGTGTGTGTGTGTGTGTGTGTGTGTGTGTGTGTGTGTGTGTGTGTGTGTGTGTGTGTGCGTGTGTGCGTGTGTGTGTGTGTTGGTAGGTGTGAGGTGGTGGATTCCAATCTGTTTTGCTCAGGATTTAAAGAAGGTAAACATACTGTATGTGAGACTTTCCACTTGAGACACTACTCATTGTAACTGTAATTTATGGTAGTGTAGTTTACAATGCTGCCCCTTGTGCAAATGAGGAATTAGATTTGGGTATTATTAGTTTTTGAATTTTCTGATACTGATTATTGCATTTCTTATCAAAAATCATGGTTCTGATTTTGAGAAAGCCATGGCCATTCGCAGCCACTGTAGGTTTCAAAGACTCATTAATACAGTCTATTTATGCTTTCTCAACATAAAGTCCAATAAAGTTCCAGGGACCATCAACTTCATCAGGTCTATCATTGTTTCGGAGAACTAGAACAGACTGTTCCATTGATAGCAAACCCATAAAGTCCTTACGCCAGTTCTCCACACTGAAACACTTTGGTTTATGTTGTGTCCAGTTACAGTCCACCGAGATGATCCGCTTTTATAATACTATCTGCAATTTCCTGCTGCATAATGTCCATTTTCACACCTAATGCACAAGCAAGGGGGCGAGTTTTCAGTAATATCCAACCAAAATTGCTTAACAAGTGCATTAGTGTACATGCTAGCACTATCTGAATAAGATATGATCAATTTTCCTCAACATGCATGGTGTAATGCAGGCTCTGTGTATTATCTTTAGTTGTAAAATTGTGTATCTGACGCAGTTTGAAATTCTAGTGCTATTTCTAAGTGCTGCATCCCATTGTGTTGTAGTTATGGATACACTCATGTCTCATTGTAGTTAAGTATGGAAGTTACTGTCAGGGGTAACTGAGCACAATAACCTATACAATGCTGAAGCTGCACCTCTATTACCTGCAGCTCCCATTAGTTTGTCTTCTATGTCTCTCTTGTGTCCCATGTCCATGTGCTTAAAAATAACTGACTTCATAATAGATTTTATTTGCAGGTAAGAGAGAAATTCTGAATCTCTCAGCCCATACGATATTTTCAAGTCACTGACAGGGACAATATCGAACATTTCTGATTACTTGTCCCGCCTGCAGTTGCCATAGACTCTTTTTAAGGGTTTTGCCACCAGCAGTGAACAAAAAAATGCTCCATAATGGACACAGAGGTAAAGATATTCCATTAAAAGCCAAACATTTTTATAGCATCTTCACTATCTCACAAGAGTATTGTAAAAATGGATTGCCCATTCTGGGAATGTCTTTGGGATTATACCATACGGTTTGTAGAGATAAATCTTTGTTATGCTCTTCTAAAATTTGCTTCTCAAGCCATTGCCAACTCCCAGCCTCTCTCACATCATTATCAGCCCAGTGCAGGGGATATCTTGAATTATGTGCTATGTAATATTTGTGGATATCTAGTATCCCTATCCCTCTATTTTCTGGGTTTAATAGTTTTTTTAATGACTGATCCTGGGATTTTTTTGTCACTCCATTAAAAGTCAGTGAATAATTTATTTTTGGGGTGGTGGGGACTTCAGTGGTATGGATGACATAAGAAAAGCCAGCCTTAGTAACATATTCAGTTTTAAAAATTAAAATCTGCCCCACTGGGAAAGAGGCAAGTCTGTCCACCATAAAACAAGTTTCCACTCTGTTTTATCAAAAGCTTTCTCAGCATCCATCGATACTGCAATCACTGGATGCTGACAAGCCCCTGCCCTCGTCATGACATGCAGTAGCCTCTTCATGCTGTTTGAAGCTCGGTGACCTTTTATAAACTGCTTGATCAATATGTATCAAAGAAGTTATGTTACTTTCCATTCACCTTGGAAGGATCATTACGAAAAAGGCCTAAAATGACCTGTCCTTGCCTGGCTTAGGAATTAAAGAAATTGTGGCCTGGCACATGATTAGTGGCATGAATTATTTAATTCTGATATCTTTAAACAACAGCATTAGGAATGGTGTAAGAGTGTCTTTGAAACATTTAAATAATTCAGTTGTATAGCAATCATCTTCTGGTGTTTTACCATTTGAGAGAGATTTGAAAGCCAATTTAATTTAATTTTCGTTTTCTCTTTCTTCTGATTTCAATTTTTTTTTATGGAGATTTAGATGAGAAGACCGACTGGACTATTTCCCTCAGAAAAGAAATGTTTTGACACTTTGCATGAATTAAATAAATGAGTTAATTAGTGAGCTTTAGAGGCACTGGAAGGCAGATTTATTTCTGAGCCAGGGACAGAGCCAGGCTAGCTATTTCCCTGTTTCCAGTCTTTGTGCTAAGGTAAACCATGCTAACTGGCTGCTGGCCATAGCTTAACATTTAGCATGCAGACATAAGAACAGAATCAAACTTTTAATTCTATTCTTGGCAAGGAAGACTCAGTGATTATGAGTATTTCACAAAATGTACTATTTATTTAATATTGCTGGAGTTGGAGTTGGAGAAATTCCCCTCATTTCTCTGTTTCAAGTCTTTGTGCTAAGCTAAGCTAGCTGGCTGCTTGTGCATATTAAAAGTATGGGCATGACAGTAGGATAAACCTTCTAATCTAATGCTCAGCAATGGGGCAAATGACTTTTATGTATATTTGAAATATCTGTGAGAGTGCTGCACATCATGTTATTGAGCGTTTTCACGGCATGTTAACAATCCAGAGGTCAGCCTCTTTGAAGTTACTGAACATGAATCAGTGCTATTGAACTCGCAGCTATTTCTGGTGATTTGCTATCTTCAAATGGGGTCATGTTTACCGTGTGGAAGAGATGGGATTATATAAATGCCTCATATTGTGGTATTCACAACCTCATGAATGGAAATTTTCTGAAAGCTCTGAGTTCAACCTGAGAGGAAGTTTCCTGATTTCTGACCAAGAACACTTGGTGGCATCAATTCACAACAAGGCTGGCTGGATATAATCCTTCGGCCAATCCTCCACTCAGAAGTCCATTCATTCCCAGTGGAGAGGACCATGCTGCTTCAGTGAATGTTGAATGGACGGTTGAGAATGGCCGCATCACCTTGAGGATCAGTAGCTCTGGTATGAAGAGTACTGAGATTTTTTTCTGTTTATTTTTAGTTCCAGCTGCCTGTGACACAACATTACACCTACTGCAATGTGCAAGAAGAAAAGCTGACTGTTGACCATAGATGTATGATTTAAAGACTACAAAATGGTGAGATTTCGACCTAGTCAAAACTTTTTTTTCACTCAGAGAGCATGATAATGAACTGACTGTCAGATTAGCTGCTTGCACTGCAGATGGTAGAATATCTTTCTTCATTTTAAAAGGTATTTTAAAATTGTGATCCTGCTAATAATTCTCATTTTTAGCTGTGTCGCTTGGTTGTCAGTCCACAAAAATTTCCAACCCTTTGGAGGCCAATTCTAGGAGGCTGAAATTTGGCATGTGGGTCAAGCGTGTGTGTGTGTGTTTGGATTCATGCCAAATGGCTAAAAGGGGGTGTAGTACTGGGAGTGGCCTATCGCAACAAGGTGCTTAACTTCCAAATGGATTCACAGACTCGCCTAAGATTTCATAGAAGGGTTGGTCACAAGCCAAAGGACAGCTGATTAACTGCTCATGCCAACTGGCAAAATGGGGCAGTGGGACAGTGGGAGTGGCCTTTAACAAAAAGGCACATTACATTTAATTGGATTACCGTAACATGACCAAATTCATGAACCATTTGTCACGGACACTTGTGGGAGGCACCTCTAGTCTCAGCAGAGTTTTCCTGTTTCATTGGTGCCAGTTAGCCCCACCCTATTCATAAATCATCAGCAGAGTTAATTTTTCATTGGTGTCGGTTTGCCTCCCACCCTGTACTTTCACAACTCATGAACCTTTTTGTCATGGAGCAGGCGTCATTGGACTCGGCAGAGTCCCTTTTTTCCATTTTTGTGACTTAGTCCTAATCCTTATACTTAAAAAAAACTGGTAGCAGCTGCAAATTGGCACTTGTTACTAAATGTATCCGTAGTCTGACTACGTCTTTTTTTTTTTTTTTTATCTCTAAGTCTAATGGATTTCAGTTAGCCTTTCTTTATGAAATCCATTACTCATCAAGCCTGGTGAGGCTGTTTGACTTTAGTGAGCTCCTTTGCTCAGGCCTGTCAAACAAAACTAGGTTTTAATTTGTTCTTGTTCTTCATATTGTGATTCTAGTCCCTAAACCTCAGTGGAACCTCCAACAAAACACAGCCCAAGCAGTTTGATGTTAACTAAAAGAAACACATGGATGAGAGATAAAAGAGGAGGAACACAATGTTCAGAGGAGCAGCTGATGCTCTGTCTTTTCCTTCTTTTTGCGTGTCTCTATTGATGCTCTCCGTTCACCTGGGCCGGGACAGGAGGCGCAGAGGCTGTTAGTCGTGACACTTGCTTGGAGGCACCTCGAAAGGTCATGAGACGTAATAATAACAGCAGGGGACATTCTGAATAATGATAGTGGACATTTATTATACAGGAACACAAGCAAATCCCTGCAGGGTCTGTGCAGGGTCATGACGCTGGGCCAGATTTCAGAAATAACCACATTTACACCGGGCCTTAATTGTCCCCCTCCTGTCGCTTTACTACCTCACAAAGTCGACGTTATGGCCAAGCTGAGCCGGAGCCGCCTGCAGAAATGAGGCATTATTAAAAGGCAATTTTACTTCGAGCAGCTTTCCACCCCCTCAGATATTACTCCATAATAGGATCAGGAGAGGGGAGTGCAGATAGAGCCTCCTTACAATAACTTTAATCATAAGTAATGTCAAAACAGGAGGGGGGAAAGAGGAGGAAGGAAAATAAACAGTCATTCCCTGTTTGCATCTCTCAAGCGCAACTCAGAGCCGGACTGATGCAAGAAGGTGAGACGTCAGCAAGAGACACCGAGCCAGCAGATTAAGCGAGACGGTGAACAACAGATGTGAGTGTGAGTGTCTGTCAATGTCTGTGCAGTGAGAATAAGAAAAGGAGACAGACAATGATTGAGAGAGGTAGACCCAGCCAGAAAAATGAAACGAGAGGATTAGATGATACTGTTCGACAATGTTCTCTGGTGAAGTTTCATCAGACTGAGAGGACTCACAGTGCTCTGAGTCACAGCAGATGGCCGGCAGTGTCAAGTGTTAATAGAGGTATAGCAACCGCTATTGGTGGCAAAACTCAGACACTTCATCGCCCAGCTGAACAGGAGTTACACTTTGGTGAGCTGGTGCTACAACCACAATACAAATCTTAAAATCCAAATTAAGATTTTTTATTTTTTTAAATTTATCTCTATTCCAGGCTGTACTGGCTGTTTTTTTCTTTTGTCATCTGTTTTACATTAAGTAGATTTCAAATTAATGCCGAATGTTTGTTGAATAGGTAAGTGTCTATTTATAAGTTGTAAGAAATCATTAATAATCGTTTAGAAGGAGTAGATGTTTGTAACGGTTAAATGAAGACATGTTAATGGAGTCTGGCAGGCAGTGAGACAGACAGCCACTTAACTCAAACTCCAGTGTGTGCAGTGGGCTTTTGTTTTCAAGATAACAGGCTTAACTTTACACTGACAGACAAATGACAGCTATAAACATCTGATCATCTTACAGTGTAGGATCTGTCGTCACTTTTTATTGTCAAATTACAATGTTGCACTTATCTTGCACTCCTGCAGTGTTCCTGCAGCCTGCCTGAGCCTCCCCGTGTCTTGGGAGGAGGCAGCATGAGCTGTGTTAGCTTTAGCTTTGTGAATTGTATTGCTGCTGTCTGTCTGTGTGTTTGTGTTGCTGCTGAATGTATCACTCATTTACTTGATATACATGCCTAACTTTAATTGTCACCATTCAGGCTACCAGGTAGAGTGTAGATTTAACATGCAGGTTTTAGGTAGAATTTCAGCTAGAGTCTGGTTATGCATGAATGCACTTCTTGTTTCATTGCATTTTGGATGTATTGTGTTATTGATTGTGGCTGCATGGGCTCTATCCAATCATGAAGTCTTTCATTTTTGCATGTGAAGGACAATTTTGTCATTGCTTTGTGGTCAGTTGTATTAGGCTTTCATGTGAGCTCTTTTGTTGAATATTTTTAGTACACATTCAATGAAAAACAACATTCATATCGAATGTGCTGTGTGCCATATCTGAGTTTACTGAGAAAACAATAAATTCCTTATGAAATAACTCTAAAGTCATGAAGATCAACTATTTTCCTCAGCACCCCACATACTGGGGGTGCCCTTAGCATCAGGAGAGAAAAAAATCCTGGAGCTGGCCATGCAGCCAAACATCACCTCTGTCAGCTATTGTTTAGCTGGTGTTAAACAAAAGCCAAATTTACACCCAAAAATCAAACATACGCACCAGTAGAGTTGGCCTTAAAAGTAAAATGTTCAGCCAAAAATGAAAATGGTTGCCATTGTTTATCCACTGTAATGTCAAAACACGAGCAAGTTAGCAGGAGCAGCTCCATGTCAGAATGTTGACTAATTCTTCAAAATTCCAAAAAAGGCTCCAAAAACATCAACATCAGCAGCATAATCCAAGTATTCTGAAGCCATATTTGTTCAGAGCCTAAAAACAATGTTTTTAGAAGAGTTTATGATTACACCCCATAAGGAGGAGCATTAATGCCGTACTTTACATGGTAACAATTCACTATATGTTTACACTCTACAGCAGAAGCTTACATGATGCAAAACAGAGACAGCTCCACTTAAACTATGAGCTGAAATGCCAAATACTTACAGTAGCTACAACTAAACTCTTTTTAAAATAAATAATTCTCAAGAATGCGACAAACCGATGTGATGCATGCACGGACAGAAAGACAGCCCAACGTCCACGGCTGTCATCAGCATGGAGGCGTTAAAACAACAAATGCATATCCAGCCAGCTGCTGTAAACCATCCATCACTGTCACCTCACACTCTGACCACTCTCCTGGACTGTTACTGCAGAGTGCACTGTTTTGATGTGCCACTTCAAGATTTTCAGTGGGCAGGAAAAGCATAAACTGACCTGGAAATATTTTGAAATGGTCATTGCAACAGCAGTGACAGCTTGGCACACAAGCTTAAACATGAAAACAGGCTGAGTCATCACTCACATCAACTAGAGAATGAACAGGCACGTGTTTGACTTGAAAATAAGTGTAAATTCTCTAAATATGAATTCTTTTGGACCTCAGGGACTCTCTGTTGGGCCACAGGATGAAGTGTTCAGCTGTTCTGCAAACACCAAGACCGCTCTAGTCAAACTGCTGTGCTGACAAACGAGGAGTAAATTTTCATTTTTGATGCAAATAAAAACAAATGTGTGTTGGTTTTCTGGATTGGACTGTTTGTTGTCTGGTTTATGTGGCTGTGTGTGACTGAACACATAAGAAGGTCTGAATCACTCTCCCTCCAGCAGTGTCATTACGTGATATTTATATTATGGCCGTGTTTCAACCGTCGTTTTGGTATTCCTCTGTGCACAGCATGTGTGTTTGCGGATGCTGAATTATGCATGTACGCCACCGAAACTTGCCTTTAAAGCGTCCTTATTTGGAAGCTCCCTGCTATCTTTGGGCGCAATATGCCGTGAATGTTTGCAGATATAGAAAAACAGCAGTTTCAGTCATACAGACCTGCAGTATGTGATCAACAGCATTTACACATGCAGGAGGATTCAACAGTCAGTGTGCATGCATGAAAAGGGCAGAGACTGTTTTGTAAAGATCTTTTATTGAGGTATGCGGCCAACCAATGACTCTGGACTCAGGATACATCCAAAAACGTACTTTACATTTTGAAATCTCAAAGGTGTGAACATGTGATGCTACATAAAACTAGGCGTGTTTACATGGGTAAAATCATGAATCCAGTTCTGCTCTGATGCTCTTTTTCTCTGGGATGGTTGCAGCTGCATAATTCTCACTTTTTTTCCATCTTTGATTTTTTTTTTTTTTTTTTTTTACTTTAGAAACATCTGACACACAAAGACGAGCCCAAAGATTTCCGTTGTGAAGTGAAGTTGCAAGTTAAGTATGGCAGCTATCACTATGAAGAGATACGGCAACGGAAAGAATTATTCAGACGACACAAAATAAAGTGCTATTCTTGTTATTACAAGAAAAGAAGCTTGTTTCTCACAGTCTCTAAAGGCTTTCACGTATATTGAAATGTAGACTAAAGAAGGATCATAATAGCTAGATCTCTGTGCACTCAAAGAAGATGTATGATGAGTTAAATTATTACATTTCTGTGTTTCAGTCTTAGATTTTCTTCATGTTGTGTATCCTCTCTCTGGAACAAAGTGCCCTTTGAAAGAAAGGCAGCAAATTTGTTATATAAGTAATGGATGACTGGATCGATTGGTCTAAAGCATCAAAAGTGCACCTAAATATAAGAAAAAAATGCCTACACTTCATGTCATAACCCACCGGTCACATCAATAAAGTGAGGACAGAGGAGGCCAAACAGTGAGCGGAAGATGGAGATGACAGGCTGACATTTGATCAATGATGACTCGTCGTGCACCCATGGGTACAACAGTACCTGCATGAACACACTGAGTCATAATGGTTCAGCATTGATGTCACTCCTCTTGCTGCACCTCCGCCTCCCTCTGTTTTCGTGTGTCCTCCGAGCTGTCAGTGAAACTTACACTTCCTGTCACGGTCAGAAAGATCCCCATTGTGTTGTTGTTTTTTTCTGGCAGACTGGCCGCGGTTTATTCCCCCGCTTGTTCCAGCTCGAGTGAAGTCATGTTAAAATGCTGTGCAACACTGGAAACACCCGCTGCGGCCTCTTCAGCAGATCCACAGAGAAACCACCTCTTTCATGTGAGAACAGGGGAACGGCTCCTGCTTCTTGTAACCGTTACACTTGAGATTTTGACACCTCTCCTTGCTCAGAGCCCCTCTCAGGTTTTCCTGCAGAGAGTTTCACCTCTCCTCCTTTTGATTTCTCCTGCATCATGTTTGTTTAAAACAGTAAGACGACAAAACATAAACCCTAGACCAGGGGTGTCAAACATGTGGTCCATGGGCAGAACCAGCCCGCCAAAGGGTCCTATACAGCCCATCGGATGACTTTGCAAAGTGTGAAACCTGCGGAGAAATCATTGAATTCTTCTTATTCCTGATTTATGTGGTTGAAATTGCACTTAATTTTCTTAAAGGGATAGTTACTGGTCGGCATGCCCCCAGATTGGAGAAGTACCAGCACAGAAGCTAAGCAATGAACTGCTGCGGACGGGCCAAGATGCCACCAAAATAAAAAAAAAGGTATTGAATGAAGTACTGTATTGGTATCAGTATCACTTTAAGGGTATGAGTGTTGGTACCAGTATTGTAATTTTTGGAACAATACCACTTAATGTAGGTTTGTATGTGATACTTATTAATAGTCAGTGTATTGCCTACAGTAGATATCTGTCCCCAGTTTGGTGTAGCAGAGAGGAGCACAGGCATGCAATGAACCACTGTGGACTAGGTCAGCAACAAGAGGTATTTTAGCCACTTAAAAAACAGCCCACCTAAAAAAAATCAATATCAGTTTAACACTATGTTGTAAGTACATTATATTCAAAATATTTTCATGGCTGTACTTCGCAATCAGACAGCCTTTTCTGATGGGAAATGACTGTTATAAGCAAAATATCATTTTCTCCACACTAACCCAACTCACAGGTGAAATCAGTCATTTTACCTTGCAGGAGACGGAAGTTGCAGGTCTGCTGCTGCCTCAATCTGTTCAGTGATACCGAATTATCCTTTTAAAATGCACACAATAACAAACTAACAGATCAAGGCAATGTTAGATCAGCAACAAGAGCGACAGTTGGCTTATGTAACAGCAGTTTCCCGCCACATAAGGCTGTCTGACAGCAAGGTAAAGCGGTGAAAATATTCTAAATATAGCATACACTTACCTATTAACAAGCAGCTCATACAAACCTACATCAAATGATCTGCATTCTCTCTGTGGATGTTCATCATCTGATTTGTAAACCCTGTGCATGTTTTCAGGATGTTTTACTTCTCTACACTAAAAAAGGGGAAGGAAATTGGAGGCATTGTTATTAATAGGTTATTATGGAATGGTTTTATTAGTCCGGCCAACTTGAGATCAAATCGGACTATATGTGGCCCACGACCTAAAATGAGTTTGACACCCCTGCCCCAGACAATCACTGCTGCTTCTTATCAACAAGATACATTACATCAAAATTCATTCCTGGAAGTTAAAGTTCCTGTCTTGTAGGTACTTAAAAAGTGAAAGTTTGTTTTGAAAAAGTTCATGTTTCTGTGGAATGATTTATGCTCTTTTACCACAATTTAAAAGATGCGGATAGATTTTTTTTTGCACCATATTTTCATTGTTATTTTATACTGAAAAAGTCAGGGGGAAAAAAAAGTTTTGGAGTTTCCTGTGAAAAAAGATTCCCAGAGGCTCCAATTTTCCTTTGAAAATCTTCTCATTTCTGCACTCTAAAGTTGGTGAGTGCCGTTCTAACTCAGCCTGACACTGCTGAGGGTTTTCAGATCGTGTGCACCCCTTTCATCTGATTCTCCGGTCTGCCTGAGTGGCAGCAGCTCTCTCCGGCTGGCAGTGGCTGTCCTTGGCGAGCGCCTCGTGTCGTGTACCAGCAGTCTACATGAAGCTGATATCAGTCCCCAGGCCAGAGACCCTGACATGAGCAGATAGGGATGAGTGGGTAGAAACAAGAAAAGGACACTGACAGAAGCATCATGTTCCCATTACAGGACTCAGCCTCCTCCCACGTTGGCAGACGTTTTCTTGATGAGAAAAAACTAAATGTGAACTGGCATCCACCAGGCGTATTTAAAGCATTTTTGACTTGTGCTCCCTTTGTCTACATAAACATTGATTTTTATATCAGAAGGATAACCCTACAGCAACATTAGACTGCTGAGAAACAGTCCCTTTCTAAGAGCAGAATCGCTGCATAACTGTACACTATATTAAAGACTCATCAAAGACAGTAAACCAGTTCAACCAGAAACCATGTGTTCATCGTTGTGGTTCCAGCACTTTGTAGGTGTGTTTTTCGTCCAGCTTGTCTGTGTGAGTCATCCAGGACAGGTTGGAGAGGCTGCGGCTGTCTTTGTGTCGAGGGGACGACAGGGGAGGGTTGAGGATGATAGTTTGAAGATGGTTCCCGGAGGGAAATAGAAGTGGAAGGACTGTGAAGGACAGAGGCTCAGATCTCTTCTATGGAGTCAGCTGGGACCAGCCCTCTCTTCTTCCCACTGCTCACCTTCAGGAACATCTCGCCGTCTTCTAGCTTACCCACACAGATCTAAAAAGGAGGAGAGGGAAACAACTGCTTTTTGACTTTCTGAAAAGTAACAGATACTGGAATATAGGACCAGATTTACCTCTCAAAAACTATTTCTAATTTTAAAGAATTTGACACATTAATCACCGCCTCCAGGATTTCACAAGCTTTTTGTTGCCGCCTAATATGCCTGTTCTAAAATATTGTGGTGCATGTTGTGATGTTTTTAGGCATTGCATAAGCAAGTGGAAATTGCAAATAAATCTTTTTTTGTGTGTGTTTTTTTGTGTACAATTTTGTAGAATGGCAAAATTCTTCCAGGGAGAATAAAACCACACTCTGACTTATGAGTATTCTGAGAAACCTTACCAAAAAGGCTCAGGATTACAACAATTCTAACAATATGTTTTTTGTTTATCATTAGAAATAAAGAAGTGCACCTGAGGGATATTACACAAAGAAGCAAAATCTTTTTGGAGCTCAAACTCAGTCAAAACAGCACAAAACTACAGCATATAAAAGTGCACAGAACACTGATAAATGTCAATAACAATGAAAACCCTTGCGTTCTTTTCAGTACCTGTGACACAATCAAAGAAATAAAAATACAAAACCTGAAATAATGGAACACTGAGTCGACACACAGACACAAGGATCATTTTGGTGCCAATCCGTAACCCGCCTCTCACCCACTGTGTGCTGGGATCGGCTCGAGCCTCCTGCAAGTCTGGATAGCATAAAGTGGGCTCCACAGATAGATAGCTGGAACCTTGCCATCACCAGCTAAAGAAGGTGACGAATGATTCAAATTCCCAAAATGTCATTGTGCTTGGGGGTATAAACATAAATGAGCAAAATAAAAAAGGAAAAAAAGAAGAATAAGGCGTTAACGACATGATAATTTTGTTGAAGTTGGTGTACCTGGGATTCCCTCACGGCCATGTGTCCTCTCTCTCGGTTGCCGGGGAGGCCCTGGACGACCCGCCACACCCGCTCTCCTGGCCGGACCCTCTGCACAAAGTTGGCAGGGAAGAAGCCGACTCTGTCGCCACTCTTGCCCTGAAAAACAAAGAACAGTACAATCAGTCAGCATTTGAAATGTGCAGCATGTGGGTGTCACGATGACTGTCAATGATAACAAAGTGCTGATTTAGTGATACAACTGGTTCAAAGCTACTACAAAGTTAAGAAAGGACAGAAAAGTTCCCTGTAGTTGTTTTAGTTATGTGGCCACTGCTTCAGCGTGTCTGGCTCTATATAAGTTTGCCAGATGAATGTCTATTTCAACTGACACTGTTTTTGTCTTCACTGCATGTCGTCCCGTTTCTCTCTCTCACCGCCCCTGTCTATCTTCGTCTCCTCTGTCCAATTAAAGCAAAAGGGCAAAAAATAAATATGTAGGACCCATAATTTTTTAACTTTTTAATTATTTCTCATTATCTGAGCAGGCAGGCAGAGACACACTTTGTGCATGGAGTGAGTCAATTAGGGGACCTTGGGATCTTAGTACCATTTTGCATCTTAATAATAACAATATGTGTCTGCTGTTCTGTTGTCGACCATTACGTTTCAATTTTGGCCCTCCAACGAAGGAAAATAGGGCCAAATGTTGTTCCTTGCATGCTCACTTCAGTAGACATCTTTGCAACACAATACACAGACTTTTGTGGGTTATTTTAGTTCATTTTTGCACGTTTTAAACTAAATTTCTTGTATTGTCCCATTAAGTCAGTATAAACAAACGGGCATTTTTGTTTGCACTGGTTTCTCCATTCTGAACAGTAATGAGAAATGAGAAACAACGTGAGTCAGAGAGCAACACGCTTTCTCACATTCCTGTCTGTGACGAATCATTGTGGCTGCAGAGGCAACTTAAGAGGACAGAACATTAAAATTACACTGATTAAGGTAATAATTGTTTTGAAATGCAAAAAAAGCAAGAAATTGCTTCACCCTAACGTCAGATTTGTTTTTGTATTTTGTTTGCTTGAGAAAACAGATGATGTTGACTGAACCTTCTTATGCAGCATATTTCACTGTTTATCACCCTCTAGCTCAGGTGTTGATGTGTTTATTGCAGTGATTCACAAGCTATACATAAGTAATGAACAGATGATTCACAAATTATACATAATTTAAAGGTTCCTTGGGACAGCAGCAGTGATGATCAATGACTGCTGCTTCACTTACAGCTACATACAGTAAGTGCTGGTAAATGCAGATCCACTGACAGGTGATTAACAGACTCTGTTTTTCACTGCAGTATGGGTGCATCTTCCTTTTTCTACGACTCAGATGCACATTTATTTCCATCGGGAGCGAGTGAAGCTCATTAGAGACTCAATAAAAACCTCTTTGAGGTTGCAACACTAGTCAAGTTCATTATGTTAAACTCTCGGTAATTTTCAGAGAAAATGATATTCTATTTCTGTCTGTGGCTGCCTTCATGTTTATGACAGGCAAAACTGGAGCAGGTGTTATGCATTAGAGACTTGATTTAAAGACTTGAATTTAACACGCACACAATAAATACATGCACACATTTCTGTACGCTCAACTACACATTATGCACACAGGTACACACAAAAACACACACACACACACACACAGATGATTTGCAAATGATTTATTACCCACCTTCCACCACTCTTCATTAGAGTCGTCAGTGACCTGCACCCGATCACCGGGACTAGAGGAGATAAGACAAGAGAGAAGATGAAAAAAAGGAGGGATGAAAGGAGAGGTGATTGAGGTGGAGAGGAAAAGGGGATCGGGGAGATGAGAGTGGTAAGGGAAAGAAGAAGGGGGTGAAACAGGAATAATGGCGAGCAAGGAGGGAGAAAAAAAGTTGAATGTGAGGACAAAAGATAACATTTTCAAACTGCCACAGAAAGCTGTTGTAGCCACAGTTACAAAGCTGTGGAGGTTAAAGGGTGAATGAGTCTTTGTGTCCTTCTGAAAGTGTGACAGAGCAGCTGACACCAGAGTCATGAGGTCTACATAAAATACGACTCTGTAGCGCTCACTGCAGTGGTGCAGGCTGGGCCTGATCTGCAGCCAACCTGGCCTGCATGCTAATGATGCTTCCAGTTTTTGATGAGACTTTTCTACAGACACATACACACACATGCATAGCGTAGTCTGTCCCAGATACACAGGGAAAAACTGCTGTCCCAATTGCACTTCTGTACGTTGCGTCTCCTGGGTGTCTGTTCTCACTACTGCCCTATATGATCATCACTCTCACACACACACATGCAGCAAGTTTGCACACAGTTCCATAAACTTACCAAGTAGGGTGAGACCTATATGTATCAGCTGATAATGGCCATTTATTATCCCCACCAGGCGCAAGCTAATCTTGCTTACTACTGGACTACTGGGCCGATCAGCCTAATTTTTTTTAATACCTTCATGACTGTACGCTGAAGGTCCTCTGTGATTCATAATTTTGGTAACACCCCTAAAAAAAACTTTTTTTTATGGCTGCACCAGCGACGGCCATGTCCAGAGGCGTTATGTTTTCAGGTCATCCCATTCTTGTGAGCACAATATCTCAAGAACACCTTGAGGAAATTTCTTTAAACTTGGTACAAATGACCACTCAGACTCAAGGATGACCTGCTTAGGTAAAGGTTGCTGTGACCTCATGCTGAGAGGGCAATATCTCAGGAATGATTGGAGGAAGTGTCTTCAAACTTGGACTCTGGGTTGATGGATTTTGGTGGTCAGAGGTCAAAGGCCAAAGTCTTCACCACGTACATTGTATGAGATGTCTGGACAGACATGGATGTAAGCTGTAACCTGTCTGGTTGAGAGGCAGTAATTCTATTTTTTGACTGCTCTCTTTTATATGACCATTGACAGCTGACTTCTCACTTAACAGGCTGCTAGGGGGCACGAGTGATCAACAACTGCTTTAGTGTGAAATCTTGGGTCAATGTATGCAGAGGTCATGTTAATGTTGACAGAACGGTTGTGGTGGCACGGCAGTAGGTGCCACATATATTGTTGCCTGGCGGGGATCTGTACTCTTCTGAGAGTGCTCTTCTAGTTGAATATGAAGCAATTATTCTACTCACTGAGATTTCTCCCAGGAGCACAACTACTTAAAACCTAAATGACAAACCAGTTTTTTTAGGTCTCCGCATGCACTTTGCAGGTATATGTTGACCAGTGGGATTAGCCTAGTTTAACTGGTGTCTTTGGGAACAGCAGTTTTGCTCAGTGTCAGAAAAATACACCTACAGTGAGAGATGATGGGGTCTAACTTAACAACATGTAGTAATTTACATATTTTAATGTCAGTATCATCACGTTTTGACTTATATCAAATGTTGCATCAGTAATTCCTGTTTCTGTGCACCCACAGCCTGGGAGGCAGAAACAGATGTTTAAAATGACATTGTGAAAGTTTGGATTATGTGTGTGGGTGTTTTTTGAGTGAAAATGAAAACTGGTCGAACGGGTAGGAGGTTTTAAACTTTAAGCGTACCTATTTTTGAGAGGAGCTGCTACCTGATCCTATCATTTTACTTCACCCTCAAACTGTCAGTTTAAAGTTCCCATAAAACAGCCGTGTCACAGACATTTATTGATGTTTACAGTGGCCAACAGAGCCAAGTGTTACACATTTAATCACTGAGAGCTGAAGCCGAGCAGCCAGAGGACATTAGAGTGTAAACCAAAAATACCGACTCCATAAAATATTATTCAGTTTCATCCAAATCAGTGAATAAAGCTATAAAGTTGTACTTTTGGATAGTGAGGCTCATTCCCCAGTCTGCTCAGGTGAACGGATGTATTCTCCTTCCATGCTCAGCTGCATCATAAGCGAGAAAGTGTTTGTTAGTAACGCCCTTTGAGCAGGATGAGTCATCAACAGTTTTAAATCGTTTTGCAGTACAAACTCTGAAATACCATAAAAACATCCGAGAATATGAATAAAATTACTTTTTTGTCATTGTTGGGCCAGATACTGGCATATAGGTGATGCATAATGCAATACACGTGATAAAAACACAAACATGGGAAAAGCATGGTCCCATGTTTGTCTTAAGCAAGACAAAGACCAAAATTCAACCCAAAACAAACCGTAACTTTAACGCTTTTAAAAGTCCTACACACATACAGACCTTTTTCATGGCAGCCATTTTGACATGTAATAATAAAGTAAACACAGATGTTACCAGTGATATCAATCAAGGTTCTCTTCCATTCAGGTGAAACAGAGTCAGGGTGCTGTTCTTTTGCATGGTGGCTCACTAGAAAGGCTCTGCTGCTCTGAATGGAACAAAACCTTTATTAGTATTATAGGTAACACCTGTGTTTACCATAAAATTTCGTATCAATATGGCTGCCGTGGAGAGGTTCTATATCAAGACCCTGTAACCGCAATTACATCAGTGCTTTTCCTGCTATGACGAGCCTGATGTGAAAGAGGTGTGTTGTATACCCACATCAACTGTACAACCAGGTGTTTTCACTTAATTAGCCTATTAGGCAACTCCTCAGGATTGTGGTATAATCTGTGCTTGATTGACATCTGCCCCACTCTCCTGTTAGTTTTGTTGTAGGTAATAGGGCCAACGTACACCTTAATCACTCACACAGTCACACATGCGTGAAAGCAGGCGAGTGACGCCTCTGGAGGAGGAGAGATGCAGGCAGCGCAGGATGTGCCACACATGTTAATCAGTTCCCTGGTTTGTAGTCTGTTTTGAGACTCAAAACAGACTACAAACCAGCGAACTGATATAACGGACTGAATCATAACCGTGCACATACTTCCATGCATCCGTCACATTGCAGTTACCCCAAAGAAGAACAGTCAAAAGTTTCTGACAACAACAAACGCGGTGATGCTGGAGGAGGTTTGTACATTTGAGAAAGAGGCAAAAGCAGAGGCAGTGTTGTGGAAGGTAGTGGTCTGTGCGGCCATAAATACGTCATGACATGTGGACGGAGAATTCTTTTTGCTAATGACGACAAACATCATTTCCTATACTTTGGGATTTTTAAATCTTTGTTGTGTCACGCTTGAACTATTGACTTCACTGCTACACTGTCTTCATGAGTACCAGAGGTACTGCTCCATTTCTTCCATATCTGTAAACTGTCAGAAAATGTGGACAAAATGAATACTGTAGTGACTATGTCCTATATTTTAGCCGCCACTGGCTGCTGATTGAGCTGTGTGGTTGGAAAAACAATATCCCGTCTTTATCGGTACTGCATATCACAATGCATTTATTTGTGGTGTCCACATGCAATAAAATGTCTTGCAAATTAAGTTAAAACAAATTATAGCACAATGTTGACTGAGCACAGTCAAAAAATATTTGCTTCTTCCTGAGAACACCTGTAGGTGATGGCATAAAATTTCACATCTATAATTTCAGCACACAAAAACAATGGCAGAGGCTAAATGTAATGCACTACAGAGGAAATATAGAGTGATTTTAAATGCAGTGGAGATTTGGTGACTTTAATCACAAGCATGGCTGATAACTGCCAGAATAACTGCAAACACCTGCGTGGGTGTGCAGGGTTTTTTAAAGTAAGTGCCCACATTTTCTGTAAATCTATTAATTCTGGGTGTGTAGATTTAATGTATCCAGAGTTTTCCCGAGTGCAGAACACCTGCGATCATCCAAAATACAAACAAATTATAGTTTTTACTTCTCTAAATGAAAAACAGTGATCAGTATTTTGTGTCCTCTGCAGCACACAGACACATAATGCTTTCATTAGTTCACATAGTATATTGTGCAGTCTCACACACAGCCACACAGCACAGATGGCTCTTAACAGTCCCATGGATCTTCTACCTTTGCAGAAAAATGTCCCCTAACCATCCACACACATGCAACACACACAAACACGCACACACACTTAGACACACCTTCACGTACACACACATCCTGTCCTAATTTTACTGCTCTGTCCTTCCTTTCTTCTCTTTCCTCATCCTCCTTCATCCTATAGAGTTTTTACTTCTATATTTGCACTTTCTCTCTGCCTGCGTCTCCCATCCTCTCTCGGTCTGTGTGCGTATGATAATCTTCTGCTCTATGCCATCTCTCCTTATGCTCTTTCATCTCTCAGTTGTTCAGTGTCTTTATCCGCTCTCCTGCTGGGAACACAGCTCAGTAGCTACAAAGGGACAGTGATGGGCTCAGAGTTTATAATTAGTCGTCCTTAAGGGCAACGTCCTCTGCAGATGGTGGGGACATTTTAGTCCTGCAGGAACAACAGTCGGGGCAAAACACAGGGAGGGACGAAAAACACAGACAAAGCACATGCACTCACACACACGGGAAAAACACAAGCAATCCTTCACATGCACACACATGCAGTCTGTTTGGTTTTTACTCACTGTAGTTCCAGGTCGTTCTGTTCCTGAGGCAGAAACTTGTAGAGCGCTACATAGGTGTGGATGGAGTGAACTTCAATGCGCTTGGGCACCTGGACACAGAGAGACACAGGGGAGAAAGTGAGACAGAAATACTCATTCGTAGAGTGAAACTAGAATTACCAGTTCATGGTTATATCCATGTCATATTTGCCAACCTTGAGACCTTGAAAATAGGTAGGATTTCAATACTAAAAAAAAATTTCGGAGACTTGTTTTAATGCATTTTAGAGTATGAAAATAACAAAATAATAACTACACTGCAACAGCATGAATCTTACAGAAAACAGAATAATTTGTCCCTCTAGTGTGAACTTTGAGGCCCCTGCCCTCAAAGAAAACTGATGCGGCAGATTTTACAAAATGCCTGCTCCTTTCCTTCACAACCTTCCTTAAGAAACAGGAATTCTTTGAAAAGGGGAAAAAAAAGGTGTGAACGTTTGTCAGAAATTGGGAGAAATAGAGGAGAATTGTGGAAATAGGGAGAAAGCAAACAAATACAGGAAAATAAGGAGGGTTGGCAAGTATGATCCACATCTGTTCAGATTCATAACGTATGTATAGAAGACTTTGAAGGAATTTAACAAAAGGTATTAAGTGTATTTTTTTGTTGAAGTGGACATTTGTACCAAGTTTGAGGGAACTCCATCAAGGCGTTTGTAGGATACTGTGTTCACAAGAATGGGACAACCATTAAGTCACAGTGACCTTAATCTTTGACCACCAAAATCTGATCGGTCCATCCTTGAGTCCAAGTGGATGTTTATACCAAGTTTAAAATAATTCCCTCAAGGTGTTCTTGAGATATTGTGTTCATAAGCATGGACTGGACAGATATCGCTGGTGCAGAGCATAACAACAAAGGGTGACTGTCTGCACAGGGAGATTAAAAAGAGGCGGTACCTTCACACTGTTGTCCTCTGCGGGAGTCTGAGCCTGACCGCTGCTCTCCTCTTCCTCCTTCTCGGTCTCAGTGTTATTGACAGGGGGATCTGGAGGTGGTGAGAAATTGTTTAGAAGTTTCTGAGGAAGCACATGCCCTCATATGTACAATCAGACGTGTAATTTTTCACACGGTAAATCCCTCACACACAGACAGACATGCACGCGTAAAAAACAACTTATGCACAGCCACACATAGGCATGGACGCATGGCACACGGGCATGCATATCCACACAGACAGACACATAGCAGTGTTTACCCCCTGTCTCCTGAGTTATCTCTTCCTCCATGCTGCACTGTCTCTGCTGACTCTCCTCACCTCCCTCCCCCTTATCAAAGAAGGAAACAGAGAGGAAAAAAATGTCAAAGAGCATTTTATGCATTTTATAGTTGGAGTAAAACTTCTTCTGCTCTGTTCTCCCCAGTTTTGCAAATGGAACTGCCTACATGGCCTACATAATGTTAGGTCATGTGTGGAAAAAAAAGTTTTGGGAGGTTTAGGGACACTTTCACACTGGTTCAACTACATGTTGAGAGTGTCATCCATCACGCTCCTCACAGATGATACTCTGGTGCTTAATTATAACGCTTCATCATGTGCCAAGTTGGATTTAAGTAGGGGACTAGCATAACCTCAAAAAGACAGGAAACTCTCTTTAAAAGCATCAAAATTAGTTTTCAGGCAGAAGTTAGACGTTTTGGGAAACACCCTCTTTCTGCTTTAGTTTAGTTAGACAGACTTGCATTTTCCTATCTCTCTCAATATATGAAACCATGATCTTTCCCCCAAAATGCGACTTGATGACATAGTGCTGGTTTGATGTATTCACTGTACAGACATAAGAGTAGTATCAATGCTCTCATCTAGCTCTCTGCCACAAAATGAATGGACGAATTTTCCAAAAATGTTCAACTGTTCCTTTAGGGCTTAATTCTTAGTAATATTTGATGTTATCCAGCCATTTCTAATGCAACCCCAATTCCAACAAAGTCGGGATGCTGTTTAAAATGCAAATAAAAACAGATTTCAATGATTTGCAAAAACTTTTCGACCTATATTCAACTCAATCCAGCACAAAGACCAAATATTTAAAGTTGAAACTGATTAACTTGTTATTTTTTGTTAATATATGCTCTTTTTTGAGATGTTTTGCAGGCATAAATTTCAGAATATGTGTATATTGTCAAAAAATCACTGTACTGCAGTATCTGTGATCTCAATACTTCGTCAGTGAGTTGACCAGTGGACCAACATTCTTCACAACTTTTACACTCCAACTGCCCTCAACCCCCTGACCGCTGCGTGATGATGTCATACCAGGCTGCGTGTTGGCGACTCTGACAAACTGCCAAAACTGGAGCGGCTCATCTGTGCCAAGGACGTCCCGTAGCGCAAGGCGGCATACACGGGGTCTACACGCATCCGCGCAGCCTCTGAAACCACACACACACGTTCATAAAACTCGTGCACGCACACACTTATGGTCACTTTATTTACAGACACACATGTAAATTATTCACGCAAAGACACAGCTTCACTCACGCTACAATCTGGACGACACACTGAGATTACACTGACTGTACATCATTATTATTGTGCCTGTGCCAATCAGGAGGAACCAGAGGGTCTAAATATAACTGTAGTAACACAGTGAGTCCCGGACCAAAGTGACCCACTTTAGATCTGAGAGAGGACAGCAGCCAATAGTTAAGGAGACATCAAGACATTCCAATAAATCGACGCGCTTTGATTTATTTATACATTTACTTACTGGCAAGAGATGTGTCTTAGTTTTAATGGCTGTAAATATATCTGAGGCTGTAGTCGAGTAGAAAGGGAATAATAGATGAGATTTAAAATATGGAAATCCTCAGAAAGCCTTCATTGCTGCATTTCATGTAGATGGCAGTGCTTGGTGCGACTTAGACTTTTTGCTCCTATCTCCACCTCAGCACGAGTCGAATGGGGGGCACAGTGATCTCTCTGCAGGGCCATACGTGCTCTGAGTGTGTGTCTGTGCAGGATGAAGTCATAATGGCTTCATATTGAAGCGCCTCCATGCTCTCGTCAAATAGATGAAAAATTAAACAGGAATGCTAAAAGCAGAAATTCTGCAGCAGGAATGTCTGTGGCGCAGCCTTTGAATGTATTTAGAGGTGATAAAGCTTGATTGTGCTTTAAATTGATTGTAGCAGTTTCAATGATGGAGGTTATTTCTGCAAAGAGCAATTAACTGCAGGGGAGTTAACAGTAAAAAGTGGAGCTCAGGGACTCAACACTCCTCTCTTCTATACAAGTAATTATTTTCTACTGACTCTCTGACCTTCAGCTTTCTTTTCAGTACAAATATATTTCTATATGTGTTGAGCCTTCTTATCTGCCTTCACATATACCTTTATCAAGCAATGACTCTTGTGACTTCAACTCATTTTGACAAACTATAAACTAAACCACGCAGCAGCAACCACAGTTTGACTGCCAGTGATATTTTAGCCCTAACAACTTCAATCAGAAGGGATCTTCTTTCTCATATGAGCCTAAACCAGCCTGAATCGAAATCAAAATTCAACCAAAAACAGGGATAGTTCAGGTAAGCATCTCTGCCAGGCGTAAGCATTATGTTTTTGGGTCATCCCATTCATGAATAACTTGAGAGAATTTCTTCAAAATATGCACAGGATTTTGGTTGTCAAAGGTTACTGTGACCTCCCAAAACACATTTTTGGCCATAGCTCAAGCATTTGTACACTGATTATGAGATAAAGCAATCAAAATGTTGATGATTACAAAGGGGTTACATCTAAATATTCTTACCAGGTTGCCTGGTGGAGATCTGCACTCTACAGAGGGCACTCTTCTAGTTTGAAGTAGGGTTGTATGAGGTACTTATCCATTGTCAGTGTATTACCTACAGTGAGATGGAGGTTGATGGGGAAGCAGCACGTATACTGTTTAATAATTACCTCGTATAACCCCACTTCAGATAATCCAAACTATCCCTTTAACTTTAACCTAACAGAGCTGCTATTCTTGTCAAAATAGGGAAAAAAAATCCTTGGATGCATCGTTTCAGTTAATTGTTAAATAGGTCATGAGATTTTAATTGTTATTGCGAGGTTGCAACTTAGGGTGTTAACTGTTCTGTACTTCACTCTGGCAGCTATTAGACTCTCAGCCTCGTAAATGAGGTTTAATATGAGACAATAAAAGGGTTTGCCAAAAGGCAGTTGATGGGAAATTACAGGGTCTGGAA
Source organism: Lutjanus erythropterus (assembly GCF_056507025.1). NCBI lineage: Eukaryota > Metazoa > Chordata > Actinopteri > Lutjaniformes > Lutjanidae > Lutjanus > Lutjanus erythropterus. The sequence continues at coordinate 7,650,381 of NC_139335.1, forward strand.
GTGAGTTCATCATAAAAATTGCCATCTAATATTGAAATGCTAAACATGCGCTCAGTATTTCACCATGCCTTTTGTTAGCAATAATTATGAGGACACTTTGCACTGTGCGATTGCGAGTGTGACAGGTTGCAGTCTCAGCTGGCCCTGGCAGACTCCCAGGCGTCATGGTGCCGAGGTCGGGGTGACGACGGAGCTGCAGGTTAATTGTACCCTGATTCATGGATGGTACAAGGAAGAGACAGCATGAGGTGCTAACCCTGATTCAGCGAGGCATACATTATGCTAGAATAGATGAAGGACTGCATCACCTACGCAGATGTTCATCCAAAGCTATGGCAAAGAAAAAAAAAAGAAGCTCCCATTCAGAGACAATGGTAAAAGGAAGAACAAATTCAGGTACTTTGAGTGAGTCTAAAAACAGTCTGTTCTTGTACAACTGTGTTTTAGCCTTCAGCAGGTTTACAAAGACATAATAAAGTGACAAGGAAATGTCAGATTTGTTCACTTTCATAACGATGTGACTTGTATTTAAAACTTTTCTTTGTGAAACATATGTAGGTGGATGTTGTGAGACAGAGAGCTGGTGAGCACTTTGACTAATCGAAAAATAGGCACCATTGAAATGTTGTTGAATTCAACTGTCAAATTTATACATGCAAAAACTTTGCTGAAATAAAAAGACGTCGCTGCCAGTATCTGACTTTTTTTGTATCAGTATCTCATTTAAAATGTAGTTTTTCTAACATATATGTGATACTTTTTAGCCATGCCGCTGTTGCATTGTTACTTTTGATGCATTTAGTTTGCTGAGCAACTTTTATCACCTCTGTCAATGAGACATAACAGGTGGTCTTGAGTCCCATTAATTTGCCTACATAAAAATATAAATTATCAGACTAAATTGGCCTTATAGGTAGAGTAATTGAAGGATTTGAGCAACGTTAAGTAGGGGACACCTGGGACAGTGTCTCAGCACCGATAAGTCGCTGAATTTTGTGTTAGTATCCTTCTGTAATACAAACAGCAATGGTTCAAACTTATTTTGTTTTTATGATTTACTTGTTTCCAGCCTTTTCTCATAAGCTATGATTAATTTTTGTGTTGATTATAGAGGAAATCTGTTATTATTCATGTTGAACTAATATGTTTACATTGCTAGCCGCTCTGAATAATTCTAGATTAATCTAAAATTAGAATGGGATCTCTGATGTTTATCACCCGACAGAAAAATACTGCTGTGAATACAGGCGATGACATACATATATTCAAAATTTACAAAAATTGCATTTTGGTGTTCTTTAATTTTTTAAAGCTACCAGAGTAACAGAAGAAATGCATTGATCTCTTTAGTTATCATGAGAAACTATAGAGTTCAAAGTTCAAAATGATCTCTAGCAGCAGTTCGAGTAGTTAAGGAACTCTGGCACTTCTAGTGTTAAACATGCCAGCTGTACTGCCAGACAATAAATTCATACTCTGCATCAGTCCAAGGATATACAGTGCAAACCATAAACAGAGATATAAAAGCATAAACATTAGAACTTATAAATATTTATTCACATACTTTCAGGGTGCAGACCGTCCGTCAGCCTCCAAGAGAAGCTGAATTTGTTCTTCCTCTTTATATTTTTCCACTTCATGCCCCTCGGTTGTCAGGTGAGATGGAGACAGTTCTGGTTTTATTACAGCACACGCACAAGCACGCACAAAATCTAAAAATAAACCAAAAGGCTAGACAAGAGCAACGTCAAAAGCACACAGGACACACACACAAACAGATGCACATGTGCATTCACTCATAAACACACAGACGCAGATACTCAGGTATGCTCACCTTGGCTTGGCTGAACTTCCTTGACGACAGACAATTGGTCATTGACGAGCATCGGCGAGCTGAAGTTTCGCTTGAACGCTCCAGACTAATGGATGAGAGCAGAAAGAACACAGGGTTTTTTTTTCAGTTTTCATTCCTTCCAGTTTACAGGATGAACTGCTGGGGGAAACTGGCTCCATGTGGTGATTGTAGGACATTAATGGCGTCATTTGAAAATTACTGAATCAGAAACACATCAGGACACACAAAGTGGTGCACGCACGCTGCGGTAAAAGAGCTCATTTCTGCCACCCAGGCAAAATGTTAGCTCTCTTTGCCGCTAATTGTGAACAATGAACTCACTCAGCCACTTCCTTGTGTGCACAGAGGCTTACACACAGGCGTGGACATGTGATTCTGCATGTGTGTATGTCCGCACAACTGCAATTTCATACTGAATTAAGCACAGTAAGTGTTTCAGTCGAGATATTGATTTGTCTCTGCCTCGACTTGCAAATGAGCCGCTCACTTTGTCACATTATGTTGAGGAGAGAAGCCGGATCAAAGGTTGTAAGTGATACCTTGATGTCCAGGTTCTGCTCAGATGATAATTTACCTTCCGCTGCCCTCATCATTCCCCTGTCTCTGCCTCTCTCTGCCTTTGTGCTCCTCTCTCAAACCGCAATGAGGCATCTTGAACACAGTGCTCTTAAAATTTTGCAAGTGGCTCTCAAAAGGTCTTGCTTCTTCCTGCATGCTAATGTACTCTGCCCCTCACTAGAGGATAAACACAGAATCTCTGTCTGAATTCGCTCCCAATTTGCTGCCTAGTGCACCACACTCACCTTCTACCATTGTCCTTCACCCAGGGTCCAAATTCCCACAGTGGAATAAACAGTTGAGTGTCCACAGCATTTAAAGCTCTGTTCCACAATGCAAAATTGTTACCATTGGTCCAAAGGTATCTGAAATCTAAATTTTCTGCCCACTATAGAGTATCTGAGAATTCATCATTATAGGTTAGTGAATACATACACTTTTATCTGTTTTAAATGCTCCTTTAAATGTTCTTTTATCTTATGCTTGAACCTTCTCCTTTTACACTGTATGTGGTTATCACCTTTATTTAATTTTTTAGATGCTTTTTATGAACTTATGTCTTTTATTCAAATTTTACTTACGATACATGAATTCATTTCTTTCATTTTGCACTTGGACTATATTATCCTTGATATTATATGCTCTATTGTTCATGGTTTCATTACATGGTTTTCTAATTTGCAATTTTTCTCCTGCAAATCTTTTAATCTGAAAAACACTTTAAGCTCATTAAAGTGCTATATAAATACAATAATGATAATTATTATTATAATAAAGATCATGTTGGGTAATAAATGTGGATATTCTATTCTTTTTGGCCCTAGAGAGAAGGTGATGTTATTAATGGTTTTGTTTCAGCCACAGCAGCACTCCACATCTCTTAATAAACATGGAGTGAAAACACTATCCTGCCCTTCACCATATGCATCTGTGTTCTGTCAGCATAACTGCACATATGGCTGGTAGATTAAGACCGAGTCTGCCCTCAGGCCATGACTGGTGCAGTGTTTGTGTCTGCGTGTCGACGCAATGGATGGTTGTGTGGTGTGACGTAGTGTTGAAAAAAATATGAAGCAGTGCGTTCATGACTGCATTAACTGCATGGCAACCTGCTGTTTCTGCCTCGTATGAAACATTAATGATGCTTTTACTCAACCTGTGTGAAACTTCATACCAAATTAATTGAAAAGTGCAGGTAAAATCTGAAGTGATCCATACGGATTTAAGGTGAAATTACCATGGCAACAGTGCTCAGGTTATTCAAATCATGATTGTAATCTGAACTGCTATTGTTGCAGGTGTTTTTATAATGTGGTTATTAATAATGTCTTGGTAAAATTAGAGAAAGGGAAGGTCAGACTGGGCTGAGGAAGAGAAAATCTCATTTTCTCATTTTGGCACAATTTCATTCTCTTTGTCTCTTTGTTAATTTAAAAATGATTCTGATTCCTCTTTAGTTGTAACTTGAATCTGAATACGAGCAAATATAAAGCTCAACAATTAAAACATTTTATCTTGATTGTTTAATCCTTGTATTTGTCGTTTTACAGGGATGACACGCTGGGTTTTCTGAGCTAGGGAGCAGTTGGCAGGCACCCAGTAACTGCTGCCAAGAAAGAGTCCAGCACATAAACCCTCCCTATAATGGTAAATTTCCCAATCTAACTTTTTTTTTTTTTGTATGAATTAGACAAATAAGAATGGCAATTAGTGAGCTTTGCCGGTATGCAGATATAAGTATTTGTTTAGACAGAGCCAGACTTGTTTCCTGTCTTTGTGCTAAACTAAGCTAACCAGCTGGTGGCTATCAGACATTCCTTTAAAGCTCCATTGGCGCGCTGCTGCTAACTGTGTTGTAGCTGTCACAAGCTAATTTAGTTAGCTCACTTAACAGTCCTATTAGACTGGGAGCCATATAACAGGCAGCTCACTTCACGCCCCAAAAGTACATATCTAAAGAATTAAGTCAATATTTAAAACATGCACCTACTATAGTTGACTATTGGCTTGAACTGATGACAACTGGTCGACTTGGAAAATCTGTAGTCAGAGGCAGCTCTAGTAAATTGCTGCTAAATGTAGCTGTTTTTAATTTCTTAGTAGTTAGCTGCAGTGCCTGAACTGGGCACTCAGAGCACTGGAGGAGTTTTGGAGTTTACATCACCCATCCCATCATCCCAGGAGCTTTGGACCACCAGGAGTTGTTGGCAAGAACGTCAAGAAATAAAAGGCAGCGAGACAGATGGCGAGCTGGCCTTCTTTGTGTCGGACTAGTAAGTAATAGTATTTTTTTTGGCTTTTTTGATACCTAGTTAGTCATATTTACTGTCTTTCTTTGTCTTCTGTTATCTTCTATACTTGTCTGATGTTTAGCTGTGTAAGCAAACTTTTCACTAGTTTTCACTAGTTATTTATCATAAGCAATGTAATCATAATAAATACACATGTGCAGCTGTCCATATGTACAACATTGGTGTATAAGTGAATTGTGCTCTGAAACTGGGGGCACCAAATCCAATAATATTGCTTTAAGGATATTTCTATTGTTTTTTTCTTTTTCGCCTTTTATTGACAGGACAGTTGCAGACTGACAGGAAATTGACCTACCAAGGCAACTGGGATTTTTCAAGGAAACTGCTGAATATTTTCCAGAGATGCTTCTTGCAAATACTGGTAAATAACAATTCTTCACTAAAATCATGTTCAGCAACACAAACACAAAATCTGAGCCATAAAAAAACAAACAAAGAAAAAACATCAAATAAAAAGACAGTTGAGCAAACAAAAGCTGAGCAAACCAAGATATTCAGTCAGTGGCTATGTTAAGGAAAACTACCAATGTTATACAAAAGGGCAACATTAAATTCTGTATTCGCACCTTCCCATGACAGGGCTGCTGCGATAGCTCTGAGGTGCACCACAGGTGAGCAGCCATCTTGCACGTTTTACACCGGAGAGCCTGTTTGGAGTTTCCTGCAGAGAGGGACAGAGATGACAGAATGAGAGCAGAGGACGCAGACGTGGAGGCAGACCCAAAAAGAAATACACAGCAGGCTGCAGATCCACAACAGGCAGACAGAGCTAACAAAGCAAAGTGGCCTTCAGATCATGTGAGCAGGTTTCTCTCTGCTCAGGTAGAGAGTGTTATCAAGAGCTGTCCCTGGTTTATCAAGCTGGCACTGCTTGCAGAGCTGACAACAACAGCTTCATAATCAACAGCTCCACTTCCCAAACAACCTGCAGAGATTGGAAACCAGCTGGAGATATTTCAATCATAATCGATTTGTCATTGAGTCATCTTGCTTCTTCATCTTTGTTTTCAAGTACTTCGGTGATAAAAAAAAAACTGAGTATTGATGTGTTTTCCCCTCATTTGTTAGGGTTACAACTTGAGAAATCCCTTTTGTTGATTGTTGGCTGTTTTTAACGATTAAGGGGTCTCTTTTTATCTTCAAAACCAAAGATGAATAGATTCCTGGATTTGCTGTAGGTGGGGATCACATCGACAGGTCTCTTATGGAGCAGAAACAACAATCAGCCAAATTGGATGCCTTGATGAAAACGCTGCTTTGACTTTGAAGAGAAAAAAAATGGATTCTTCTTCATCAGCATAACAAGGAGACAGACTGCACGGTGTTTGGAGACTGCAGAGGAGTTCAGCTAGAACGAGGTGATGTGTTACATAAATAAAGCCACAGTGCATGCAAAAAACCCAGCACAGACACAAAAACAGAGGGGCAGCTTGGGGTCTATAATCAATCATAGTGACAGGAAGTAGATTTAGCAGAAATTCTAGCAGTGGCTAGTAGTTCATGCAAGCGGCAAATTAAGGATAAAAGCACTCATACATTTGCACCACAGCAATGCCTGTTAATAATCTAATGGTTTCTCACAGCTGTAAACACTGAGAGAGCTTATTAAGTCCAATTTTACTGTCAGATTTTCCTTAAAGGGGGTAGAAGAAATATTATAAAAACATTATTATATTACAACATTTGTTCAGCTGTTTCAAGGACTGTTTCACTGAAGCAAGTGACTCTATTATGTTCATGCTACCATGCATTTAATTAAAGGGGAAACTCCTTAGAAGTGGTAGATGCAGTGGTAGAACAGTTAAATTGAGCAATATGTTAATAGAGTCTGGCAGGCCGTGAGACAGGCAGTGAGACAGGCAGCCACTGAACTCAAAAGTCTAGAGAGTGTATTTTCAGAGTTGTTTGCTTTTGCTTTCAGGATAAAGGGCTTAGCTTTACATTGACAGATAACTGACAGTTATTAACAGCTGATCATCTTACAATGTATGACTCATCGTCACTTGTTATTGTCAAATTGTGCTTGTCTTATACTCCTGCAGTGTTCCTGCAGCCTGCCTGAGTTTCAGGTGGTGATAAGAGCTTGCATCAACCATTGACAGTATATTAAAAAGGATTTCTACTTTTTTAATATACCGTCTATGGCTCCAACTCCCTCTTAAAATTAGATCACACGACTGATACCACTCTCACAGCTGTATGATGAATACAAGTCCATAGCTTAACTTTGCAAAATAGGCTGCAAAAAAGGGAAAAACAGCTTAATCTAATGAACACATTATACCGCAAGTCTGTTTAATCTATAAAGCAGTGTGTTAGAATAGACTCCAGAAAGTTACTGCTCCGAGTGAAGGAACAACTTGGCACATTAGTCTCCTAAATCAGAGTGTTGTTTTTAATACTTCAGTTATTCACATAAAAAATATAACACTGATGAGCGTTCGAGGTGCTGGTAGGTAGATTTTGTTATGGTTGAACAGAGCCAGTCTAACTGTTTCCTCCTGTGTTCAGCTGTTTGTGCTAAACTAAAATAACTGTCATGTAGTGTTAAACAGTAAGTGTTTTTCTTTCTCAAAATGTCAAACTTTTGCTTTAAAGGACCAGAATGCATGAGCCGCATGTTTAGAGCCGATGTTTGGTTTGTCCAGTCTGGGTTACTCTATAAACATGGTGGTACAACATGGCATCTTTCATGGAAGAGGACCTGCACCCTCCAATATAAACTCAACATTTATAAAACACTGCTTCTTCTTCTTAAGGCCTTTTTGTAGACAGTTTGTTTTTCTCGTGTGATTAATTTGCACGTTACTAATATTTTTCGTTCCTGCCAACTTTCACACCAACAATGGAGTTTCGATCAGGGACACTGTGGCATTTCACAGAACACTGTTTTATATGATAAAAGGGGAAAAAAAGTACAGAGACCACGATTACAAAGACTATGTGTGAAGAGGAATAGCAAATTAGCTTCAGTATGATGATGGTGTGTACATCAAGCTTCAATAATCGAAAACCTCTTTGTTTAAACTTATGACCAGTTGACCCCCCTCCTGTTGGAGTATGGAGCTGGAACTGTTTCTAAATCTTATAATACACCTTAACCAGGGATAGCTGCTGCTGCTCCGGGTCAATTGGATCTCTGAAATTATTCTTCTGCTTCTTCAAATTTGGTGCCATCCTGCAATATGTCCTGAGGCAGCTATAGTTCAGTTTCAGCTTCTAAAACAGTGAAACTCATCAAATTCTCCTTTCTTTCTCTCAATATTGGGTGTACTCGGTGTGTTGTCTTCTTTTATTAAGTAAAAGGAGCACAAGGTCATGTTTATTTTTGATTGCATCTTTTTGCTATGGTGTGATTTTTTTTTTAGTAGCTTAATAATTCGTTCGCAAAATTGTGTTGCACAGACAGGCACATTGAAATTTCAACCACATAATATTTGCAATTTTGCACCATTTATTGTGTCACTGCCTTTATTTTAAGGTGATTGACCAATGAAAGACTTACTTAACTTAACTTAACTTCAATTCCTGCCAGTAAAACTCTGCAAATCTTATGCACCAAGCCTTTCAGGAGTTGTAGACTCCTAAATCCTGTCGTGGTGATAAAACCTGTATAAGAATTTTAACATCCAATAGGTGATGTTCTCTCCATAAAATGTTCTTCAGTTTATGGGATGCCACACAAACAAAGACAGAGAGGCCAGAAATCCTGTGAAAATGCAGCCAAAAAAAAAGCAAAGAGAATCCACGGAGCAGATTGACCACCTTACCCACTATCATGTGCTTGCAGTGCTGGCAGTTGGTGGGCTTGCGAAAGACATGGTCCTGGAAACTGTGGTTAATCTGAGGCCGGGGAGGCTTGGCGGGCAGTGATGGGGAAAGGCTGAGAGAGGGGGAGTGGGAGGAGATGGAGGGGTTGGGGCTGAGAGATGGCGAAATGGACGGTGAGCGGTCGCCGACGAGGGGAGAGCCAGGCAGCAGCGGAGGAGAAGGAGGCGGCGGGTCAGTAATGAAATCCGGGGGCAGGCGAGCGTCACTGTAGGACCTTTGGAAGAAGTTCTCCACACTTTTGCTGCGCATGATGGTCTTGAAGGACAGCGAGCGTTTTAGTCTCTCGAGCTGCACACACACATGGACAGAGACACAGAGAAAGAGGGTACACTAAGAATAAACACAAGATAAGCAAGAATGCTGCGCCACATTTGGGAGCAATAACAAATGTCCAATACACCCTCAGGACAGCACAGGCAATATTCCGGCATTCATAAACACAACACTCTGCTCTGATCTGCACACCATGGGGAAAGAGGGTGAGTCATGAAATGCAATATCACCTCATAAGGAAAGAACACATTAATAGCAAAGCTATCTGTATGTTCCCTTCAGTGAAATCAAGCATATCCTTCGTACTGTCACATTTAACGGGGCAGCTTGTGCATTTGGCCCATGGTTAAACAAGATAAGTCTTTTCCTCTTTGAGAACACCCACGGCTGTACATTCAGGACTGCTGGGAGGAAATGCTATCTCCTCTGTAGTGGTGGCAGGGGGGCTATTTTGATAAACCGAAACAAGACAGTTTACACAGCATGATCATTTATCAACAGCCTATCTTCAGGGCTCTTAATCTGATGGAGTCTGCCGGCCTGATTGATCCTGCCGCAGGTTTTCACTCAACATACAGGGCCGATGCATCCCTCCTCCCAGGGCAAAGTCGCATAGTTACAACGAGGCACGTGTGTGTCATCTACTCCACGTGTCAGCAACCTTCACTATCAAAAGAGACTTTTTTTTTGGCCAAAACAAAAGTCTGTCTGGAACCACAACTATTAGATTCTGTATTTTTCTCCTTTTCATTTAGCATCTATAGCTAGCCTGGAGAGATCAGCCACAGGCAAAATTTAAATGAAAATGCGAAAAAAAATTTATTTGGTGTATAGGAATAGGATACACATTTTTACAGTTAGGGAATGTACAAATCACCTCTGATAAATCACCGCATTTATCATGACAATGACAAATGAAAATTTAAATGTGGTCTAGTCGATTAAATGTCACCATCCTCACTAGTCAGCACCAGATACACTAGTCGCTTAATCTAATTATTAATCATTTTTAATGTACAACACCCACTACTTCAACCACTGGGCCATAGCAATACATAAACAAATGCAGCAAAGGCATCTGGATGTTAACCTGCAAGGAGAGCAGGCTGCTGCTGAAAAGTTTACATATTTATCAGGCTGTTGTCATGTTTTTGTCATTGTTAGTATTTCTCATTTTATTCTGCAGTTGTCAATTGTTTCCATCCGCCCCTAATGAACCTCCAGTGTATTTAGCCCCTTGTCTATCCCCTCTTTAGTTCCCAGTTTGGGCTAAATGTAATGTTTTTTGGGGTGTTTTCCTACCTTTAGATGAATTGACTAGTCCAAATTACAATTTTCATGTATCCTCTCAAATGTATATTGACTTTAACAGCTATGCTTGGATCTTGAAAGTTATAGTGACCAAACAGCCTTAAAGAATTGATGGTTGCTGCATTTCAACAGCTGAAATGTAACATCAGCGGCGGACACATCTGTAAGCTCTGCTCTCTGTAGCCATCAAGCATTGATTGGCTAGATAAATGCATGTTTCCTGACATTTCCCTCCGGCTCTGTGTACAGATGATGATGCTAGTTTCCCGGGGGATAGGCGGCCATTTGTTACCCTGACATGCAATGGCAGCGGGAGAACAGTGTGAGGGCGTGGTCGTGTCATAGGGGAAGAATGGATCAACACAGACAGACACGCAGACAGATAATCAGTAGGCAACAGACACTCTGTGTGCACACTTTGTCTGTCTGCCTGTCCACGCTCGCTCTGTTCAACGGCGAACATAATCACTTTACAGGGACATGCTGTTTACAGCTCTGCGCGTCTGGGAATAAGATATGAAAACAGTTTGTCTATTTGAGTGTGTGTGTGCGTGTATGTTGTTGTGAGGGACACATGGAGGAGCATGAGAAACAAAATGTGTGCAACTGAGGGCAGGTTTGCACACTCCATATGCTACCTGTAAATCTCTATTACAGATGTCCTTTCACCAGATTCCACTGAGGAAGACGAGCAACGGTGGACTAATGCAGCACAATATACTGCTATTATAGACGTGGGAGCACAATATGGTGCTACTCTCTCTATATTGAACCTCATAGAGGGTTTATAAGTTTGAATGATTCAAGCAGGGTGAGAAAACTGTCAGTCTGACTCAAATCTTTGACTGATTTCCACTTTTCACTCTCTGCTAGAAGATTCTGAATTCCTCAGTGTAAAATAAAATAGCTCTACCATTCAGTCATATGCCAGTTAACATAAAAGGTGTTGTTACCTGCAGGGAATGTGCAGTATGTCTTCAACGTTCCCCCGGCATGTACTATAGATGTTTGTCATATAAATTGACTGAATCATTCAGTCCAAAGTGGATGAGATTGTTGTGTGTGTTATGTGGATGTGTGTGTGGTTTCAATACATTCTGCACCCGTTGACAGTTCTTGAATTGATTTGTGCTGTATATTTATTAGTTTTATTTCTGTAATTAGGGCTTTACAGTACAGTGAAACCCAAGGTAAGTTTCCCAAAGGGGAAAATAAAGTATGTCATGGTTGTCTTATTACTAAACTAAAAGTTCATTTGTGACTTTGGAGACAGCAGTTGATAAAATCAGGTCTGTTAGCTCCATGATTTTCAAAGTGGGTGCTGCCAGAGGGGCCTCAGCAAATTGGAGGGATAAAGGAAAAAGCTGAAAAAAATAAAACAAATAAAATAAAATCAAGTTGATTTTTATGTTGCAGGCATTATGTTTTCGGGTTGTCTGTCCATCCCATTCCTGTGAACACGATATCTCAAAAACGCTTTGATGGGATCTATTCAAACTTGACACAAATGTTCATTTGGACTCTAGGTTTGGTGGTAAAAAGTCAAAGGTCAAGTTCACTGTGACCTCACATCTGCCCCATTTTTGTGAACATAGCATCTGAGAAACACCTGGACAAAATATCTTCAGATTTGGTACGAGCATCCACCTGGACTCAAGGATGAACTGACTAGATTAAGGCGGTCAGAGGTCCCTCTTGACCTCACAAAAACATGGATGTAAATTGTAACTTGAGTGGTTCGCGAGGCATACAGGTTTAGGGTTAGGCATCATGTAACATAACATTAGAAGGGACGGTTATGTTAAGAGTTGGTGAGAAATGTAGTTCACAGCAGTTTTAAACAAAAAGTAAACTATGACAATGCTAAAACTTTCATGACCTGTATAATTTCAAATTGACAGTCATAGCACAAGTCAAACAGGATCAAAAAAGGATATCTTGTGCATCTGTATGAGATACTGAGGGGTGTGACAAAGCGTTGGTATTTGATGTTCTGGGAGTGAGAACGGATCTACAAGGTACATGTGGAATTTCAAAAACTACAAGGATTACCACTGAGTTAATCTCCCAGTATCTCTTTAAACCACCCACACTTTTAAGTTCACTTCACATCTCATTAAGTACCTCTTCGCTCTCTGTGACACAGATTTGAATGACGTGAGCAGGAGAGTAAGTCGAGGAGGGAGGCGGAAGCGGGCCAAGGTCTTCATTAATTAATGTAGCACCTTCACTGCTGTGATGTTTATTGATGTGACACTACAGAGAGACGTGTGAACTGCTGAAATAGTGGACACTGGAAGGCTACAAGTAGCTGAGAAGATAACTGGCTGTCTGTATTTGTGTTTCGCCGGCTAGGGGAGGAAATGTATTTGTTTGTCACCATGTTGCTCATTCAGAAACAGACAGGGGAGGTTGGAGTCCAACAGCCATTGTGTTGTGCTTGGGGGTGTTATGTGTGAACAGCGATTGGGTGAGTGAAAATGGGTGGATGATGAGTTATCAGGACAAAACAGCATGGCAGGGTTAGCTGAATGTGGGTGCAGGATTGCACTGTGGTGAGGGAAGTGGTTGTAATCCATTTCACACAAAGTTCCTCCTCCGTTAAACAATCACAGAGAGAGGGGGGAAAGAGGTGCACGAATGACTGTTTGCTGTGTGTGTTCGTGCACGTGTGATAAAGTACAGAAGGATGGAAGCAGCCTGTGATTATGCATCTCTTATCTCGTTTTCAAAGTGGGAATCTTCCAGGCTGCCGGCATAATAACTTTAGCCAACAGGGGAAGTGTTTGGACATGAAACCGGTCCAAAACCCTCCATGTAATGATAACCAAAACTGAGTGTGCTTTACTTATTTGAGTTTTCAACAGACCATAGTCAAACAATGAATACTGTACACATGTACATTAAAGTTGTAACAATACATCAAATATCACAATATTACAAAACAATTTATCAATACTGTACTAGATTGTGAAGATATCTACGATGATATTATATGATTAATTATTTTCTTTTATTTTTTATTTTATATAAAGAATCCTACTTACTGCTGCAATGTTTTTGTTTTGCAGTCACACAAACATAATTTAAATATTAACTGCAAAAGACAATAAATGCCAATTTTTTGCACAAGCTTAAGTCTGGCTACTTTTATTTTATTTTATTAAAGAAAGAAAGAAAAAAGAAGAAGCATTTCAAATTTAAAGAAAAGTGAACAAGCAAAAATGATGTACACATCAGATTTATCATTTAATAATTAATTTCAATTTGGTATTTTCTTTCTGTTTTCAATAACTATCATACTGCAGACTTTTTTTTATCATGGTGTTATCGTACCGGGAATTTTTGGTATTATTACATCCCTAATGTACATACCATTCAAGAAGTTGGTCACAGTTAGGTTACATTTAAAAAAATCAGGAAAGTTAACAAGACAACTGGAAATGCTCCGACACAAAATAGAAAAAAAAGTTACAAAAAGACCCCCACAAATGCAAGGAACATAAAAAAAAAACTTGGAAAAGAAACAAACATACAAAACAAAATACAAAGATTAAAAAAAAAAACGTCACAACACCCACATAACACTAACTATACTACCCTCATTCGCTCAGAGATTTATGATATGTGTTATTTTTTGCTCTTTCCCTGAGGTTCTTGCTATTTTTTATTCTTTTGAAATAAAACCTTCAGTTTTTCCCTTTACTTCTGTTCAATTGCAGCTGTCTCCTTTTTTCTGTTTCACATCGCCTACCCAAAATAATTGAAGCCGCACAGTGAAGGTGTAAATAATTGCATCCCTAAATACATCATGTACCTGAGGACGATCATTTCCTCTGTAACCACGTATCCCGCTGATGACCTAGAATTGGATCAAGCCAGGAAACTGTGTCTTTCACAGCACGGTTATCCTTCTTAAGTCTGAAATATCCTCACTGAGAACAAGGTCGGACACGGTGACGTTCGCCGTGACAAAAAAACCTAATTGTGCACGCTTTTTTTATAGCGCGACTAGCCTTAAAGGAAGCCTGGGAGAATTTTAACAGGCTGGAAGTAAAATATTCCATTTATAGGTCACATACATGCACTTTATTGAAGACTAGCTTTGGCACTGTTTTAAACTTTGAAACTGTGGAGCGGAGGTGTGCATCTGTTGCAAGTGGCTGATATTTCCCCAGTTTCTGCTGCACTGTTTTGATGTTGACAACACAAAGGTGAGAGGCACTATTCAGGAGAGAACATGGCGCTTGGCAGAAGTGAGAATAATAAGAAATAGGAGAGAAGAATTAGCACTTACTGTATCTCTCTGAGGTAACACCTATGCACACCTGGCTACTCTCTGCACAAAGTAATGCGACTGTTTGATTGTTGGTTTTAGAGATACAAAAATTGGGTGATGCAGCCCACACCATGACCTTTTCACAAAACCACTGTTACAGCTCAAGAGATTATATATTTTGACCTTTACATTCCCGGAGACACAGCTGGAGCAACTGGTCAATCTTTTCCACTTGAGATGTTTTTTACTGGGTGAACCATTTAAAATAGTCCACAGTACAGCAATAATATGGCCTCAAGCTGTGTTTATGGCCACATTCCCAGTGGGATCGAGCCTCTGCTGTTCGGTCTTGACCTCCGGACAGGCTGGAGCATCCCTATATATATATCTCAGCCTGGCCATTACATTCTGATGGAGGGAGGCAGAGCCACAGATTCGGATGAAATAAAAGCTTCATAGTTGAATTATGTGTGCTCAAACCCCGCTGTCCCTCTATGGAGCATTGATTTTGGACTTTTGTGTTTGGCTACATGTGACGATGACTGGATGACGGTATACGGATCGAAGATGTGAGAATTATGGGCTTTTACGGGTCCTCTGAGGCGGCTCAGTGAAAATCTGCAGCAGCGTGATTGTGGCCGCTTGAAGAATATTGACGGTGCAGGTGTGCGGGTAAATCTGGGCAATGTCATGCATTTTTCGTGGCATTGTGAGTCATTTGTGATTTGGATCAATAATTTGTTAAGAGATAAACAGCTAAATCAAACCCAAATGTTTCTTTTGGGAGAAGCGTTTTTCTGTAGAAGAAAGCCATTGTTTGGTGCTTGTCAGAAGTAAAGTTGGTAGATAAATGAAAGAAGATTGAAGCAGTTCCCTCTGCACTTGACAGGCATTGTCATGAAATTGCAGGGGATCAATAGTACATGTGGGATTTGATCATACGTCAAAACCAGGGAACCAAGATCTCGGTTCATCTTTATCAATATCTGCATCTGATCTGTTACAGAAATTCTTGTGATGCACATGAAGGAGTCTGTGTGTACTGTTGACCCAAACTGGCCGCGGCGTCACACGGAAGTATGACGCTCTCAGCTAATGTTTAAATGGAAGCTAACGGGAATGCTTTTTAGGCTCACGCACTGACAGATGATTAGATTAGCTGTAATTGAGACGTGTGCTCTATCTGGAGCTGTTATGCCAGCACTCATCTGCTCTGATTGAGAGAGCCCGGCGCAGGACTGTGATGCTGCACAGAAAACGTGTTGAACCATTGCACCATTAACAAACATGATTCAAAAATGCATGTCAACTTCTAATAAAGCATTCTTCATAAATATTTAATAGGTTGTCATGTTTAACAGGCTGTTTGTTCATGGTTCAGCAAATGGTGTCATAAAATTGTAGATGTTCAAGTTTCCATTTTTCTGGGCATCTTAAAGTTGAAGCGTGATTCCAGACATCAAAATTTGGGGACTTTCGGTGTGTGAAGTCAGTGTCATTTTGGAGTGAAGACTGCAAGTTTGAAAGTGGAGAAGGGAGGTTTCCACACCTCTGTAGCCCGCTCCTTTAGCCAGGCAGCACTTCATGTTCGATATCCAAGGGGCGTTAATCAATGGGTGCAGGTCAAAATGCTTCTGGAATTGACTAGACCTACAACCTATCATGTTTTATATCTTAATATATATGTTTTCTCTTCAATAACATGCTGTAAATTAGGGCTGGGTGATGTGACAAAATTAAACATGACAATATTTTTGACCAAATATCTCAATATCAGTATTAACAATATTAACAACATCAGCAGTCATGTGGAACACGACGAAAATGACATCACTTTTAGAGTAATGATGCCTTTAAAACCAGAAAAAGACAACACTCATGCCACATCACAATATCCAAAATCTAAGACGATATTCAGTTTCCTATCTCCTTATCAATAAAATATCAATATATTGTCCAGCCCCGAACAAACACATGCAAAAATCACATACAAATATAATATTCAATCTGGTGTTGCAGTGAACAGTTATGCATTATATCAGACAGAACTAAAAGCTCATTTTGAAGGTTAAAGCGAGCATGGAATAATAAAATTGCACAGCAGTTTTGTAAATTTATAACCATTACAACCATATTATCACAATATGATTTACCGAAACACTATAAATGATGATATTAAATTATTGCCTCAGCTCTAATAGCATATGATTGCACCCATTTCCAGTCGAGGACCTCTCTTTATCTCTCCTTTGTCTGCTTACACTGTGTGCTTGTGGATATCTAATAAAAGTGACAGAAAGAGTAGAAAAAAAAACACTTAAAAAAAATTCTAAACCAATTTACCTCTGGAATAACCCACCTTCAGCCAACACATTGTGTTCATGTGTTAGAGTGAAATATCTCCTTCACAAAACAGCTGGACTTGGCCACAGACTGTATAGCGTATGATTACTTGTCATTTAGCTTTGGAGCTGCGACAAGTTCTCATTTTCAGACTGTAGGCGATGCCAGTCACCTCTTATCACTCAGCTGGCTGTGTGTGTGCTCAAGTGCTCACAGTGAGCAAAGAAGATTGGGCGAAGACACTACAGGGGACACATGGGTGATTTGTGGTGTTCTTGTCACACCACGGGCAAAGATGACAAATCGGCCAATCTCTCAAAACATGTCTGGTATTATTCTAAGTGTTCGTATCTCTCTGGTCAGACTGTCCTGTTTGCACGTTTTGGAGAGAAAAAGGTTCACCTGTGCACTTCCATCATAGAAAAAGCTCCCAAAGCATCAACAGCCCAAAGAGGGACTCTATTGGCTGCTGAGTGCTGCTCTACCACTCACGTTTTTGTCCCTGCCTTGGCAGTAAACCACAGTACATTGTTGGGAGCCGGGGAGAAAGTCCATGCTTCCTTTCCTCCTAATCCTCTGGCACTGTTTTCCTCTGTTCCTGATTTCTGATATCCATCTTTGTGGGAATTCTGCTGCTGGTGGATTTGAGCTGTCTGTCTGTTATCAGAGTCACTCCCTTTCTTCCTTATCTAATTAAAACCACCATAGACTCATGGCTATGTGTCTGATTAGATTCCTTTTAAAAAAAAGCACCCTGTGGCGTTTTTATTTTAATTTCAATTTTAGGAATGGTCTTGATTTGGTGGGTAAAATAGATAAGGGTGGAATACTAACATGTAAGATTTTGAATCTAATGTGTCCACACATGTGCATAGCAGAGATAAGCTGACAATAAAGGAGAAATATGACCATGATGTGTCATCAGAGATTAAGGAAACATGCTAAGTTGAAATACTGGCTTCTCAACTCAACACTGCAGCTGTGCTATTCTGGTCTGTAATTTGTGTTTCTGTGTGCCCATTTCACATTGATTAGAGTTCAAATTAATGCAGAATGGTCGCTGAATGACTAAGTGTCTGTTTATGAGTTGCAATAGCTCATTAATAATATTGTAGATGGAGAAGATGTTTATAACAGTTAAATTAAGCAAAATGTTAATGGAGTCTGGCAGGCAGTAAGACAGGCAGTCACTTAACTCCAACTCCAGTGTTTATTTTCAGAGCAGTGAGCTTTTGTTCTCAGGATAACAGGCTTAACTTTACATCGACAGACGTCGTTTTTACTTGTGATTGTCAAATTACAATGTTGCAGGGACGTCACAGAGAATATCTGTCAATACCAGGTATAAGCTCTGCAATTCCAAATTTATAAATAGAGCATATTTCACACCCGAGAGACAGAGCTGCATTGAAACCGATTTATCCCCTCTCCACCCCCGCTGTAAACTAGAGACTAGAGACGTTCATACCTACGGTGCGGTCTTGCTCTGAGCTTAGACTGTGGTGTGATCACAATGCTGGGAGACTTGAGTGATCTGACACTCACCTCCGAGAGGATAAAATGTCTTGTTAGGCTATCATTACAACTGCATCTATGTGGAATCACGAGGATCCCCTTAATATTACTGAGTGGATTAATCAGGTTGATTAATGTGCTCCTGAAGAAAACATAATTTATGCCCTGAGAGGTGGCCCATGGCTGTTTCACTGCAGCGTACTGTCTACTTTACTATTTTCTATTTTCTGTTATTTTACGTCATCTTTTCTCCCTGCATCTTTAATGTGTGTGTGTTTGGAGGGATACAGAACTCGTGGCACTGGTTTTACACTATGGTTTGCTATACTGTGATGTGTTATTGTATGTTTGTTTTATAATGGATCTGGAAAATGAATTTTCCAACAGCTAATAATGTTGTGCTTGTCTTGCACTCCTGCAGTGTTCCTGCAGCCTTGGACATGCAATTGTCACATATTGCTCCTTTAACTTCGATATGAGATTCCTTAATAGATGCCTATATGTCACAAACCTCCAGTGGAAGAGGGCTCTTGAATCCCAAGCACTTAGAGGAAGTTGAAAAGATTATACAATTAACCTTCTTCTGAATATCAAACATCTATGAGCCGCACCAGGAGCACGAGGGCTGGAGGTTAAAGTGAAATCTATTCTTACTCAGAGTCTTGGAATTCAACCAGCCCAGCTTCAATCGATGGGAGAGCAGAGGGGAGGTGAGGAACCAGGCTGGTGATTGAATGGCCGGCCTGATTAGTTTGTGGCATAAAAGGTTTTGATGTGGTGAAGCCGGAGCAGCCAATGAATCACATGAATACCAATCAGTCCTGCTTGGCACAGAGTATCGTCCAATATCTTTGGTAGCAGCTGGTGAGGAGAGGAGAACTGGAGTGGACCACACTAAAGAGAGAGTGGTGATAAAATGGTTCACAACAATGCCTACTTCCATGCTTCTTCTCACATGAAATATTTAGACAAAGCACAGAGACAATCTGCTGGTGAAGCGTCTGACTGTCACTTCATTTCAAACATGTCCATAGTGTGTGTGTGGGCGGCGACAGGAGGCATGAGGTTGAGACAAAGACTCCAACTCTTCTGAGGGAAATTTCTATCAAGTGTTTGGGCCCAATGAATCAAGGGTCCTGAAAGCGTTCCATTAAAAAGCAGGCATTGAGAGAGCTTTCACAGCTCCTGCACTTGGAGGCCGGCCCTTGAAATCTTTGTTTATACATTCATGTCAACAAATTAAATGGAATCATAAGGACACTTTGTAAGGACACTTGAGGCTCAGGCAGGCCTGTATACTGTACAGTAAAAGGATCTAGCTCTGCATATTAGGTACAAAATGCATGTATAAATAAATGTGGCCATTTATGCTTACTGCAATATAAACTTTCCTGCAGCGTAGAAGAAAAGGTTGTGAGTGCAGCTGTGTGGGAAAAATACTTCATCAGTAAGCACTGAAAAGAAAATAACAAACACATATCTGATACACATTCCTTGTGACCATTCTTCTGTGTAAGCTCTATATTTAAAACTGCTACAAGGAACTTTTCTATTTTGTTGATTTTGGAGGCCCCTGTGGACAAAAAAGGTAGTGTTTCCTCCACCCTAAACCACAAAATGTAGTGTGAAAGGAGCGATATGTAGCCATTGCACATCCAAAAATGTGTACTGCATTTTAAATAGTGAGTTGGAGCCACAGATGGTATATTAGAGTTTGAAATCCTAGACTCGAGGAAGCTCAGGCAGGCTGCAGGAGCGCAAGACAGGCAGAAAATTATATTTTAAAACTGACAAGCGATGACGAGTCCTACACTGAAAGTCGATCTGCTGTTTTTAGAGGTCAGTTGTCTGTCGATTTAAAGCGAAAACAGATCCTGAAAACAAAAGCCCACTGTTCCAAAAAGACAGTTTGAGTGCACTGGATCTCCCAGCCTGCCAAACTCCATTAACATTTTGCTCAGTTTAAACGCTATAAACATCTGCTCCTTCTAAAAGATTATTAATGGTTTTTTGATGACATAAAAACAGACAATCGGCAAACATTCAACATTAATTTTAACTCTAATAAATGTGAAACAGGTGAACAATAACTCAAGTTATGGATTAGAATAGAAATTTCAAAGGACACCAGACTGTAGAATTGTTGTCATTTCAGCTCTTTCTTAAATATCATGGAAATTTTATGATAAATTACAAATTTCTCCTTTAATAAAATCTTCTCCTGCTTCTTTTTTTAGCTGGTTAAGGTACCACTCACTGTCATTTGTCCTGGGAAAATGTAAACACAGGCTTGTCTCATCTGATCTGAGAATCCAGCCAGGTGACAGACATTTAGATTAACTATATACAAAAAACAACAACAATCTTCTCTCGTTTGCTTATGTAGGTCACATAAAGGCATCAGAATTAGTTGAGACTGTTTCATAACCGGTTAAAAACTCATTTCATAAATCCAATTTGTGTGTGTGTGTGCAGGAAGAGGATTTGGAGAGGCATAGAGAAAGGGGGAGACAGAGTGACATCAGACCTTACGTGTGAGGTTACACCTAGTGACGCAGTCATGATGAGTACAACTGCAATTGTGAAGTGTTGTCATCAGCATTACATAAACCGGTGGAATATTACAGGAAAAATACAATGCAGAATTTCAAGGTAAAAAAAAAAGCACAACTGCAGGTAAAAAAAAAAACCCCAGAAGAATCTCTTTACTTATTCAGTCTGCAGTCATTTTACCATGCACGAGAAGGAAAACTGTTCTGCAAAGTTGACTGTTTGAATCTGAGTGTCTTAATTCTCCTCGTCACAGAGACTCGAGTGTGAAGTGTATGTGAGGTGAGTCTGCTCTGGGTAAAACTGTGCTACTTGCCTTGGATGCCATCGGTTGGATGGACATGGTGCTTGGAGAGCGCTGGAGCTGCGACTCGCTCTCCATCTCATTGTTCTCAGTCATCATTGAAACCGTGATGGAAAGAGTCGTTCAACAACAGTAATGATAATAAAAAAGAACTTTTAACTCCTCAAACTGCGTCCTGGGAAATATCCGGCTGCACCCATACAGAAGCCTGACAAAGTGTGACAGATCCACATCACAGGGGTTTGTGCGCGCTGCGAGGTGGACGCCTTATGGCCATTTGCTCTCCACACACCAGTTGCAAGCGCATAGGTTGATCAAACAGTTTCTAAACACACACGCAGACACACCAGCTGTTTATATTTCGCTCATGTCATGCAAAGGCAAGCATTCAGGAAACGGTTAAAGCTCGAGTCTGGATCGTCCCTTGATGCGCATCAGAAAGCTCCACTGTGGCACAATTCCGTCCAAAAAAGGTTCGAATCAGCAAAACATCGATGTGAAAATGTCAGCCGAGTAGGATCATCCAACAAACCTTGTGCTCCTGTCTGGAGGGCACTGTCTGGGTGTAAATCCAAAGCGAACTGTGCATTTCGCCGCTGCACAGACTTAAATTTAAGCGCAATGTGAGGCACGCCTTCCCGTGCGTCTGAGGCGCATGATTGGGGCAATTTTTACAACTCTGCCAGGATTCATTTAGACTAATCGGGAGTCACGGTCGTGGGCGGGGGCTCGTTTTAAGTCCAAATATAGAGCAGCTCACAACTCGCAAACAGAGAGCTGATTTTCTCTTTGAGGTCATGAGTGATTGGTATAAAAGCTGGATGTTCCCTTTTTTATTTTCCCACAGGGTTACTACATTTTTTTAAGTCAAAGCTGCTCAGTGAGCCCGTTTAATTCTGCTGTTGTAACTCCAGAACTGCTTCTAGTTCCATCAGGTAAATTAATGATACCTTCTGGCATTTAGTAATCAGTTACATGATGTACCACAGATACAAGGACGTACAGTATAAAATGTATAAAGACTAGTATCTGACTACACTCTTAGAAATAAGGGTTACAAAAGGGTTCATCCTGAAGGACTGAGGTTCTACCCAGAGGGTAGATTGGGTTCTTTGCAAGATGAAGGTTTCCATTAAGAACCCACCCAAAGAACCTTTTTAGAAGAAAGAGTTCTTCAAGGATTGTTGAAAACTTTTTCATCAGGGGGTTGTCAAGGATTTTTTTTGTGCCATAATATAAAAGGCCTCTTGGTAGAACCCTCTGTATGGACTCTGGTTCCACGCTTCATCTAATTTCTGCACAAAAATACTGAAGCACACCTCATTCATTTCCTTCCCCTTTGGCTTTGATTCATATCATTCCCCTCAAACTCTGTGTTTTCATCATCAGAGCTCATAAAGACACAGTAATCCCACCCAGGATCTCAACTCCCCTGGTTCCCACCTGTTTTCCAGCCACCAGCCGACAACATCATACCCATCCATCCATTCATGACCTCCATCCCTACATCCCCTCACCCCCCTCCTTCTATTCTGTCATCCTAAATTTCTTTGTCTCATCCCTTCACTTGGCTTGTGGAGCTAAAAGCACCACAAATACATGTGAAAACCTCGACGGCAATGTCTCTTTCCAGAAATTATGACTCAGTTACTCAAGATAATGTGCGGACCTTGTGAGCAGTTTAATTTATTTTTTCTTGTAAAAAGAAAGTAGTTCTGGTAGATATTACCGTGGAAAGAAAATAGTTCCTGCATGAAACGTCTTACAGCAAGGTCTGTGAATTATACTGAGTTTTTCAAAAGCATTTTTTTGTGCTTTGAGCACCACAAGCTGAGTACCATCTAGTTCCATTATACTGAAGAGAAGGCAGACACCCCTACAGCTGATATCTCCAGAACTCAGCAACTCACACCAAAACAATCTAGATGTCGAAACAGCACTACAGGTCAGAGGAAAAATATGTATTTCTGATATATGGGGATGAACTGTCCCTTTAACGTAATGAAAGCAGGATGAGGAGGATGGAGGAGCCTATTTGCTGAAGCTGTGAGCAGGAAGAGTCATCTTCCCCCTTAGCAAAAAAAAATGACCCATATGGGATGAGCTGGACTACTTTCAATTTATTTTTTGAGTTATGGACAAAATAGCAATACTTTTACTCTGTTATCATTCATTCCTTGTCATTTTCCACCTGTCACTCTGAAGCACTGAGCGTGGGAGCTGTCATGTAGGTGCTGGCCTGCAGAGTCAGAGCTACATCAGGGTCAGTGGGAAGGGCAGAGGATTGGTACCTCTGCCTCCAAATGCAATCTCATTTCCTACCTGGTTTTAGCAGCCTCCTGGGGTGGGTTGTTAGTGACTGCTCCCTTCAGATGAGAGAGAATGAAGCAATAAGGTTGTCGTCACAGCCACTGATTTTTGTATTAAACCGATGAAGGCAAAAGACAGGGAGAGTTAAGGTAATAAGTGCTTCTTAAATTGAATTCTATGCCAATACTGCACATTCACGGTGTGTGACACAGGCAGAAGAGACTTCACTAAATGTGATTTAAGTATTTTTTCTGTTTCACCCAAGCCTGACATCAAAGTTTGCTCTAAGCTGTCAAAAAGTCTCTGGGTGTGGGTGTGTTGGAGAAAAGAGTAAATACAAAGGCAGAGAGCCTCTGTTATCACATTAATTATTGCTTCAGTCAGAGTCAGGGCACGGCAGATAGCAGAGTGACTGCTGAAGGGAACACTCTGCCAACAAAAGCCAAGTCAAAAGTTGTCTAATGTGAAGCTGTGGCTTTGCAGTCATAAATAAACAGAAACACAATGTCTTGGTGGGGTGGTGTGCAGCGAGCTGTGATCTGATCCGTCTGTCTTCCAACACAGAAGACGAAGAACAGTTGAGAGAATAGCTGAAGGAGAGAAACACACACACACATTTACATTTCTCCCTCTGAGCCTCCACCCACCTTTCATCCTCCATATCATACCCCAGGTGCCGGAACACAGCTGCTAAAAATGAACATTACAACAGGAGTGAAAACACATTGATCTCTCAGTGATTTGGAGACGGAGGGATGGGGGAAACAATGGGAAGGATGAGAGGAACAAAATGAGTCCCATGCGGCGGAAGACAGATCCCAGCCGTGACAGCGGTCGTCATGGTGCAGTCACAGGACCAGATCTGCTGCTCTTTCCACTCGGATAAATTGATACTGATTGTTTGTCTGTGCTCTCACCTCAGATATGTCTACGTAAGCAACACGCTAATATAGAGACTTGACTCTGCATGCAGTGTCCCATGGGCTCCGAAAGCCTTGCATGTCTCAAACCCCTAAAGTTTAAGGTCAACAGTTTTGCAAGTCTGTCACAGTCTTGGTAGGGTTCCTTAAATAGTTAAAAGATACTGTGGTTTTAGCGCAAAATTCAGGGGGAAGTTGGTTAGTATGTAACAAACCGTACTCTGTATCAAATTAGACAGAAACTAGAAATAATATGTTCTTTATTAGGCAGTATGAGACCTTTTATTAGACTCTTACTTGACTTTTTTAGAGGGTAATTTGGGACATGTTCCAACAGAACTGTCCTGTAAACTAAAGTGTATTATTTCCTGCAGTTACACTTTTATCAGACTTTATTGCAGGCTAATTAGGGACATACTACAACTGAACAGAAATATAAACTGCAGTATTACAATAAATCAGTCACCCATAGAGAAAACATTCCCCTCTCTTCTGTAACTTGGCAGATCTGCTTCATATGTTGTTTTTAAAGGAGAGGTAGCAGATATGCGATTTCATTTTAGTTTACAGTACAGTTCTGTCACAATGTGTCCCAAATTACCCCTGAATGAACTTAATGTCTACAAATGTTTACTTGATTTATTATATTTATTTAATTCAGATCACTGAGGCCTAATATTATTTTCAGATTATCTTTAGAAAGTATGTGTAGTATGTAAGTGTGCACAGAAAGAGGACTGTGGATTTCCCCCGTCATTTACTTAATACAAGTGTATTAGAAAGGGATCTTTTAAGAGCCAGAATGAACAGGAGGAATAATGACAGCAGGCAATACCTATTCCAGTGTCCATATGGACACCTGACAATAGTTTTAACAGCTTACTATAATAGTAAAACCTATACTTTATATTCATCATCTATTCACTCCATGCAAGTTTCAAACTTGCATAAGCCAGAAACATTGCAAATACTCCCTGTAGTTTCATCCAAAGCGAACACTTTCCACGGTAAAAGCCTGTCCACAAGTGTGTTTGGATGGTGCTTTCTTGAACAGGACTGTCTTTTGAACAAAGGGACCACAATGAGGACTCCAGCCTGGTTAAACGAAGGGAAAAAAGGAGAAGGAAGGAAAAGAAACAAATTGTTACATCTACATATACGGTAAATTTTACAAACATCGCAAAGTGAAGTTTTGAAAGAACAGCTAGAAGAATGACTTTTGGATGCATGCATTTATGTATTCTTGTTTTTGCATTTTATTCTATATGTAAAGAACTTTGCAACTGTGTGCTATATATATATATATATCTTTCAAATATTAGTACAAGCAGCATTATAAAGCACAAAAATGGTCTGCATTGCAATATCTGCGCAAGTCCAAAAACTTGTTTTAAAAAAGTGTTAAAAGTTGGGGTGTTTCCGCCGTCTGACCAGAATGTTGGGATTTTCTTTTGTGCATGCATCTCTGCCTCTACAGCTCTCTGCTGTAGACAAACCAAGCAGCCTCAGGTAAAAGGCTGTGTGTCACACACTGCTTAAAAAAACCCCAACTGAGATGGATATTCTGAATTATTTGGAATATTTGGAAAATGTTCAGAGGGGGAGGAAAGAAAAAAAGGCCTAATTCAGAATATCCCACCAGAATATCCTGTCTACAAGACCTGCGTACTCAAAATACTGCCATATTCTGAACATTAACAGAAATTGTGTGTGCATGTAAATGTAGCCATTGTCATTACTTACTGGGGCATGTGAATACAACAGAGCAGTCATTCATGTTAATATTAACACCTGAGCTTATCCTGCAGGATGATATGAACTTACAGACCTGTTGCTGTGTTTGATCATGCCTCATTTGAGAACAAACTGTTCTTTCAGACTCATTTTTCTGATTTCCTTTCAGAAAAAGATGAAGTATTCCATAATGGAAACTGTTAGTTTCCGCATTTTGCTCCTGACTAAAGCAAATCAATTAGACTGATGAAAGCTGATAGATCCTGACCTCTGCCACTAGCTGAGAGCTGAACTCATGCTAACAGTGACAGAGGAATCATTACAACTAGCCGACTGCTGCCATCTGCTGCTCCAACAAGGCTAAACAACCATTGCACATACGAGTTCAACACCAGAGAGGAAAACAGACAAGTCTTAATAATATAGGTATATATTTATTCATACGTACATATTCATTTATATCGGTTAATTGTAAAAAAAAAAAAAAAAAAAAAAAAGAAAAGAAAAAAGGAAGAGATTTACAGTAATTATATGAACTACAGTCATTGTCAAAATTGTTTTTGAAATTTCTCAGGTGTCAATCTACCAATGAACACACACTGTAGATCCACCTCTTGCCCTCTGTCCTGATCCTCAACCTTTTACTCCAGTGTTTGGGACCAAACGTGTACGAAACAAACTGATCCAGAGCGTAGGAGCTCCACTTGTGTAAACTTGGTGGAAGGTGTGACAGAAGGACACAGAGGTGTTTGATACTGTGAGGAAAAATAAGAGCCTGTAGTGTATTTTGTACCATGAAAAGACTGATGACAGGTTATTTTTTTTTTGTACATATAAAACCATCAGGAGTGGGTTGAGTATTATCACCAGTAATCCATTCAAAGTGTTGGCCTTAGAAGCACATGTTGTTAGCTGCATTGATGACTACACCCAAGCCACGTACAGTGCATGAAGAGGGCAAGCAGGTGTTACAACCAGACTCACAGTCTAAATCCTACAACTTTTCCTTTTTCCTCCACTTAACTGTCTTAACCCCGGAGCACAGTGACAGAGTACATTAGATATCTCCGCCATTTTGACTCTTAGTTGTTCCCTAATCCCCCATAAAACCCCAGTCAAACAAAACAGATCAGACTGGATTACACTGGATTCATCTCAGCTTGTATTATCCTGCCTACCGTAGCTGTCAAATCACAAACTGAATTGAATCATCGTTCAGTGTTTTTGCCCGTTGGCGTTCGTCTTAAACCAGAACGGGGACATTTGAGAGTGATCAACATTCCACACTGGGTTTACCCATTTCTGTCTTGTTTGATGTATTTGGGCAGGGTGCTTTATGGGAGTGGGCGTTTGGAAAAGCAAGGCATAAAAATTAAGGAGCGGAAAGCACGCTTATGGGAGAAAAATTCTGCTAAAGCAGCACACGACGCCTGAACAGCCATCCTGAGGACTTCTCCTTGATGGAAACATTCAATGACTACATCCTACATCATACATACATGTCATCATTAACTCCTGCTCAACTCACATTAAAAAAACTCAAATTTGAACATTTATTACAATTGCACTGGCGCCGACACTTCCCCTGGACAAAGGCTACACTCTGGACATTTAGTAACAATAAACTCTTAATAAAAACACAAACACCATCAGATCAAAACTGAGGACTGGAAGAGGACTCAAACTGAACTTGGAGACACTGAACTCATGACTTCAAACACAAAGCAGGCGCAATCCAAACCACACCAAAACAGAAAAGCAAAAAGAAGAGAAAAAGATCCAGAGGAAATCAGACGGAAAAGCAGTAAAAGACACATTTATAAAATGAAATGGGAAGAAAAAGAGACAGAATAAAGCAGGTGCAAGTGCAGGAGAAGATAATCCATAAGAAAAGGCTTCAATACTTCATAGGGCAGGGGGCTCCAGTCCATTATAGCCCTCCGTTGTGATAAAAACGTCCATCATATCTGTCAGCCGGCCAGAATTGTGCACTCAGTTGACTTCCTCTTGCAGTGAGTCCACCGGTCTGATCCGGACTTCACCCCCGGCAGCGTCACTGGTCCCAGACAGACGGAGGAGGTCACAGGTGGCAGGGTGCAACAATGCTGTCACTCCGTCCCCTGTAAGGCCTCATAGGAGTTGAAGAGTCGCCGGTGCCGCACGTCCTCTCGCCGCTGCGCGTGGTTCACCAGTTCCTTGTCATCAGAACCGTCACCGATGCGAAAACAAGAGCAACTAAAGGAAATAAAACTAACTGAAAAATAGACGTACTTTTGATTGTTTTCAGTTGGCTTTTTCTTTCCATTGTCCTGGTCTGACAGCATGAATTCATGTAGTGATGTCAGACTTTTTTTTTTCTTTTGTCAAATGAGTGTCTTTAGAACTTTTCTATTGTTGACATGAGCTTTCGCAGGCCAGCATCAGTTCTTCCGCCAAACTCCAGATTAAGTACCGGCTCATGTTGACTGTCCAAAGCTCCAGCACGTATAGCATATGTGAGCTTCGCCGCAGTTCCCTCAGAGAGACCCGTCGAAAGCAATCTCTGCCCGATCTCATCTCATCATCTGTTGTTTAGCTGGCTTCGCCTCTCAGACTCCACAGTCCTCATATTTACAATTAGATTTTAAAAAACTAGAGTTGTTACATGCAACATTTGGCATCTTCTCGAGTCCCCACTTGTGAGTCTTAATTGGTGTCCATTTTTTAGAAAAATATTAAACTTTGTCTTTTTTTTCTCTTCAGCACATTGAAGCTTCTGATTGTAACAGAGAGACAGAGAGAGGCGAGGGTACAGGTGTAGCGAGCTCAGTGTGTGCGCGTAAGTGAAGGTTCGTATTTGTGTTGTTAGTAAAACGCCAGCCTTAAATTCGGAGATGGCCGTCTTTGTAAAGTGTCTCGTCATTGCTTTACTGTAAGTGCAAATAGCTGCAAGTATGCTTTAAAAAAAAAAAAAAATCATAAAATAGGCTTCCTGCTGCTTTCTGTGTGTGTGTCGGGGGTGTCGGCAGTTTACTGGCTGCATCGCTGCCCCTTTTTTTGAAATAAACAGACTGCAGAACAAAGCTAACACAGGTCTTACTCAAGTGCAGTTCCCATCTAGAGGTAGCTGTTAAGTGACCTTCAATATGGAGGGAAATATGTGTGAGAGGGATTTTTCCAACTTTTTCAATATTCTTTTTAGAGGCTATAACTGTAATCTGTCTCAAAGTGCTAAATGAAAAGAGTATAGCTCCCCTCGAATACCAAAAGATGTTTTTTTTTGCCTTTTGTACTTCATTTGATGAAGCGTTAAATCCCTTAACAGTGGTGATCACATCTGATTTTTTCATAACCCTCTGTGTAATACTGGTTTGTCCACTGAACACAGACCAGGAATGTTCTGACATTCTTCTAAGAGTTAATCTGTGTGTGTGCGTTTGTGTCTGTATACGCGTGAAAGCCTGTTTTGTGTGTGGTGGAGAGATTCGGGAATGTTTTTTGGGAAAGTTACCCCGAGACCCTGTAGCGTTATTTGGCTCTCTCCTTCTCTCTGCAGCTCCAAAGAGGGGGGGGCGGGGACACACCAGCATGTACTCTGTGGCAGGGGGCCTGGAGGGGGGACAGCAGGTCAGGGGTCAAGTGATGGGCTGCGGGGAGCGTGTACGAGGGACATGGGGGGGAGGAGAGGGGGGGTTGTTGTCTTTACATCATAGCAGGACACAGCAGCGGCAAAACCTCTGACGGCTACCCCCGACGGAGGGGGGCGGAGTTACGGGAGCGAAATATGCGTGCACTTTGATGTTAGGCAGATGGGTCTGTAGAGAGAAAAGAAGGAAAAATAGATGAAAATATAAAAATGCTGGGAAGCTTAACACAGCAGTCACTACACTTTGCTACAACATGCAATATTTTTTCGTCAATATCCTGAGATCGTATCACCTGTCAATAAAAGCAAGTATTGACAACAAACTCAGGTCAGGCTGTAATTGATTTATATCAAAATTGAAGCAAGGCGTGAGATCTACTGCTGATGAGAGCAGTTCTCTCCGTTGACTCACTGCTGTCGAGCAGATAATTTGTATTTCACACCTTAGTTTGGATTCATCACTTCTTGTGGGTGACTCAAACACCAGAGTTTAATTGGAACAAAATGTCTGAATCATTTAGCAAGCATTATTAATCAGGCTAACGGGACATATCTATGACCTCAACTCCAACAAAAAGGGGCGTTGTGTAAAATGTAAAAAAAAACAGAATGCAATGATTTGCAAATACCTTTCCTCTTGTATTTAATTAATTTCAGCACAAAGACAAGATATTTAATGCTCAAACCGATACGAGGATTCAACAAGAAGTTGTGGAATGCTCAAAAAACACCTGTTTGGAAAATCAACAGATAAACAGGTGAATTGGTAACAGGTGACCAGATCATGATTGGTTATTAAAGGGGCATCATTGAAAGGCTCAGCTGTTCACAAATATGGATGGGGAAACAGTCCAACAGTCTAAAAACAATGATTCTCAACACAATACTGCAAAGAAATTTAAGGATTTCACCATCTACAAGTATCATTAAGAGATTCAGAGAATCTGGAAAAATCTCTGCAGATAAGGTGCAAGGCTTAAAAAACATTATTGAAGCCTGTGATCTCTGACCCTTCAGGCGGCACTGCTTTAAAAACCCACATAATTGTATAAACATGAGCTCTGATAGACTTCGGAAAACTGTTGTCACTATGGTGGTGTGTTGGTGCCCATGGCATCACGCGCAACTGTCACATCTGTGAAGGCCCCATTAATGCTGCTTATGTCAGCAAGACGATGCCGAGACACATTCAGCATGTGTTCCAACACCGTGGCTTTGTAGCAAAAGAGTGTCCCGCCTGCAGTCCAGACCTGTCTCACACTGAAAATGTGCGGTGCATTTTTTAAGCACAAAGTACAACAGTGGAGACCACAGACTGTTGAGCAACTGAAGCCGTACAACAAGGAAGAATGAGAAAGAACTTCACTTTCCAAATTTCAACAATTAGTGTCCTCACTTCCCAAACACTTAGAGTGTTGTTAAAAGAGAAGGTGATGTAATGGCGCGTCTATTTACAAGAAAGCAATAAAGTTTATCAGTTTGAACAATAAAGATCTTGTCTTTATGCTGTTTTTGATTGAACATAACTCAAAAAGGATTTGCAAATCACTGCATTTTGTTTTCAATTTATGTTTTACACAACATCCAAACTTTTATGTAATCGGGGTTGTACACACAACTCACCCTTAGTCTCTTGATGCCAGCGCGGGTGATCTGCTGGCAGTCGTAGAGCTCAATACGATCCAGACTATGGCAGCTCTTCAGGTGCTCCAGTGAGGCGTCTGTGATCAGGGGGCAGTTGTCCAGCTCGATCACCTCCAGACGGTCGTGAGCACAGGGGCCGCTGCCGAGGTGTCTGATACCATCGTCAGTGATCAGCTCACAGTGAGACAGGCTCTACAGGAACAGAGTAGTAGCTCCGTTACTTAGCTGCCTGCTAGAACAAGCTGCTGCTTGGTGCTTGTAATGCTGCAGAGGCAAAATATGTTTTAAGTGGCAGGCACGCACTCACCAGGACTTGCAAACGAGGGCAGTGGATAGACAGCTGGATGAGCGTTCCATCTGTGATCTGATGCAAAAATAAAAACAGACAAATGCCAAAACTGCATTCTCCAAACATCAGCAGTGGTAACAGTATTTCTGTAGCTCGGATTGTTTGTTTACCTGCACACATTCTTCTAAATCCATCTTCTCAAGCTCATGACAATTCTGCCACAGAGAAAGAGACAGTAAACAGACAAACTCCATGATGCAAGTTGCAAAATATTTTGCATTTTTTTCATGTTTTCTGAACAAAAAAATATGACCTCAAGCTTAGATATTTGGATCTGTAAGCAGAGTCTGTGTTTGCATGCAACCAAGAGGCAGATGCCACACTCACCCTTGCTAATGTAGTGAAGCCCACGTCTGTAAGCTGTGAGCAGCGAGCCACTTCTAATATTCTGAAAGGAGAACGAGAGGAGCAAAGACTCAAACAAGGGCATCACAACAGTCTGTCTGCTGTATAGTAACTAGGCTTGAGATAACATTTATTCATTTCTTTCCACAATCTCCATTATTGACCAAATGTTTACTGCAGGTTTAAATAATTCAATCAATTCAGTGATTGAGATTCAAGATGAGATTTAATGCAAACCGTTCAATCTTGTGTTGCAAGAACTAAAAAAAACCTGTGAGAGAATAACACTTCTTTCCGAAAAGTCCAACTTTCATCCATTTCAGAAAAGCTCTTAAAACAAGATGCAAGATCTGTCTGCCAGGATCAAGACTGTCAATCATTCATTCATTCATGAAATCAATATATTTACTGTAGTAAATCATAAAACAACTATGAGATTAAGGATTAAGATGAGAACTAAGAGATTAAGGAAACATGCCAAGTTAAAATACCGACTTCTCAGTCACTATGTTCTCTTTGAAATTTCCATTCTGGACCGAACCATCTGTTTTTGTTTGCCTGTTTCTTTGCCTTTCATGTTTATTACAGTTCAAATTAATGCAGAATGTTCACTGAATGAGCAAGTGTCTGTATATGAGGCCTACGAAATCATTAAATATCTTTTTAAATGAATAGATCTTTACAACGGTTAATTGCGTAATATGTTAAAACATGCAGTGCAAACAGGCAGTCACTGAACTCACACTCCAGGGTGTAAATTTCTGGAGCAGTGGGCTTTTGTTTTCAGGATAATAGGTTTAGCTTTACGTTGACAAACAACTGACAGTCATAAACAGCTGATCAGCTTACAGTGTGGCTCTCATTGTTGATGGTCATTGTGAAAATATTATATTGCGCTTGTCTTGCTTCTGTTCAGTGTCCCTGCAGCCAAACTGCCTGAGCTTCAATTTTGGGTAGGAGGCCACCAGAGGAAACAGCTTGCTCTGACCATAGATTGTATATTAAACAGGAGTTCATCCTATTTAATATACAGTCTATGGCTCCACTTTGCTATTTGGACTGCAGTGCTCATTTTTGAATGCTAGGTAGCTACTTATTATATTGAAAATTCAATACTTGCAGCAAAACCAGACTGTGTTCAGTGACTTTTTCTGTAGCAGCACTGTGTGCAGATTGTTAATTAAAGCAAAGAAAATAAATCCTATTTTTGTGTTAATTGAAATACTGGTATTATACTGGTATCAAATGTTTACATTTTGGTGTTGTGACAACCCTAGTGTGTAAGCGTGTGAACTCACCTGAGGCGAGGGCAGTTTTGTCCCAGGGCGTGCAGGATGGCGTCTGTGATATTGGCACAACCCGACACACACAGAGACTGCAGGCGGTGACAACCCCGGCAAATTGTGATGAGGCCCTCATCTGTGATCTGCTGCTCACAGAAAAGAGAAAGTGTGTGTTTTTGTGTGTGCGTGGGGTCACTTAAATCTAAATCCACACGGTATTGCTGACCGTAACAGGGGACAAAAGCTGTGTAACAAACAGGAGGAATGACTGGGACGAGATGAAATGATGAGTTCTTGAGGTGTGAGATGGAGACAGATGATGAGCAGAGCATTCTGGTGGTGATCAGGAAAAATATATGCATTGTGTGAGTGAGCTTCACAGACTTCAGGCTGGGCATCCAAAATGGACTGTGAGATGAAGAGCACAACATGTACTTGGTTTGGATACTTTTCTACTTTTATGTCAAAAGCCCAGATTTCATTAGTTTTATGTTGACAAAGAGGCTTTCTACCACTTTAACAATCAGCTAATGAGAGCAATGTCTCTCCCCTGCGCTTTCTGTTTTAGGTTTTGTTCAAGAAAACTTTGTGGAGATCAGGCAGAGAAAGAACAGGTGAAAATGAGCTAGACAAGAGCAAAGGAAGAGGCAACAAAGAGAAGGAACGACCAGGACAAGATGAAACGCTGAGTTCCTGAGGTGCGAGATAAGAAGATGATGAAGAGATGGAGGATCAGAAGAGCATTCATGTGGAGATGAAGGACAATATATGCTTTGTGTGAGCAGTAGGCCTCACAGACTAAAGGCTATTCAAACTGGACATCCACAAGTGGCTGTGAGGTGAAGAGCTCCTCGTGTACTGGGTGCCCATCGACCTGCACACCCTGGAAAGTGACCAGCAGTGTTCATGTATTTTTCTACTTTTAAGCCAAAAGTCCAGATTCAGAGGTTTTATAATGTTTATATATTTATATAACCTTTAAGTTTGATAGGGTTCAGACAAGCATACCAGAAAAAGATGAACTGTATGGTGGAAATTTCCCAACAGCAGCCTTGTTTAAAGAGGGTTTCCATTTAAGCAGAATGAAATATGCTTACGAAGTGTCACTAAAATGGCAAAGCGTGAGTTTGGCTCATCTTCCAGCTGTGTTAACTGTACTTACTGAGCATGTCTGCAGGTTGAGTGTGACCAGCTCTGGACAGTGAGCCCCAATATGCTTCAGAGCCTCGTCCTCTAGCTGTGGAAGAGAATTGACAAAGGAAAGACAACAGTCATCTTAAAATCTCTTAAATTAATTTCTCAAATTTCCTTACGATTATGATGATATCGCAGTAAATATTTTACTGATTGGTCCTTTTAACATGCACAATGAAAAAAGAAATCAGATACATTTCATGAGGTTTGGCGTACCTACCTAAAACTTTGGAAAGATGATATATTGTTCATAGAGAATACTGATGTAACTCCTATAAGATACTGTGCTGTCCAATATCTCCTTCATGTAGCGTTGCCAAGGGGCAGATTTACATCAGCGTGACCACCTTTTAATTTTGTTACATACATCTTTGTGAAATAAATAAATACATGTCTACAAAAAATGTACATTTATCAAATATTATCTCACCTATCAAATGCAACACCTCTGGTAACTGAGTGTACATGTTGTGAGTTGTTTTGTCCTTTAAATTAAAAGTCTGTGACATCTGCATTTGATTGTCGTTGAAACAGGACGGTGCTGTAAGAAGACTTGTTATGTTTGCTGTAAATGGTGTCTGGCATGTCTTTCCTCAGAAACATGCATGGTTGCAAACGAAGTGATGCATTTTAAGTTTGTAGCAGCGGCGTATAGAATGAAAAGAAGAGGAACTTGGTAGTTAGTGTGATGGGGGAGGCCACTATGATGAAACATACAACAAAACACTGTCAACTATACAAGTGCAGCATTGAGCAACAAGAAATGTGTACAAATCCTTTCAGGTTGATCCCATTAAGTTTTACACTGAACTATATGATCACACAGTGAACGGTACACAAGCTTTTTCATTAACCTTTACTACATGTAGTGTAAAGAAACAAGCACCGTTTTTTTTCCCATTATCAATTAATCTGCTGATTATTTCCATGGTTAATCATTTAGTCTATAAGATGTAAAAAAAAATGTGAAAAATGGTCATCACAATTTCTTAGAACCTCTAAAGAAGAGGTTGTGTTGTGAAATGTGCTGTAACAACTCTGCAGTTTCCATTCAGATGAGTTGTACTTGATAAAAGTGTCTGTAAGCATGTGGTAATAGCAAAATCCTCCCATCTCTTTTAAAGCTAGTACAAGGAACTTTTTAAAAAATTTTTTTGATTCTGGGGGCCTCTGTGAGCAAAAGTGTTAATGTTTTCACCGTAGTAATAATGAAGGTCATAAAGGGGCATCGGTATTTTTCAGTACCATTTCATAACCAGTTTAAAACTCTTTGTAGTAGCTTTAACGTGTGTTAATCTGTTAAATCGGCTGCTTTAGATGGTTGTTAAGCTCACAGACTTGCCACGCAAACATCAGTTGCTGTGAACGTCCATGTTTTTCCGAGCAGACGCACTGGGACACACTTAGATTGGAAATTGCAAATACCGTCTCAGAAATAGCATCTTCCGACTTGAAATGGACTGTAACTTAAACCCCTGAAATGTACCTGTGTGCATCCCTTGAGGAAAAGGCCTTTGAGTCCAGGGCAGGAACGCACCAGGGCCTGGATGCCATCCTTGGTGACCTGATCACACCAGGAGATGTTGAGCTGCTCTAGCAGGGGACAACCCTCACTGACGGGAGAAAAACAGAAACAAACAAGTGAGATGTGTAAAAAGAAAAAAATGTAAAAAGAAATAAATCAAATACTTCATATAGTAAATCACTGAGGGGATAACAGCCAGTATCTGGGGGTGTTGAATAAGGATCCTAAATCTGTTAAATTCAGTGTTCGTGTGCATCACAACGGCAATCATACACACCTGAGAGCTTTGAGTGACAGGTTGGTGATTGAGGTACAGGAGGCGAGGTCCAGGTGCTTCAGCTTTGGACAGAACTTACTGAGGCTATTACACGTGCTGCACAAGAGAAAGACAATGAGGGTTTTGAAGGTTTTGAAGTAGAATTTTGATAGACCGGTGGCCCAGAACATTTCACGTACCTGTCAGTGATCTTGGTGCAGCCGTTCAGACTAAGAAGCTCAATGTTTCTACAGTTCTGAGAGAAAGTCCTACAGACAAAAAGAAAAAAAAACATTTAGTCAAACTGAACTTGCACTTCTCTTCCTAAAAGAAGTGCAAGTTGAATTTCATTTTTAGCTTCTGTCGGCGAACTCACCTCAGGGCGCTGTCACCCACACCCAGGCAACCCCGCAGACTCAGCTTCCTAAGGAAACCCCCACATCGCTTTGAGATGTTCTCCACCACCCGGCCCTGCAACAAAGAAATCCACTCAACCTGCTGTATTTGCATCTACACCTCAGTTTAGTGATTAAATCTGTTAGTTTGTGTTATTGTGTGATTTCAGTGAATCCAAACTAACCTTTTAAAACACCAAAGTCCCACTATAGCACAAACAAATTAAATCACGAAGACAGAGGTAGACCTACGAGATAAAATTACTTATTTTGCCTATGGAGTCTGGTGAAAGCGAAAGAGTGCGATATTTGGTTGATATAATGTCAGTTTCCCGTTGAAAAAGTCCATCTGACGGCAAGATAAACCAGAGAAAACATTCTAAATATAGCATACTGTTCAACTGGTAATTATTATTTTTTAAGTGGTTAAAATACATTTTTCTGTCTACTCTTGTCTGAGGTGTGTCGACCAGCATCTACTCTACATAACACACTGATTTTTTGATAAATACCTCATATGACCCCACTTGAAATAATCTAAACTATCCCTTTAAGAGTGACCTGTGAAGGGAAAAGCATGCAGCTAAGATTGAAGTTACTGTTAAAGAAAAGGAGATCAGATTTGCTCACCTCAATGTCCCTCTGAAAGTCAAAGAGGTCAATTCGTTGCCAGTTGCTGCCATCCAGGGCCAGAACATTCCAGGACTGAGAGCAGGAAGGGACAAACAGACGTTTAGGGTGGAGATTTTTCTCAGATGTACAACATACATAAACGGAACGCACACTAAAAACACACAGACAAACACGCAGAGTCACACACACACACATGTGCACACACACACACACACCTTGTGAACACAGACTCACCCGTGAGACCTGGGCACAGCGACAGAGTGTCACCACATCCAGAAAGGAGAAGATTCTGGAAGACAGACAGGGACGGTTTAGAGACCCTGATCCCCGCTGCCAGAAGCTTCCTCTTTACACTAAACTCTGCCCTCAACTCAGCCCTGCGTCTGCTTCCAATCACAGCACAGCACAGCACAGGGGTGTTCGTAAATCAGCTAATATTGTCTTTAACTGTCAGCAGGACAGATGTGTTTACTCTGTTTGCAGGATAGGCGTGTTTACTCAAAGTGGGCTCCTGGTGAGGAAGACACGCGATCTGCTTCGAAGGAACGGAGCTGGAAACTTACTATAAGATCCTTCAATGCAGCAAAAACTGTATTCTAGTTGAGGCCGGGATGCGGCGAGTCCCAGCGCAGCCTGCCAGCCTCACAAATCAGGGTGCTGAACACGGCCAAGCTGCACAGAGTCAGCAGCCGCAGCACAGGCGGCATGGCTGGCAAGGCCGAGGCTTGAGTTATGGCCTTCATTTTCTGTTTGCTCAGGGGCTCTTGAGTTTTTTTTTTTTTTTTTTGCCTGAAATCAATTTGAATGCTTTATAGCCTCGAGCATCTGTTTTTAATTACAGTTTTAGAATTAGGGGAGCGGAGGAGGGTAGGGAACGAGGGGATATTGGCATCCTTGTGGTTAGTTTAGTTGAAATAGTTGCTAAAGGGCAAGTGAGCCTACAGTATGTGATGGTGAGATGGACAATGTGTGTGTCTGTGTTGTGGAGGGAGGAGGGTGGTGCAAGGCCAATCGTGCCTTTGTGCATGATTGGATATGCTGATCAGGAACGAAGGCAGGGAGGTGAGTAATGGAGTATGCAACATGCCATTTTGCTTCCAAAAAAAACCCTGCAGACAGTCTGGCTGAAGTGTTTTGAGATGTCACTCACCGTAGCAACAGCTCCTTGGGCAGCTTCTTATTGATGACTGCCTCATCGCTGTTTGTGAACATCTGAAAGGTTGCAGAGGATAATATTAGTCCTGGCGGCCTGTTTTAACATGGCCGGGGCCCTCCTTCACCCACTCACCTCACTCAAGGACAGCCCCAGCATATAAGCAAGGATAAACGATTGTAATCTCATCAGCTGAGATAGATTCAATGTCAGGTCTTGGGAAACACTAAGGGTGACAGAAGATAAAGCAGCAAAGGAGGCTGGATTTTGTGTCTCCTAAGCGAAATCAGCAGGACGGGACTTTGTACTGTCGGCCCCAGCTATCATGTTATCTTTTCTGCAGGCATATTCTCTCCTTACTTCTTGTGTTGTTTGCACTGTTGAACTGACAGCAGCCTGCACTGAGATAGAGCTGCAACAATGATTCAGTTTAGAACTGCAATGATTCGAATTATCGCCCACTATTTTGATAACTTATTAATAGGTTTGAGTCATTTTTAAGAAAAAGTCAAAATCTCTGATGCCAGCTTCTTAAAAGTGAATATCTTCTGGCTTCTTTACAGTAAACTGAATATATTTGGATTGTCAGCAAAACAAGACATCTGAGGACGTCATCTTGGACTGATGGAAACACTGATCAACATTTTTGACCATTTTCTTACATTTTATAGACCAATCAATTTATCAACAAATTAACTGACAATGAAAATAATTGCCATAAATCAATTAGTTGTCATCTAACAACAACTATTTTGATAATTGATAAATCATGTTGAATCATTTCTTAATAAAAAAAAAAGATGTCCAAATTCTCTGATTTCAGCTTCTCAGTTGTGAATACTTTTAGGTTTCTTTACTCCTCCATGACAGTAAACTGAACATCTTTGGGTTGATGACAAACCAAGACATTTGAGGACGTCACTTTGGACTTTGGGAAAGAGTGACTGACATTTTGCACAATTTTCTGGCATTTTATTGACCAAAGAACTAATTGATTAATCAAGAAAATGACCAGCAGATTGACTGATAATGACAATGGTTGTTAGTTGCAGCCTCACATTGAGTATGTAAACTGGAATTAGTTACAAAACATCTCTTGTGACAAATAGCTCCAGCTTCTGCAAACAGCTAATGGGTTTCCACACAAATAATTGCACAATGCGAGTGCAAATACTAGCTTATAATCCACAGAAAACGCCTCAGGACACAGAGACAATAAATGAGCATTTATTACGATCCACCATGGACACACACACGCACACACACACACACACTTATTGAGGTCTACAGGGTTGCCATAATTTGTGGGAAATCATAATATGCTTGCTTGTAAAATGCACAATGTTGGGACAATGAGGTTTGGGAGCATCAGAATGAAGCAACATCTGGTCCAATCCATTTTCCTCTATAGATTTAGGAAGATAAATCTAAACCAGGGACAGGGTAATTGAGGGGTGGGGGCTTTAGTGTGTAAATAAAAAGTGCAGGAAGGCATGTTATTTACAAGAGGCACACATCTGTAACAAGATCAACAAGGAATTTTCAAGCCCATATTTCTTTACTTTTTTACAGGTACAAATATGAAGCATCCAGGGTTCAACGTTAATGGGATTTTTTTTCAAGTGGGTAGAAATCCACTTGCCTGACATCGATTTTTTACTTGCTCTGGAACAAATTGTTTTATTTATTAGTGGTTATCAAATAACAACAAAGATAAAAGATGATTGTCATGTTTTAATCTAGCGGTACATCATTGTCCCTTCCCTTATTTGCAGCAACAGTGGTGCTTCTTGCTGTAATATATTTTTTATATTCTCCACAGTGCAAAGGATCCACTTTGTGCAGTGCGAGTCAAATGATGCACCAAACTGTCATTTTTATGTGAGCGCTCACAGAGTCGCAGATTTTTGGATATCAGCTGTAGAGATGTCTGCCTTCTCTCCAGTATAATGGGACTAAATGGCACTCAGCTTATGGTGCTCAAACCATAGACCTTGTTGTGAGCAGCTTCAGTAGGAACTACTTTCATTCTGGTAGAAAAGAAAGTACTTACGGTAAGTTCTAAAGTAGTTCCAGTAGCTTCTACTGTAGAAAGACGGTTCCTTCATGAAACTGCTCACAACAAGGTCTGTGAATTATCTTGACTAACCGGGTCATGATTTTTGGAAAAAGAGACATTGGTTTTGAATTTTTCAAATGTATTTTTGGTGCTTTGAGCACCACAAGCTAAGTGTCATTTAGTCCTGTTCTGCTGGAGAGAAGGCAGACATCTCTGCGACCAATATCTCCAAGATTCTGCAACTCACACCAAAACAATCTACACTGCAGGATCGGGGAAAATATGCATTTTGGATTTTGGGGTGAACTGTCCCTTTAAATGTCTTATTTTAAAACCCAGAGATATTCAGTTTAATATGATAATAAACTGAGAAAAACAGGAATTCTCCATATTTGAGAGGCTGAAAACAATGTTTTTCCTGCTATTTTTTGCTTTAATGATTAATTGATTATCAAATAATTTAACTAGTTTTTTTTAACAGTTTCTTGACGAGTGAATTGGCAGATTTACTAGCCTGACATGGTAATTTACTTGCCCTGGGCAGGCGGGCGATCCTTGCGGTTGAGCCCTGACATCTACAATCCAAATATAAATCAAATGTTTATTTGTTGTGTTGAAACAAAAGAAATAATGAGCGGGTCCTAACAGAGTATATTGTGTGCTATTTTGATTATGGGTGTCCATCCTAAAACCACATTCACAATAGCTTTTTAGCTCAATAGATTTTGAGGGACTTACACACTTAAGCAAACCTATTCATCAGCTCACAAAAACAAAGTGACAGGTCTGCCTGTTTAAAAATCCAGTCAGCTCTGGGTCAAAGCCTCTCTATGTGTCTCTGATAAACATACTAACTCCACACACACACACGCACGCACGCTCACACACACAGCTGTCTATGCAGGGGCTGCCTGCCAGCGCAGACGTGTAAAATTTTGAGGGAGTAAGAAGGGACAGACATTTTGCGTTTGGATTTGGGGCAAATTGACTCTGACAGCTCGCCTTCCACTGCGTTACTTTCTGGCCAAATAATCCAGGGCCATTTCCAAAGAACCAGATGCGCATGGTCAACGGGCATACACTGTCCCCTTTTGTACTCTAACATAAAATGAACCTGATGCTGCATGAATGTGAGCATTATGTTTTCTCCACTGGTCAGCTATAGTCAGTGAAGCAGGCCTGGCAGGAGGTAAAAAGCTGGCTGAGCTGTAACCTCCAGCTAGAGGTGATTGTGAAGCAAAACAAAATGATAACATTTTTAGAAAAACTTTTAAATACTGCTGATACTCCTGAAAAAACTGATTCTCTGATTAAATTTAGACCGGTTTAACACTTGTAATTGTAATATTAAGCTGACATTTAATCAGTGACTAAATTAGATTCACATATTTAGTTTATCCCCCCCTACATCCATGGGTGCAGTTAAGGACAACTGATAAACTAAACACCCAAGAGATGATTGTTTTGTTGCCAACAATTTAAAACTGCCACACCAGCTCTTACATCAGCACACCCAATTATACACAACATAGTGATAATGTCAACCACAATATGGTTATTATGTGCATGTTCCTGTTAACTAGGAAACAGAATTAGGGGTCATTAATGCCTGTCTAATTTTCAGACTGCTGTAGTCTTTTGTTAGGGGCTGGTACACAACAGATCTGTACCTACTGCAGAGCAGTGAAGCCAGACAGAATATAAGAGGACCTTTCTGGCAAGGCCTGTCAAAGTAAAACTCTCACTGGCAGACAATGTAATGTCTTTGGTCGCAGGACTCTTACAATTAGCCTTCTGGACTGGCTCTTGGCTCATTTTTAACAGACTAAACAAATCATAAGAACATTACAGACATGCTAAAAATCTCCAAAGGGACAAATCAACCATCCCTATTAATTAACTTTTGTTAATAATGATCAAAATGTCAGAGATTGGTTTAATATAAAGGCTATTAGTGGACTGCCAGCACAGTAGGGCTGAAAATAAGATTTAGTTTTATTAACTATTTATCTGTTGATTATTTTCTTGATTAATCAATTAGTTGTTTGGTCTATAAAATGTCAGAAAATAGTGAAAAATGTTGATCAGTGTTTCCCTGAGCCCACGATGACAACCCCAAATGTTCTGTTTTGTCCACAACCCAAAGAAATTCAGTTCACTGTCATAAAGGAGCAAAGAAACCAGAAAACGTTCATATTTAAGAAGCTGGAATCGGGTAATAT
This sequence comes from Lutjanus erythropterus, assembly GCF_056507025.1. NCBI lineage: Eukaryota > Metazoa > Chordata > Actinopteri > Lutjaniformes > Lutjanidae > Lutjanus > Lutjanus erythropterus. The sequence goes on from NC_139335.1 coordinate 7,693,159, forward strand.
TGACCTATTTTTTCTTTAAGAATTACTCAAATTGATCAATTGGTTATAAACAAAACTGCATTTTAGTCAAGTACTGTAGTGCTGCAGAGACGACCTGACCTACAAATCTTGTTCTTCAGGTGTAAGAAAACATGTTTATTTGGTACAAACTCCAACAAATGACACATCATCTTGAGTTTAATAGTTTCTTCTCTATGAAAATCGAAATATTGCAATCAAAATATCTGTCAAAACAATCAGATATGATTTTTTCTAATTTATATATTGTGCAGTAGGGCTGGGCAATATGGGATATAAATATTATCTTGATATTATACCACAGTACACTATACTGTAAATTCTCAAAGAGTGCTCCAAATATATGAAGATCTGATTGAATATGATGCACTGATTTAAATTAAACCATCCAAAATGACCCATCACAATTTTTTGGACCAAATACCTGGATATTGCGACAATATCCCAGGAATGACTATCGGCACTTTCACAAAATATTAATACAATAAGCTTTTTGATAAATAATCATCAGTAATGTGGATATAATGACTAAGTGGAGCCTTTAAAACCAGGACAAGACAACACTTATGTCATTTCATGGCATAATGACACCCAAAATCTGAGACAATGTCCATCACAATATCAATATACCATCCATATATTGCACAGCCCTATTTATATAAAACCCATACTAAACTATTTGAAATAATGTCTAATAATTATTATCGCTTAATTTAAAAGTTGAAAGGCAGGTACCCTCATAACAGGGTTCCTAACAAACGTTTACAAATATTCGCTTTTATTTTGAAAGCAACAGAACGCCACTTCCTGTATTTTCCCGTCCCAAATCCGGTTAGCTTGACGAAACAGCTCTACCGCAGCTGTCGAGCCAGAAGGTAACGGCCTGAATCTTCTGAGTCGTCAGCTGTTGCACCGTTAAAAATAAATAAAACCACACACAAATCCCACGCTAGCTGGGGATTACACATCGCCAAGTGCTCAGGCTACACGGCCCAATGTCACCGGCCAGGACACACAACATTTGAGAACAAGTTTTCACCAAAATATTCAGCTACGCTTGCGGCTGCGACACAAAGTTTATGGTAAATGCTGCAGAACAACAACACGGCGGCTTATGTGTGTGTACATGTGGCCCTTCTGCTACCAGTCCGGGTTACACTGAGCCAGCTGGGGCCTATTTGTTGATAGTTGTGTGCTAATACGGGGTGCATGTAGCAGTCACAACCCGAGGCCCCCACAACCGCAGCGGCCATGGACATGCACAATAATCCAGCTCGCCAGACAATAACAAAAAAAAAAGTCGTCTAAAAAAATACACCAGACACGAGGACACTTCTAAAACAGCTACAGCTTCGTCGTAGATTGAAGCCAACATTTTATTTTTCCTTGATAAATATGCTAATATGCGCCTGGAGCTCGGCGTGGCCATGTAAGCCTCAGTGTCTTTGTTTTGACGGCGCAGAGGGAAACGAGGACAACATTTTAGGACCTTTAACAAAAACTCAATTTACTGACGAACAGCGCGACAGACTTGGTGGAAAATAGCGACTCGTGTCATCAGAGAAATGAACGCCAGGCCTCGGCTATACGTTGTTTGAACAAAACAACAACGTTTGACCTAATCCCAAACATTGACTGCGGAAGCTGCATCAACAGCCTCACCGTGAGCGCAGTTTTACAATAAACACAGCGACAGTCATCACGTAGGCCCATATCCTAACATTTTAACAGCTACGTTGAATGTGTGGCAATAACTGTCAGTTGATATTGTTAATAAACTCACCTCAAACCGGCTCCGTGAAACACCGTTTACCTCCTTCCCCATGTCGGACGCTGGTTAGCCTACCGACTCAATGAATTCGGTGTAGGCGAAGTAAAATGCAGCAGATACGGGCCCTCTTCCTGCCGATTCCCCTCCACGACTATCATGCTACCGTCCTCTCGGTAGCTCCTGGGGCTGCGATGTCGTTGTTTTTCGCCCTGCAACACAGACGGCAAGACTTCTTGTTTCTGATTTTTAAAAAAAATGTGGGCTACAGGCAGCAGCCAGCAAGCCAGTTCTCTTATCTGCTGTGCTCGGTTCGCCCTCACCTCCTCCTCCTCCTCCTCCTCTTCCTCCCCCTATACAGCGAGCTTTCTATCCATCCACACAATAGACCGTCAGGAATAGGATCTGGCAGTTAAAATAGAGCTGGGGCTACGCCTACATCACTTAAAAACAATAAATATAAAGAAATTGCACCGAGGCATCATTTGCCCAAACGCAAAAACGACTATAAACTTGTTGGATGTTCCTTTAAACAAAGATTGCAGTGTGGGGCCTGTACAAGCTCAGGAGCAAAGATAAATATCAAAGTGAGGCGGTAACATGTTGACAACCAATATAGCACGAATGCCTGGCTTGAAGGATACCAGTTCAGGGCTTTTTAAAAAGTTTGATCACAGGTGATGGTATATTTTGAAACCACGAAAGGCAAAGAGAGACCACTCTGGATATATGAATAGATAGATGATGTTTTCCCCTATACAGCCTGTGTAAAATAGGCCAACAAATAGCCTACCTAAGTGTATATCTAATATTTGTACTTGAGGGCCCTGTCATTGACGTGTGGGCCAAAGCGTTCATATTGTTTGTCACAAAATACTGTAACGGCTGCAGAAGAATACAGATTATCATCTTATGACACATTTACCACTGAACTGCGCATCAGCTCAACTGTAATCGCACTTATTATTCTCAAAACATACATTGCAACTTTGTCAGTACTGTAGGAGACGCCACTTCCTTGTTTTTCGTTGACCACGCCCCGGCTCGACGGCGGGTCCAATCAGCATCCAGCACGGCTCCTCGTCATTCTGCGTAATTATACTGGGGAACACACGTTTGACATCAGTTCAATGTAGACGTTATGCTTCACAGACAAAAAAAAAAAAAAAAAAAAGCACGACTAGTCATTTCAGGAGGCTTCCCCTCGGGTCCACAGCTCATCCTGCCAAGCAATTTTGTAATTCCAGATTTGAAAATTGAATTTTCTGTAAACAGTGAAAGTGAAATTTTTATTTTATGAATGCGTATGTGCGAAGTTATTTTGGCTAGACGTAGCCCACTCCCAGCGAACTCAGAGTCGATCTGCTCATCACTAAAAATCACCACAAACAACCATTTTCATTCATTAAGAGCAGTTTCCTTTTCATGATTTCACCCGTTTTTTAAATTATGATTGCAACTAAAGTCAGAGAGAAGAGAGTCCGTCTGTCAGTGAAAAACACTTTTTTATTGTCATTTCACTCATAGGTGAGGCTGATCATTCCTGAGAGACGGGTTACATAATTTTAATTTCCCCTGAAACATTTAACTGAATAAATCAACTCCAGTGTTCAAAATACACAATAATCACATTCTGAGTAATTCAGTTAATTAATTTACGATGAGAATCTCAATAAACACAGGTGCAAATAATGAATTATATGCAGGTGTATGTTACAGGTTGCTGCTCTGACAGGGACGATGACTGTGAGTCTTTATTAATATTAACACAGAGCTCATGTGGACGGACACAAACTCCATCAGAAGTCTGTACAGCTGTTAAAGCCGACTGACAGGTGATCCAGCTGTGATCTGCTGCAGCCGTCATCACAAACGGACGTCGCTTCACGTGACGCTTCAGACGTCTCATGTCTCTTAAAACATATCTACTTGTGTCTTCTTTCTTCGCGTCCCTCCACGAATCCTCGGTGGGAGGAAATAAGACGCAAGGAAAGGACACAAGTGAGGGACTCAAGGGTGCAATGTAAGATACCTGGGATGTATACCCCAGATGACAAACAGAAAACTTGGGGCTTTCAGGGGCAGTTACCCACTTTGCCTGTCTGTAATCCAGCCTTGCTTTCATTGCCTCCTGGATGTTTAAAATTCAAAATCCACCATAATTCTTACACTTCCATTTACTATAAGACAAATGCTGTGTGTTTTTAAACGTGTCATAATACCTGACTAGTTAAAACAAATTTTGTTTTTTTTTTCTCATGAGCAGACTGATGCAGCTTTGTGAACAGTTTGCGTCGCTGGCGCGCTACCACGAGTACAGTGGGCGGGCTGTTTGCTGTGATTGGTCGCCGCAAAGATACGTCAACGATTGACAGCGCTCCGGTTTCCGGTTCATTCCGCTGTGCGCAGAAGTTGCTAGTCACAGGAGCCACAATGGCGTTTGTAGTCTCATTCAGATAGGGCTGTGGATGATATTAAATCCACTAGCATCGCCCTAAATATAGGCCTGGTTGATTCCCAGAGCCATTGATAATAAACTGGAACATCTACTGCACACGAAAATACTATGATTTCTAATCATTATTGAATTTATAGGGGATAAAACTTACATTAAAGGGAACATGTAAACAGTACCAACCGGGTCAAGTTTTCATTTTGTTCGAGAAACGAGCGTCTTTTAATGAAGGCAGTTGCTTGTTTCTGAATGCTAAGACCGTAATTCTGTGGAATAAAAACACCTTTACTTTAACTTGGCACCGGACAAGGACACCTTTCACAAAGGGACTTTTTTCTTTTTTACGAGTCAGCTCGCTAGCCGCCGAGCATTAGCTAGCGGTGCTAGCTAAATTGAGACGGAGACGACACCACAATGCTCCAATGTTTGGTTGGGATCTTTTTCATTCACTGACCAATTCAAAGTACATACTTTACAGCACTGGAAAACCACCTTGGCATTTTTTCTGCTTTGACGAACTGTGTTGGCGATCTCAATGGAATGAATTGGCACTAAGGAGGACTGGACGTGAGCGGCCTGGTGTGTTTATTTTGTGTATTTTCTTGCCCTGTTTCTGCTTAGTAACACTTTTGTTTTGGCATTTGGAGTAGCTACTGTTCTCCTGTGAATGCATTGCCTGGACCACCGAGGCCCAGTCGCAGGAGTGGTACCGACGCCGGCGTGAGGGATGCCTGGGTCGGACCGACACCATGGGACCAAGAGGAAGCCCGAATCGAGCACCAGCGGTGTGCCACACCAGACCCAGGCCCCGAGTCATACCTCTGCGGGAGACAAGACGAGCAAAGATGGCAAGGTGCAGTTAAAATCTTCAATGTCCTCTTCCTCTTCTAAACGTAAACGGCATAAATCAACCAAACATAATCGGGAATCCTCGGCGGCACCGGGACCCGAATATTTTACCCTCGGCGATGCGGCGCCACCTGGTGTCAACACGGTGAAGCCTCTGGTGGAGTACGATGATATCAGCTCCGACTCGGACACTTTCTCGGACCCACCGTCCTCCAGGCCTTCAGAGAGGGGGGGCGGGGACCGACTAGAGCCCTCATCAGACTACGATAGGGACGATATCGACAGAGAAGCAGGCGGGAGGGAGAACAGGGGGCACAGGCACTCCCGAAAAAAGTCCAAGGACCCGAACAAAGTTAGAGATTCTGGGAATGGGGAACGTGGGTACAAGAAAAAGAGCAGCAAAGACCGGGAGAAAGGGAGTTCTGGGAAGAGCAAGGAGAAGGCTGCCTCATCAGGGCCCTCATCCAAACGCCAGGTCCAGCTGGAAGGGGGTGAGTCTAAACGAGAGGAGCTGATGCTCTCCTCCCAGGTGCAGCCTGCAGCCAGTGTAGGCAGCACCACTTCCTCCACATCCTCATCTCGCAGCAAGGAGAGCAGCCGCTCAGGCAAGTCCCGCAAAGACCGGCAGCAGCGGAGAGAAGGCCGAGGGGAGGGAAGCCGCAGCTCCTCCCAGAGGAGCAGAACAGACAGGAGCCACCGCAAGTCCTCCAAGAGCCACAAGTCGAGCCCCAAGAGCAAGTCTTCTGGTAGGGGTAGCCCCCGCAGGAAGGGTACCAGCTCTGCTCTTTCGCCCAGCCCCAGAAGAGGGGCTGGCAGCGAGAGTCCACCGGGCAGTGGGTATGGGCAGCAGGGAGATGACAGCTACTCAAGGCGGAGGGTGGCCCAGCAGAGCCCCAGTCCCTACGGAGATATGTCTCGCCGCAGCAGACAGAGATCAGAAAGCCCCTACGGCAGCAGACACAGGTCCTCCAGCTATGAGAGGGACAGCAGCCCCTACTCGAGGAGACGCTCCATCAGCCCCTACGGTAACCGAAGGTCCTCCAGCACCAGCCCCATGTCTCGGTGAGTATTTGCACTGTACAAGAACCTGGTGACATGACACGTATCACGATACAGGCAGAACGATTCATTATATTTCAATATATTGGAGTACTGTTAGCAAAATGATATATTGTTTTTAAATTCATTTTAGGAAAATGGTCATAGTGAAAGGGACACTCCACCATTATGCATAAAATTTTAGTTTAAAAAGCTGATTATTTTTTTCTTTTAATACAATCGAAACAGTAAAGATCTAGCAGTCAAGGTTTTAAACAAAACACAAAATGAACCACTTCCACAAATCACTGCACGTGTCAGTATTGCAATACATTGATTTTGAGAATCAAAACATGATCACAGAACAATATCAGTGTATATATGTTCTCACACATGTAGTGAGTACAGGCTGTTGTGTGTACTGCTGCAACTAACAGTTATTTTCATCACTGATTAATCTGTCGTTTAGTTTGTTGATTGATTAGGCTAGTTGTTTGGTCTGTAAAATGTCAGAAAATGGCGAAAAATGTTAGACACAACCCAAAGATATTCAGATTACTGTCATAGAGGACTAAACAAACCAGAAAATATTCACATTTGACAAACTGAAATCAGAGAATTTGGACCTTTTTTTTTTTTTTTAAAGTACTCAAACGATTAATTGATTATAAAAATAGTTGGCGATTAATTTAATATTCGATTACTCAATTGCAGCTTTAGTTGGGTGCCCTTAAAAGCTCTTTAAGGGGATATGTTCTGAGAAGTTAAATATCTCAACACCCACACTGATACATGTTGATAGGTTAAGTGTAGAATATCAGAGGCCATGGTGACTGTTTCATGCAACAGAAGACCAGCATAACCATCAATCTATCTATGGTAGTATTTGTGTGTGTCCTGACATACATCCTGATGTTTTATGATTCAGGTAACTACTACTGGGGCGTTAAATTTACACATAAGCAACTTGCATCATAAGTTGAAAGCCAGGCACACTTGCAGAACCCTCCTCCAGCCAGTAAGATATTTACCGTTAAAAGGAAGCTGGCTGTAAGAGTCAGGATGTAGATACAGAAGTTACTCCTTCATGACACAGACAAAAGCCTTGTGTGTGAAAATGTAAGGATTGATCTAGTGTCAAGACAGGCATGTGCTATATGGTTTAGGGCAGGGCAATTTGGCTTATGAATAACATCTCTATTTTTAGGCTGTTCTGCAAACAATATACATCAGTGTGTACATTTTCTCTGAAATAACATGCTGTAAATTCTCAGATACTGCAAACAAAAGATGATCTTATAGGATATGATGCATTACTGTCAGTTAAATTACCAGACAACAGTAGGGCTGGGCGATGTGGACAAAATCAAACATACTGATATTTTTGACCAAATACTTTTATTGACAACATGGTAGGATGACTATTGGTGCTTTCACAAAATATTAACCCAATTATGTTTGATAAATACTCATCAGTAATGTGGGTATAACTATTAGGTAGGTAAAAGCAAAGTTATAAATAAGCAGATATCTAGTCTCACTTCACAATATCAATGTAATATTGTTAAATTGCTTGCACAGCCCTAGTACGGTTTACCTTCAGCCATTGTAAACCATGAGCTTTTGCTACTATGAGGAGGTCAGGGCACAGCAACTCTGGTTTGAACCTTTTATGTAATCATCAGAAACTTTTGCATTGATGATTGATGACATTTGGGTTGGACAGCTGATATAAACCACCATTTTCTTCCAAGACAAATTATAGGCATCTTCAAAAACCTGGTACCTGATGATAAGAACGTATAACATAGTTTTATTAGGTTATATGATGATAAGTTATATTTTCATGTTCATACTTTCCCCACATCAGATAATCCAGAGCATCATTTCCACTTCCCACATTTGGTTGAAAACAACCTGTTGAAATTGTACTCTGCAGTTTTATTATTTTTTTTTATTTTCGGGCTGTTTATAATTAATTTGTCTGGTTATTCAGAATTTTCCATAGATTTATTTTGAGGAAACAGTGACATAAAAAGTTTATTAAACTTTTAGATTCAATCTGTCCTTTAGTTTCAAGTGCAACAGCTTTTTTTAGTTGGTGTATTTATTCATCTGTTAGTGGTCTAAGAGTACGCAAAATTCACGGTTTGTGACCTTGCTTTTATTGCAGCTGTTCAGTAAGTTTCTGATACAGCAGAGAAAACAAGGAAAAATCTTTGTTGTCGTGGGAAAACCATTTATCTTCAAAATGTCAACTTTTTAGGAGCTAAGAAAACAGCCATGCTTTCATCTTTGTGGCAAAGCATTTTTCAGATGATCCAGTGGCTTTGTAAATAGTTTGTTTGGCTTAAGAAATGAGAAAATGATCTAGGGTTTGGCAATATGTTAAACGTTTCCAACCAGCCATTGTCAGCCCTTCAACTGGCGATCGGTGATGTATTAAATCCTTAATTCACTGCATTAAGAGTGCAAAGAGTGTGGCTTTGCAGGCTGTTTACCTTTCACTCCTCACCCAGCACGGTGCATTCATGGTCCAGCTGAGTGGGTGTGTGTACTGTGCCACTGGATGAGCGCACATTGCACAGCAGCAGCTGTTACACTTGCAAAACAAAATAGCAAATATCTGCAAAAAACAAACGAACAAAAAAAAAAAAAAAAAAAACAAGCCGCGATGGATTCAGCCCATCGTTGATAGGCTATATATTAGTCCAAACGCTCAACCCTAGACTGATTTCAGCTGATAAAGGAGCACTCCCTTCAGTTGTATCAATTCAAAATAAAAAAAAGTCCATAAGTGGTTTCCACAGGACAGCAACTATGTGTGTCATTTATTTTGGAAAAAAAAATTCAACCTTCAACAGTGCATCAATGTCCATAATTCTGACTGCTAGGTACTTAAATACTGACATATTGTCAAAAAGAAAAAGAAGAAAGAACAGATAAGAGAAATAATCAAATGTCAGTAATGAATTTCTGTTCCGCATGTGCAAGTAGTAGATATAAATAGACAGTTTTGACAGTTTGGGTCATGGCCTCAGGGCCTGCCAAACCAAGGAAGTGGCATACCGATCCAAATGTTGGGCACCGAAACAGACCATTAGACCCGATGTCTCTACTAACTGTTGTTACTTTCCAAATTAAAAGACCCACATGGTTTTGTTTTCATTATGAAGTAATCAGCGGCCATTTTCATGTTTTATTTTCTTCTCAGGCTTTAGGAGAAGGCAGTGGAATCTGAAATGTTTGTGGCATTGTTTGTGAATTTTTTCAAAAGTGTATTTGTTTTGTTTAGACGCTCTGGCCGTTCCAGGAGTCGCTCCCCGCTGCACTACTCATCTTCTCGCCGCTCCTCTTCTCGATCCCGTGGCAAGAGGCATACTTCCTCTGGTGTAGTGACAGGCAGCTCCCACAGCAGCCGGCCAGCTAGCCGCTCCCCTCCCTCCTCCCGCCTGCCGCTTAACTCCAGCCTGGGAGCAGAGTTGAGCCGAAGGAAGAAGGAACGTCAGGCCGCAGAGGCGGCTGCTCGTGCCAGTGGTGGTGCCTCCCCTCTTCCACAACCTCGTAAACCTGCAGGCTCCTCCTTACGACCCATTAAAGCCGAGGCTCCGCAGGCAGAAAGAGACTCGGCAGCAGTAGCAGAACCTCTGCCCCCACCGCCTGTGCTGTTACCCCAGGATGTTCCCAGTGGCGAAGATCAGGTTACTGCACCTCTACCTTCCTCTTCCGCCTCCTCTCCGGCACCGCCTCCTCCTCAGCCATCTCCTCCTGGGCCACCCGGTCCAGCCACCCAAGCTCCACCACCGCCACCTCAGGCAGAAACAGGTATTCAGCCTCCCACGCCCTCAAACACATCCCAGGCCAAATCGCCAGCTCCACTTCCTGCACGCAGCCCCGTCCGCCAGACCCCGCTCCATAAGACGTCGACTCTGCCTCCCCTGCCTTTACCACCTGCACTGCTGGGAAACGCTCAGGACAGGTGAGGACCCTTCAACAAGGACACAGACATACAGTACATATCACACTGTACACTAGTCTCAATGCTTACTCATCACTTGTAAGGATTGAAAGTTACATCAGACTTTTATCTGTGCTCAGAGAATAAAGCTCAGTACATACATCATGATAAACCGCTCAAGTGATCAACTTTTTCTTTTGCTGTTATCAGTTCAGCATCATTCATGTCCCGCAAGAGTAGGACATTTCAAGACATCACTTCAGATATGGTAAATTGTGATGAGCGTATTTTATTATTTCTGTGTCTTTAGGCATCAGATACTTATTATCATAGAGTGCTGCAGGGATGGTGTATTTTTTCTAGGCCAACCTGCAAATTAGCATCAGTCCGGTTCCACTCGACAAATAGCCAGCGGGAGTTTTCCACTGGTTTTTGGATTGATGCAGAAAATAATCTCTGTGGCAAACAACGGTTTCCAGTGTTAATCTACAATGTAGAAAAATAATAAAGACAAAACACTGGTTTTTCAAACTTTTCATTTTTGTTCTATTTGTGTCTAATTATATATTCTCAGTATTCTGCATGTATAGAATACCAGGAGATATACTTAACATTACATGTCATTGCTGAGGTGATACTGTGCCTCTTTTACTATTCATACATCATCAAAGCTGGCATGTGTGTGTACCAACATAAAGATGCCCTCTTTATAGACTTTTTGAAATTGGGGTCAGTGTTGTAAGTTTACCTGCAGTATATTCTGTAATTGGCAAAAATTAAAGTCCTTTGGGTTTACTCTACAACAACTCCTGTATGGTAAGCCCTTATTTATATGGGATTATCACATGTGTTAAACCCAAGAATAGTTAAGGCTCCTCTGCCCTGTAGATTTGTGTGGTTTTTCCTGTACACTTATCTTACAACAAAGAGTGAGCTGGGTGAGAATATGACGATCTCTGGTACACAATTGAGTAGTGCACGTTTAAGTGCATATCTAATACGCTTTGCACTTGTAAATACGCTTTTCTCTAAAACTTGTGTTTCGCTCTGTCAGTCCAAAGAAGTCCACCCCTCCTCAGAGGCAATCTAGAAAGGAGAAGGAAATTCGCAGCCGACCATCACTTATTGACCTTCCTTTACCACCCACCCTGCCCGGAGGTGACGCCTCACCCCCACAGTCGCCCATTCGCCAGGCTCCACCGCTACCCCAGCCAGCCCTCAAGAAGAGACCAAAGTCAGTTTTTTTTATTACTCACCCACTTCCAGTCTGTCTTTTAGTAATCCCACATTAACTCTGTTTTTCTTGTTGATGGTTTACAGGATTTGCTGCCCGCGATATGGTGAGCGCAAACATACCCTGAGTGACTGGGGCAAACGCTGTGTAGATAAATTCGATATAATTGGCATCATAGGAGAAGGCACTTATGGTCAAGTGTACAAGGCCAAGGACAAAGACACAGGTGAGGAATCATTACCTGGGCTGCAGTCACTGTAGCTCTCAAGTGTGTTTTTTAAGTTAAAACAAGCTGAGACCAAAATCTGACTTTGACTGGTTGTCTAAATATGCTTTCCAACTTGCCAGGAGAACTGGTGGCTCTGAAGAAGGTGCGTTTGGACAATGAAAAGGAGGGTTTCCCCATCACAGCCATTAGAGAGATCAAGATCTTGCGGCAGCTCAAACACCGCAGTGTTGTGAACATGAAGGAGATCGTCACTGACAAGCAGGACGCCCTCGACTTTAAAAAGGACAAAGGTAAGAGGACAAGATGTAATCTGCCAGGGCTGGGTAATATGATAAAGTAATAGTAAGCATTAGGGATGGGTACAGAGAACTGGTACTAAATTGATACCGGTTCCTGATTGGTCAGTACTGAAGTGTTGATAAGCTTCTGGACAAATGTTGCTGCTGTCGGTATTTATGTAATGTTAATTCTCTCTACAAGCCACATTCAGACAGAATCATGGACTGCAGCAATCAGCCACTGCGTTGTGTGGCAGTGGGGGTCTTTAGTTGTGCTTAGACCTTAGATTCTTGTGTCACTATTTTGCAGCATAAACTGCAGCCTGACGCACACGTCAAAGCTGGGTACACAAAGTAAACCATGCAAGGACACAGCTGGGAGTGCTGTGTTGCTCCTTTTTTTTCCTCGGCATCCCCTCACGTTAATGTAGCCGTGCAAGTGTACAGCGGAGAGGAAAGACGTGCAGTGTCTGTGCAGTTTAGGCTGTTTGTCGGTGAATAAATGCTACAGCTCCTCGAAATCCAAGCTAAGTTACCCTGTCTGGAATGCTGCTGGAGGGGTTTAGCTGTTAGCTCTGAAGTAGCAACAACTTCATTATAGACTCACTTAAGGTGGGCTGACACTTAAGGTGGACCAGGAGATTACCACAGCCCTTAACCACTGTTACACCAGCTAAAAGACTTTTTTTCACATATTTGCATGTCTGAGCAAAACCATAAACACTGCAGATGAAATTACTACTGTGATCTAGAGCTGCACGTTTAATTGTTAAAAAAATAAATAAATAAATAAAAATCAGGATCTCAATTCATACATCTATGCAATCTCAATTCTAAATGATGACTTTTTCACTTGCTCCTATTTCCCTATACATTCATGACGGCATTCATGTGTTAACTTATTTGCTTCGAAACAATCCAGGTTGCTGTATCAATAGCTCTTAGACAGTGTAATTTGTTAATTCAACATTCACACATACAACTCAGTCAGTGTTCTCTCATTTGTCTTCCTCATTCACTGCTGTCTGCTCTACTGTCAGTTCCCTTTACTGGAGACCTCAGGTCAGAGAACAGAGTCATCAGTTGGATTTCACCTCTTCACTGTAAGCTCTTTACTTGTTAGGGATGGTCAGCATTAACTGAAAGGGGTTAACTGTGTATTCACAATGATACAGGGCAAGCTAATTGGGCTAGCCAGTTAGCTTATCAGTTTTCAAAGCTATTTACTGGAAAGAGTCTTTATCGACATGACAGTGGTGCAAGAAATAACGTGGACAAGACAGTGTAACATTACATTACATTACATGTAGAGGGAGAGTTGAGATATTGTGTGTCGTGAACCTGACAGCACATTGTCAGTGGCATCTACACTGTAATGACACAAATACAGCAGATTAGCAGAAAGACAGGAAGTAGAAGCAAACACGTAATGTCAAAATAAAATTTCACAATAAAAGCCTTTGAAGGTAGACGTCTGAACATGAAGAATTCACAACATAAAATAAAAAATTTTGGTTTTCAGTTTGTTGAAAACAATAAGTGAGACAATAGTGACCTCAAAGAAGAGAAATATTGTAATTCACATCTTAGCAAGAATTGAGCAGCCCTGCTGTGGTCACATTGATAATTAGTTTTAGCAGCCCTTCTTCAGTGTTTCAGAGCTGCAGGCGTCTTCTGCCTTTTGCGACTTGATGATGATTTACACATTTCAGTTTGAAAAATTTACATCACATTGTTCTGTAGCTGTCTGTGCTGTTTTGACAAAGCAAAATAGCTGCACAGTTTCAGTAGAGAACTCACTAGATGTTGCATATTTTACCGAAATTAAGGTGATTTTTCAATACTTTTTTGGAACAGCGGTTCCCAACATTCATTACTTGTTGTAGGTCAGTATTGGTGTGTGCACACAGAAAGTAAAGTGAAATTTTACCTTGTGCAGGAACACAGGGTGTGTGTTTTTGTTCAGTTCAACCTCTGACTGAACTCCGCACTTGGATCAGAGATCCAATTAAATTAAAATGAAAATAGGTCAGATTTCATTATAAATGCTCTATATCAAGGGTTAATATCCCATGTAGATATTCTGTTCCTGATCTATTAGGTATCGAACCTGTATCAATTCAGTCTTAAGTATCATTTGATATCAACTGTCACTTGTAGGGATATTTTGAAATTTTGAGTTGTAATTCATTGTACATGACAGAAGACTTCTGTATTGTTGTACTAACCTTGGTATCAAAGTCAGAATTTATGTATAGTGACAACACCACTGCAGATTAATCTAATCTTCCCTCTTTTATTAGGTGCTTTTTACCTGGTGTTTGAGTACATGGACCACGACCTCATGGGCCTGCTGGAGTCGGGCCTGGTCCAGTTCTCCCATGAGCACATCCGCAGCTTCATGCGCCAGCTGATGGAGGGTCTGGACTACTGCCATAAGAACAACTTCCTTCATAGAGACATCAAATGCTCCAACATACTACTCAACAACAGGTAAGGAACAGAGGAAATGCACACTAGGAGAGAAATGTTATAGTGTCCTTTATGTTAGCAGTTATAGCAGCTTTCATTTGCAGTAGCAGCTTAGCCTTTGCCAACCACAGTTGTTAAGCAGTAACAGCTGTTTCGGGTGAATTTTGATGTGTCAGTATCACCTACAGGCTGTTTGATTATATCTTATTCATGTGTTTGTTTGTTTACCTTCATACCTCTGATCCACTTAGACAAATTGACATTAACAGCACTAGCTATAACACAGCATTGTCCACATCAACAACTTGGGACAGATGGTTTGGATGCAGCTTTAGTCTGTAAATACTGTAAACCTAAGACCAAAACCAGTCGATTGCTAACTTTAATGATTGGACTGTAAGTGTTTTTTGAGGTGCGTCAGCAGCAAAGCTCATTACTTTCCTACTAATTTAATCAGGCGCTTCAAATAGCAGCAATGAAAGGAGCGCTGAAACTTCTCACAGATTGTTGCTCGGTACAATTGTGCATCCAATACACAAACATTACAGGATGTAAGAGAAAACAGCTAAATGACCTGCAATAGTTGAAATGCTAATAAAAATTAGCTGTTAGTGTGTTTTTTGCTGTTTTAGAGCCACACTGTTGTATTTTCTTACTCACTGCTCTGCTACTGTACAAGTGACTGTAAATAGACACTTGGTGTTTGGACAGTTGTTACCTCACCTGTCCTGACATTTGCAGTTTGACCAATCATTTTATTGATTTGGATTTTACCTTGTCAAAGTGGACGTACAGTGTTAGTGAATGGATGCTCGGAACAGTATTTCTTAATCAGACAAAAGCGTTGGCTTTGAATACACCCAATAATAGTAAGTTTTATAATTTATATATTATTATAATAAAACCCAGACCCGCTGCAGAGGAATCACATCCTCAGTACACGGGGTGAACGCTCTCCCAACTGAGCTACCTGGCCGCGTATATTTTGTGATTATCACCTTGAAAACACTACTGTTTTTGTCCAAGGGGGCATCCAAAATCAGCAAAATATTACAGTTACTTGTAGTAAATAGGTAGCGGCTGAAAAAAATTCACATTGTGCATGCATAATAAACTAATATTTGCTATTATATTTGTTATATTTTGTGACTTAAAGTTAGATATTGTACTTTGTAATTTGTAGCAGTTGTATTTGACAGGGCATGTCATATCTGTTTCATATCTGTCATATCTGTTTCTTCATACAGAGGTCAGATCAAACTGGCTGACTTTGGTTTGGCCCGCCTTTACAATTCAGAGGAAAGGTAAGACGAGTGTTTGTCTCTTTTCCTTTTGATGCATACAATATATGAGGGCTTCACTTGCTTGCGTCTGTAAATTAAATGTATGATTAAATATGTTTATGATGATTGAAGCAGTAATTAAACCTCACCGTGAGCATAGACTTTCCTCTTTATTTACAGAGACTCTCCACTAGATGGTGGTGTCTGCCATATTGTTGTCCTTTAGAGAGCTCTTACTCAGTGAAAGCTGAAATGTTTTTGCTTTGGACCCTCGGCTGTAACGATGCTTTATGAATGCGAGTCTCACTATCTCCTCTCTTTCCTCGCTCCCAGTCGACCGTACACTAATAAAGTAATCACACTATGGTACCGCCCCCCTGAACTCCTGCTGGGAGAGGAGAGATACTCTCCAGCCATTGACGTATGGAGCTGTGGGTGAGTATCTATCTATTCCTTCACACTTACAAGAAGAAGAAGAAGAAAAAAAAAATCTTAATTCTAGTGTGTGTATTCTCAGAAATGTGTCCTGTTCAAAATAGTCTCATTTTCCGGTTTAAAGTTAGAATCCTGTCTGACAGATTCTGGCAGACATTTACACTTTGACACTGTTTTTATCCCTGATAAGTGGGAGTGTGTATTTTCTTACTTCCTCTATTCTTTCTTTGTCGTGGCTTAGGTGTATTCTGGGAGAACTCTTTACTAAGAGGCCCATCTTCCAGGCTAACCAGGAACTTCTACAGCTGGAGTTCATTAGGTATGCAGCCTCAACTAATTACCGCTGCTACAACCTTCACACACCCTTTTCTCCTCTTTGTCATCACTGACCCCATCTTTGCCTCACTCTGTCATTTCCTTCAGCCGTCTGTGTGGGAGTCCCTGTCCTGCAGTCTGGCCTGACGTTATTAAACTCCCCCTCTTCAACACCATGAAACCCAAGAAGCAGTACAGACGGCGGCTGCGGGAGGAGTTTGCAGTGTATGTATATGTGCTGCAGTGCCCTAAAGTAGCCGTGACAAACCCTTAATCTGTTTCTACAGTTAAAAAAAAGTCTCTCCTCTCGTTGTGCACAGTTTACCTACTCCTGCTCTGGACTTGCTGGACCGAATGCTGACGCTTGACCCTGCACGGCGCTGCACATCAGAGCAGGCTCTCAACAGTGATTTTCTCTGTGACATTGAGCCCAGCAAGATGCCGCCGCCAGAGTCAGTAGCCCTGTCGCCTCTGCTTGCACCTTTCATCTATGTAGTAGCAGATATATATTAGATCTTTTTTCTTATTACAAGAGATGGTATTTAATATACTTGCACACTGTGAGTTCTTTTTTTGCTCATAGATCTTACTCAAGACATAGATGTTTGTAATGGTTAAGTTGAGCAAAATTGTTAATGGAGTCTGGCAGACAGAAGGCAGGCAGTCAGTCACTGAAGTCGGAGTGTATTTTTAGAGCAGCTGGATTATAAACAGTTGATATGATACAGTGTAAGACTTGTCGCTTGTTGTTGTCAAATTACAGTTCTAAGCTTGTCTTGCGCTCCTGCAGAGTTCCTGCATCATGCTTGAGGTTCCTCAACTGTAAATTGTGTATTAAATAGAATTTCAAACTATTTAATATACAGTCAGTGGCTCCTCATTCATTCGGAATGCAATACTCACTTTAGATGTCCTATTGTTACATATTGCCTCTTTTAGTTCTTTTTGATTGATTACAGATGTTGATGATGATAATTTTTCCTTCCCTCTGCGTCTCCAGTCTTCCTCACCACCAGGACTGCCATGAGCTCTGGAGTAAAAAGAGACGGCGTGCACGTCAGAGTGGGCTGCCCGAGGATGTGCCTGTGCCCAAAGTGCCCCGCAAGGATGCGACAGGGACCTCCAGCGGAGAGAATAGCCGCCCCCAAACCAGCCCGGCCGGAGCCCCACCTCCTCCACCAGGAAAACCACCTTCCACAGCCAACTTAGAGCGTGACTTGTCAGGTAACAGCTGTCTGACACATGCATTTTAGTAGGACTGTCCCCTGATAGTGGAAGATTGAAATCATTAGTTGGAGACCCCTCAGTTGACTGAGAATCTTTCAGATTCTTTGTCAGTCAGTAAGCATTACAGTATATGATAAAACAGAAGCATAAAAATGCACAGGGACAACATTTCGATGAGGAATTCTAAATTAGTTGAATCATTAATATAAAATCACCATAAGCCACAAAACTAACTGTGATGGAAGTGGAGAAGAGTGATAGAAACGGAGTGCAGGTAACGCTCTATTAGCCACTTCACTCCAGTGCATGCAAGGCAGATGATGCATGCTTGTTTTTGCAACTGACAGGCTCTGATTATTACTGTAAGTGTCTGCCATTATGGAAAGGTTTTCTACAGTGACAGACCGTCTTTTAAAGATTAGATTTATCGTTTAGATTTCTGATATAGGAGTTCAGTGTTGTGCATTGAACTGAAAAGGGAAACAAAAATTGAATTGTTGAATATGCATATTGGCCAAATCTGATTTGACTGAAAAAAATATAATTGGGGACAGCCCTACATTTCAGCAGCACACTGATATAAGACATGTTTCGCGTTAAATGTTTGAATATTGTGTGCGAATGTAAATGTGTTTGTTCAGGCCTGGGAGCTGCTGCAGAACAGTTGAACCAGGCAGAGTTGGCAGTGCTGCTGAACCTCCTCCAGGGACAGACAGACCTCAGCCTGCCCCAGGTGGCCCAGCTCCTCAACCTCTCCAACCCAGAGATTCTCAGCCAAACGCTGTCTGCCCTCAGCGAGGCCTCTGACCACCAGGGGGCTCCAGAGGACCAGTCCCAGTCCGCCACCAGGTCCCAGCCCCCAGAGCCGCCTCCCGAACCCCAGGAGCTCTCGCCGACATCCGGAGACCCGCCGCTCAGCCAGGAAGACCAGGCCAACCTGCTGGCTCTCATTTTGGGCCACATCATCAAGCCACAAACCGAGGGGCAAGGCGATGAGAGCAATGGCGTCCAATCAGAGGAGGCACTAACGCGCGATTCGTCCGCCTCTACTACTGATCGCAAGGGCAAGTCTGGGTTTAGTTTATAGAGGGTGGAAAAAGGGGGGAAGCAAGTTCAGGTAGAACTCATGGGGGACTGCAAGAATAAGGAAAGCAGGGCAGAGAACAAACAAGCTGACAGAGTTATGGTACTCAAAATCCCTGTGTAGTCTAAAAAAAAATTTACACTTTAGACTGCCTGATGAAATCAACAAAATGATCAAATAAACCACATAAATAAATTGGGCTGTTAGACTTATCATGCGTCCCCCAGCCCTTCTTTTATCCCTGACATTCCTTAAACGCGCGCACTCACTATCGACCCCTTTCACCACCTCACATACATGAAATTGCAAAAGGAAAAACCTTGCAAAATGTCTGTCAAGCGTTTGTCTTCATGTGACCCTGGTTAATCGGGCAAAAGTTTGTTGCAGTTGGACCTCTCTCACTGGTGTACTCAATAAACCAGAAGGAAGTGTAGTGTTATTCATTTAAGTGACAAAAAAAAGGTTCACACTGTATTGTTCCCTTTCACGTTTCCCCACCTCTTCCTTGTTTCTTTCTCACAGTCTGTGTTTCTATATCTGTCCCATCTCCACACGTTTTTTCTTCCTCAATTCATTTTCATTATAAAGCAGGTGTCATGGATTCTTCACAGGACGCAATGTTGCTTTAAACAGTCTGTAATGTCAGCCTTTTTATGAAGAAAGTCTAATAAATTATAAAGTGAAAATAAATGTTTTGAATCTTTAGACCTCACCTGCATGTGTTTCCTTTAATTTTGGTTTGTCACACTTTTTTTTTTTTTGTTTGTTTTTAACTGTTCACACTGACTCGGATATTAGTTCAAAAATGTGATTAGAAAGTTGAATAAAATTGTTGACTGTGCTGCTGACACTGGAATGGTAACCGTCCTGTTTTCTTCTGGTTATTTCTTCTGTCAAGGCCACTGCAACCCTTATAGCCTTGGTTTGCCTTGCACTGCTGTAGACTGTAAAACAAATAGACTAACCTGGTTTAGTAATCTTGTCCTGACTTTATAATGCTTAAAATCTTCCACATAAGTCACCCTCTTCTGTTCATCCAGCTCTACATGCCCTTCCTAATGTTTTCTCACCTAGTTCCCACATTTTTTCCTTTTCGTTTTAGGTGGTTGTTTGTACGAAACAAATACAGCTGCAACTGTTTTGCATACTTTAGTGTTTTACATTAAAGTTTTGCATAAACTGTAAAAAATAAATGTTTACTGTTTAATAAGAATTATTTAATAGTGTGAACTGGTCACTTTAAAGCGACAATTCACCACAAAATCAAAAATACATTTTTCTTCTGGTCTGCAGTGCTACTTATCCATCTATGTAGTTTCAGTGTGAGTTGGTGAGTTCTGGAGATATCTGCCATAGAGATGTCTCCGTTCTCTTGAATATAAAGAAACAAGATGGCAGTCAGCTTGTGATCCTCAAAGTGCTAAGAAAATACTTTTGAAAAGCTGGTTATTCAATCCACAGCCCTAATTGTGAGCAGTTGCATGTAGGAAAAACGTTCTGGTAGATTCTGCTGCAGAAATAAAGTAGTTCCTACTTGAAACTGCTCACAAGGTCTGTGGATTGTCTTGACTAACTGGGCCATGATTTCTGGAAAGAAGACTGCAGTTGAGTTTTTTTGTTTTTTGTTTTTTTTTGCTCTTTAAGCATCACAAATTGAGTCACTTTGTATTGGAGTGAAGTTAGACATGTCTTCAGCCAATCTCTTCAAAACTCAGAAACTCACACCAAATCAGTCTAGATGGATAAATAGCACTATAGATAAGAGAAAAAAAATGTGTAGTTCTGAATTTGGGCTTAACTGTCCCTTTAAAATAATGACATTAGGTTTACAAATTTAGTTTTATTGCAACAACATTA
This sequence comes from Lutjanus erythropterus, assembly GCF_056507025.1. NCBI lineage: Eukaryota > Metazoa > Chordata > Actinopteri > Lutjaniformes > Lutjanidae > Lutjanus > Lutjanus erythropterus. The sequence goes on from NC_139335.1 coordinate 7,713,659, forward strand.
CTGTGTATGCTTTCAATTATGGTACTGAAACGTGATTTGAATATGCTCTGCTTCCCTCTTGTGGAGAAGGTAGGAACGTCAACATTGTGCAACTCCATTTGACAAAAATATATGTTTACTTTCTGTAATATCAGGTTAGATATAGAAGACAATAACATCAAGGGTCACTGTATAGACAGTCTTCATGTTTAAGTTAAATGTTACATGTCAAATGGACCTCAGTAGCTAATGTTTTGTCCTCTCTCCTGTCTGGTCCCTTCAGATGGTGCAGCATCAAAAAGAAAACAGCTTGGAGCCAACCAGGTGCCTCCATCTGGTGAGCGTCCACCCTCTCCACCAGGGCCGCCACCATCAGCTCTCCTCCTTGGAAACGCCCAGCAGGATGGGTCTGAAACCCAGCCCAGCCAGGACATCAGCCCAGCCGTGGCAGCCGCCTTGCTCCAGCTCATCTCTCAGCAGGACTCGGAAGCTGGGGCCCCTCAGCACGGCAAGGACCCCTCCCCTGCTGTGGACGCCCCAGCCCGGGTGCAGCCCCCTCCGCCCTGGGTTGCAGACTCTCCACCTAAACCCTCAGCTGCAGCTGAGGCCCCGGCAGGACTGGTGACTGCTGCTCCTACCACCGCAGCACAGTTCCCCAAGGACCAGGATCTCCGCTTCTCTCACGGAGCTGCCCGCTGACCCTCAACGCCCCGCTGAGACAGACCTAGGTGTCTTGGGACGGCTCCAGCTCCCTGGCCTGAAGGGGAGAGCAGAGGAAGGATGCAGAGGGACAGATTATGACTCACTGGACAATGAGCAGGTACCTAAAGTTGAATCAAAGATTTTGAAGTTGAATGTCTGAAAGAAAGAGATTAAGAGCCTTTTCAGGTCATGAACGTCACTGCCCGCTGAACAAGCTGTCGTGTTGTGTTGGAGGTAATGTTTGGACCTGGGTTTGCTCTGACCTTTAACAATCCCAAGTAGGGACAGTCACCCTAATGCTCTTTCCTGTCCACTCAGAGTTCTGACTTGAATGACGATTTGCTTCCAAATTGAGTGCCACGCAACTGGCACTCAACTTTGAAAGCAGCTGTGATCTTTTTTTTTTTTTTTTTCAAAAACAAATGATTGTCATGTCCACTGCAGTGCCCACTTCTAACAAAAGTTCTCAGTGTTTTGCAGAATGAGATCACCGTCCTCCACTCTGTCATTGAGTGGCGTCTGTGACAAAGTGGAAGATTATCTGAAGCTAAAATACTGTGTATGGGTGTATTTGGGGCAGTGAGCACACTGATGAGAACACTGGAGGACCATGAGTTTCCCAATAAACCTTACATGCTGGCTAGCTCCCCCTCTTTTCAGCCTTGTGCCTCCTTTTTGACCCCAGCGGCAACCCCTGAATGATCTTGTGTGGGTTAAGATTCTGGTTTGGATGGCACCTACAACAGTGTACATCTGCAGGACTGTATTTTTTTTAATTTTACCAAAAGGCTGTTCCATATTATATTCTGTCTGTCATCAAACCAACTGAACTGTGATGTGCTCTTGGCCACATGAAGATTCCTTACATACAGCAAACCTCTGTGTCGTAACAAGCCTAAGCCTGTAGTGCTCACCTTCCTGTCTCAAATATGGATTAAACCACTACATTTCGATCAACTGCTCCATAATACACGCGCTATTCTGCTAGTTGAAGTATAAAGCTAGAAACATATATACACACACACACAGAAACTGAATTTTCCGGCTTTTCCTGGTGGGCTCTCAAAGCCTCATCTAACGTGTTGTCGCCTCCCTGCCAACTTGTGCAACAAAAGCTTGTTTTTTTTTCTTTTAGTGCAGTTATTTTCTACATAAAGAAAATGATACACGCTTAAAAAAAAATAATGGTCCATGGTTCTGTTTCCATTTTTTGCTTTGGAAAAGGAAAGGGAGGAGAAAATGGTTTCATGTGTCTGTAAAAAGGAAAAAAAAATATTTTGTAATATGTGTTTTCTTTGTTCAGTTTATTAAAGGAAGTTATGCGACCAGTTGAATCGTCTCTCCTGCCATTTCTAAGTGTTTCTGCCAAGTGGCCACTAGATGGTAGGAGTTCACTCAGCTACAGCTCAAACTACAGGAAGTCCTCACAGCGGTCATGCCTCAGCAAAGCCTGATCAAAGTTGTGAACTGCAGTATGGGCAGAGTTACACACCAGGTTTCTAGTGTTTCTTATTACTCTTTTGATCTGGAGACTCATCTTGGCTCATTTTCATTCTTCGGGGTACTTTGCCTTGAAACATATTAATCAAGGAAAGTCACTGATGACACAAGTAAATTGACTAAAATGAATTAAAAGCACATGTAGCTCATAATCTCAAACAAACAAAAAACAAGCTCTAAAAAGTAAAACTAAACAAAAAATATTCATAGTTTCATCTTAAACATGGAAAAGACTTAATAAGAGTCAACTTATTTTTGTTGCTGTATTTTTAATCCTGTTGCGTAATGTTTTTGTTCCATCCAAAGTGCCTTTTCATTAAGATTTTGTAATTGTTGGCAAAATACAATCTGCTGTATGTCATTTTTCTTAGTTTAACGGATCTCTCCCATTTTATCCCTCACTAGATCCATTTGTGTCCTTAATGGGGGCGACACGGGACCTTTCGGGGGGAAATAGCAGGGCAAACTGAAAACCTGAAGATCTGACATGCAGCTCTGCAGTTTTCTAATCATTAACAGTGTTTTGGTTCGGCCTCTGTGCAAATATTGAAAGCTTAGAATCTAATTAGAACATTATGAGTGAAGTATATGGTGGCCATTCCCATTCTCAAGTGCCTCAGTAGTTGTTGCAGTCATTTTTGGGTTGATACCAGATTTGGGGGAAAAAATTATCCATTTTTGACCATTTGAGAATAAATAAAATAAACAACAATCTCTAAAACACCAAGACCTCAAGGAACTCTAAAGAAAAACTGAAACACTGAATAAGCTTCAAAATGTCTGTCGGCATATTTTGATGACTGCATGATGATTTTTTTTTTTTTTTTTTTTTTTTTTTTAAGAATAGATGGAAATAACATTTTTATACTACATGCAAAAACTGCATGTATGGATGCCTTGCCACCATTTTTTTTCAACTAGTGGCATGTGGGCTGGGTTCAGCCCTTTTGGATTTTTCTATAGCCCACAAGAAGGTGCCTGCAAGTCATCATAGGATAAATAGAACCAGGCTACATATCTCTGAGCTGCTATGAGACATCTGAACCATAGATTGTATGAGCTGAACCAATATGGTATTGGTAACATCTTTTCAAAGCACCTATGTGCTGTGATTGGCTACCATACCACCTCTCAACACCTGCCGTTTGCTCACTCAAGCCTCACGGTGCACTGATGTCTGGGCTGATGGGCCACCGGGAAAATTACGTTAGCTAAGCTCGCAACAAGCTTCAAAATGTCTCTCTTGTAGCTAAAGAGATGTGAAGTTGTGGAAAATTCCAGAGCAAATGGACTGACAAGTCTTTATTTACTTTGCCAGCTGCATCAAGTATTAAACTGATGTGTTTACTGTGCAACACTTGCATCACTGTGATGGAAGAATACGTGGTGAAGAGGAACTTCAAGTCAAGTCGTGGAGAGTTTGCTGCTAGTTTTCCTGACAGCTTGCAGGAATAACATTACCAATTAACATTATAGTGTAAGAGGTATTTGTAGCCATTAAGTGACAAACCCCTGGTGATTTTCCTTCATTTGGCCCACTGAGGTGGCTGTGGCTCAGGACAGCACCGGTCCGTCTCTTATCAGGACACTGGCAGATCAATCCACCAACTCCTCCAGCCCGCATGTTGGAAGTGTGCTTGGGCAAGATGCTGAACCCCAAAATGCCCCTGATGGTTGTGAGTGGGTTAATGCGACATGTTGTTGTAAAGGCGCTTTTAATAGTTGATTGACGGGAAAAGAGCTATAGAAATGCTTGTCCATTTAACATTTTTCTTGCTGTTGAAGTTGAATAGCCATGCCTTTGGTCATCTAGGTGAACTCACTAAAGCCTGTGAAAGACAGTAATGTCGGCTGAGGATACAGGTGTCTAAAGGAGTTGGAGAGTTTTTCTTTTATCATTTATTTATTCTCATGGACAATGCACATTGATCAACATCACTGTTAATGTGCCAATGTCAGCCAAAAGGCTAATTTTCAACTGTTGTCCCTCAACCTGATGTTAAAGGGACAATTCACCCCAAAATCAAAAATACAAATTTTTCCTCTGGCCTGCAGTGATATTTATCCATCATGATAGTTCTGGTGTGAGTTGCAGAGATTTGAAGATATCAGTCATAGATATGTTTGCCCTCTCTCCAATATAATGGAACTAGATGGCACTTGGTTTGTTGTGCTTAAAGCACCTAAAATACATTAGAAAAACTCAACAGCAATGTCTGTTTCCAGATATCATGATTCATTTACTGAAGATAATCCACAGAGCAAGTTCATGTAGAATCTATTTTTTTGTATCTACAGGAGCATCTCAGAACATGTTTAGAGTTATTGCATCATGATTTCTGGAAAGAGACATTGCTATTTAATTTTTCAAATGTATATTTTGGTGCTTTGAGCACCACAAGCAGAGTGCCATTTAGTCCCATTTTATTTGAGAGAAGGCAGACATCTCTGTGGCTGGTATTTCCAACACTCACACCAAAAGACTCTTGCTTGTTTTTTTTTTTTTAAATTTTGGGGTGAACTGTTCCTTTAAATTGTCCATTAAAACAACAAATAACACACGCAACATAGGTTAACAGACACATAATCCATCTGCTATTGTGGTTTGGGGGGGGGGGGGGGGGGTGGTGGTAGGTGTAGTTTAAATTTCACTGTGAAACACAATAGGTTGTTATCAATGTTTTCTACACACAGCCTAATATGTGGTATGAGTTTGACCCAGTCAGACAGTGATGTGAAGTGCTCCCTGTGCATCAATCTTCTTTATGTGCTGATTCCTTTACCACTTGGGTTGATCTCTTTATGAAGATCCTGACAGGCAGACAAGGATCATAAACTGCAGATTGGCAAAAACTGAAGCCTGCAAGGTTCATACAGACTGCATGTGTGTGCGCACGCTTGCACATGTCTGTGTGTGTATTTTTGTGTGTGCGTGTTAGAATTGGCCTCATGCATACCCAGACCAGTTCCTCACTTGGCAGGCTTACAGAGCCGCTTACCCCTCTGGCCCACCAAGCAGCTGAGCCCTCTGGGTGAGAGATCCTTTCAGAGTGGAGGCAGTGGGAGGCTCACCTGCCCTCTAGCACAGGCCCAGTGTGAGTGAGATGAGACGCTGCCGTGTGTGTGCGCGCGTGTGTACGAGGGTGTGTACGTGTATGTTTCTGTCTGATGCTTTCGCCCATCGGGACTCCAAATAATAGTGAATGTGCCCACAGGGAGTTTCCACAGGAGAAGTAGTGGGCAATGCCAGTGCCAAGTCACAGAGACTAGACGAATAAATCAGGACTGAGCACTGAAGAGAGGGAGGTGCACGAGGCTGTGCCATCAATCAGAACGGCACCTTATGGGGAATGCCCATAAATGTGCCATGCTGCCAGTCTGAAGCATGTACTCGCCATGGCAAAGACAGGCGACGGCGGCATTCAAAATGGAGGCTCCATTTTGGATGCCGTCGCTTCACTGTCAGCCACAGTGATTTTGGTGGACTTCCAGACAAATAGTGAAATGATTGACAATCCATTTCAGTCAATTCATACCAGATTTTATTCATGCAGTTGTATTTTTTGCATCACTGCCTGGTCCAGTATTCTCAGTCCATGTGCAAGCTATTTGTTAGAGCCCAAATTTGAAATCTACAACATACTTAACCATAAGCTCTGCGGTTAGATACCCTTTGCCCACTACGTGAAATCTGGCAACCTTGAACGAATAGCAGCTCCTTCCAGAATTATGTAAAATGACGAACCCAGCTCTCACATCACACATCTGCTCCGAACCCCACCTGACTATGAAGAACACTTAGGGATGTGTGTTCCTCTGCTTAAATGCACCAGACACAAAACCAAATGCTGATGAATTTTGGGAATATGTCTACCCTGCCAGCCACATGTGCCAGCAGTCAATCATTGTTCTTTTTTTTGTTGTAGAAAGTCTGTGTTAAAGCTGTGACAGTGGATAGTAACCTTTCAGATCCTTTTTTCAGGTTGAAACTTTTTTAGCCACAAAGTTCATTATTATTTTCAGCTTGCCACAACAAACATTGTAAGAGTTTCTCTAATCTATTTGTCTGAACTGGTGCTACATTTTAATTTGGCAGCAAACTCAAGAAAAAGATGCAAGAAAAAGAAGAAGGCGGCAAACTAGGATGGAAAAGACGTCACTGATGGACAAGAAAGGATGGGAAAACACTCGCTGGCCTTGGAGGGAAAAAAGTAAGCAATTCTTCATTTCAATTTTCAGTTTAAGGAGACTTTTGAGTCAATGAAGGATGTATAAAATACATTTATACTGTATTTAGATAAGCCTTTTGGCTGCTTTAACATTCAGTTTTCAGATTCAGATTTATTATTTCAAGTCCAAGTCAGTTTTATTTTTATACCGCCAAATGATGACAGCATTATCTCAGAGTACTTTTCTTACAAAGTACATACTGTTGCATGCAGTATGTCTAACTGGGACATACAGCCATCACAAAGAAGTGTGTCTCAGAATAGCTAGAAACACATTCTGGCTTGCATACTGTAAAGTGCGACTAGATCCAGTAGGACCTCCCGGTATTTTTGGCATACTGAATTTGAGTCCTGTATTGGGACATAATAAATCTTTTTTCTGGCTTACTTAGTGAAAAAAAAAGGTAGATTGGGTACTGGAACGCACAGAATCCAACATCTCTTTACCTGCATCTGTGAGACTGATGCCAACTTCGGTCAGTGCTGGACAGTGTTTACTGTCAGTTTTGACAATATCACAATAATTTAAATTTAAAATGTTAACACTAATCAAGAGGAGTTATATCACATTTCATCATGAAACCAAGTATCGTTTCATCCCTACTCTTTATAAACCCAGTATTTCCCACCAAGAGCAAGCACTAAGGTGACTGCAGAGAGGAAAAACTTCCTTTGTCAAACAGATCTTGACTCTCCCGTCTATGTCAAAAGTGCACAGTATGAGATGTGACTGATGCAGGCAGAAAAACATAAAAAAAACATAACTATGAATTCTGCAGCTGAAGCACTCCATAAATTCCATCACTCATTTTTTTATTGCTTTTACTCGTTACTGTAATAAATTCTAGATAAAATTTGACGGTGAAAAATAGGAACTACACCAGTAAAAGTCTCTTAACTGACTCTTAAAAGCGAAGTTAATTTCTCTTGCTCCAAACGCCCAACTAATCTGTGTGTGTGCGCGTGCAGCAAAGGGAATGTGCGTGAATTCTTGCATGCATACGTGTGTGTGGCAGCTCTTTTGTGTGGTGTAAATCTGGGCCGCTGTTGTCTCTCGGAGCCATGGTACGGTTTGATGTTGAGTTTGATGACTGAGGCTGTTTGATCAGTGACTATGTGTAAACTCAGTGTGGGGAGAAAGGGACTCCCGCAGTCCCACATCTAAGACACACACACACACACACACACACACACACACACACACACACACACACAGTGTAATCAGTTAATGTAAAGCATGAAGAGTAAACTCAACATGTATAAAGTTATATCAGCAGATTCAAAAATTTCACGTTTTTGAACAGATTTACACTCTGTCACCCTAATAGTTGAACAACAGAAAAAAATCATGTAATTATGAATGCATCTTGGGTAGTGAGTGAATTGTGCTGTCTTCATCAGATCCCTTCTTTGTCTTCTATCAAACAAAATTTAATGTCAGTCATTTCGTTTATGGCTACATCTTTATTTATGTGATATTTCGAAAATTGATTGACTTTATCCCAGCAGTGATATATGCTTTAGTGCTGCAACAGCATGCTTTATTGATGCCATAACACCATCTCCATTTCTACTCAGTTTATAGTTTTGTGAGAAACTGCTGTCACACACACTCGTTATTTCTTTATCGCTCGACAGCAGTGAGACCAACCAAAGAGTTTTTAGGAGGCCTTTGGATTGGCCAGATGATACAGATGTGTGTTGATTTTATGTAAAGTCACTGGTGCCAGGTCATAAAACCATAATAATCTGGAATCACATTCACTCCTTTGGTATAAATTCCACCTATACTGAAGTATTTGCTTTTATCTGCTCCATCAATAACCAATAACGGAAAAAAAGCCCAAAAGGAAGAAGACACTAGACTTTTTAAAAATCTTTTTGTTGCACTTTATTTTGCAGTACACTAATAAGAACAGACAAGTAGTATTTTGTATCAAAGTAGACAAAAATTAAAATGATATATTCAACTTTACCCTAATTAGACAGTACACTAATATGTAACCAGACGCACTAAAAAACTAAAAATAATGTCTTCCGTATTAGACAGTATTGGACCCTTAATAGACCTTTTAGTGTAATTTTGGGCACATCACAACAGAAATGTACTGTAAACTAAAGTGTATTATTTCCCAGACTTTCTTAGAGGATAACTAGGGACACATTCCCTGTATGCTTTTGGCCTTTACTTCAGATCTTGTTCACATGCTGTTATTAAATGGGAAAGTAGCAGATATGTGATTTCACTTTAGTTTACAGTACAGTTCTGTTGTAATACGTACAATCTATTACCATCTAATACCGTCTATAAAGGGTCTAATAAGGTTCTAATACTACTAAGACCATATTATTTCTAGTTTTAGTCTAACTTAATACAAAGTACAGCTTGTTATGTCTTATTAGTGTACTGTAAAATAAAGTGCGACCAGTCTTTCTCTGACCTTTTCACAGCAGTGATCTCCACTTCAGCCAAAGACACATCACCCTCTCTGCATGATGCTGCACTTCTGTGAACCAAAGTACTTTTGCAAGGTCTCAGCATCTCATTACCAATTCAATTCAAAGAGCTTCATGAGCGAGGCTAGATTGTTGTCTCTCTCTGTCTGCGCGGAAGCTGCCGCTTTAAGGGCAGAGGGGCTGCTGGGAAAGCAGTCAGCGAGGGTGGTGGAAGAGGAGGAGGAGGAGGATGAGGGTGGTGGGTGGTGGTGTAGGTAGGGGGAGGTTGGGGAGGGGGGTGGTGGGGGGGTGGACGGGCCCTGCAGGACCATTTGTGCTGAAGCTCATTTGCGCAGCGACACTTAATTGGCTACAACAATTAATTAATGTGTTGGAAAGTTGGCACAAAAAGTTCATTTAAGAGGGTTTTAATAAGCAATTAGAGGAAAAGCAGTGAAGAGGGGGAATTACTGGAGAGGAAAGAGAAAAGCAGAGATGGAGCGAGTGTCTGGCCACTAGGAGTGTGTGCACCCTACTGTAGCTGGGCGCAGTGCTTTGTCTCCATCACTGACCCTTCACTTTTGAAGAGCTGATGAAGGATTAGGCGTCATTATAACGCCATTATATCTCTTTCTGGGGCTCTTACTGCTGTTCTTAAGTGGACTTGCCCTTATATTGTATACATATCAACCCCGGTGGCCCCTACTGCCCCTCCCTATCCTACCTCTTGTCCCAGCGCCCAGTGTAAAATATCGCATGACTAATGAGTGGAGCAGGTTGGAATCCTGGGGAAGATGTCCTTGGAAGACGAATGCATTTTCAGCAGAATAATTAACTTAATTAACAAATTCACATGCATATTCATCAGCCTATTAATGTCTGCTCCGCGCTGCTTGATGAGCAATGCAATAATAACCGTTTCATTTGCATATTTGCATTCACACTCACACCCTTCTCCAAAATAATTAAAAAAAGACACAGAGTGTAAGGAAACTCAAAAGACAAGCGAGTCACTTGGTCTCACGCTGTGTTTTGGAGGCACTTTCCACCTGCAGCTCACACACACACACACACACACCCACACACACATACACGCACAACTGCAACCAGATATCTACCTCTGGAGCGGGTTTCCATCTTTGCCAGCTTAACTTAAACGAGATCAGAAGTGTGTGTGACAATCTCCTCTTTACTCCCTGCCTGCACCTCCAGCCTCCTTCCAAAAAATCACTGCATCTCCCTCTCTGCTTCCTCTCTGACTGCTGCACACTCCGCATCTCCTTCCTGTTTTCTCCTCTCCTCTTGTTATTTATTCATCCCTATCAGACTCGTCTTTAATTTATTTATTTCTCGCGTTTGAAGTTCGCCTTGTCTGTCTGTCAGTGTGTGTGTGTTTTGCTGGAGAACTTGTATGCGTGCGGCTGGCTGCGTGAGCGCCACTGACAGTTCTGTTATTAGTTTGAAACTGAAGGAGCCGCTAGTAGGGATCCAAATAAACAAATAAATGTGGAACGTTCGTGTCCTTTTACTTCCTTGATTTCTGTTTGTGTTTTAAGGGCTCATCATGTGTGTGTGTGTTTGTTTTCCTTCACACTGGATTTGTATTCTGAGTAGCAGAGATGCTGTCTCTGTGTCTCTCAGCTACTGTCAGTGATGAAATGTGTGTGTCTGGGAGTGAGTGTGTGTTTCCTGGGAGGCTGTGAGCATCTCAGTCTTTCATCACAGTGTGTGTGTTTGTATTTATCTCTTTGAATTCGACTTGTACCGTGTCATTGATGTCCCTTGTATGTGTTTGTGAATTCCTCTCCAATATTTCAGATGACAGTGATGTGAAAGAGAAACGTGAGTGTTGCGTTTAAACCGGACGTGGGGCGACTGTGTGGGCGTCTTTTATTGCCTGTTTGGGAGGGGGTTCACCGTTGCATTTGTGAAAAAACCAAGTGTGTGTGTGTGTGTGTGTGTGTGTGTGTGTGTGTGTGTGTGTGTGTGTGTGTGTGTCTATGTGCTGCCAGCTTGTGTTCAGACAGCAGCAGTTTGCAGAGCGAGAATTAAAAGTAGGGAGAGATGCCAAGTGAGTCCCTGGAGACAGATACAGGGGACAGAGAGAGAAGAAAGAGGAAATAAAAAGGATTTCTCACACACACACACCTACATACACACACACACAGACACACACACAGTCACTTACACAAAGAAACCTAGCCTACTAGTAGCCTGTTATGCTGGATAAAGCCCACACAGCAGCACACTCACACATATTAAGAAAGGTTTTTTTTCAGTGTGATTTGATGTCTGTTCTTGTATCAGTTACATCATCTGGTATCCCATCAGATCCACCTGCATCAGGATAACATAAGTCATCCCCTCAGCCAGTGGTTCTCAACCTGGGTTGTAAGAAATCATTAATAATCTTTTAGAATGAGTCTGGTGGGTAGTGAGGCAGACGGTCACTGAACTCCACATCCAGTGTGTATTTTCAGAGCAGTGGCGTTTTGTTTTCAGGATAACAGGCTTTGCTTTACATTGACAGACAACTGACTGGTATAAAAAGCTGATCAACTAACAGTGTAGGACTCCTCATCAACATCTTGTGCTCCTGCAGGGCTTGAGGGGAAACTGGCTACAACCATAGATTATATATTAGGTTATTATTTGCTGTACTCATTTCTGGGTGCAAAATAGCTACGTTGCTCCTTTACGTTTGTTATTTAATGTTACCAATATTCACATGTTACTTTTTGTTAGTGTTTGTGTCTTTTCAGAACACGGTGCTTTATGTTGGTAACTGATATTTTTTGCTGGTTCAGTTTTAACTGTTAGTGATATGCAAACTACAGCTAACCTCAAGAAATATAACACCCACCTCACTAATGGCTAAAACTAAACCAACACAAAAATTACCAACACAAAGCATCATATTCTGGATAGACACAAAGACACATTTGCTTTTAGTAACATAAAATATTAGACCAAATCTTTTATTTGCAATGCCATGGACAAGTGCTACACCTGTGTCTTCCAAACTTTCTGATTTTTTTTTTAAATGACAAACCATTGCAGCCAAGTTCATATGCCTTATCAATAAATCTTTGGAAGAGTCAATTTGTGCATAAATTAACATTCCTGAGCATTTTTACAGCAATTTTCACACCACTTTATATTATGATGATGTGTTATTGAAAACATTAAATACTTTATAAATGGGAAATAAATGCATTTCAGCAGTTTACAGGCCATCACATTGTTTTTATTTCCTCTCAGCAGTAAAACAATACGCACATAATACTTAATAAAAGGTGTCCTGCAGCTATATATCTTAAATTTGCAGAATTTCTTCCATAGTCTTCTACCCAAATAAAATCTCATGAGAACCATCTGTGCTTTAGCACAAACACTAAAATAATGACAAAAAATCAAAGCGATAGTTCCTTCACTCTTAAGATAATAATGTACGCAGGCTTGTACCTTTGGCTTTTTGTCTGTTTTCCAATCTTTTTGCCCCAAATTAAATATTTCACGGTCACAGTTAATCTCGTAATTTGTGTTTGGCTTGGTTCCAGGTTTAAATCTCCTTATATGAGGATTTTCTGATGTGAACATGGAGTGATTGAATGGGAAATTCACCTCCAGAACTGGAGCTGTTGAAATAGTGAGTGGTCACTTTCGACCTCTGTTGTCTGTTCCAGTGATCTAATTTGCCAAAGAATAGATTTTATACAGTGTGTTTGTATGAGTCAAAGCAATGGTCTTTATGTGTTTTTGAGTTTCTTGGGCAGACGGACGTTGGGGTCATAATCACAACCTGATTATTCTGGGGGGTCAAAAAGTTTAAGAGCCATTACCCAAAGCCTAACCTTAATTTAAATCTAATTCTGACCTAAACCCAACTCTTAACCCTCAAACAACCTTAGAAAGAGAAGGAAAATGCCCTCACTATCCTTAAATGTCTTCTCCCTCAAGGTCTAAAACTCCGCACAAAGACAGAAGTACAAGATCACACACACACACACACATACTGCTTGAGTTAGATCTCTCACCTTTTTCTCTGACTCCCTGTCCACTTTCTCCCTGTCTCTCTCTCTCGCAGCCTGGTGAGGTGACACCCTGTGTGCAGTGTGACACTGAGCTGTCACCTCCCACTCCCTGCATCACACCTCTGCCCCCTGCTGGGCCAACCCCGTCACGGCACCCAGACACCCCAGACACCCAGCCAGCCTCTCCTCCTCCTCCGCTGGCATGAAACCTGGCAGCAGTGAACATCACTTTCCATTCTCTCACTCATTCACTCCAACTTTTCTATATGTAACTATGTTATGATCTGACTTTTTTCTCCTTTCTTGTCTTTTTAATATTGACAGTTTATTTAAAAACCTCCTAAAGGAATTTCCCAGAAGACGGTCGCACTATAAGGTCAAAATAATCTGCTGTTCTTTAATAAACACTAGACAGACCCGTCGGCTTAAAGCCAGTTGAAATCTAGATTAGCATTTTCCATCCGCTTGTTTGACAACATAAAGGCATCATATGCAGCATTTTCCTAAAAACAAACAAACAGTGTATCACAAAATTATAATCTGTTTCAATTAACACTTATGTCCCATAAGTGGTGGTGGCTGTATCTGCAAAGATAGCCAATATTTTATATGGCAGACTTCCTCCTCTTTTCTTTTCCTTTCCTTTATTTTCCAACCTTTGAAAATGTATCTTGTGAGCTTTTATCCAGATAGGAGCCATGATATAGGCTATAGAGTAAAAATCGAGCTGGGAATCGTGCAAAATGGTTTTGATAAAACTCTCAGGAATATGGCAGTGTTAAAAAAGTGCTTTTCCCATTTCCAGATTTTGATTTTTTTTTTTTTTTTTATCAAACTTAAAGAAAACTGTCAGAAAGCGTCTTAAATTCAATGATGAATTTTTCTCTCTTTTTCCCTTCCGTTCCCCTAGTAGCAGAAAGAGGGCAGGGTCAGAAAGGTTGTTTGTTATTACTGTTTTAAATTATTTTGCTTGGGCTTTTGTGTCCTTGTTTGGTAGAACAAAGCTGAAAGATGGGAGAGAGAGAGAGGACAACACAAAGCAAAGGGCCAAAGACTGGAATTGATCTAGGGATGCAACCTCTGCAAAGTGAGCTACGAGGGGGCGCCAACAGAGGGGCTGCGTAGTTGAATATATCACTGTAGTCTGTCTGACTCATTGATTCCTTTTCTGACTGAGGTTTGTGCATATTAGAATCTACGGCCCCGGCCATGGCTCTGAAATACCAGCAGCCTTACTGTACTGTGTACTGATAAATTCATGGCGCTGTCTGTGGTCCTGAAGTCTTTCCTTCTGTCAGTTACATCTTGGATCTATAATAATCTCTAAACTGTAAACTGCTATAAATACTCAATTCTATATGTAAGAGATAATGTGCAGTAATTGCAATAATTTACTGGAGTCTAGTTGCAACATGTAGTTGGAGAAGAGTGAGAGTATCATAGAGACACACTGCTGCCTGCAGTATTCTCATAATATTTCTGCTGCTAAAAATACAGCCCAGATCTCTGTAACAAAATATTTAAGGTGAGACATGACTACAAATATAGTTTCACCATTGTGTCACAGGTTAAGCGTAGGCCCAGCCCCCTGCTGAAAATTAATAAATCACCAACTGACAACCACAGAAGAAAAAAATCATCAGGGAGACGCATACAACCTGTCATTAAGGCTGGGTTGCACCAATTAAATCATGGTTTAATTTTAAATTTTGTTGCATCAGACTTTAAAACTATCCTAAAATTAAGAAACAATTGAATCACTCTTTAAAACTCTAATTTTTACTCCAGATTAACTAGATTAAGTGTATTTCTGTTGCACCAAAACTCAGATTTGAAATGTGATCCAATATGAACTTTTAACTCATAGTTGAGAAGGTTTAACTTTTAAAATGAACGCCTCTTTGTGATGGACTGAGAAACACTCTGCTGTTGTCCATTTTCAAATCTTCTGTTATTTGGCCGTTTTGCTCCGTTAATTCATGTAACTGTTATGCAACTGGGGGAGAAATGAGAGCTTCTCTGCTGAACCATCATGACTAGGCTAACTAACTTAGCTAGCAATGTTTTGTTAACTTTTTAGCAGCTAAAAAACAATGTAATGTTTGTAAAGGTATTGGTTCATTTCAGAAGTAATTTTAGAGCACAACCCAACAGTTTAGACATTTTCTGTGGTGTTACATATGGCAGTTCGACTGCTCAGGCTGCCTTGGACCAACACACTCGAGTCTTGAGGCCTAGCTGTTGTTTTACAGGAGAAGAACAATCCTGTCTGATATGTGAATATGTCGAAGTGATACCAGATGAGGACTTCATGGCTGTCTGTCCTGCTCAGTTACTTGTTTTGTGTACCTGTGCACGCTTTCATACTTGCACATCTCTTAGCCTTCTGAGTCACTGGGTGTGTGTGTCCAGCCAGGCAGGGCAGTGGCGAGCGGGGACGGAGCGATTGAGATATAGAGCATTAGTTGGTGTCAGGAGTAAATTAGAGGCCAGATCTGTTTTCTAATCAGAGCACAAGCACCGTGTTAGAGGAATTAGGGCGACAGCTGCTGGGAGCTTTTTATTCCTCTCTCTCTCAGCCAGAGACAGGCAGACCCCAGCTCAGGGACCACCTCTTTACCACAGCCACCTGTCAACACCGGTGTGTGTATGTGTGTGTGCACATGCATGTTTCCCTCCCCCATTGACATGCACACTCACATACATGTGAGCACACATCTACTGCCATGCGAGCCTGCACACATGCTTGCACACAGACACACAAACACCGTCTGGTACACTGACCTCCCTCCATCTCTGAAATTAATGACAGTGCAGGTTCTGTGTGCATGCAGCCATTCGTGGTGTGTTTATGTTTTCCGGCAAGTGTGAAAGGCCCTTATGAGATATCAAATTTAGATAAGGTGGAGCGGTGGGCGGCCTTGCATATGTCTATTTACTATGAATCCCAGTGAAGGCCTTAACGCCATATCAAACCAATTCATTCACCACACTAGTTCTGCAAGTGAGCAGATACAGCAAAGAGGACTAAGAAAAAACAAGCCAAAAGTCAATTTCATTAGTATCACAAATGACAAATTAGCCTCATGGTATGCATTATAATAACAGTTGGTTAAAAAAATGTAATATTTCTTTGTCATAAAATAGACCAAGTAATATAATTTAAAGGATTTTTTAAATAGATATTTTTAGAGTACACTTTAGGGTGTATTACTTTAAAGCACTAGTTCTCAAACTTCTTGCATGTCCCACGTCAAAACCCGAAAACGCCACACGCCCCTGTGTGATTTTTAATCAGTAGTTAACAATGATATGGGAAAAGACTAATAAAAAACGATCCAAGCTAAATTTAAGTAAAATAAAGGTCAGAATGACAGCATAAGCAAACTGATGTCACTCAGCATATTTCCCCTGGTCATCCACCTACAGTAGCTCTATGCGCCACCAGTGGGGCCCGCCCCACAGTTTGAGAACCACTGAATGTGTTAAAGAGTGTCAGCATATTTCAGCAAACTTCACATCATCAATCTATCAAAGCAAACTATCATAACCTTCCTCAAAACAGTGAGTGTTCGATCATTTGCGTTACATTTAGATCCTTGTTTTCAGTGTCCTGGTCTGCGTCTTTCCTGACATACAGAATGTTACCACCGTTTGTGCTTTGCTGCCATCTTTGGCTGAATGTTATCAATTAAAATAAAATAGTTATCAATGCATTTTACACCCTACCTTAGATTAGTTGAACAGTATATAAACCCAAATACAAAATACCAAAAAATGTCACTGTGTTACTTCAAGGCAACATTTACGTTTTAAAAGTTTCCCATTACTTAATTATCAAACAGATTCACTCATCTATTAGTGGTAATAACATTTTTTCAGATTGTAAAATGACAGAAAAAGAAATTTTCAGACCATTTTGTGGCGAGAGATGACGGAGCTGAACCATGTGAAGAAGGCCACAGGAAAGGGATTGAACATGACCTCCAGAGAGTCGTGCAACCAACTGAAACACTGCTATTAGTTTCCTTAGGGCTCTGTGTCCTTTTAAAAGTTTTTCACCACAACTGAGGACGTTTTGTCTGAGTGCAAAAGGCCAAAAATTGGTATGTTAACAAGAGGCAACTTTGTACAGCATATGACACCCTCTATCTGTAGACCCTTGGTTCAGATGGGGAAAAACAAAAAAAAAGTTTAAAACAGCAGAAGAAAGATTCCTCTTCCAGGACAGACAAATAAATATATGTCATGTGTACAGAACAGACCAACATATAAAACTCCAGTACCATCAGGTGGCAACATTATAGACTGTTTATGAAGAATATCAGTCCAGGAGGATGTCGAGCAACAGCAGGTGTTGCAAACAACCCTTCTTTGTTGGTTATACTTTAGAGAAAATACCTGAAAACTGAAAAGTAAAAAGCAAAGTAAACAACAAATAAACAAGGCATGGTCAGGGAGAATTACATCCAAAAATATTCTCAGAAGTCCTAAAGAACTTCACTCACAAATTTTGTTTGTTTTTGGATAAAATAACCGACGTTAAAAAAGGATGACTGCTGATTCTAAAGATGATTGATGATACCAGGGATGAATAAATGAATGTCGTGAGCCGCTTGCACTGATTTTACCCAGCAGAGATCTCTTGTGGGCAGGACTGTAGGAGGGTGAGAGGTGTGGGAGGTGGCATCGAGATTCACACCATGTCACACACTTGCCTCGGAAATGTCACCTTTTTTTTTTTTTTTTTTTTTTTCTTCCAGATCAGTTGAATCTGTAATATGTATGGACTGTTTGCAGGTAATGTCGAGGAACAAATATGGTAAAATTGTTGTTGCTGAGATTGTTGGTGGTGAGTTTGTATGAGGTGAAGTTAATCTGAATAGGTGCTTATTATATCTGCTGTAACATTAGAGACAAGTGACATAGTAAAGGGAGGCTGTCAGGCTGAGCTGGATATTTTTGCAGATAAAGTGGGAAAGTATTATGTTATAATTAGGAATATGAGAAAAATACTTAAAATATTTAATTATGGCAGCCTACACAATATATTACTACTGTCCTTTGCATGTATAGCCTTCATGTCATGTAAAAAATGAATCATCTAGCTCTGTTTCTCCTGGAATCTGCACAGTTTTCTTTTTCTAATCGATGCATGATGAAAACCTCTCTCTACTACTTGGATTTTTGGATATTTCAATCTGGCCTTAAGTATGTGCTTTGCTTGTGATACTCCACTTTTTTCTCCCCTCATAAATTCGGTCCTTCTGTCTTTCTATCCCATTGCTGTCTTTTGTGTAATTGAGTTACCACTTTAATTGGCCAATGAGAGGGAGAGCGCAGATAAGAATATAATTTACATCAGAGATGGGCGCGAATTCATCAGAAACTATGTTACAAATATATAAATACTTCCTCAAGGATCCTCAAATGTACTTAAATAAAATATAAATGTATGGAAAATGTATTTAAGTAAATTTTTGATTTGTAAATAAAAACGGGCCTGACCTTAACTCCCTATACATTGAAAAGAATTGCTCTAATTTCTTATGACATAGATCTGAAGTGGCCAATCGGGATATCTTGCAGTCTGTGAACTCAGGGGTGCATGCTGGGTGGTTTCAGCCCGTCCTCACTAGAAAAATGGCCACACAGGTAATCGAATCGAGCAGTGAATCACAACACATATTGTCAGATTAGGGATCCTGTGTGAAGCCAAAAGTCAAATTTTAAAGTTACTTATGTCACATTTTGTGAGTGATGTAATTTACGAAACAAAATGTACTTGTTTTAATTCAAACCATGATCTTTTCCTCAACCTAACCAAGTAGTTTTGGTGACTAAACCCAACCGGACGTCAGCATTTCACCATGTTAGTCACGTATTTAGCATGACATAACTTATGTCACATAACTTGAATCACATACTTGAGGTCCAGTACACCTGTGACTGACACTCTCCAGTGGACATATTTGTTGTTTTGGGAGTCTTTGGCAATCGACCTGTTCTTTAGTTTAGATAAGAGGATGTGTTGGTTGGAGGTTTCTTGTCAGTATATTTGCCAGTTATAGAGCACATGTCTTTGCTAATTGCTCTTTTATTCTGTTGTATTTTAAGTGTCATTCATTAAGTTTGCCTTAGCTGCAATCATATTTTTTTTTGCAACAAACTCCAAACCAGCTTCTCTCCTCAAGCTAATGGTCAAAAGACTCAAATTAAATTAAATTTTACTAAATGTGTATTATTTGAGAATAAAAAGAAATATTCAATAATGTATTTAAGTAAAGTAATGAAGTAAAGCTTTATTTATAGAGGACTTGTTAAAACACACAGTTAGTGCTTTACACAGACACAAAAATATATAAAGAAAACAAAAATTTAATTTAATTTCAACACAGAACACAGAATTAGAACACAAATACATACTTTAAATACATTTAATTGAAATGCTGCTCATCTGTGATCTACATCACATTATAACACATTAAAAGTAGCAGGAATTTTAATGTAAAAGAATAATTAACAGTTTGTGAGCCATATTCTTTAAAACAGTAAAACATTTTCAGCATACTTACCAGGAGGTCTGACAAAAAAAAAAAATCATCACACCCACTACTATTACATCACACTAAACATAACCTGAAAGTCCAGTAGACATTCAGCTAATAGCACAAAAACATGATTGTAATTGGCTATCGACTGAGTGTCCCACTCACCACACTGTTACAAACCACCTCGTGTGAATAGTAAGTTAAATAATCCAGTCTTGCAGTGAGAAATCTGGAGGAAGACTCAGGGTTTGTAACATCACATCTCTCTTTCTAACTTCAATTTAGGCGACAGTCTTGTGGGTTTGGAGGCTAATTTGCTATTGGCTGAAGTCTAATAGGGAAACACATGCACGTATTCACACACACACACACACAGTCCTCCTCTCACTCTTGCACATCCCACACATGTGCGCCGCCACACAGTGTCATAAATAGACAGACAGTGCCAATCTGAGGCCTGGATGCGAGCCAGCTCTGCAGCAGCTCAGTAGTTAAATTATTAACACCAACTGGGAGAGAGACAAAGAGAGGAGCGGATCAGGCAGCTCAGCGGAGAGGAGATCTGGAGAGGAGAAAAGAGGAGGTGAATCGAGACAAGCTAGACATCAGAGGGACTGAGGAGGTTAGCTGTTTAGGAGGTGAAGGTGTGTAAAGACGGAGGAAAGAGACCCAACAAGCATGCAGAATATAAAAATATCTTTTCAAGAGAGTGGGAGAGTTTGGGATGAATAAAGAAAACAGGATCTTGGTGTGAGTGAGCGAGAGGAAGGTAGAGAGGTGGATGTTGAGGTTTTTCATGGATGGCAGTGGAATACTAATGGTGTATGTATGTGTGTGTGTGTGTGTGTGTGTGTGTGTGTGTGTGTGTGTGTGTGTATTTAGCAGAGTGAGGGGAGGGGAAGAGAGATGGAGAGAGATCTGGGGATGTTGGTTCTGATCCAGAGAGTTAATGTTGCGCTCATTGATGGATAGAGTGCCAGCCATGAGGCTCCATACCCACACAAGATGGATGGAGCACTGCTCTCTCCCTCTCTCTCTCTTTCTCGTGTTCCTGCTATAGTTTGATGTCTCTCATCTTATTTCTCTTTTTCAAAGCTAAACGGTGATCAGAGAGCTCTGCCACAAAGCCACCATCAGATCTCAAGCAGCACAAGTATGCACACACGTGTGTGTGTGTGTGTGTGTGTGTGTGTGTGTGTGTGTATCCATAGAGAAGCTTTATGATTCACCCTCATATCATCTACGTCTGTGGTGAGATGTCCTGTGTTGTATTGTGTGTGTGTGTGTGTGTGTGTGTGTGTGTGTGTGTGTTTGTGCATAAGAGTAAGAACATCTTCACCTGTGCATTCTGCTCCCAATCTCTCCTTACGAGTGCATGTTTTTATTTGCTTTTTTTTTTTGCATGATTTTGAATGTTTGTCTCTGTTTTGTACTTGTCTTTCTATGTAGTCTTTGGTTACACATATACAAAAACTGAGACACAGAATGATGAATTAATTAATTAATTTAAAAAAAAACACATGTTTATTAAAGACACAATCCACAATCTAAATGCAAAGAAAAAGGGCACACCAACACCAAAATTGAACACACAAGTTGATTCATGGATCCTTTAATAGACAAATGCATTTATGTTAATTATATTTTTCTTCATAGCAGTGATATATGTCATCTAAAATAATACTGATTAGCCCTTTAAAGGAACAATACCATACCAATAACAATTGTGCATCCATAAATGAGTCCTACAAACCAGATAGCGATTTGAAAAGCTAAGCCTGTTATCCTGAAAACGAAAGCCCACTGCTCTGAAGACACACACTCTGGAGTCTGAGTTCAGTCACTGCCTGCCTTACTACTCGCCAGACTCAGACTCATTATTGTATCGCTCAGTTTAACTGTTATAAACATCTACTCCTCCTAAAAGATTATTAATGATTTCTTGTGAGTCATAAACAGACACTAACTCAGCTGGCGAACATTCAGCATTAATTTGAACTCTAATTAACATGAAACGTGCATTAACACAAGTTGCGGCCCGAATAGAAATTTCAAAGGACACTGCAGCTGTAGTTTTGATGTCAGAATATTTCAACTTAGCATGATTCCTTTATCTCTGATGACAAATCATTGTCATTTTATGATTTATTGCAGTAAATATATTACAGGTTTCTCTTTTTAAAAGGAAGTAGTGTTGATATATCAAAAAATATCAATACAGAATATTTGAAATGCTTTCAATACAAATTTTTTTGCAGTATCAATACTCTGGTATCAGCTGAATTTTCTCACTCTACCTTCTCACCAACAGCGAGTTCACACAAACTTCTGCAGTGCCCTTAGTCCTGCGTCCTCTTATAGCTCTGTCTTCTTCTTGTCACTTATTTCTTTTGCTCTGGTTGAATATCTATTGTCATGATATAGTCTTGTTATATTTCAGTTTAAACCAAACATTATATGTCATCAACGTTGAGTTAATTTTTCCCTGTGATATCAAACATGATATCAAATCTTGATATTTTTCAAGGTATTGCATTGAAATGAGAACTTCCAGCATCGTGACAACACTCATATGAGGCCAAATAATAGTATTTGTGTATGTGAGTATGTCTGAGAAACAGAGCGATGTGAGTGTGAGCATGGATATCAAGAAAAAAACTTCAAGAAACAGAAAACTTCAGAACTAAAAAGTGTTTTTTGTGCGTGTGTGCATGTGTGTTTAAACTAACTTCTCAGTGCAAATGCGCATTCAGCAAGAAACCACAAATGAAGTACTAGTACCATGTGTTTTATGGTGTGCGTGTGTGCATGCATGTACAGTATGTGTGTTGTTTTTATTTACACACTGAACTAAAAGCTTGACTACTTTGTCTGTAAGGCCCCCGCCGCCTTCAGCACACACAAACACACACAAACGCACACTTTCCCCAGCTTCCTCCTTTCTGGCGGGGGCATCGGGGGGTGAAGTGATCTGTGCGAAAGCCTCCTGTTCTATGCGCCGCGCGGCTGAGGCAGAGGGGGATTGTGGGTAGCTGCTGTCTGCAGGGGTGGGGGGGTAGAGTTAGCGAGGAGGGGAGGGGTGGATGGGTTGCCGGGGCGGGCGGCAGCAGATGGCGTGCCACACTGTGAGGGCCGTCGGCTGGCATCCAGAGGAGGAGGAGGAGGGAGGGGAGGGGAGGATGGGAGGAGGAGGGGAGGTTGGGGTGGGGGGTTACAGGGATTGGAGGGGCACTGCTCCCAAAGTGCCAGCAGGCATCAGGAGAGAGAGACAGAGGTGAGGGGCTTTGGTGGGAGACAGGATGGTAGACAGGCAGACTGGAAGGAACCCACAGACTCTGAGATTAGAGCTTAAGCGGGGTTTGGGAGCAGGATTTCACTGCTAATTGCATCCACTGATGAAGAACCAAAACGACAGATTTGTCTTTGAACCCTAATTCACTGGTGACTTTTGACCTTTTCCACTTCCATACAGTGTCTCCCAGTGCCCGCAGTCGAGGGATTAGCACGCTGGGCCAAGCAGAGGTCCACCGTTGGCATATTGTTGTCTGAGGATTGCCACTGATGTAGCATGAGGTTGGCATGTGGAGGGCATTGGGTTGGCATATGTACTGTGAAGAGTTGACACAGGGTCTGCTCTGATGTGACATAAGTTTGGCAGGCTTGGCATCAAGGTGGCATAAGACTGGCACCGGGTTAGTGAGGGGTGCCGAATGGATAGTGTCTGTCAAAGAGGTCGCGGATGTGTGTGTGTGTGTGTGTGTGTGTGTGTGTGTGTGTGTGTGTGTGTTTCATGTATCTACCTCTGATACCGACAGGCAGTGCTGGAAGAAGTGTTTACATCTTTTACTTAAGTAAACTTAATAAACTTACCCTCCCTTAAGTGAAAGTCACAATACAACTGCTGCATTTGAAGTTTCACAGCTTGTGTCACTGTTTGCCCGTTTCATGTTAGTTAGAGTTCAAATTAATGCTCAGTGTTCAAATTACTGTATGTTTATGAGTTATTAGAAATCATTAATAATCTTTTAGAAGCAGTAGATGTTTAGAACAGTTAAACTGAGCAATATGTTAATGAAGTATGGCAGGCAGCAACGCAGGAAGACACTGAACTCCAGAGTGTGTATTTTTGTAGCAGTCTGCTTTTTTTTCAGGATAAAAGGCTTTTCTTTACATTGACAGACGACTAACAGTTATAAACAGCTGATCAACCAAGAAACCATCTATGGCTCAAACTCACTGTTTGGATGGCAATGCCATTTTTTGCAAAATATAACGTCAGATGTAAAATAATGTAAATTAACTGGCTTTAACTGGTTTAACCTACTTCTCATGTTAACTTTTGCCTGTAGCTGAAGGCTCATTTAATCTGATTTACAAGGAGAATCTGAGCCAGTGGCAGACATTAAGAATAATTATAATAGCCAATCGTCTCACAGATGATCTTGTTTGCTTATGTAGGTCATAAAGAAGCATCAATAATAAATTGAGACTGTTTGATAACCAGTTAGAAACTTCTTGTAGCAGGTTCAAATCTCTGCATACAGTCTGCATTACCAACGTGCATCTTGGCCAAACAGTTAATCTCACCTGCAAAAATCTCTCAAAACACTGAAACACTTGATGCGTGTCTCAAAATAACTTTAACTGTAACACTGACAATCATTCTTACTCAGAAACTGTCACTCATAACACACTGACCTAAACAACAAAACACTTATACCAGGGATAATTACATAAATAATTTACTTTTATCTTTGAAGTTTGAATGATTTTTCATATAAATCAGTATTTCTTTGTAGAATAAGAATACTACCTGCTCACTTTTTTGACTGCACTAAAGCACATGTAATAAGAATGAGTCAGAAATGCAGCAATTTGCCTCCATGTCATTTACAGTATTGTTTCTATTTTGTTTGCATATATTTATTCATGAAAAATAAAAGTCTCATCAACAATAGTGCTGCATACAGACTGAAGACTGAAAACAGGACACCTGCGTATTTCAGCTGAAGTTTCAATCAGCTGTGTTTAGGATGCTTCAGTTTCAGTATTATAAACATTTTTTCTATATATTTCAGTATGTTTTTGCATCATTCTATTTTGAATTTGTTATTAACAGTTTTGAAAACAGTTTGTTGGCATTTGAAAAATGTGCCGCAAATATTTAGTGTTTTGCAAGCGATGGAGTATGAATGAGAAAAGAGTTCATGGATTGGAAAATTCGAATGGATGTTAGCAATAAATAAAAAAAACAAAGTGCAAAGTACAAGCACATTTATTCTCCCTAAATTGTTGTAGAGTATTAGTGTTGAGAAGCATAAAATGGAAGTGCCAAAGCATGGAATAAGTACCTCAAATTTGTACCATACTTGAGAAAACATACTTTTCACCACTGACAAGTCCCAGAGCTGTGTATGTTTGCACTTTGAAACTCTTGTCACTCTCGCCCAGGAGATGGCACACAGGACTTAAATATTTCATTTCAGAAATCTTTGTCATTCCACATTCATAAGTGCACATGGCATGGTAATGCTAACCCACATCTCTCGCTGACTTCTTCAAATCTGTGCTAGAAGACTGTGCTCAATGCACTCGGGCGTACCGACACTAGCTAGGACACACTCCTGGGCCGTTTAGGTTGACCTACTTGGTTCATATGTTGCCCTGCTTCAGCCACAGTACTTATTATTGTTATATCTCTGAGAGGGCAACCTGCTACATGCATTATGGTTTTGATCAAAGGCATTGAACTGATGTAATTTGGGTCACGGTCCTGGGAGCAGAGGAGACGTCGCAGCTTTTTGGAGGTGAATGGGTCTCTTTTCGTATTCACTGCGAGCGCTTCACATTACCTGCAAGTATTGTCGAAAATGAGTCTCAGTCTTCTTCTAATTAAGGTGCGGGTAACAACCAGCACCTTCAGCAGAGCGTGCACATATGCAGACAGACGCAAACACTCAAAACACACAGATACACGTATGCACGCGTACACACACACACAAACATGTACACACACGCATACAGATAGACATCACAACCCGCTGCTGCTACCACAGAGAAGGGTTGAACAGATGTTGAGGAATTTAAGATGCAAAAGGGAACTGGGACTCCCCCCCCCCCCCAACATACACCCACCCTGTGCCCCACCTCTCTGTACCCCCCCTCCCCTTCACATACACACATGCACTCACACAATCAGTTCTCCACTCGAACACACACATGAATCTACATATATTACACCCAAAACTTCATATTTCTTGTTTCTACACCTTTATGTATGGTGTGTATGGATGCTCATGCATGCACACATGCATACACGTGCGCGCACAAAAGCAGACAGAAATACACACGCGTACATGCATTGTGGCCCACATCCCCCTCCAGGCTGGCCCTGCTCATAAGGGGCACCATGTGGCACTCTATTCCCTCTGGCACGAGGCACCGACTCTGCCAGCTCTGCATTGTCCTCTGCCCGCTGGAGAGCACGCGCCCAAACCATGGCCCCTCTCTTCCTCTGTCTTTATCCCTCTCTTTCCCTCTCTTTCATTGCCTTCCCACTTGTTTACCGTACATGAACTGAGATGGATGCCGTTTGCTCGCTTTCGGTCTCCAAAGTGCACCGAAACTTAAGATGAATGGGTGTGTGTTTGTGATGGAACACTGTTGGGAAATCTGGTTCCCGCGCCTCATTGTCTGCCTTTGTGTCCCGCCAAATTTCCAACCTTCGTCCAACTGAAGTAGTAAATATTGTTGTAAAGCGCTGGTGTAAAAGCTTGATTGCTTGGATCTTTGTCAAATAAAAGCCAAAAATTACACCTCAAAACAATCACCAACATCCAATCTTAAGGCTAAATACACTGTATATTGATTGGATGGTTCATTTTCTTGTCCTCTTCCATGTTGGTTGATTCAGTCAGGAGTATTGTATACCTCTCACAGCAGCAATGATCCTGAAGTGTGAAAGGTTTGACAGACACTGCTCAAGATCAAGACGTGACAGACTGAGCTTTGCTGTGTTGGACAACAATGAGACAGAGGAAAACTTAGTAGAAAACACAAGATCAGTCATATTTTAAGATAAAAACACCTGAATTTATGTTTTTTTTTTTTCAGTTTCAAAGCTTTACTTTACATCAAGTTCATCTCTGGTCAAATCATGCTGGAAAAGCTTAAAAATCTTTCAGGTTAGTGTTGACAGGGTTGGGTCAGATTACTTTGAAATGGAGTCAGTTAATGAATAAAAGTTACATGGCAATTTTTGTAATCAGTAACATAATTCATTGGATTACAAAAAATGTGATATAATTTAATAATTTTGGATTATTTCAAAATCAAACATTGAAAATATTGAATCTGTTTAAAAAAATGTATCATATCATGAAAAAAGATTCATAATTTTAAGTTCAAGTAACATTTAAAAATGTAAGTAGAATCGAATTACACATTTTCAACTGTAACCTGGGCTAATTACAGTTACTTTTTTGTAATCTGATTACATGGTTTGCTACCAAACCTTGAATGTTATATTGCTGTGTATAGTAAATCTGTGTGACCTTGTAGCAGCCAATAATGTAATAAATACCTTTAATGTAATAACTGTCAATTAGGCAATAATTTTCCATTCTTAATGTAATAAAATCAGTTATACCATAACTGGACAATAATGTAATAACATTTCTGAACCAATAATGTAATAACTTTTTGTGCATAATATAATAAATTTTAACATTATTGACTGGTTCTGAAAGAAAAAAACACGAAAAATGAACTTTATGTCACTTTTATTTATTAGCTATAAAGAGTCAGTTCCAGAATACTTCTAGTTCTTTTACAAACAAATGGCTGCCATGAAACTATTACGACTATATATTATAACTATTAGAAGTATTTATTTGTTTTAAAAATAGTGATTTAAGTATGTAATTACATCAAAACCAATTATTACATTTTTAATGTTTATTAAACCCAGATAATAATGTAATAACCAGTTGCTACATGTATATAATTATTGCATTACTGGTTCAGAAATTTGATTACATTATTGGCCTGTGACTTTGTTATTGACTTATTACACTAAGAAAGGAAAAATCATCATGTTGTTGGAAGTTTATTACATTAGTGATAGTTCTTAGCTGCTACAGATCTGCCTCTGATATTACATGGACCCTGATGACTGTAACTGCAAGATGTAATCACAACGTTTAGGATCTTAATTTACTGCTGGAATTGTTTTCTATTTGCCTGTATCAGTTCCATTTAATTTGATAAGATTCACCTCTGATGATTGTTTGATGATATTTGAAATCTGATCCACCTTAGCAGCAAGTTGTAGTAGAATTAATTAAAGAAAAATTATGTTTGTGAAAAAACAGCGATTAAAAATAAAAGTATTTCAACAACGCCAAAAAAAAGTCACAATTAACCACATGTGCACATGCAGATGTGTATCTGCTGCAAAAAAGAATAATAGAAAAATGCATAAATCAAAACATTAATTGTGAAATTCACAGAAAGAGGGACAAAGGGAAAAGTTAATATCTGACAGTGTGTGATATACACTGTGCTAGAGTTTGGTTGTGTGCAAACCATAAATGGTCTGCACTAATTGACAAAAAAATCATCAGTGCCATCAGGAGAAAATAGTGTGAGTGATGCTTTGATTTCCCCCTCTTCTGCTCCGGTTCCTCAGAGAGAACCGTGCAGGCTGCTCCGTCCCTCCCTCCACCACACAGCTGCTCTGAGGAGAGAGGGGCTCGGCGGGGCTCTGAGTAGCCTTAGCTCTCAGTGCTTGGGTGAGAATTAGCCAGCTTTAGTGCTCGCCTCGCCTGGTAATCCCTTAATCTGGTGAGGCTGAGGAGGAAGGCTTTGGAGAAGAGATGGTGTGTCAATCCATGTCTTCACATCTCTCTTGGCACAGTGAGGCGCACAGAAAACATGGAAAAGTTTGCTATAGAGAGTTGTGTCGCGCCTTAATGAATTGGCGTGTTATTCAGTATGAGGTATTTCATGTTCTTTAGCAAGTGTAATTTGAGTGTTGCATTTTTAAACATCAATTTAACAGTGCCAGTTTTTTAGTGATACCTTCATATATTTATAAAAATCTGGCAGTGGTTGTAGCCTGTATTTCACACCATGATGCTGAATTTAAAACCACTTTTCCAACACATCCTGTTGCTTCCTGGGGAAAATTGAATGCTGCTTTTTAAACCTGCAATTACCATTTTTTCCAGTTTAGGGCAGTGGAAAATTCCCCGCCAACTCCTGAGGAAAATCTCTGGATGTTTAGCTGCTAAATGCTTTGCTATGCTCACCAGTTGCTAACTGTGTCTGTCTTCTGATGAGAGATGGGCAGGTACTGTAGAGTAATTTTTTCTATCTCTTTCACTGAAAACAATGATATGGAAGCTGTGAGAGTGAACCAAAAAGTTGCAGGCCCGGTCAGCTAAACAATAGTCTTGCATAGTCAGACTCAGATACTTTGAAATAGCGGATGCTGCAATTACAAGTGTTCAATGTCAGCTTTGTACCTGTGGAGTACATCTAGCTAAACTATGATCTTAAATTCACAATAAAGCTCCAAGCAAGCTCTCACATTATTGCATTGTTTCCACTTTATCAATCAGTACACTGTTAGTATAGGCATATTGATTATAGCTGCTTTAAGTTATGGATTTCACTTAAGGTGCACTGGAGATGACATGTTTAAAGTCCAGATGAAACAGCATTTTCAGAGGATGTGGCACTCGAATCGTGAGGTATTTCCGGATTAAACAGGACAGGCAGGTAGGACATGACGTTATGGATTTTTATTTGAACGGAAGGTTGGTATGTCATAAACCAACGTAGCATCCTGTCGTTAGCTAGTTAACTAATGAATCTTAGCTTTGTTCTGCGAGAAGATTAATGGGTGGTGAATGTCATGATATTATTGGTTGAAATTGGTGGGTTCAAGACCTGTAAGCACACATCATATTTTGTTTAGGATTTGATTTTGAAATATTAATATTTGAAATATTTATATATTAATTTTTTTTCCTATATTGTTAAATAGGTGCGCACTATGACTGGGAATGTGATTTATAAAGGTTAAAAATGCACTTGTCATTTCAGCTCAACTTTACAGAAGTGTTTTTTTTCCTTTTTCATTGCTTGCTTTTTTAGTTTAGTTTAGTTTAAAATAAAGTAGGAGCAGGAGCTCAGTAAAATCATGTACAGTAGATAGAGCCACTCTTTTATTTTCCACTCAGTTTTTCTTTGGCTCTCTGTATTTGTAATTGGCAATGGTGACTCGTTCCCTTCCAGTGTTCATTTATATAATCACAAATATTTGCCCAAACAAGTCTTAAACCATGTTACATACACAGATTTTTTCTGCTGGCTCTGATGTTCTCTCGCTGTGCAAAATCTACCTCAGAGAAAACAAAACAAAAAAACAAGGAGCCCAATATGGGTGGCCCTCTAACCTCCAGACCCAGCTCTACCCTGACCAACTTGAGTTGGGATACCTGCACATGTGTTTGGTGCCACAGAGCAATCCTGCAGGTTTGTGCTGTGATGGTGCACAAAGTTCAACACACTGTAGACGCCAGCTGTGGCTCACAAGCTTGGCTTTGACTGTGTTTGTTTTTAGCAGTCAAACTCGATATAATAATGATCAACTGATGTTAAAATCTTCACTCAAAAATGGAAGACATACTGTAGTGTAGCAGAAATTAGAAATCTTAGATTCAATTACGTAATTTGGCACTACTGCCGATCCAAGCATTACAAGGTGTAAATTCAAGACATGGTGACAGTTCTTGTTTAATTCCTGAAAATGTAGAAATGTTAGAAATAAAGGACAAGTGAAAATTGCCTGATGATTAGTGATAGTTAAACTACACTAATGCTAATAGTCTATGAATAACAAAGCATCCCGACGTGTTAACATTGTCATGAATGCAATAACACAGAGGGGAATGAGGGGCGGCCTGGTACTGATTGTGCAACCACATGGTAATGAATGGCTAATGTGCTGGTGCAGAGGAGACGTTAATGCCATCCTAATTCCCTTTTGCTCAGAGCGGGGCACTGTGTCCTGAGCCTGTTAATCTGAGCGCTTTAAACCTTTAATCTGGGAATCTGTCACACGCAATCACACAAACACACACATAAAGGCATAGGCACAGACAACCTGTCATTGCCTTAGAAAAGTACTACACCATACCTGTCACACCTCCCTCCATCTCTCTGTCTCTTTCTCTGAGACACGTGTGACATATTGAGCGCCTGCAGCGAGATTCTTCCCCATGAGTGGCATTCCAGAGCAGGCCGTCCCAGGGGAGCACGGAAGTGGGGCCGGGCAGTGGTGGGTCTGGGGGCAGTTGGAGGGGGGGGGGTGCTGCGAGGGGGCTTGTTGATGCAAAGGTCTGGTTGCTTTGGATGATTGGAGGGGTGTGAGGCTGGGGTTAGTCTGCTACTGTTCACTCTCATGGTCAAGAGTTGTGGCTTTGGGACTAAAGTCTGCAGCATAGAATCTTCTATGGTGATGTAGTGATGCAATGTCCCATCCTTCTTTTTTAATTTCCTTGGATCAAACCAGGATGACAAAAATCATATTCAGTTATAAGCTGTGGACACAAAGGACCTTCTAAACTGTTTGGTTGACCATCTGGGCCTCCTAAACCAGTCACTGAACACTTTTTAAGGTGCTAAATAGCCAAATCAGGGCGTGACCTTCATACTGAAGTATGGTTTGATCTCTCTCTGGTTCTTTCCTAGTTTATTCTGTGTGATTTTGATTTCTTGTCAGTGTCCTCTGTAGCCTGAACAGATATTCCATTGCTTTCAGTTTGCACTTCATGTTACACATTTACAGGAAGACGCTCTGATTTTGGTTTTAAGAGGATCAGCACAGAAACATTTGCTTGTATGGCATTCTGTTTCCATAAGGCATCACCTGTTATGGACATTTTCCATTTTCCTTTTGCAGTAACACAGATAGAGAGCAGTTTTCTAGGCCTCTCTACTATGAGCTGTTGATTGTGTCTCTCTCCTTAATTAGATCAGAATGGGGACTTTGTGTGCGTGAGTGGAGACACTGTGTGTGCGCATTTTTGTCACATATTATCTTATCATTTTTCCTCTTTCTCTCCCTTTGTCCCCGCTCCTCTCCCCATTCTTTCTGTCTGCCGGTAAATATTTCATTTGCTCTGCCGTCGTAGCGGGCTGGTACATTAACCAGCGGTGCCAGTCGAGCTCTCTGCTTGTGGCTGGCTGTATAAAAATAAACACACTCTAGTTGTAATGAACAGATGTCACAGAATTTAAACGTGCACACACCCCTCCTCCTCCTCCACCACACACAAACACACTTCACCCTCCTCTCCCACCTCTCCTCCTCCTCCTCCTCCTCCTCCTCCTCCTCATTCTTGCTCACGCGTAAAGGCGCACATGCATGCATGCACACACAACATGCAGTTACACTCCTGCATTCACATATATTTGGAAAGAGATAGCAACAGAGCTGCAGGATCAAGACACTTGTCCACATGTGTGTACACAGAAAATACCAATACATACATGTAGGTACTGGGGAAATAGACTGAATAAGAAAACATTTTGTTTTACAATGAAATTACATTGTACTGCACTGTTCTATTCTTACAGGATAAATATGACCATATCCATATCAATACCTTAGATTACAGACTGCATACACTGTAGTTACCCTGTAAATAAATGTAACAAAGGAGGAACTAACAGGGCTTCAGATTACAGCCTGCATACGCCTTAGTTACCCTGTAACTGAATGCAACAAGGGCCAAACTACTACTGGATATATATGAAATTTACTCTGTAAATACAGAGAACAATATGAGAACAGTTTGTTACGAGTCTACATGCCTCAAAACATGGAAGAACAAACTCAATTAATCACACACTTTGCTGTCAGAAGGAGATGTTAACCATACGTGTTGTGACTCCTTGTGTTTTACCTTGCTATATTTGTTTTTATTTCCTGGTTTGAAAGGCGACCGTGCGCAGAACTGAAAAGTGTTTAGCTTGCACCTTGAGGAGCTGTAATGCTGGCAGAACATGAATTCCAGGGAAATGACTCTTAACATTTTAACGACTTCAGAACCGTCAACACGAGTGAGCGACTGGTGTGGGTGATTTATGGAAAAGTCATCACTCCACCTTCCCTGAAACATCCAGGTCTTTGCTCTATTTACATATCCCATAAAAGTAATAGAAGAGGTACCCAGTAGTTAAATACTAATCATAGTATGTTTTCTCTATGTTCCTCCCAAACATACAGATTATTGCTCAGTACATGCACTGTAATAATATGCACAGTAGTTAAAAAACAACTACAGTATAATTTCTTTGTAAAATCCCAGATTATTACCTCCTTATTCCATTTTGTTACCCAGTACCCACATATATGTATTGGTTCATCACTTACTGATGCAGCGTTATTATGAAAAACCTACACCATAACACTAGAATAATTATGCTGTGAGTTGTGGCCTGTAATCTAAAGCATTACCGAAACTCTTATACATGTATTCCCATGTGAGCTTTCCCTGGCAGAGGAGCACGCATGGCACACATTGTGCTGCTTTGCCAGCCTCTTCCTCTCTTTCTCTGCCTCTACTTTCCTCTTCCTCCTCCCTCCCTCCCTCCCTCTCTGTCCTTCTGTCTGTTAGTCTGACAGCAGGCTAACACTGTGGTCATTTTACAGACTATTTTCATCAGGTCCTCCCATCCACTTCGCAGAACCAGCCTGTCATCCCACAATCCCCAGCGGCATCATCAGAACCCATTTTGGTACTGTGAGGAAGGGATGGGCATAAGTGCATAGAAGTGTGTGAGTGTGTGTGTGTATGTGTGTGTCCATCCCCCTTGTCACTCCCGCTCTTTTCCCACTGAGTGTGTGCCAGCTCTCTGTGTTTGCTGGCTGACAGGACCGAAGGAGAGACAATTGTTCTCTACGTACCCAGAGACCCTCCCCTGCCAAGTCTGGGATGAAATCCTTTCTATAGTGCTAACTCCTCACAGTCGGGCATCTCACAGCAAAACACACACCATTACTGCTCCGGGTGGGAGGGTGATACCACGCTAAAAGTCAGTCAGATACACAAAGGTCTGTTTTACACAACACTGCAAAAAAAAAAAAGCAAGTCAAGAAGTCCTGTTTTATACTTTAAATTGTTGTTTTTCTTCAAATGAGTGCACCAACTGAGTTAAATAATTCAAATCAGATCCTTGTTTTTTACTTTTACTGATTACATTTTCTAAATACTAATCTGCTCTTGTTGTTTCAATCCAGCAAGTGCAAAACAACTTAATCTATACCCAAATCTGTCAAAATGCTCTTTTAATTGTTGACAGTTCACCTCCAAAAACCTCTGGTGCTATTTATCCATCTAGACTGTTTTGGTGTGAGTTCAGCTGAGTGAGTTTTGGAGGTGTCGGCCATAGAGATGTCTGCCTTCTCTCAGATACCATGATGACACTTGCCAGAAAAAATACATTTGAGAAACTCAAATATTTTAGCAATATTTCCTTTGAAAAATCATGGCCTGGTTACTTAAGATAATCCACAGACCTTGTTGTGAACAGTCTTGTGTAGTTCCTACGTGAAACTGTTTTCTACTTGCAATATGTTCGAGAGAAAGCAGACATCTCTACGGACAATGTCCCCCAAACCTGGCAAGTCACAACAAAACAATCTAGATGCATAAATGGCACAAGTAAGAGGAAAACTTTTTTAAACATTTATTTTGGGGTGAACTGTCCCTTTAACACATTTACATATCTAACCTGTTACCAACAATAAGCAGCAGGTGTATCAAAAGAAAAAGTTAAAGGAAAATTCTTTGAGACTTGGAGAAATAGAGCCTCACCAATATATTGATCAACCAGTGTTTATCATCCTGATATTGGCTAATCACAGCTCATATCGTTACCAGCACATATGTTTTCCACTATGCACCTATATGAAAACTTTTTTTAACAAAGCATGATGCAGATCATTTTGATTTGTTAGTTTTATAGGCAGTAGTTTGTGTTTATTAGATTCCTTTTCTTAATTTAAGTTTAATATATAGTCTACATATATTTTGCTCTATTTGCAGTTTTTTTTTTAACATATACTTATTAAAAATACCAGTGAAAGTTTGTTGTCCAAAATAACATCAGAGCACGGTATGAAATTTCAAAGTACAATTACAGTAACCAAGGCAATTAACAGTAAAGCATTCGGTCTTAAAATGATATAATACATGAAAAATACAGTATAGATGGAAAATAAGTAATTTTGTTATTATAAAGTGCAACACTAAAGTACAGCTACATATAGTGTATAATACACTACATAATGGTTGTCTTATCCTTACATTGATATCCAAATAGCAGTAAGACAACCAGTAATCTAACAACAGAAACAAACAAGCAAATACATGGACAATACAGTACAATTTATATTTATAAATTTATATTGACTATATCAGTGTTCTGCTGGTTGTGTCTTTTCTTGTGGCAGGAAGTGACATAGCCAACACTGCACATTCATTCTGTTCGCCCTGAGAAGGAAGGGTCATTTCTCCTTTTCAGTTAAACTTTAGAAATTGTTGACATATTTTTTTTAAATTCTGGGGGGAAACAAACTCTCTGCTATGAATATATTTTTTCACATTGTGTTAAGAAGTGTCAAGGTAAGCGTAAATTATCCTGCTTCCATCTTTGTCACAAGTGTCACTTTTAAGAAGATTGCAAAAAATCTATATTCTGCCGATATATATTGATATCAGAATTTTTCTTCTTCTACTTTATATCAGTATTGCGTCAACCACCAAAAATCTAGGTCGGGCCCTAAAAAACAGACAAACAAACAAAAGAAATAGCAAATCATTTCATCCCACTGGTAAATCTTCTGGTTTTGTTCGAGGTCAGAGTTCAAGTTTCATTGATTCATCTATAAAGAGATGGAAATTACAGCTCCCATCCGAATCAACACACGCCGATTACCAAAACCGTCGAGGAAGGAGTTTGTACCCGGTCCAAGTGCAGAGTCCTTGTTTCAAGTTTGGAGGAGCTGAGGAGAGCAGACAGCGGCGGTGGTGATGGACAGAGCAGGTCATCCCTGTGATGGCAGCAGAGGCGGGCAACGGAAGATTAAAGGTGACGGAGAGGAGGCGAGATGAAGGGATGAAGGAGAAGGGTAGAGATGAAAGGAAAAAGGGGAGAGGTGCGGAGGTCGTCCGGGGGGTGATCAGTGAGGTGGATGCGATGCCATCTGACAGGTCCAGCTGGGAGACTGCCCGCCCCCCAGCGCTGCAAACTGGTCAATATGGAGGCCAATTACTGCTGCCCATGTGACCAGGGCATCATCCAACCCTATCATAACACACGCGCACGCACACACGCGCGCGCACATGCCATCTGTGCAGACCAGCAACGACCCCCCTCTGATCCAGTTGTGTCCCCGTGCACGCTCCTACTTAACCTCCTAAACAGGGGCCAGCCACGCCCCGCCCACCGCCGGACCCTCCGGACCGGAGCGCACCGCACCGGGGCCTCGGACAGGTCAAGAAGACTTCCTGCGCTCAAACTCTTTGCGCAAACATCAACATCTGGCACCACCCAAACCTCGGCAAAACCTATCTGGCCACCCGCCAAAAGGCCTGAAACCTACCTGGCGCTCACCCGGATCTCCACCTCTGTCTTTTCACCCCCCCTTTACCCGCTTCTTCCCTGCCCCCTTTACCCCCAACCTCCTGCGCCCCCTCCTCCTCCTCCTGAAGCCCTTGTTTCTCCCTTGGCAGGACCTCCAGCAGTAGCACACTCTCAGTTTAGCTCCTGCCTCGTCTTCTGCCCCACTGCCCGTGCTGCACCGTGCCCCATTGTGTGATAACAAACAGATGTTGTGGAATTTCCTCTGAATGGACTGCCAGTGACAGGCCCGCTCTCTTGTCTGGCAGTGCGGGGGCACACTGGCATACAGTCTTGCGTAGAGGTTGGCCGAAGACTGCACGATTGTTTCCTCTGTACACATGTGGAACATTTTAGTTTTCCTCGCTGTGTGTGTGTGCAGGTGCCAGGGAAGTTTATGCAGACCCACCAATTGCAGTTTCTGCGAAAATGATATATTAAAATGCAGGTGTGATAGGCTTATTTTTTTAAACAATCAAATCTGTGTCCTTTTCAACTGGTTTTTTTTTTTTTTTAAGTCACTGACAGACTGCAAATGTTCACTTTCTCCTGACCAGATCATCTTTCCTCTCTGCACTGAACCCTAAATGCATTTATCTGTACATATTTTACATCCATATTATGATCTGATATCTGCATTTTTTCATGCAAAAACACTCGGTTATTATTTTAGCTA
Source organism: Lutjanus erythropterus (assembly GCF_056507025.1). Taxonomy (NCBI): domain Eukaryota; kingdom Metazoa; phylum Chordata; class Actinopteri; order Lutjaniformes; family Lutjanidae; genus Lutjanus; species Lutjanus erythropterus. The sequence continues at coordinate 7,750,464 of NC_139335.1, forward strand.
GACGTTAATTGGAATTCACACCATAGTACTTGTGACATTTTGATAATCGCACTATTGACTGTTATGTCGGACAAACACTCTTGATTTTTTTCCCCTACCAAGTTGAGTGAGAAAAAGAGTGGGCATGAACATGATAATTTAAACAGCGAGATTCATTCACTCACTTTTCATCCTGAGTGCAGCACAGAGTGTCACTGGAAGTTTTTTTTTTTTTTTTTTCGTCAAAAGACTGGCTGAGACTAACTGCAAAATGCAAGTTACAAGTCAGACTTTTATTTAGCAAAATTATAAATTATTGCAAATAAAGTATTAAAGGATTCATTCATAAAAATTGGGAATAAATATGTAAAATCGTGCGATTAACATAAATCATTCAGCTCGGGATGTCATTTGGAAAACACAAGTGGATTCCTTGATATTTGTTTTTTATCTCTGATACAACATACTGTCATTTTGTCTTTAGTGGATAAAGGTGTTTGTAATTTAAAGGTATAATATGCAACATTTTCTTTAGAAAGAATGCATAGACTCATATAAACATAATCCCTTTCATTGATCACTTATGACCGACTAGAAGCGTGTGGCGGTGAGACCCTGTCCTCTACCTGCATTTCCTTATTTTTTTCCTTATTTTGATTTGCTCAGGAGCTTTACCAACCCAAAACGTCGGTATTTGACCTTCTGGTGTCTCTCTGGTGCGTTTAGAACAGCTCGGACAAATCAAACCGATTCTGTCTGTATATTTAGAAGAGCTTCAAATGATATGACACACTCTTACGATGGTCACAACCTCTCTCTCTCTCTCTCTCTCTCTCTCTCTCTCTCTCTCTCTCTCACACACACACACACACACACACACACACACACATTTGGTGTCCATGCAGAGGCCTGCACTTTATCAATCTAAACATATAAGGCTTTCACTGCAACAATCATCAACAGTGATAAGTTAGCACCTTACCAAATTTTCAGTTTTTACTAAACTTTTTTTTTCTCTCCATCAGCACCCTGCAACCTGAAAACAACAATTTTAATTAAACTTATTCCAAATTCTGGCATTTCTTTTCTTTAAAGTTTGGCTTCAGAGAGCGTGTTTGTTTGTAGTCTGATTTGTTGCAAGGTTACCACATGTAAGAACTGGATGCAACACAGCCTTCTTTCAACGAGCTCATGTACAACATAACATTAGAGGGAAATATGCATATTCATAGGCCAACTCTTCCCCAAAATGCCTCGCTGTTGTGTGTTTGTGTGGCGAAGGGTTACTCGGGATGAGCGCTCTCGTTTTTAAACGTCCTGGATAATGAACAGATGCTGCAAAAATTAGGAAAGAAACATCGACTCCTCCCAGCAGTGCCACTTTGGCCCGGTGAACTGGCACACTGGCGCACACACTGGGTTGTCCTCTCCGGAGCTCCTGGTGCTGCTGCTGGGGAACATTAAGGGACTTGGCACGGCTCTCCTCCGCCAGCCTGCCAGCCTCGCTCTCACTCACACTCTCTCCGGACTGTGGAGGAAGAGGAGGTGGTGGTGTGGGAGGGTCGGGGAGTATTTTGATAGATGCCCTCTCCCAATGCTCGCTGGCTTCACTTTTGGGCTGGCTCTTGCAGAAATGCATGCAACTTTTTTTTTTCTTTGCTGATGAAGCCAAAAAAAAGAATATAGAGGCCGAAAACTAACAGGAAAGTGTAACACAAGCATTTGGTTTGCGCAGGGCTTTAGTGGTCGGTTTGATACCAGCCTGAACTGCAGAGGTGCAGGTTTGATTCCCACCCGGGACTCACAGGTAGAAGCGCCTGCCAAATTGAACATGTTGTAAGTAATTGAACCGTTTTATACTAAACGTAAAGGACTGACATTTATCAGAACTATTTTAAAAATATCACAAAAACTAAACCATAAGTTACTCCCTGTTTATGGATAATTAAAAATATTTCACGCACTGTACTATTAAAGTGGCGCAGAATGATGGTAAAGAGATGTGCACACTTTGGTCAGTATTATAAAGACTCTTGTCATGTGCAAAGAACAAAATTTACAGAAGTGTAACCTTTAAGTGCTTTGACTCAACCTTAAAGATCTTTAAATTAAAAATTAAGATGTTATTGAAAAATAAGTTTATTCGTCTTTTGATCTGTTACAAGTATTCTTTTAATGGTAATTTGGGGAGTACAAGAACATGCTGCAGTCAATAGTTTTTATGTAATTAAAATTTCTAAATCTAAAATATCCTTTTATGTACTTTATCTTGCACTGTAATTGTGCTGAAGTGTTTTGAAATTAATTAAATGAATTATAATTCACAATAATGATATGTATGATAATATATTATAAACTATTTTCTATCATGTCTTATGCAGAAAGTGACTTTTTGCTAAATAAAACAAAGTCCTTTCTTTACCATCTGAACTTTAAAACCTGCATATATAAACAGACTAAATTCGAGAGGACAAGCAGAGTACTGATGACTGATAGGAAATTATTATGCTCCGCTTTTGTGTTTTAAATTGTATTCCTACATTTTTATTTAACTGATAATGAAAGCTACGAGATTCGTATTGAACTTACTGAGCCGAAATCCACAGCTGAAGTCCTTGCAGTTTTATTTTAAATAAAATAATAAAATAATCTGAGTTAAGATGGATTTCTGGTACTGATATTGATATTAGTATTAATATTGGTCACCATCACCCACAGCCTGTGTGTGTCCTTACAGCAGCGAGCACCCAGGACATTTTGGAGAACATATGGGTCCCGGGGCAGCGCTCCAAACCCAGCCGGGGTGGCAACGGCTGCCCCTTGCACTGTGTGTGTGTGTGTGTGTGTGTGTGTGTGTGTGTGTGTGTGTGTGTGTGTATGTGTGTGTGTGTGGTCACCAGTTTTCTTTTCAAATAACATTGAATATTTTTATATTTAAAAGAGCTAATTATTTAACTTTCCCTCAGTTAATGTGAGAGTGTGATGTACACTCAACAAACATAATTGATTTAAACAGCTCAGGATAAATAAATCCATATATTTATAATACCATATGAATTCATGTTTAAAATGTATGACATAAATATGAGATGTGTGTTTGAAGTTACAGGAGGGGGAACGACTTCATAATTTATATCTGATGTTTAATACATTAGTCAGTTTTAACATTAAAAAACAAAACAAAAAACAACAACGAATATTTACATTTTGTCAGTGTGTTTGCTGTTATTATGTTAATGTCACTGAGTTAATTATTTTATTTACATAATTAAAAAGAAAGCAATAGGTTTTTTTTTTCAACAAGTAGGCCTAAATTAGTTCTGATCTCTGCAGTAGGCCTATGTGAGCCATTGAAAAGTTTGAGTTGACTAATAGAGGCATATAGAAATACTAAAACTGTTTTTTGTTTTTTTTATTCTATGTATTTTTATTTTTCGATTTAACATTGATTTGCATTTCCTCATACTCGCCAAGGCTCTGTCATTTCTTATGCATTGACGAAACCTGTTGTGAAGCCCTGCAGAACGTGTCTTTTGGAGATGTTTGGGATAGAATCTAAAAATAAGTCTCAGCTTGTGTCCACCAGCTTCTAAAGCCCTGCGACGCGAACGATAAGACTTTATTTGCGATAATATTTACCACAATATGTTTCGATTATTTGGATTTCTGCCAAATTTTAAGCTCAAACCGCCCGAATCAGACGGCAGCTGCAGGAGCTCTCCGCGGTGCTGAAACAAATTTCTCCCTTACATCTTGTGTTCCAGAAATGATAAAGAGAACGTGAAGCAGATCTCCATTATTATCCTGATGACCTTGAATGCAGTACTTGGCATCACTTAATCTGCACAGTGTGTTTTCCTTAATAACCAGAGTGTCTATACTTTAATATTTTCCAGTTACTGGTTAAAAATTCAACTCAAATCTGTTTTCATCCGAAAGCCTGCAATTTAAATCATTCCATATATTTTTTCTAAGTCTGCTTTGTAAATTTGAGCTGTCTGCCAAGCTGTAATGACGCTTTGGCACCAGTGCACTTGATCGGGAAGAATGGCAACACTGCCCTCTCCCTCCTGTCCCAGTTTGTAAGATAAAGGCCCTGAGGCTCTGTGAGGAACTCCTGCAGGTTGTGGCACAAGGCATGATCAGCCTCATATTATCCAGCCGCACGAGAAAAACCGAGTGCAGGTTAATGTTTTCCTGAAAGTATTAAAGGTAGATTCAGTAGGATTTGTCCGAGCTGTTCGTAAAAGCACCAGAAAGATAGTTTAATGTCATGTCTCAGGATGTCAAATATCGACATTTTGGGTTGGTAAAGCGCACAGCAAAATACTGAGAAATACAGTCAGAGGGCAGGGTCTCTGCAGCCACAACATTTCTAGTGACCACATGTGTTTATTGGAAGGGATTATCTTTCTGAGTCATTTGTTTTCTTTCTTTCGTTTTTTTAATGTTGCCTTTAAGAGGCATCTTTTACCTATTCCTACAGCATTAAAATACGCAAACCTGAGCTAAATTCGATGTTAGAATGAATCCTCTATTGATTGTGAAGAACAAAAACATATTTAAAATGTATTTAATGTTGCATGGTTAAGGATGTCAAGATTATTCGATAGGTGCAAAAAAAATCCAGTTGCAAAGTCTCATTTATTGTCATTTTATTTTTACCACACAGTTGGTTGAATACAAAGTTGAAAGACTTGAATTTTATGAAAAAAATGCTCAGCAACACATGGGATCCCTTCATTTCCATAGACTATTAACATTAATTACAAAAAACAACACAATAAATACGTGCAATAATAATAATAATAATAATAATAATAATAATAATAATAATAATAATAATAATAATAACCTATTCAACATAGCATTGCAAATCAAAACGAAAATACTGAACCAAAATTTAATTGAAATCAAAATACAGTGCAATGGTTCAAATAGAAGAATAAAGGCAATATAAATAAATAAGTAAATGTAAAAAAACGAAAAAGAAAATGAGAAAAAATGTCTGATTTCATTGTATTTTGATGATTGTTTTAGAAGTTAAACCATTTTGGCCAGCCATTATCAGATTCGTTGGATGTTAATTCCAAAGTGTGTATGTGTGTGTGTGTGTGTGTGTGTGTGTGTGTGTGTGTGTGTGTGTGTGTGTGTGTGTGTGTCTGCGCGCACCCGTGCGTGCAGAAACAGCTCGTGTTGATGAAACATACAGTGTCTTTCAGGGCCTTGTTGCCTCGCTCTGTGGTCTCTGTCGTTGGGTTTTGCATAGATGCGAAACGATTGATTTGCTGGAGTACAGATTCTGGTAAGACAACCCAACTTGCACATTTTTATCGGTTCAGCAATTCCCTCTGCATTTCTTTAGATTTCATCATTTCCAAAAAAAAAAAAAAAAAAAAAAAACACACACACACACAACCTCCCAAATCTCGCACGTACAGGCGAGTAAATGTGATTTGCATTAGCTTGTTCACTGATTTATTTCTAATTTCATATTATTAGAAAATCACCGCCAATGTCAAGGTGGCTGTAGCCAGTGATGTAGTGATAAATAAATAAGTGGTTAGGCCTAAACTTTGACTTCCAGTCATCAAAATGCAAACAATCACCGATACAAACACAAATCACACTTAAAAAATAAATTCCCTTATCATCATCTTGATTTGATTTGTTAATCAAATTTCGTTTTAGAGATTTATTTCTGGCTGGATTAATTCTTCTGCGCGACATAAGATTGTGTGTTAGGTGGATTACCCTCCACTACATCCCTGACTATAGCAGAACAAAACTTAGAGACGGAATAAATGAAAGGAAAACACTAATGACAGTGAGTGAAACGTCTCTCCAGAATAAATCCTGGCAGGTAAGCATGTCAAAAAGTGTGCGGTGGATAGATTGTTGATTGCAAGGGGACGCACGATAGGTTTCTCATTTTAATTGTGAAAAAACGCGTTCAGTTCATCATACACGGGGGCCCGTTCGTGGTGTAAGTGCATGTCGTGGTAAGGCAGGACGTTTTCAGAGTGAATGCCGCTCCGGGCCCCCGTGGAGCCAAACACCAGGTTGTGGGACCCGGTGGATCTTGAGCCGGGCAGGCCGGAGTAATGCATAGAGTAGTGGTACCCCTTGTCGTTTTCGGGGGACGCAGAACCTTGGTGCTTCAGGGAAAAGTTGCCATTGATGCACAGGGGCGGGCTGAGGGGGCCCTCATACTCGGGGCTGTTATACTCAGGGGATCCGCTCCCACCGTACAGAGAATCATATGCCGAGCAGTAGCCGTGCGTCCTCAGCGGATGCGAGTTCGAGCCCGGCTGGCAGTGGGGGCTGGAGAGACGCGCGCACTGGTATGGGTAGGAATGCATGGAAAAGGAGCCAGAGCCGTACCTCCCCCCATCCTGACACTGCTGCTCGGTGAGGAAATTACGGGAGTTCAGCTGCAGGCATCCCGCCACCAGGTTGGTTGTGGGCTGGGAGAGTCCCTTGCACAGCGTCTGGACGTAGGACACAAGGTCAGGCCTTTTTCCAGAGCGCAATATCTCCGACAGGGCCCAGATATAGTTTTTGGCCAACCGAAGGGTCTCGATTTTGGACAGTTTTTGCGTTTTGGAGTAGCAGGGCACCACTTTACGTAGATTGTCGAGCGCAGAGTTCAGGTCGTGCATGCGGGTCCTCTCCCGTGCGTTGGCCTTTATCCGCCGCATTTTTGAGCGCTCGATCCGGGCCTGGGTCATTTTGCGCTTCTTGGGGCCCCTTTTCTTGGGCCTGTCTCCCTCTGTATCCTCTCCGTCGTCCTCTTCCTCCACCCCGTCGTCCTCGTCGTCTTCTCCGGCGTGCTCGGATTGCGTCCGGCTGCCTCCCCTCAGTTCGGATCCCTCCATGTCGTCCTGGGTGTCCTGATCCTCATCTTTGATCTTGGAGTCATCGCCATCGCTGTCCTCCGCCCAGCCCGAGTATTTCTGCACGTCGGGAAGGAGTGAGGGGTCACTGAATAGCCTCGTCAACATTGTGGCTCTGGAGAGATGAGAAAAGCAAATCGAAAATTAGGCCTCGCAGAGAATACACACAGAGAGTATGTACTGTACAGTGAAAAAAAAAACGATCACAGCAAAAACAGATATGAGGTTTAACGCACTATTGCGCACATCACCATAAACATCAGTGTATTGAGCTTATGGAAGTGTAATTGATGTTCCACTGAAGATATGTTGATTTCAAGGTGTAAGGTCACTAAAACTCTTTCTCGAAATCTTGACGTTTGTTACAAAGTCGTTATTCTGCCTAAAAGACAAATATTGTAAATTTGGGGGAAATAAAACAGAAAAAAATCACTTCTCGAAGCTTTGCGCTGGGTTACAGCCAGACGGATCCCCATTTAATTCCCTGCTGTCATCCGTGTGCCCTGTCGCGTCCTCTCGCAGCGGGTCCCAGCGGCAGGGGCCACATTACAGGTCCCATGGGGGCCCCCACTTTCACTCCTCCTGACGCCCATATACACTCCTGGCTGCATTCCAGCACTATTCATCCACACCATACACCTCTCCTCAGAGGAAGCGAGAGGGATTTTATTTAATTGATAGGCTGTAGCTCCATTTAAAGTCACGCTGATTATTAAATCAAGGCTTGCAGACAAATCCTATCTCGAGCTATAAAAAAGCTTTGAGAGCAGATTTAATATCAGGGCCTCTGAGCGAGAACAAGGAAGAAATGTAGCCAATTATGGACCTTGAAAAATAAAACTTTGAAAAATAGTAAAATACAAAAACTTATATTGTGTTTTATTGCATGTTATATTTGCTATGATGATGATGATGATGATGATGATGATGATAATAACAACAATAATAATAATAATAATAATAATAATAATAATAATAATGTATTTTCAGGCGAAAATGCCTGTAAAATGTTTCGAAAAGTATCTGATCGTGGGCTCAGCTATAACGAATCAATTTAACTAATTAACAATTAACTATCCAGCAAACATGCAAATTAATACATCTAAAATAAAATAAATAAAGTGATCAGCCTACCACTTCATTAGTAAGTGCAGTCCCATCCCAGAATAAAGGACTACAGAGAGACGAGGTGATCTTTGACAGCTACAATAAGCCTCCATTGGCTCACTCTGTAACATGTTTCATTTCCCATCTATTATTATAGTGCAGCAGCAGCAGATAGACTTGCAGCCCACCACAGTAAGGTAGGCTGTGATGGTTGGTTAATTATCTCGGGGGGTGTGCCAGGGGCAAAATCTAGTTTTTAAATCTCAGGCTCAGGAGGTTTGCTCAATTAGAAGGGAAAAAAACACAACAACGTTTAATTAACAGACCATGCAGCTTACACGAAATAGATTTCACACATAATTCAGTATGCACGAGTGCATGATTTCAAAGCACTTTTTAGTCAGCGATAACCCTTTACAGATGGAAATCGCTTGTATCCTTTTAGCCCTCGTTAAATATAAAAAAACACAACTCGCGAAACACAATTATCCAATCTCTTGCAAGAAAAAAAAAAGCCTGCATGCAAAAGCCCTACTGTGACAACAACAACGACGACTGAGGTTTAAACAATGTTGTGTCGAGATGGATTGTTGGAGATAAAACTAGACAAACAGAGATAAATCATGCTGCACACTGCCTGTCACAGTCAATGGCGCTGTCCCACCCTTTCGTTTGCTCCGAGATTGAACGTGAAAATCATCGACAAAATCATCAATAAATCTCCCATTAATGTCGAGGACGTCCTTCGCCGAGGCACCGGGGCTGATATCAAAATCCTCCACAAAAATTCTCATCTTGCGCCCTCATCGTCTTTTGTTTCTCTGTTTCAAGGTCCAGACGCAGGAATCTCTAAATCAGATTAGTGTCCGATATGATCTATTTACAGCGCTGTTTCAATCCTCGGGACTGGCTTCTTGTGAATGATCCTGGATCGCAGCGAAATCGGTACCGGGAGACGCGTTGCCTTTTGACTCGAGCCTGGTATTTGATCCCAGCTCTTATAATCCAGGTAGATTCGGATGTCAAAAGTTGAAGGGCACGCAGAGGGAGAGCGGGGGAGTGAGGAGGTATTTGTGCAAGCGCGCTCATATCCACGGAAATCTAATAAAGCGACAAACATGGAAATGCCTTGCATGCACATTTACTATATTTTTGTTTTGTTAGAATGGATATCAAAGTGTGCCATCACAAGATTTAAACAGACTACACTTAGCGTGGATCGATAACAGAGGAAAGTCACAGACATATTAGATTTCCATATGGGTTCATGCCAGTAGATTAGCCTTTTACCCAAACTGTACGACAAGTGCTTAAATTCACCAAAACAGGCCTGACAGCACATGAGAACTATCTAAAACAGATTAACTCTTGCATTAATATACATCTGTTCATCTTTTATTATTAGATCTATTTTCACCTCCATTTTGGACGGCCACCTCAGCATCCAGGATTTTTTTTTTCTTATTGTTTATGTTCCAACTTACCTCTGCTCGAGCTCCTCACAAGGGATGGGAGGAAAAAAAAAACACGCGCTTGAGTTTCAGACCATCTTCAGGGAGCGCACGAGTGAGCGAACCACCGCTCCCTGTCAGTGGATGGGTGCAGGCAGCGCGCGGATGGCTTGTTTAGGGGTGCTTCTCTCCCAGAGCGCGCACTCGAATAACCGGAGCTTGTGAGCGGACCGTGCGTCTTGGCGCGTCTGTGTGTGTATATGTGTGAGTGAGTAAAGTGAGCATGTATGCATGTATGTGTGTGTATGTGTGTGTGTGAGTGCGTGTGGCAACCGTGAGCTACCGGGGACGGGGTTACATACCAGCTAAGGCTGTGATGCCAGCGCCCATATGGCTGGCACGTCACCGGCAAGAGCCATCACATGAGAGCCCGGTGATTGACATGCGCCCGCATTCGGAGAGATTTGCCCGCGGGGGGAGAGAGACACATACACAGACAGTGAAGGAGAGAGAGAGAGAGAGAGAGAAGGAGGAGGAGGTAGGAGGTAGGAGGTGGAGGAGGAGGAGGAGGAGGGCTCCGCCATCTGTCACCGCGCTAGAGCTCACACAGCCAGAAAAAAGGAGGAAAAACAGAAGAGAGAGGGAGAAAATAAAATGGTGGAACAACAAAACTCATCATTGTTGACCTGTGCTGCTGCTGCTTCAAGAGACGTAGGCTTTTCTTTTTTTAATCCAACCTGTGAATTTTCTCATTCACCTGCCAAACTCACCAGTCAATGTTTAATGCAATTTAGAAAAGAGCTGCACAGTTACACATCTCAGAAAGGAAGATTAAAGTGACACTAAAGGAGGCAAATATTAGGGCCCAACCGATACTGGATTTTTGGAGCCGATGCCAATACCAGTGTTAGTGACATCACAATATTGGCCGTTATTTTTATACAGAATATAATTAGGGATGCAACTAACGATTATTTTCATCATCATGATCTGTCGATTATTTTCTGGAGTAATCATTGGTTGTTAGGTCTATAAAATGCTGGAAAATGGTGAAAAATGTAGATCAAGCCCTAGATGACATCGTCAAACATCAGTTGTTTTGTCCACACACCAAAGATATTCTGTTTACTGTCATAGAGGAGAAAATATACACATTTAAGAAGCTGCAATCAGAGAATTTTGATTTATTTTTCCTAAAAAAAAAAACTCAAACAGATTAACTGATTATCAAAACAGTTGGAAATCAATTTAATAATTGTTTAATAATCAATTAGTCAATTAATCATTGCAGGTCTAAATATAATATACAGAATGTAAAATATATACATAAACATTTTAACTTTACTGTTTTAGTGCCCTGATGTCATTTTGGACAATAAACTGTCATCTATATTTATTTGTAATCATAAATGTGGCAGGTGGTATCTGATGTAACAAGTATTTTAAAAAAACAAAAACAGGGGTCACTCTGGTGGTTCAGTTGCTCGAGCATGCAGCCCATGTACAGAGACTATCAGTCCTCAGCAGCATCCATGGGTTCGATTCCCACCTGTGCCCCTTTGCTGCATGTCTTCCCTCCTCTCTCAGCCCCATGACCTGTTAATAAAAAAAGATCTTACAATAAAACAAAAACAAAACTCAGAAACAGAGTGAAATATAAACCTGAATAAAGAGGTGAAGTCCCTCCCGTTCTGGTGGACCACCATGGGTGATCCGTGATTTGAAAAGATCATTTTACAATTCAGGAAAGTCACCATTTGTGGTAAAACTGTTAAAGTATAAGACTGTGACTGTACGTAGTTAGAACACACCCAGATAGTTAGCCAGTGATATCCTCACTGAGGACTTTCAGACAAAACTAACTAAACCACAACAAACCTACAACAGGCTGTGACTTTCTTGTCCTGTAAAATTATCTTTTAAATTGACAGATTTTTCAATTCATGGCACAATTCAAACAGGATGATTTGTCTCTCGCCATTGACTACCATTCATATTTTTTCCAAAGTAAGGTCCCAGACAGTGCACCGGAACGGGAAGGACTTTGCCTCTGTATTAAGAAAACAACAGTTAACAAATAAAAGCAATCTGCATTATGTTCTGTTAAAAAAATCATATAGGTGCATTTTTGAGAACATATATGCCAATACCAAGCCAATATCAAGCTGGTACTATTGGTCAGTCGATGTATGGGTTGGATTCTAGTAAATATACAATTAAACATAATAAGGGTCAACATGTAAGTTGACTGTCAATGGGAATGTTATAGTGATACTCCTCAGGGTCTTCCATTTAGTGTCTAAGCCATTGCATTGCAGGCTTATATGCATTAAGTGACAATTCAGTAAATGAGCAGTGACCCCAAGCCAAATAAATTCTGCTTTAAAATGAATCTACACAAGTTACACCCTTTAAAGGTAGAATCAGTAGAATTTGTCAGTCGCTGTTTGTAAATGCACCAGAAAGACAGTTGATTGTTGAGTCTCATTGAGTCTCATACAGCTGCTTTCACCCACTTCAAGTGGGTCATAATAGATTATTTAAAGGGATTATATTTATATGAATACATACATGTTTTTGTATTATTTTTATTTTATTGAGGAAAATGTTACATATTATGCCATTAAAAGACTCTATTCTAACATACAAGTTCAAGCAGATAATACAATGATACTGTTTGGAGCCTATTATAAAATGATAGCAATTAACTCCTCAGCAAATGAAAGGTGGGTAAACAGGGTTTAGTTGCAGGGTTTACCCTCCATCATCTCTGGTTCAGAACCAGGGTGGGGGTAGGGGGATGGGGATGCATTATAAGTGCATTAAGGCGGTGGAACAGAAGGCATATTGTTTATTTATTTACCTAATTGGATCAAATTATGCTTCAATGTATTCTGAGGAACGACAACCAAAACCAATTGTGATTTGTTCTGACTCTTGTGGGCACAACCTGGCTGCAGATGACCCACTTGCCAAAGCTGCAAATGAGTCAGATTAAAAGGTATGATATTACATAGGCTTCTGCTGCATGCATGGTGTGTGTGTGTGTGTGTGTGTGTGTGTGTGTGTGTGTGTGTGTGTGTGTGTGTGGACTGGTGCTCATGTGGTTAAGTGAGAAGATCAAATGCTTACTGGTTGCTGCGTCCGAATGTGTGAGGTTTGCCAGCAGAGCGGCTGCTGGTGTTTCCAGCGTTCAGTGCCGAGTGAGGGGCGCCTGCAGGGGCGAGCATCAGAGAGCGAGGGGGAAAGAGACATATATACACAGTGAGAGGAAGAGAGAGAGAGAGAGTGAGACCCAGGTGTGCAGACCCACTAGGGATGTATGAAAAATGAGGAGGAAGGGGGGGTGTAGCTGTAGATGACAGGGAATTGGTGCTGGTAGGAGCTGGCAGCGGTGCCCAAGATTTAGGAGGTGGCATGTTGGCACATCAGTGATGTAGATGCAAGAATTCCTCGCCACCAGCATCCTGGTCCCTTCAGTGTGTTTGCTTTGCTGCATTGTGTCCATCCCAGACCCGAGATCTCTCTATTTAGTAGACATTAGTGGAGTTAATGTGGGAGAAATGAGCTCTATGACCACCAAGTCCAACTTGGCACAAAGATACCCACTGGACTGAGGGAACAGGGACCTGGAGGCTGAGAAATAGCTGATAGAAGCTCATCATGTCCTTGGGCCTGGATCACCCCTACATCTCCTCCGCAGCCACAACTGAGGGAGTGTTTTGGGGGGTTGCGGGGTCATCCCTGGGGTCACCAGTAGTGTGGCAGCTGTGGCTAGGGAGCCGTGATGCCGCACATTCGCTAATGTGCCTCATCCCTTATGGGATGAGGGGATGGTAACCTGGCACTTCCCCAAACCATGGTGGGGTGATTGTGACAGTGTGTGCATGTTTGTGTGTGTTGTATGTGGAGGGGGAGTAGAGGGGCATCTAGCTTCGATGCAAGCCAAATCGGTGCCCTATCCTTCCTCAGCTGTGCTTAGGAGGGGGGAGATGCAAGGGCTGCGGCCAGTGGAGGGGGGCTGATGTTTCTCAACAAGTCCCAAACAACCTTCAGGTCACCTTGCCAAAATAAATGCTAAATGTCAACAGTGTGGCTTTAGCCAGCGTCGGGCTAGAGGCAACTCCAATCAGGGAGGCTTTGATCTGATATTGAAACGCCAGAGGAGAGCTTGTTTGGAATTATGATATTTTAGAATGACTTTGCAGCCCGTTTGTATACGGATTAGTCTTAAGTAAGGGCCACCTGCTGTGCTTTTTCACAGGCTAAATGCATGTAATCAAAATGCTAAATTGAAGCCCTTTCCCTTTAAGATATCAAATTCTCCATCACTCTTTTTCCTCTATGGTCAAATGACACCCAATAGCCTTTCAAAGTCATCAAGCCACACCTCCGTACCTTTGTCACCCACCACCTCCTCCTTTTCTCACTGTCAGACATGTGAGGTGATGACCTGCACTTCACTTGTCTTTCTGGAAGAAGTGCAAACTTCTGCTGGCACAAATATGAAATACAGCACACACGCACACACACACACACACCCCACCCACACACACACACACACACACACACACACACACACTCACACAGACCCTCCCACCCCCACCAGACTCCCGGACCCCATCTGCACTCTCCTCTCTCCAGCCCCCTAATTGCATATGCACAAATGCAAATGCCTATTAATTAATTACTTGACTAATTAGTGCAGTGGTATTTTAGAGCGATAAATCAAGTGGAGATGGGGCCGAGGACGGCGGGGCAGGAGGAGGGCTGCGCGGAGCATCGACAATGAACCCACACCAGAGGGAGTGCTCCTATTGTACAAGTCCTGTGTGTGTGACTGCTGGGAGGGTGCTGTGAGGAGGAGGATGTGCACACTGACTGGAGCTTCTGAGGTGAAGCACCGTTTAAAAATGCTGAAGAGCCCGAAGAGGTGACTGAGGGAGGTGAGTGCTCTCTGTCTGAGGAAGGTAGAGAGAAAGGAGAAGAAATTTAGATTGCATGTGAGATATGACCTCTGCTCCACCAACTGTGTTGGTTCCTGGCACGTGGCCAAGCTCGGATGCTCGTTGCACCTATTTCCACAAAGGAGAAACCATCAGCAACATACTATGGCTGCCCCTACTGATGCATATTTATACTGATATTGTAAACCTTGTACAATAGTTCAATGAGCATAACAGTTGGCATCGTTTACGCAGTGATACTGATGTGATAATTGTGGCATCTGTGATTGGGAGGTGAATAATTCTGGCAGCCATGGTAAGTTGTGTATCTTTATGTGTGTGTGTGGGTGTCTGCATGCATGTGTGTGTGTGCCTGTAGGTGTGCCAGGCCCCCACCATAGGTACCCATGGAGATCTCCGGACTGAAATATTCATTCTTGTTTGCTCGCCCAGACAGTGTGGTCCTAATTGCAGCATCAGAAAGCTCCACCTCTTTCTCTCGTCTGGTTTGGCTGCAGCAGAGACAAACCTCATCTGGGAGCAGGATGCCTGTGTAAGTATGTGTGTGTATGTGTGTGTGTGTGTGTGTGTGTGTGTGCACTTGTACAGCCGTCCTCCTTTTTAGGGAGTGAAACTGGGGTTGGTAGATTTGTGCTTGGCTCATTTTCTCACTCATTCACAAATGCACAAAAGCACATTTTCAAGAAGCGTTCACGTCTGTCAAATTCATTCATTTAATTTAACTGCATGTCACATTTTCCACGTATTTCAGCTTCCCTTCATGCCTCATTCACTCTGCTTGTGTTGGAGTTGGGCTGACTATTGATCTCTCTGTCAACATGTCTGTCTGTCTGTCTGTCTGTCGATCTGTCGGTCCACAGGGTGTGTGTGTGAAGCTCTGGAGTTTTTCATCAGTTCCCGTGCCAACCCAACCCGTGCCTGGCCAAGCTGAACCATCTTGTGGGATTTTTGGCTTTTAATTATAGTAAGAGAGGATTAATTATGGCAGTGGAAACAAGGGGCCATGCATTATTGATGCTATGAGTGAAGGGCTGGAGGGGGTAGAGGGTGCTAATTAAATCACTGCCCTACTGCCACGTCCTCCTCTGTCTCTGCCTCCACCATGTCTTCCACCTGCTACGTCTCCAACACCCCATTCCACTTTACTCCTCGCACCCACCCACACATATACACTCACATGCATTGTCACTCACACAAACCCTCACACTTCTATGGCTTTTTTGTAATGTCTGTAACAATTTTTCAGTAGCCTACCTCCTTGAAAGCTCCAAATCAAAGTTTAAAAAAGTCAAATCAACGCATCCTCCTCACCCTTTCAGGAATCTCACATCTATTCAGTGTTTCCCACACCTTCTCGGGTCTCACTCATGTTATCAGTAGATTCTCTCTGTCGATTTGCATCCTGCTTCATCCTTTTGAATGGTGCTTCTATTCAATATCCCTCAGTTTTGACACATTTTAAATTTGTTTTCATCCTAAATGAGCACCTCAGTTTCAGTTTCAACCCCCATTTGGAAAGCTCTTTGCAGTCAACAGGGGGTGAGCCTGTTAAAGAGCCAAATCTAACAGAAGGCTGCCATCTACTGGACTTTATGTATAATTATCACCTTTGTCATTTCCATACAGCCGTTCACCAGATATAAGAAAGTAAAGGTAGTGAGGAAAGTTTATTTAGTCCAGCACCTTTCACAGAACAAAGTCACAAAGCGCTTCACAAGAGGAACATTGTTAAAAATAAAACCATATGAACAGGGAAAAGACACAAGCAATAAAACATAATCAATAACAGGCATCAACAGAGATGGCAGGACACAAGTCTACAGGCACAATCACTGTTTGTTTTCAGTTGGTCATGAGGGACAACCAGTAAGCTCTGGTCAGAAGACCTGAGTGATTCACTGGTGATATAAGGATGGAACAGGTCAGGTGCTTCACCATGCAGCGGTATATGTGAAAATAACAACCTTGGAGCTAAGCTCAGTGTATTGCCTACTACTACTAACATTAAACTGAACAAAATAAACAAACAAGTTACATATAATTAAATTACAAAATTACTGTAATTGTAATGCATTACAATCACTAAGAGAAATATATGATTTATGGTTGAAGTGAGTCGTTTCTCTCTTCCCCAGACTCGACTAAGTTCAGACAGGATGCAGACAGACTGCAGGAGTGTAAGATGAGTGCAACATAATTTGACAATAACAAGTGAGTTCTCCACTGTAAGTTGATCAGCTGTTCATAATTGTCATTTGTCTGTCAATGTAAAGCTAATTCCTTTATCCTGAAAACAAAAGGGAGGCCCTGCCTTCTGCCTGCCAGATTCCATTAACATATCGCTCAACATGACCATCATAAACATTTATCCTTCTAAAAGATAATTAATGATTTCTTACAATTCATAAACTGACACTAATTCATTTGGCAAACAGTTTGCATTAATCTGAAGTCTAATGAACCTGAAAAGGGCAAACAATGACACAAGTTACGTGACAATAGAAATTTCAAAGGAGGACACTGCGCCTGTAGCACTGTTGTCAGAGAAGTGAATATTTGATCTTAGCGTGTTTCCTTAATCTCTGGTGACATATCATGGTCATTTTATGATTTGTTGCTGTAAATATATTACAGATTACCCCTTTAATTTTTTTTATCACTTTTACCCTTTCTGTAGGACAAGAGCAGCCATAGAGATTTACATTATGCAGGAGTTACACACATTTAGCCCTAAAAGACCAATAAATAGACAACAGAAAGATGTTTTATATTTTTTAAAAAAATCCCACATTTTTTGATATGTCTTGTTGTCTATCTTGAGCTATTTAAAAGTGTGCAGACGACTGTGGAGAGAGTGAAACCTTCAAACAGAATAATTCTACATAATCTCTCTGAATTTCTTCATGGTAAATGAAGCATTTGTGAACAGTTAATTTTGCAGGGGACCGCAACTGGATCCCAACAAGGTCTTCTGGTAGTCTGTCCACCCCTGTTTGGAGAACCTCACTTTTACTTTCTGTTCAGCATTCAACACTGATGACGCTAACTAGTGTTTTTGCTGTTTTATTGCTTTAGGACGTTTTTTTTCCCTGACAGCCTACTCTAGATCGTTATCTCCCATCCCTGCTGCCTTCTTTTCTCATATCTCTTCTCTCTTTATTCCTTTGATTCTCTCTCTAAATTCTCAGGGATTATCTCATCACGAGCTGTGTTGTCCCAAAACATTCCAGATGGATATTGGTTCCCCGGCGTCTGACGTAGCAATGATAACAAGCTGAGGAGGTAATCCCCTTTCTGTCCTTCTGTTTTTCTGTCAGATTTTTATGTACAGTGCTTTAGTGCACCATTTTGGACCATGTCTTCCACAAGGGGGACCCAATGGGTAAAGGCAACCTGGTTTTAAGTGAGACATCCACCCTGCTGAAATAGTATGTAAAGCATCTAGCTTTCCAAACAAAAACAGGTGTACATCCATATAAATAAAAGAAAAAAATGTTAAATATAAGGAAAAAATAAAAACAACAGGATGATCTGCCTTTGAGAAAATTTATGACTAAGAACTCACAGATGAGAGAAGCTGCATCTGACCTGTGGCTTTGAGCAGAAAGAACAAAACATAATTTTATGATCATATACTTGTCAAATTGTAATTACACCAAGAGGACAGCAGATGGTGCTCGTGCATGCTTCATCACAAACTCAGCACAACACACCTGCTGTATAGCTGGTAACTGGCAGGCAGTGCAGCTTTCCCAGGTGTATGTGACCATGGCTGTTCATGTGAGCAGTACCTGTTCATTGTGTGATGGTATGTTATATAACCGGATGGATGGAGGGGGTGTGAGTGAAGAGTCAAGTGAGGTGTTTGACTGACAGGCAGTGCCTCTCTGTGCCCCTCAATAGAATTACCAGGACACCTGCTCTGATGGCACAAAGCCTCTCAGTGATCCTGATTAATGGAATATCTCACTTTTTACAGCGATGTTTGTCCCTGAAATCCCCTGTGAAGGTATCAGCTTATTACCGCTAAAGCACCTGGCAGGTAGAGAGAATTAGGTAGCATGAAAGAGACGGGTTTGGGAGTGGACTCTACTAACAATATTTGTCTACTAACGATATTTGTTAGATTTTTGTCTCCCTCTGTGTTTTTAGTCCTAGTGCACTGTAAAATTTTCAGTTTTAAAATTAACAAAGCAAACTTTGCAAATTTTGAATTCACAAAAGTTTGAGGTAATCAGAGCTTAAATAATTGGAGTTGGTGTTACATGTACTCTGATTACAGTTAAATTAGAATTATTGATTAAGCCAACTCAGATAGTTTCAGCAAATGCAGCTCAGAGTTTTCATTCATCCCCCTCTTTCTAGTAAGTTAACAGAAGTGAATAATTTTAAGTATAAAAACACATTATTTTCTGTTCAGTAAAGTCCATATTAATTGAAAATCAAGTTAAATAAACACAAAAGAAAGAAAATTCCATTGACACTCAACATTTTAAGTTAGTATAACTTCTAAACTGTCACTACTTATTACAATTAATTAATTTGAGCATTCAGCTTTACAGTAAAACTTTTTCAAAACTTAAGTGTTTGAGTTTTGATCAAAACTCAAATCTTTTGAAGTAAGCTGCCCAGAAAATTTTAGTTTTCTCAACTGTTTTTTGTTTTTACAGTGTGCCTCTCCTTCTTGCTTTTGTTTTATAGCTTTACTGCGCCCAGAATGCATTTGGTCTTTGTAGCAGGTCAGGTATCACCAGCAGGGGGTCTGAGGGGTCTGTGAATTACTTTCATAACAGGGAAGTTTTTGTCAGCTCTCGCTCCACTGAATGTCACATGGTGCAAGATGCCCCGTTTAAGAGATAGAATTACACACTTTTCGTAATCTGTCTTTGGAGCTGGCTTAGAGTGTCTCCAGTGAGTGTGAGTTTGTGTGTGTGTGTGTGTGTGTGTGTGTGTGTGTGTGTGTGTGTGTGTGTGTACAGTGCACATGTCACACATTTTGTACAGCCTGTCCCTGCTCGCTGCTGGAGTTATTATCACAGTCAGTGTTCCCAGGATTCAAGTGTGATCTGTCTTCCAGAGGTTTTTCCCCTGGTTCTGCCAGCACAGTGACTTAATGACAAGCCTGAAAGAACACGTATAAACATAGTGAAGTGCAATAAAAATACAGACAGGCATGTGAGCCTACATATAGATGGGTTTAGCCAATGTCTGTAAATACACATAGCAGCATCACGAGTACGGCAAGTGACATATCAAGCCTAATTAGAGGTACAAACAAATACAGACACCCCCAGGGGTATTCAAACTCACAAACGTTGTTACCTAACAATATACAAACTAGAAGAGTGCCATCAGTGCATTTCTACACCAGGCAATAGACGGTGAAGCACCTACTGCAATGCAACCACATCTGCCGGATGCAACCTGCAGAGATTTGCAAAGTTTTGCCAACATTAGCTGAAACAAGATGTCAAACTAAAGCAGTTGTTGATCACCTGTGCCCCCGACCGGGTGACTAAGAAAAATGAGAAGTCAGCTGTCGATGGTTGTATAAGAGAGCAGTAAAAATATAGATTTACTGCCTCACAGTTTTTTGTCTCCACCAGCCAGTCAAGTTACAGTTTGCATTCATGTCTGTCCAGACTTATATAATGTATGTAGTGAAGATTCTGAAGGAATTTGACACAAATAATAAAACCACGATACTGACCTGTAACTTAGTAACTTTAATAAGGGCTATTAATTGCGTTTTTGGCAGTTGTCGCTATGCATGCCATGTTAGCATATGAATTCTTGAGGTATGGCCAAAAATGTGTTAAGTGCACGCACACAAACACAAGCAATCGCATGATCCCCTCCAGGGATAATGATAGATAAAATGTTAACAATTTAATTAAAACTGCACAGCATCAAGACGTTGGAAATACTGAGATCAGTTGCGGTACACACAGAAGATAAAAAACAAGAGCACAGGTGGTTTTCTTTGCTAATCCATTTACACACAAATTAGTCCATATACTGAAGAATATCCACGTGGTTTCCAATTAGAGCAATTTGTTCTACTTGTCAGTGTGTCAGCAATGTGGAGTAATTTTGTTAATATGACAGCCGGCCCGAGGATTTTACAGTGCCTGGCTGCTGTGACACTTCTGTGTTTATAGATTTGAAAGCTTACCTGACGATTTGTCTCTCCAGTAAATCCATACAGCAGAGGCGGAGGCTGCTCCTGTCTGTGGTGCAACATTACATACATTTTCATTGTTCGCTGCTTTGGCATGTTGATGTTTAATGAAGCGTTTGCCTTTCCCATGTTACACAAAACCAAACTGCTTCACATTTTAATCTACCCCTTTCTTGTGGAGTTGTAGAGGACACATCAACAGGGCAGAGCAACTCCCATGAGTCAATATTGTTGAGTTTGCCCAAGAACAGAATGTGTTTTCTGAATTTAAAAAAAAAAAAAAATCAGATTTACTGGTGCCCTTAATCAGATTTTCTGGTGCTCTAATCCAGCCAGTATGTATTATTCAGCATGGTGACTCTGTTCTCAGTCAACCTTTAGTAAAATATAACAAATGGCTGCAGCCACTTACCATCTAACCAGAAGTATTCCACATGTGCTGATATCCTTTCTATATATCATTTCAAACTTGGTTGAAGTTAACTATTTTTGTGTGTGGAAACAGCAGTGCAGTGCAGCACATAGCCTATATATTAACATTGTCTCTGAGGTTTATGTATCACGGTAGCATCTTATTTTCTGACCAGCTGTAATTAAGTGACTGATTTGATTTTTATTGCATTTTTTTGTCATCGTGTTTTTACTTGGTTTAATTTTTTTTTTTTTCTAAATATACATTTTTGTGTTTATCCGCAGATACTTTCTTCACTAAATCTGCAAACCAAGGCTGAAAGAGACGTTTTATTTTGCCAGAGAATTGTGATTATTTTTGGAGATTAAATGCCTCATCTCTTATTGGACTCTAAGATCACAGCTGATCATCTTATTTGTGTTCACTGTGCCAGCTTTGCACTTGCTTGTTTAGTCTGTGTTTGACTATTTTCCTGTTCTTTCCAGTTTTAGATTGGCTTGTCCTCGCAGGTTTACTCATTGGGGTTGCGCAACAAACACTTTCGATACAATGATGCGAACAAAACTGAAAAGAATTAAGGAGAAACTTAATCGTCCAAATGTGAAAATTTCCCATAGGCCTTAAACAGGCAGCACAGAAGTGATGCCCTGGTCAGCGTAGTTTAAAATATTTTTGGAAAAAGAAGTCTGCAGATGGCACAAAGGATTACTTAAACTAGTAACTTAACACCCACTGAAATGTGTAACTAGCTGCTGCAGGTGCAACAGAGCAAACTTCTGATTACACTCATCAGTGATGATGGATTTAGTTTTATTGGATTTCCTTGTAATTGTAAATAAGCGTAATCTTTTTTGAACCAGTTATGACACTTAATGACACTGGTGACTGAATGTGATTCACTGGCGTCATGTTGACAGATGAGGCTCGTGTTTGACATGTGTTGTGGTGGGTGTCAGTGGTTTGTTGATGTTAGTGGAGGTGAGCCATCTGGAGCAGGGGTTGCATTTCACCAGATACTTTCTAGTGGATATTTTTTATACAATGATGAAAAAATCTGAAGGCTGACTGTCATTTTGACAGATAAAAACTTTGATGGATATAACGTTACAATATAACGTTGTCACTACATCACACAGGTAACTAAATCTATACACAAAAGGATTCCCCCCTGGAGCATTTGGGAATCGCTGACCTTGATCTCATACTCAATGTGGTTTTTTTTCAGGTGCTTACAGCACATTGAAGAGCTAATCCTTGGAGTGTGGCACTGCGATCACAGGAGGCGCAGAAGGAGTGCATGCTGTGGGATTTCCTCTCAGCGAACCAAGTGCCCGCAGGATGGGAAAATCTCACATTCAGACAGTCATTCATATTTGCATTGTCAATACCTGATCAATGGCTGGAGTGTTTTAGTGCCTTTAATGTGGGAACAGAACAAACCATTCATCTGCTTTGTGTGGTGTTGACAACTGATCGTTTCTCTTCAAGGCTTATAAATGCGTTTGTGAAAAGACAATACAGGTCCAGGAAGTCCCGCTAGATACAGACCAACATATATCGACTCAAAGACGTCATCAGGGTCTCTGATCTCTGGTTTCTGACCCCAATGAAGGCCTAGAGTTGATATGCGTAGGTCTGTTTGTTTACATACATTTTTAACCAGAAGATGGAGTGCCATTTTCTTCTTCACAGTTGTTTGCATAAATTCATATCAAGCAAGACTTCCTGGATCACGTTGTCTTTTTGTATTTTTACCTGCCTCACTAAAGATTGTCTGTTCAACCAGCCATCTGAGTCATGCAGCGCTTCCTTCTTCCATTATGAAAAGCGTTTGCTTGTTTTTATCATAAATTGTTGAGTAGTTTTTTTTAAAATTTAAATTAAACTAAGCTACATGTCTTTCTCATTAAAATATTCCAATTAAAATGACGGGAATAATAGGTTATGACAGAATTTTTCCAATGCTGTCTGTTCTTTAAAGTTCTTTAAATAGAAATCACTCCACAGGCTGTTATAGGCAAGTCGGGGAAGGTCTAATTTGTAAATATGCTTCACATAGCGCATTTAATTGATTTTTCAAAGCCACAGTTGTAAACCTCTGTTTATGACCAATAAAATAACTAAACATTTGAAGTCTTCCAACTTTTCACTGACTTCAGGGAGAATAATAAAGACGGAGGCTCCTCTGGTATTCAGCCTTTTGTCTCGCTTTTATTAATGACCACGGTGCCAGACACCAGCTAATCAGCTCCTTCCTGCGATATTAACAATTATAGCTCTCTCTGTAGTGCCCTCAAACCAAACAAGTGTTCACCAGCTTATTTGTGCAGATCAGATTCAGCGCTTAATCTGTATCTTATTTGTTTAGACGCAGAGCAAAAGCGCTGGGCTGCACCTGTGCTTATTACATCCTGCTCATACACAGTGCCATCAAAACGCTATGAGGCCTCTCTGATTCATAAGAAAAGGCAACCCCTCACTCCTTGATTGGCCAGGCTTCTAAATGAAAAATATTCCCCAGTGTAATAGTTTATCATTTGACAATTACTCAATCACTGGTTTCATTAAATGCTGAGAATTTCTGTGGCTGGTCGTGAGCCGCTGTCTTAATCAGAGCTTATTACACATTCCTCTTGAAACATTGCAAAATTCCTGCTTTTATGCAACCACTCTGGAACAGAATCAAATGGCAGCGGGTAACTGAAAAAGGGTCAAATTTCTTCAGCAACTGCTTACACAGTCTGTATTTTGTCTAGCTTGTCACAATCTTTCAAACTTCAAGTATATGAAGAAATGCAGTAATGAGTTGCCACCTGCAGGCATGTGGAGGTGGTGCTCTGCTTCAGACAGGAGTGGCTTTGTAGCAGAGTCAAACGCCCAGACAAACCCTTCAAAAAAAAAAAAAAAAAAAAAAAAAAACCCACCTTGTTCACCCCCGCATGGCAACAGTGAATAAATAACATGCTGGCATGTTCAGCTTGCTCTGACCAGCGGGATAAACACTCTGTTTACAGTTTAATGAGTTTCTGCACTCTTTAGACAACAGTTGCACTCCCAGAGCACCATATACACCTTGACCCTCTCCTCTATTCTGCCCACCAAGACCCTCCAGCCACCTCACTCTTCCTCCTCCTCCTCCTCCTCCTCCTCCTTCTCTTCCTCAGCCCATGCCAAAGCTCAACTCTTCCCTGAGGCCAAATCCACTTCTCTTCACTGTCCAAATCCCTCTGCCATGTGAGCGAAATAACAACAAGGCCCTGAAAATAGCACTAGAACTGCCCCTCTCACTCTATTCCCTTTATACATGACCATCAACAACCTGACTCCTCCTCTTCTTCCCCCTCTACATCCACCATCACCCATCTTTATTTTTCTATTAAAGCTCCACCGACTAAGATTTACAGGGATTAATTGGCAGAATATGTCATAAATGGAACAGAATATTCATGTTCAGTGTATAATCAACTGAAAATAAGAATAATTGTTTTTTGTTACTTTAGAATGAGCTGTTTATACCTAAAGAAACCGCAGGTCCTCTTTCACAGAATCTGTCATGTTGCGCCACCATGTTTCTACAGAAAGGAGGGAGCAGACTCATCTGCCAACAAAGCTGCTGGTGAGAGGGAGGCTCTTTGTCAACAGGCTGCGCACAGTGGCAGCAAGTGTTGTTTTTTTTTTGTTTTTTTTTAAGAAAAACACACCCTGTGGCACTTTAACACAACTAAAAACAGAGCCGCTGGCATTGTGCCTTAATTTTCTAGGTTGTTTGGTGTTGTGCATTTTTCTCTTATCAGCATAGGGCAATTTAAGATAAGATAAATGGCATGATGTCCGTTTCCAGCACGGCATGAAATGAATGAAAGCGAATTTTAACTTGAGTGAGTGAAATGAGGGTTTGCAATCTGCAAACTCACTGAAAGGTGCCACTAAATCCTACACAAGATCCTGGTGTTGTCAAGGTTCTGACATTTTTTGCCATTCCATTGTGTTATTATTGTTAAAGGAGCAACACGTGACAACTGCACATCCAAACATGAGTACAGCAGTCCAAACAGTGACTTGGAGCCACATGACTGAAGGGAGCTCCTCGAGGAAACTCAGGCAGGCTGTAGGAACACTGCAGGAGTGCAAGATGAGCACAACATCATGATGAGTCCTACAATGGAAGCTGATCAGCAGTTTATTAATGTGAGAGGTTTGTTGGTGTAAAGCTAAGCCTGTTATCCTGAAAACAGAAGCACACTGTGCTGAAAACAGACACTCTGGAGTTTGAATTTAGTGACCGAGTTCCTTCTGCCTGTCAGACTACAATAACAAATTGCTCAGTTTAACTGTTCTAAACATCTACTCCTTCTAAAAATGATTAATGATTTGTTTCAACTCATAAACAGACACTTATTCTTTCAGCGAACATTCGGCATTAATTTAAAGTCTAATTAACATGAAATGGGCAATCAATAACACAAGATACAAGCTGGAATAGAAATTTCAAAGGGGGACGCAGCAGTTGACATGTTGTTGTCAGAGAAGCCAGTATTTCAACTTAGCATGTTTTCTTAATTTCTGATGACATATCATGGTAATGTCATGATTTATTGCAGTAAATATATCACATATTTCCCCTTTAATAAACATTTTAATTGGATTTGTCTCAGTTATTGATGAATCTCCACAGGATGACAAATGGACAGTCCCGGCATTTCACTGCAGCTATGGTGTGACTTTCATTGAAAATCGTTGATCATAGCGTCACGTATAACACCACCCAGCCTAATAAATCTAGTGATGTCAGTAGCATGGGCTTAGCCGCTGGATCCCCATGTACACCGCCCCCCCGCATGCTCCACACATCTCTCTTCTGGTTTATCCCTCCTTGCACTCCCTGCTCCCTCCCTCTCTCAACATAAATCTCTCATTCACAAATAGAGGCCAAAAGAGGCTCAGCTGATGTGATGAGATTATTTTTTTTTCTGATTACAAATCAACCTCAGCTTAGATAGATAGAAAAAACACACCCACCCACCCCCTCCCTCCACCTCCATTACATCCTTCTTTCGTCTCCTCCCCTATTTGCTGTGGCTCCTCCCCTCTCTCAAATTTTCCCCACCTTCTTTTGTACCTTGGCCCCTCCCCTCTAGTCTCTATACCCACCCACTTCTCTCCCTCACAGTCAGATCTAAGGACTTGCCTCACTCACTCCAGCTGCACAGGTTGTGAGGGAGGAGAGTGAAAGAGGAGAGACCAGGAGAGATAGAGGAGAATTTTAGCAGCTGCTGGGGAGGGTAAGAGGACAGGAGGAGGTAAAAAAAAAAAAAAAGAGATAGTGTTTAGTTTGTTGTCTTTGAAGGAGAAGAAGGGAGCCAGGGTGTGAAAGAGTGAGGCAGGACAGAGAGTCTTCAGGAGTAGGACTACCCTGCAGTGGGAGGTTCCACCAGGGAGGTTATAGTGATCTACGGCAGCAACCTCTCCTTTCCGCTGGGAGTCAGACCTCCAGGATCCAGAGCCATGGATCCCTCCGTGTCGACCGAGGTCGAGGGGGAGCCCAAGGAGAGGAAGAAGATCCAATTTGCTGTGCCGGCCTCTGCGCCCACCAACCTGGACCCCCGGCAAGTGGAGATGGTGAGCAGGCAGTGGAGAGACTGGGGTTTGACCCAAGGCAAAATGTTTCTGAGGATTATGTTTCAGCTTGTTTTTGTGTTTGTTTTAAATTTGCAGTCTCACAGCTGAATTTGTTATTGACCAATTTCCCCTCTGCCTTGCACATAGTCATTCAAAAGAGGAGTAATCCACCCCTGCAAGGGCAGTGTAGCTGTAAAGTGTTGTATAAGAATATCTTCACTCCCCATCACCTTTTCTGTCTGCTTTGTTTCACTTTTTGACAAGTTCCTCATGCAGGGCTGGGTTTGCTGGGCCTATCTGTCACACATTTTAGAAAGTATGATGACATTTCCCTCTCTCTGTTTCCTCATGAGATTAGTGCCTTGCTTGTCTCATCTCATCTTGACCTCTTCAACAAGGCAACATTGACACGAAAGTCATTATCTTGCGCGTGTAGCCAGTTCACTCTTTTGTAACTCAGCAGCAACAACAAGCCCTTGACATTTTGAGCTGCCACTGTTAATAATTACAGTTTTTTTTGTCTTTGGCTGCTTGTCACTCTCTCTGTGCATGAGTCAATGTTCAATCTCTGAATCTTCTTCTGACTCTCAGCATGGCCTGTGTCATTCAGTGAAATGTTTATGCTCACTTTTGACAAGAAAACTCAGATTTTTTTTTTCTCTTTTTGGCTCAAATGCTGGTGGCTCTTATTTTAGAGCAGGGGAAAGTGGGCCAAAGCAGGAAGCGTTTGGTGCCGAGGTAGATCGAGGCCAATGGCTCATCCCTCCTGAGAGCTCGAGGAGAGAGATGGAGGGACGGGGCGGGAAAAGAGATGTGCTATATGAAGGAAAGCAGAGAGCGAAACACACACAACCTAATCTTTGAGTTCACCTGTCTGAGGTCAGCTCCCTCAGGGACTGTCCTTGTTTCACAGCCAGCATAAAAGAGGCTTTTAATGAATTAGAGTGACCTGTAACCTTGCACCACGTTTCACTTGACATCTCAAAAACGCTGTATCATGATACATGCAAAGATTCGTGGCTGAGGTTCATTTCGTGTCTTGTTTAAACCCCCAAGTACTAGATATCAGCGTTGTTATCCATCTTCACTGTAGTAAACTTTTTTTTAAAGCCACTACAAAAAACTTTCATATTTTGTTGATTTTGGAGGCCCCTGTGGGTGTAATAACCAGAAAATATAATGGCAAAATAAAATTATCTAAACACATATCTCCCCCTGCTTGTTTTCAACATACACTGTAACTTTACCTGGAAAAGTGTAAACACGGGCTCGTTTCATCTGATTTCACAGAGAATTTGACCTGCAGATATTAAGAATAACTATACTGAAACATTTGCTGATGTAGGTTATATACAGGCATCAGCATTAAAGTGACACTGTGTCATAGCCAGTTAAAAACTCCTCGTAGTAGCTTTAACTCAGATTTTGTGCATATACTAGTGTGTTCTCTATACATTCACACTGAAACTGGATTATAAAACAGCAACGTGTCACTTTTCTTAGAATATCACAATATATTGCAATATATTGAACTGTAACCCCTGAAACATGATTGCCAAATTCTTGCCAATATGTAGCCCTACCTGACTGATCATCATATACTTTCACACAGTAACAAGTTTGTTTGTAGATAGTGCAGGAAAGTGTGATAATTGCACTTTTCCAAAGCAAATCTTTTATCTATTGAAGTGTGATTTTCTTGTCTTGCACCACCAGCTTTTAAAACAAGATGGCTCATCTCACTTTCACATCTGAAACACAAATACTGAATCATAGACTAAGCGACTTGCTAAAATGGAAATGTTTTGCAATGCTTCATGAGCTACTCACTTTTACACTTGCCGCCCCCCCCTCCCCGATTCTCTCTATCTCTCATGCCCTGTCATCACGCTCTGATCCCTATCATCTCTTCCAAGAAACCACAGGATATCAATCTACCATATGTGAGCTTCTCCTTCATTTAAAAAAAACGTCTCACTTCCTTCTGTTTTGGGGAGGACCTTATTGCTCAATCACCTTATGGTCAAACTGTGATCAGCTAAATTTAGCTCTCCTGCAGCGGGCCAACCGGCCCTGGTCCTTTACCTTCAGATAGGTTGTGTGTGCTAAAGCTTCTGTGTCAGCTCGGTGCTTCTGTTCGATCGACACCAGGATGTCATGTAGATGTTTCAAGAGCATAAAAAATATAAAGCCTCAGGTTGACTGTTGATGATACTTGAGGAGTAGGTTGTTTGTATGTAAGTGTGTGTGCAGGGGAATGCATGCTGATTGTTACAACAATGCAACAATTGCGCCGAAGGGGGGTATGGGAAACACAAGGACATTCAGGGGAGGATGTGTTTATGTGTGTTTAAGAGCAGATAGCATCTCCCTGAGGCTGATGGGAGTCTCCAGGGACGAGTGGGTGGGCAGGGGTAACAGTTAACGACACTCATTTCATTCCCTTCCCCTCCCACAGCAATTATTGTCGCCCACAAGTCCGTCTTTGTTAACAAGTTGCAATGACGATACCATTCTTCCAAACTTGTTACACAAGCGGTAACTCCTTACTGTTCTTTCCGATGGCATTTAAACCCCAAAACCACTATCGACTGAACTGCCGGGGTCTTGTTACTATGGAGACCAGCTGCACAACTATGTCTCCCCCCCAGTTGGCATCGAAAAGGTCAACTTTAATGGACAGTTCTGCCTGTCTGATGGGTTGTTTACATTGGTGCTGTTACATGTTTGTAGATATGTATGTGTGAACGCTCTTTCATAGGCTGGGTGTTAATGTGAGAGCTGCTTCCATTCCTCCCACTCAGTGGAATATTGCACATTGTTGGAGAAAACAGCAGCTATTTGTCATGCCTCAAAGGTGTAAGATATTCTAACTGGACATTTCTCACCTGTTTGTGAATGTTTACTCTGAAGGAATATGCTGTATTCTAATTTTATGTCTGCAAGGTTGATCACAAGAGGTTACATTAAAAAAAATGCAGATTTTCTTGGTTTTATTAGGCCGAGTTTTGAGACATTTGTTACTTGTATCCTCTGAAGTACATTGAAAGAGAATGGAAATTTGTTTGTGGTGATCGAAGCATTAAAAAATTACAGTCATCATCAAAAGTTTTGTTGAAAAGCATCTCTAAAGGACCACACGTTTTGTAATGTACTGTAGTGTTAATATGCAAAATGGTAGGATCCCAAGTTCCCTTAAATGCCTGACACACTGTGTAAAGTGTTAGTCTGCCAGTTATGCTCAGAAGGTGAAAAATATTTATAATAAGGGATCCTACCTATTAAATTTACTTTTGGAGCCTTTTCCCTTAATTGGACAAGGACTGAAGTGGGGATGCTGCAAGTGAGCTACCAAAAAGAGGCTGTTTAATTCACAAAAATAGCATAAATAATGATTAATATTATATTTTTATAACTTAATTTTATTTGTTTTTTAGCTATAAACATGGTGGGCCAAACTGAATCTTATAGTGAGCCAACTTTGGCCCACAGGCCTCACTTTCAGCAGCCATGGTGTAAGAGAACCTACAGTGGATGTGAAACTTGCAAAAAAATTTAAAATCTATATCTAGAACCTGTGTTTGGTTTGTCCATTCAGGGATACTGTAGAAACAGGGTGGTGCAACAGGTGCATATGAATATTGTATTCCTTTCAGGTACATTCTGGCAAAAGATACCTTTTAATCTTACACACTGGACCTTAAGTTTTCAACTAACAATGTCCAGGTTACTCTGGATGATCCACAGACTTCACTGTGAACTGTCCTCAGGGGAACCTGTGTAGTATCCAAGGCAACTTGGATGTCACTTCAATAAAATTTGGATACAAGTGAAGTTTTCTCACACTCACTTTTTCCAGTTCTTCTAAGAAAATTGAAGTTAGTACAACTTGTTGCTACATCACTGTGTAAGCCTTTCCAAATGAAGGTTTTGTTTCAAGCCCCTGAAGTGCCTACATCCGAATTTTTAAAGAACAGATATGTCAACAAATTTCAACTGTATTGTTTTCCAGTGGCATCTCTCAGTATTACTGTGGTTATGTTCTGTCTTCCTAGTATCTTCTTGAAATCCTCCTAGAAGAAATTAATTTTTAACATGATCATTCTTCACATTGAGAAGCCATGAGCAAAGTTGTGGTTGTCCGCAGTGCCACTCAGAAAGCACATGGCTGTGTTTACCATCCCTGCCCCCACTCCACACACACCCACACACACCAATCCTGCGTGCTTTGCCAGTGATGTAGGGTAATGTGCATAATGGACAGAGATTAGGGTCATGGTGCAGAGGCCGCATCCCTCTCTGATTCCCTCCAAGTCTGCCTCCCTGTGGACTCAACAAGCAGACATCTCTCAGTGTGTCCCCTCTCTCAACTCAGCCTGATCTGGTCTGCTCATGTTGATCCTTTGAATTGACAGGAAACTCACAATATGAAAGGGAATATCAAAGGACAGGAAAGGGCATTAGTCCAAAGCCTTCCAATGGCAAACACTTCACATTAATCTATACTACAGCTAAAGGGGTTATGGAGGGCATGATTTAGGTTCCCCTTACCCGCCCACTCTCCCCACCCTATCCCTCATCCTCCGCAGTCCAGCCTCTGGGTTAAACGTCAAACAGCGACCTTTGATGCAGTGTGTGTTTGTGGGTAAACATTAGCAGTCTGGGGGACTGTCAACATGCACTCCCAGAAAGAACATCTTGTTGGATAGCACAAAGCATGCTGGGACTGGGCAAGAGGGTGCAGTGATCTTTCCCTTGCATGTGGACAGGCAGGAATGTCACTATAGTGGTGTGACTCAGTTTGCCCAATGACGAGATCAGCTTTATGAAAATTAATTTCTGTGTTCCCTTCAAAGTTGCCTGCCCGATGCAGTTTGTTGATGTTTGTAGTGGCAAAAATAAATTGGGAAAGAAATTATTAAAAAAAAAAAAAAAAAAAAGATAAATTGCCTTGCTGGAACCCACAAATTGTAATTACAGTTTGGACAATCAATGGATCTCTGTCTTCTGTAGGTTGCGTATGTGTTCGTTCCTCCCTGTTTTTGACAGCTCAGGCGTTTTGATTAGTTAATGAGTACAGAAACATTTTCATGGCCTGTGTCTGCCGACAGCAGTTTAGCACAAAGTTTCCTTTCACGTTCCTTTTCCACTTGCAGTGCAGTTTCTGTGCCCCAAAGCCTGTTTATTCCATCAAATCATTTGTATTTTATTCTGAAAATCATGTTATAATGATAACATAAACTGTACAGTCTATCATCGTCTGCTGGCTCCTGTGCGCATGGATGTGTGTGATGTGTACACAGTTAAAAAACATAAATATTGAACATGGGTAGAGTGATTTGCTGCTTGATGACACTGTACACAGTGAGCTGAAAATGTGCCATAATGCCCGCTGCCCCTCAGGCATGCACTGGTACTGTGCCTGAACAGAACCTGGTGGAGGTCTGCAATACCACAGCACGCCTTCCTCTTTTAGATTTTCACATTTTTATCAACAATAAAAAAGCAAAAAGACTCCTGCATGCCTGCATACCTGCATACTGCACTTGCAAATTCAAGATTTAACAAGATTTTGGTGCAATGACCTTCAACGAGTTAATATTACAAAACACAACATGAGACTATTTAAATAGTTAGATAATGCCCATGGACCAATCAGGTCGCATTACAGTATTACATCATTCATAGAAACATGCAAAATAAAATCATCATTGCACCACAGGCAGAAAATATACATAAACTCTTGTTCAGAAAAAAAAAATGTTGTTTAGATGCAAAATTATCATATGGAAAAGCTACAAATAAATAATAAATAAATCCATCATGATACCATAGATTTACAATATAGATATAAACAATATACAAACTCATGTCAAAAATAATATTTCATATGTAGATCAAATTGCACATAACTGTCCTAAAGGAAAGCTACTATACTAAGAAGAATATTTAAATTATGTGATTCCAATTTGGTTTGAGCCTCTGTGAAGGAGTTAGAAAAATATATTAAGTGTGAAAAAGTTAATAAAGATGAGACACAATTTTTTCAAATGGACCATATCATAAAATATTCCATTAAGGAGACATATAAGGTAGACAGTATGTCCAAAAATCACAGAAAACATCTCAAAACATCTCTTTTACATTGTAGTCAACACATCCTCTGTCAGTTGTCGGTTGGAGTCATTATCACACTCAGTCACTTGCTTGTCGCTTCAGGAATCATCGTTAATCAAACCAAGTCAGGCTGTCATCAAGGCATGAAGAGAAACAGCCCCCTAATGTGCATTCATTCATCTCTAACTGCACATTTTTTTTATGTCTGTGATGGTGCAGAGAAATCACAGTGCATCTTCATCTCTTAACCCTGGCTATAGCAACAACAGCAGCAATCATATCTGTGATGAGAGGACAGGGAGCGGATTAGAAGGGCAGCAGTGGCCCAGCGGGGAGATAAATGGGGGTGGGGGATAAGGGCTAGACAGGATCTGGAGCTGACTTGTCACCAAATGTCATCAGACATCAGTAGTGTAATTTGTGTCAGGATCTGGACCCTGAGCTGCACCTTTTTTCCCCCTCCTGATTTCACTTTCAGGGTCAGGAACTGTGGTCCCTTTCTCTTACCAAAGACTGATGCAGGCACATTGAGAGGAGCACTGAGGCGTGAATCAAAACAAATGGGATTGGTCTCGATCCCTGTTTCATCAACACAGAGAAGACATGGCATTATGTTATTGCTGCTGTGCCTGTTGTAATCTCTGATTTTCGTCACAGCCGTTGAGACATTCTTTTTCATGTTTATCTGCCTGAACTTAATGAGCTTGCACCGGGGCACGCCAGGTCAACTTCAATATGTTTCAGCGGGGGATGACCCAGAGCAGAAACAAGGCAATGCACAAAAATCAAGAGACACAAAACTAATATTTGGAATGTATGCAATCAGATGATGAAATAAAGGAGAAATCTGTAATATATTTGCTGTGATAATTCATAAAATGACCATGATATGTTGTTATCCTCGGGTTTAACAATAGACTGTGTATTAAATAGGACTCGCTTTTTGAACTGCGGTACATATTGCTCATTTTATTTTGAGCTAACTCAGTGCTAACAAATCTTGGTTACACTCCTAGGTGATGTTGAAATTTTACACTGAAGTGAGTTTATGCATGCCTTTTGCATCCAAGCAATGACCTGTAAGCTGCATAGCAACCATCAACAGTAACCTCTTTTTCATTCATCGCCGGTGGGTGCATATGACGTTGCAGATGAGTAACTATAGCTACTTTGTCCTTTGTTTGTACCTGCCTATTGACCTCTGGAACTGGTCTTTTGTCAGCTGCACAATGTGACACCACTGAATTTGAGTGCATGAACAAGAAAAGGAGAATTATCCAAGTGTTTGCGGGCTGTTGGCCATCGTCTCTGTGAAAGCTTTGATTGGCACCTCCCCTGTTGTCGCCTCGCCCTGTGTGTTGCTCCAGTGTGCGCTGTGGCCTGGCAGGTGGCTTCCTGTCACTCATCAGCCATTGGCACATTATCTCTGTAGTGTTACGATGGTAAACCTTTCTTCCAACAGTCTCTGGAACAACAGGCCAAACAGCTACCAGCAGCTAATTACGTAAATGCTGGGGGGTACATTGTGACAAAGGAGGGGGGAGACAGAGGGAGGCGGGGTGGTTGTTTGAGTATGATATCATTCTGCCGGTGGGTACAGCATAATTACATTTCCTATTTTGGGGTCATTGGAGAGCCCCTCCAGATGCTATCTCTTGCCCATCTGTTTATTCGGTTAGCCAGTGGTGGGGCCAAAGGTCACGTGTTATGTGAATGCTGAGAAGCAACATGCAGCAGCCTCTCAGACTTACGGGAATTTAATGCTGCCGTTTATTTTAATAGGAGTGAGCACACCATACATATCTGATCGACCTCGGACCTCACTGAGCCACAGTTGGGGTTGTAATTTGTCCTTGACCCTCTTTCAAACAGCTGGGAACTTGACAAGCGGGTGTTACTCAGTGAAGCCTCGTTCTAGCTGCCTGTCTGTTAGTGATGACTGGATACAGCCTGAATGTGTCTGACAGAGCTGTTTGCCACATGATAGATCTGATCACTGGCCCTCGGTTGTGTATTTGTCATGCTTATGGAAACATTTTGGCTGCCAGCTTTTTCAGAAGAGTTTCGTTGCAGTGTTGTTGTGTTCTTAAAACACAAAATCTCACAAATCAGATTTCTTAAATTCCAGTCTGAATACGCTCATTAGGTCTGGGCAAAATATATCTACATATC
The DNA here is from genome assembly GCF_056507025.1 of Lutjanus erythropterus. Lineage (NCBI taxonomy): Eukaryota > Metazoa > Chordata > Actinopteri > Lutjaniformes > Lutjanidae > Lutjanus > Lutjanus erythropterus. The sequence continues at coordinate 7,785,365 of NC_139335.1, forward strand.
ACAGGGCTGGGTGATACGGAATATATCAAATGTCACAATATTTTGACCAAATGTCATTATCAATATTGTACCAATACTTTATAGCGGTAACTGTTGGTGATTTCACAAAATGTATAAATAAATAATCATCAGTAATCACCAGTAATGTGGATATAATGACTAAGTGGGTAAAGGGAAATAATAGAATAACCTGGTAAGTAACCATCACCGCCAAAATATTAATATAAAACACTCCGACTGTCACTAATCAGATACGATACAGGCAGCAACAGCTTTATTTTTCGTGTTTTGTCATCTAAATCTGCTAGACCTGTTTTATTTCTAATTAACTACCAAACATTGCACTCTTATTAGCAAGAGTGCCCTGGTAGCTCAGTTGGTCGAGCGTGCTCCCCATGTACAGAGGCTGTGAGTCCTCAGCAGCGGCTGTGGGTTTGATTCCAGTGCTTGTAATCATTCACAGTCATTCAGTTTGAACGTCTAAGAGTTCTTTCTTTTCCCTCTTTTCAAGTGGCTAAAATGTGGTCACAACTTCAGATTTTATTGTTTAATCATTTCGATAATTGTTTCAGTTGTAGGTGACACGGTTCGAGTCCTGCGTGTAACAGATTTTTTTTCTGGCTTTCAACAGAGAAATTTCAGCGTAGTTTCTTAATGAGGGTCCAAAATGATTATGAGCTACTACTGAGCCATCGTAGAGGATGATAAATGTCAAGAATGTATCTGCTCTATATATGATGGGAAAAAAAGCTCATACTGAGGAGGATCACCTTATTGACCTTATTGAACTCATTGCTAGGTATCACTTAGAGAACCACATGGGGTTCTGCCACTCCATTATAAAAAGCTCATTGGAGGGGTGGGCACGGCTCAGAAAAAACAGGTGACTTTTTTTTTAATTGAGCTGCTCTTCAGAGTTCAAAGAGGCTAAAGATCACGACAGCGGAGACAGGGAATAAAACTGCAGCGCAGCACCTCTCACCCTCAGATGGACAGAGCCAAGATGAGCGGCCTCAAGAGGATAGAGAGGGAACTTTTGCATTCAGGAGACGTACCTGAGGTTGTACAGAGGAGACATTTAAAGACATAAAAACTACTTAAAGAAATGCGAAAAAATAAAGGATCACAAACCAAAATTCACTTCACTGTAGACGGCAGAGGTACACCATTCAGAAACACAATTTGAACAGGGAACAAACACCAACACCTCCATAACATTATATTACCAACTTTCTCTCTACGCCTTTTCACAGTGTCTGGTTTTATACGCCAATCTGCATGAACATACACACAACACAACAAAAAAGGGGTGGGGAATTGTCTGCCATTAATCGAGCGAAAAGATCCCTCCTATGATGGTTTAATAGATGAAGTGAAGAAGTATCATTCAACGGCACAATGTTTGGGAGGCACTGTATCTGAACGCAAGTGACACAGGTTAGTACGTCAATCACCTGGCACCAAAACTCTATAACTGAAGTACACTGGCTGAACATTTTGATTGTGTCCTCATTGGCGTACTGTATGCCAGGCACATACATGAGTGATGCTGTGGCATGCGCCTGTGGGCAAATGCCATGACTGCAAATCAATCTTGTACAAATCCATAGCTGTCCATCCGGAGCTGGGTTACAGAGAGCGAGGGTCAGAAAAGCTTCATATGGACCGGAGTGATGCTCCCACCTCTGTTTGAGTGAGCTGACACACACTGCTCAATAGGACGGGCCGATGTAATGCAGTGCTCTTGGACACGGGATGTAAGCTGACAGGGACAGAGAGATCTGAGGTGTGTTTCTCTCTGTATTGTCTTTGTGTTGAGGCCAGATCCACGCAGCCTCCTCCCCTCAAGATGCTTGACTGTTAGCGCTGGTGCGGGGCAGAGTTTTAGAGCCTTTCTGTCTCATCCCACAGAGCCCCCAGAGACTCCTCCGATCTAGTTTACGCTGTCCTACTGCTGCTGCTTTTTATAGGGCCGGCCACAAGAGCACCGGCTTAGAGGACGGTCTCTGGGGAGCAGACCCATATCAGCCGATCTGCACCCAGGCTGCTACACAGGACTGTGCTGAGCCAACACACACATACCTGTGCACATACACACACATGCAAAGTCAACATTTACCAATGACTCATTGTTAAAGTTGACACTGTGTGAACCCCACAGAGAGTGAGGTATTGAAGTCCTTGATACTTGCCTCTAAATGCACTTGACAGACTCAAAAACTCAAAACTAAAAATACAACTTGTTCATAATATTTTTTTTTGCCTTTGAGCTGGCATTATGTTTTATCTTTCATTCTCGTTAACGTGATATCTCAAGAGATCTTTGACAGAATTTCTTGAAACTTCAAACAGAATTAGATTTTGGGCATCAAAGTTCAAGGTCACCACATGCATCCCATTGTTGAGAACACGATATTTCAGGAGCGCCTTGAGGGAGTTTTTCAATTTTGTACAGATGTCCACATGGACTCAAGGATGGACTGATTAGATTTTGGTCAAACCATAAATCCCATTTGCGTAAACACGATATCTCAGGAACGCCTGGGGGGGGATTTCATTACGTCTGACACAAACGTCAACTTGGACTCATGGTGGTTTAAAGAAATCCTCAACATACCAGGAATGTGAAACCATAACACTTAAATAAAAACTTAATAACTTTTAGCTAAACTGTCTGCCATACCACCATACCTTTCAGTGAATCTAAACGTTTCTTTGTCTCCTCTATCTGTCACACAACGCAGAGTCAGCACATTATTAACATTCATCAGCTTGAGATAAACTGATACATCTCTGTTCTTTGCTTGGATCCACCCACCAATGTTTTTTATTGAGACCAAAGCTCTGTATGAGACCTATTGAGGCGCTGCTGCCTCTCGGGGAGGCCTGCAGGCGTGCACCTGTGGAGCCGCCAAAAGGCCACCGCAGCAGCCTACTTAAAGCCCCTCACTGCAAGTCCACAGAAGCCCGACTGATCTTGGTTGCAAAAACAATGACTGCCAGCGATGGAGAGAGTTTGGGAGATTGGGGGCAGGGAGTTTAGAGAAGTAGAGGAGGGAGGGGGAGAGGGATAAACCATAGCGGGAGTAATCTCGCATGCTGTGCCCCAGTGTTGGCGTGAATGAGGAAGTCACATACATATTATGTAACCCGTAGAGAGTGAGGTGGTTTTAAGTCTGGAAAATTACTAGAGTTACTATGTTTGTTTATGTCATACAGCTGCACGTCACTGCCACCATCACTTTATGAGTGTAAATGTACATTAAACATTCCTGTGTTTGCCGCTACAAATACATTTATGTATATTGACTGCTGATGTTTTCATTGACTTGATGTAATTTGTGTACTTTACAACCCGTTTTACAATTTGCCTGGGAGATCATTTCCTGGTTTAGGAGGTCATGTATTGGCATTTCACAGGACCACCATGATGATTGCATGATGTCATTAGCAGGACAGACATTTACGCACACAGACACACACATGTGAGCACTGGTTCAGGTAAACAGATCATCAGATTATGCTTCTCGGTGACCTCAATTATCGCACACAATGATTTCACCTTCCATATATCTCATTGTTCCTGTTTTTATCTCCATCTGAACACACAAGCTGTACAGAAGCTTTGACCACGTTCAGTTTTTTCTTTTGCTTTTCTTTCATACTTTTCACAACAGAAAGTTGCAGATAAAGGTTCGAGCCCTGGGACAGTTCATACATTGTTTTTGAAATTTGTGTTTGATGTGTAGCATCTTCTGATACTTATCAAAAAGAGCAGAACATCTGGATTTATCCAGGGCTGTATTTTTCATAAAAGAGACCAATGGCCCAAACTTTGCCATCATTATGACCAGAATGATGCAATATAACCATACCTACAAAGACAGAAGTACACTGAAGCTCAAGGACAGCTATTTTCTACTGATTAGAAATTTTTGGTAAAAATAAAAAGTGTGAAAGTGTTGTTTTGTGAGCCATAATACAAACATTTGTATGAACTGGAGTTAAGTAGGGCAGTAGCAAGCAGGCCTGTAGCTGACACTGAGGTCATGTCCTCTGTGTTTTTGTTGGTATTCAATTTTTTTTTTTTAATGTTAATGTTAAATTTCTAAAATTACTTGCTGTATGTTGTGTTATTAACAAAGGTTGGGATGCATCACCGTGTGCAACTTGTAAATTATGTTTGTACTATGTATTGTACTAATTTAAAGAATTCTTAGACATTTTAGAAGTAGACATTTTACACAGTTTTTCACTGTTATTCCATGTGTAAATTTTATATTATGGCTTATTATTTGGATGAACTTTTGACCCCCAAACCCACAAAGCATGGCTAGGACTCATGACCTCTAAAATCTCGGCCCTGGTAGCAAGCTGTTGTTTTCATTATTGGTTAATCCGCCGATTATTGTTTAGTCTTCAAAATGTCAGAAAATAGTGAAAAGTACCCATCCATTTCTCACAGTCTGGTTTGTTTTGACCAGTAGTCCAAAATGGAAATATATTCAGTTTGTATCAAACAGAGGAAAGCAGCAGATATTCACAATTTAGGAGCTATCATTTGGAATTCTGGGGCATTTTTGCATGAAAAGTGACATTAATCAAAACAGTTGCACATATTTTTTTTGCCAGCTGAACCATCATGTTGTCCCTTATATCTTCCTCACCATAACATGACAACAGTCCAGTGGTTTTCCCAGTTTAATGGCTTTAATGCCACAGGACTTGAGCATGGGCTTGGTCATGGCAACATCTGGTGTCTGCTCTCTCTTGTGGGTCTCTGTGTGAGCCACCTCAGGCTGCCCTGCTAGGCTGGGAGCAGGTGTCAGGCAGGCAGAGGCAGCAGGGTTCATAGCAGCATGAAGCCCCAGGCCTCCACACCTCGCCAGGGGGAGAGACAGAGAAGGGGGGTTAAAGGAAGCCCTGTGGATGTTCTCCACCAATAATCAGAGAAAGAAAAAGAAAAACACAGACAGGTCAGCAAACAAAATGATAATATTATGACTTTAGTTGTGCTGGTAATAGAGAGGAAAGGGGGAAGAAGTGAGGCTAATGTCACTGTCAAGGAATGAGTGATGATCATGGAAGTAAACAGGATAGAGGAAGCAGAGGATCAAGTGAGATGGAAATGAAAGGTGAATGAAAGAAAGACAGATAGTATGAGGGATCCGGGGCAGACAGGAAATCTGAAAGTTGCGTGACAAGATTAAAATGTGTCCGGTGTCATAAATAAGGGTTAAATCCACGCTCGATTACTCCGTGTTGTTGTGTTTGACAGCGGCAGCTTTCCACCACGCGGCCCAGCAAACCTCTGCTTTGGCAACATGTGCCTCACTGCGATGACGCACAGCACGCTTAACAAGACGGAAGGGAACTGAACACAAACACACGTCTTCATATGGAGCAGTTTTGCACAAAATAGAGCCAGGCTACTTAACTCTCTTCCTGTGATGTTATGTGGTGCCGTAAACAGCAGTGCCCAGGTTCATGTCATGGCCAAGGTTGGCTTGCTCCACAGAGGACACTCATCAATACCTTTCTTGTCTGACCTGCCAAGTCAACTTAGCTGAACTGCTTTTATTCTCAGTGCACTGCGTTTTATCCAACATTTTCCAAGAGGTAGTTTTATGGATGTCCTCCAGAATTATAGGAAAGTGAGTCAAAGCACTGAGGCCTGCATGTAGGTCCTCACACATTCTGCTCGGTGTATTAAAGGTCATTTAAGTGACATACCATGCAAAACTATTGCATATCAAACACTTTTTGCTTGCTTGAAAGGTGATACTGAAACACAAGGTATCCTTCAGTTGTACATAAAAAACTGTACATAAAGGGACACTAAATGGGACATTAAATACATTCTTTTTCAAAATTGTATTTGATGTGAAGCAGAAAAATGTTGATGTTCAGATATTTATTAGAAGGAGCAGGACATCATGTTTCCTCCTGGGCTGTATTTTCCATAAAAGAGAGCAATGACCCAAACTTAAACATCACTTTAACTAAAAAGATGTATCATAACCATACCACAAAAACAGAAGTAAACTAAGGGAAGGTGTTACAATTAGACTAAGCGAGAAATTTGCGGTGAAATAAAATGGAAAATGGGGAAGTGATGTTTTGTATGCTGTGATACAATCATTTGTATGGACTAGACTTAATTAGGCCAGTAGCAAGCAAATGTTTTCATTGCTGATTAATCAGGATTAATACTGTTTAGTCTACAAAAGAAAATAGTGAAAATAGTGAAAAGTTTCAGTCTATTTTTTCACAGTCTTGTTTGTTCTGACCAGTAGCCCAAAGGCTAGTTTCTGAGACTTATGGTTCAAAAATAACTAGTCAAAATCTGAAGTTCACTGCCACCATCTCACCGAATTGAACTAAATTTGGCAGCGCACTCCTGTCCTCAGTGTGAGCTCGACTGGATGAATCATTGTCAAGAAAACTGAAGGATATACATACAGAAAGACAGAGATGCCTTCTTTTATAGTTAGATCAATAGATATATATTTAGAGATAAGCAGCATTTTGGCATTGATTAATGACTTAAATGATTGACAAATTATCAGAATAGTTCTTGATTGATTTTCTGGATCTCTGGAATGCTCCAAACACTATTTTTGCACTATTTTCTACAACTAAACACAACTTCTTCTGTCCATGTCCTGATGCAACTATAACCTAAGAATGTTAATCACCCTCCCTTCAATTCTGCAGAGTTTTCTTTTGATAGGTGAGGGTTTCATACTCAAAATATACATTTTTGGTGCAGTAAAAAATGGTTAGACTCAGTGTCAGTGTTGTTGCCAAGTGAAATGTGTGAGTCCGGTCCCACAGGCAGGGCACAATATTGGTGAGCTTGAGGTGCACAGCTGGGTATTTGTTCCTATAGGACTGAGACTTCACTGTGTACAGTGACATCTACTAGAGGCGAAGTACAGACCTGCAGTCCGTCTGGCCGTCTGTGACCTGGCTTAAGCTTCGAGGGAACGGTGTGTGGCGTTGGAGAGGGAGTGTCTGGACTGACTGCTGGGGCTCATTTAGTCTAAAATCCTCTTTTCCATGGTCCCTCTGTTTGTGAGGGTGTATATGGCCGTACATGGTGAACTCAGGTGATCAAACACACTTACTACGTTGTGTGGTGTGTGAAGAGGTCATTCAGTTCCAATAAATCCTGTATCAAAAGCTTTAACACTCATTAAATGCTGGATAATTTGAAGGCGGAAGAACAGGCATCAATTGAGCTTCTGTTTTACACGGCATGCCTTTCACTGTTCACTGTATCTGTCTATGAAATCAGATCGTTACATAATGGGTCTTCCTCTGCTCCACTGACCGTGGCGTATGCTCTGACCTGACCAGGAATGAGTGCTGAAACTTGCTGTTGGCTGTTGACCCATGAGCCAACAGGGCAGCAGCACTAATGAAGCTGAGGCCCCATCGTGCCCTTCACCAGCATGAACTGTCAACATTTTTTCCGTCTGATTCATATGAAATGGCTTTGTGTTAAGCATTATTAATAATACAGCGTTGGTTCAGTTGAATTATTCATGCAATTAAACTTGCCCTTTATGTTTGTGTGTGTTTGTCTATAGATCCGGCGCAGGAGGCCCACACCTGCCACGCTGTTTAGAGTAGCTGACCAATCATCTCCTGAGGATGATCAGTCCACCCACCAGGTAAAGGTGAAGTCAAAGCAGTTTTCTATAATAAGTGTCGCATCTGTCCTCCACCAGTTTCCTTCCATCAGATCTCTCATAAATTTATCACCCACACAGTACCATTTTAAAGTCTTCCATTTCATTATGTAATGCTTTGTTTCTTTGTTTTGTTTTGTTTTTTTTTATCTAAAGTCTTCCTCGTAATCCTCAGTGTCGTCTCTCATCACAAACTCATCATGTTGTCGGTTCAAAACAGACAAGTTTTTAAAGGAGAAATGGGAATTTTTTCCAGAAATTAAGGAAACGTGCCAAGCTGCACTCTACTGACAATGCTACAGCTGCAGTGTTCTCCTTTAAAATTTCCATTCCAGAAATGCTGTTTTTGTATGCCTGTTTTGTGTTAATTAGAGTTAAAATTAATGCTGAATGTTCACTGAATGAGTCAGTGTCTGTTTATGAGTCATAAGAACTAATTTATAATCTTTTAGAAGTAGTAGATGCTTATGACAGTTAAGTTAAGCAATATATTAATGGTGTCTGGCTGGCAGGCAGTCACTGAACTCAGACTCAAACACTTCTTGACACCCACCAGTGTTAGTTTTTCTCAACTTTTACATGTAACGTTAGACAGTAACTCTCATGTTGTAACATGTCATCCCCATAGCTTTTGTGAGTTACTAAAAACTACATGGGCAGTAAAGTTTGCTAAAATAAACAGGTAATGTTCGGTTGGAACACATTTATTTTAAAACGTGCACCACATATACATTTTAAAACACTTTTAAAACATTGCAATGTGAAACAATGTATGTCCTCTCACTTATTCGGGGTCTATAAAAGCAGGTTGGCTCATGCAAAATAGCATGTTCATTATTTTGCTCCTCCAAACAGCTGAAAACACTAATTTAATTCGCATTAGCTTCCCTGGCTTAGTAATCAGCTCAAGAGGAAAACTTTCTCTAAACTTTACAGTGTAACATTACCGGTGGCTCATCACTGAAAAAACACCAGGTGCTACAAATATCAATATCAAAACCTAACAGACATTATTTTATTCTACCTAACAGTGTAAACCTAAAACCAGGTTCAAAAGCACAGTTTGTACAGACTGTAACACTAGAGGGTTGTTTTCACATTCATCTGCTTTTTGTTTGCTCATCTCATCTGATATTGTACAAGCAGGATTTTGTAACATCACAACCAGTTTTAAGCCAATAATGGTCCAGTACACAAACTACACAAGTCTCTACTGCACTGTCACTGAGAATTAAAGGCACAATATGCAACATTTTCCTAAAGAAAATGAGTAGACTCATAAAAATCCTTTTCAATCATCAGTTATGACCCATCCAAGTGTGTGATGTGTCTCTCCCTGCCAGTATTTCCTTATTTTTCTCAATATTTTGCTGTGCTCAGGACGCTGTAAAACATTGGTATTTGTACACAACAATCAGGTGTCTTTCTGGTGCATTTACGAACATCTCAGACAAATCCTTCTGATTCTACTTTTAACGTTTCAGTGAAATAAGAGACATCTCGTGTCCAGCAGTTAAACTTTTGCGTTTTTAGTCACACATTTTATTCCAGGGAGAATATTTTTTAGTTATAAACCAAGCCAGGGAGTATTTTTAAAGAGAAATTTATGAGTAAAATCAGGGATAATCCTTGTCTGTCTTTGTTTGCAGTGGGTCGTAGGAGAAAACGGAGTGCTCAAGCCAAAACGCGTCAATCCAAATGTGTATCAGCCTCCATCACTCAAAGGTAGGTGTGAGTAGTACTGATACTACAGGTGGTGGTTGCGTGTTGTGATTCATCCTTGTGTTTACGTCCTTTTTGTTCTACCGTGCTTCGCTGCAGTCAATTGCCGCCTTGCTTTTCTTCCTTCATGATAGTGGACAGAGAAAAAAAATGCATGTGACAGATGGGTAGATATGCATTAAAAGCCTTTATTTCCTTTTTTCTGTGCATGCACATGTGTGATATGCATAGGCGTGCATCTATGTGTTTCTGCCCTCAGTGTTCACTCTTCAACAGGCCAGAGTCCGTATATTTGTGTGTGACACATAGAGAGAAAGGGAGAAAGAGAGAGATTAGCGTGTGACAGCTGTGAGACAGTGAGTGTGAGTCTAGGAAAGTCTGGATCATCCAGGATTACAGTTAGTTGTGTATACAGCTGTGGCACACACACACAAAGAGACATGAACACACATATAGGCAGGATAGAAATACATAAACACAAACATGTACTTTCTTTTTTGTCTTTATGCATGTGGCTTCTTATGTGTTGCATGTGGTTGTTAAAGGAGCAAAAATCTACATTTCAGCAGAGCTTGTCAGCAGAGCTTCATTTAATGGGGGATTTCTGGGTGAGTTGCATGCAGAGTGATGACATAATGAGCCAGGAAGCCTCGCTCCTGCATCAGAAATCTGCCCTTCATCAGCTCAGACGTGGAGAGCGAAAGAGAGATGTACCTCAGAATCATTTCTAATTGCATAACCTACCTGGAGCTAGAATAAGTGACCTGCCTCGGTGCCGCATTGTGCATCTGAAGGTGTGAAAGAGTGAAGCCAAGGTGACCCAGAGGAAGTGAGAGGGGGAGTTGAGGTAATATCACAAAAGAGATGAGAGTGTATCGGGAGGGAGGGAGAAGAGTGTGAGTCAGCACTGCCAGGCGAGAGGCGGGCAGTCGAGGAAAGACGAGGGTACAAACAAACAGATGGGAGGACAGGGTGAGAGAAGGGATAGAAAACAACAGCGGAGGCTCCACTGTAAAAATCAGTGTGGGATACCGTTTTCCTGCCTGTCTGTCTGTCAGTGCATGTGTTTAATTGGCTTCCTGCCTAACTGGCATGTATTTAAAAAACCCTGCGAGGCTTGATAAAAACTGACAGTGTTGAAGCGTGGTAAAACCAAAACAACATATCCCTCTATCCTTGTGTTTGTCTCCATGTGTTTGTGTGGCCGTCTCCCGGTGTGTGTTTGTGTGTGCGTGCTGTGTTTACCTGTGTGTAGCCGTGCAGAAGATGGCTGAAGCACACATGCAGAACCTAGGTGTCTACCCCCCTTTGGAAGACCCTTGTGAAGGGGACGAGGATGAGGACCACTGGCAGGGAGAGGAGGGAGAGGACACGTCTCCCACCAAAGCTGCTGGTGAGAGGGAGGCTCTCTGTCAACTGGCTGGGACCAAAACAACAGCAGCAGCAACACTGCGCACAGTGGCAGCGAGGACAACACTGTTGTTGTTGTTTTTTAAGAAAAAATACACCCTGTGGCACTTTAACACTGCTAAAAACAGAACCGATCGCATTGTGCCTTGATTTTCAAGCATGTTTGGCTTGGTGTTTATTTTATCAGCTTAGGACAATTGAAGATACGATAAATGGAATGAATTTCCAACCAAAAGAATTTCAACTTCAATCAGATTTTGATGTCACAAATTAGATTTGGTACTTTTCTTTGACTTTAAAGGTCCAGTGTGTGAGATTTACTGAGATTTATTGGCAGAATACGGCAGAAATGGAATATCATATTCATAAGTTTTCATTAGTGTATAATCACCTGAAAATAAGAATAATTGTGTTTTTGTTACCTTAGAATGAGTCCTTGAAATCTACAGATGGCATAGGCCTTTTCCGTGTTGCACTGCCATGTTTCTACAATAGAACAGAACAGACAAACCAAACACTGGCTCTAGAAATGACCTTTCATGTTCTGCACAACACAGAATGTTAGCAGGTTATTTAAATAAAATCACAATGATATACATTTTTCCATTAAGCCTAATTTATAAATTAGGGTGATTCTGGCCCTTTAACTACCTCAACTCGGTCCACAGGCTGCCAGTCTAATAGGCCTGTCCTACACAAGAGGAAGTGGAAGAGGAAAATGAAACAAGGTGTTTGCAATACGCAAGCTTACCACTAAATCCTACACACTGGTCTTTTAAATCCCCAAAGTCAAGGATTATGAGCATACTAAAAGGTGATATATTCAGTGTAAGAGTATCTAAAGGTGTATTTTTCCTTCAGGTTTGTGTGAATGATTCACTTTACCCTTTTCCTTTATATTTGTCCTGATGGTGTCAGCTTACATTTAACACAGTTTTCCCCATTACAAGAAGCCATCGTTGACAATCCTGCTTAAACACTAGGAAAAACATGTGTCAGTCATGAAAAGTTTCCCAAGATAGATGTGTCAAAATTGTGTTTTTTCGTTACCTTCAAATGGCTGTTTACATCTACAGAGGGCATGGGTCTCTGTGAAACATTCCCAGTTGCAGTTTTAACCTGCTCTTAAATTATTTAGGCACATGTGTGACATAGATCTTTTAAATATAAGAACCCTAGTAGTTCCCAGTAGAACACAGCTGCTCATCTGAGAGGAAAAGTGTCCTCCAGTTTTCAGGGTAATGTAAGCTCTTTTGTGGGCGCGACCAGCAGCACAGGTGAGGCTCTGTGTGAGACAGTGTCACATTAGCCCTCTGTCTCTCGCCCCAAATCTGTCAGAGGGCGAACTGCAGCCGACTAAAGACCTGGACCCAACACCTATACCAGCCGGAGAGGCCAGACAGGATTAATAAGTACAGAGAGCGGGCTGTCTGCTCTGATCCTGATCTGTATTCTTCTCTATTATCAACTCTTCTTCTTTTTCTTGTTTACTGTAGCGCAGAAAACAAAACCTCTTGGCTGAGTTTGAGTCATGTGCTGCAACAAAATATCTGTGCAAATTCGAACTCCAGCAAAACAAAACCAAACAGACACAAATCTCAAGTTGAGGTGAACGTTGCGCATATGGACTCCCTCATTATTTTGTTTTAGGCTGCAAAATTATTGTTTTTTAATCATCATTATATCACCTGAGAACAATGGCATTTCATTAAGAATTATTGCCCTGTCAGCCCAGATGATACCCCCTCGCAATGAATCCCTTTGTGGAAGTCTTGTGAAACACAAAGTACCTCAAATAGGATGTCGAGCGATCCTGATCGGGTTCTTTGATCGCAGTTCATCCGTTCTTTCGGCTCGGCCCGCGTTACCACAGACAGTAGACAAATCAAGGTAAACAAGTTATTTAATCAGGTAGCTGTATAAACCTTTCAACAAACAGTCTCCTAAGTCTCATCCGGTGTGTTTTTGAATTTCTGCAGTGGGTTGAAATTGTTGACATACGTACTTCTCTGACAATGACGCTACAACCGTGGTGTCCTCCTTTGAAATTAGACAAGAAGAGTTCGAACTGATGACTGACTTTTCGGGATGACGGGCTAAGTTTTACCTTGACATACAATTTACAGTTATAAACAGCTGATCAAATAGGGTAAAACCCTATTTAATATACCTTCTGTGGTTGAAGTTAGTTGTTTCCTGTCACCTTCTTCTCCCAAGGAAGCTCAGACAGGCTGCAGGAACATTTCAGGAGTGCAAGACAAGCAACGACAAATCCAACACTGTCAGCTGATCAGCTGTTTATAACCGTTAATTGTCTGTCAATGTAAAGCTAAGCCTGTTATCCTGAAAACAAAAGCCCACTGCTCTGAAAGTTCATTCTGGAGTTGAATTCAGTGTCTGCCTTACTGCCTGTTAAACTCCATTAACATATTGTTCAGTTTAACCATTATAAACATCTACTCCGTCTACAAAATTATTATTAACTTTATTAAGATTATTATTATTATTAAAGTTACAGTACATTGATATCAATGGTCACGACCTCTTTTGACTGTCTTTGTCTCCTCAGATCACCATGAGACGGCGACCACTGAGCAGTCAGACAAGTTTTCCACCGTGAGAGAGACGGCCAAGCAGATCGAAGCAGCACAGGAGGAAGAGGAAGAGGAAGATGACGAGGAAGGAGGCAAAATCAAGGAAACGACAGAGGAGAACAGCCGGGGGAGTAACTGAGTCAGAGAGAGAGCAGGGAAGACGTTTGGAGGGGAAGAACTGGGGAGAGTGAAGGTGTTTTTTGTGAAATGGTTAAAATCTGAAGAACTCAGGGTGTGCTGTTAATGTGTGGAGACTGAATGCACAGGGGAGGGTGCGAGCTGTGGGTTCGACTGAATGAAAGATAACTTCCATGAAATCAAACATGTGATTGAGCAAAGGTTTCTGTACTGCTTCACCTCTCAAGGTGGCTAAAAGAAAGGACAGAGAGGGAGTTTGTGCGTTAGGGGTCAGCCCTTATGAGCAGGTGATGAATGATCTACTGACAGAGCAGACTACAGACGCCACTTTGGCCCTAATGTCCCTTTGATTATAATGAGAGTGGAGGGGCCAAGGTCATCATGACCAAATACCCTTTAAGACCTATCCTCCCTCTACCTTAATGCTTCTGCACAGAGCTAAATGTTCCTTTGAAGGGGGTGATAACTACCACGATAATAACAAAATAAACTCTCTCGGGCACATTTTAAACAAAGACTCTTATATGACCCTTTCAAAAGTACTTGAAAGTCTTTAAATGTGTGTGGTTTGTGTTTCACTTCATTTTCAAACGGCATACTTCACAATGTTCAGCCCTGTTATTAAATGTGCATGTACTGCCATCTTGTGGTTGAAATTGGAACGACAGGTTAAAGTGATACTCCAACCCAACACCTACATTGTATCAAGCGGGCTACTTAAAGTTATAATCTGTAATATTTTCATGGAATGAAAATCAGTTTTAGTGCTATTTATGGTTGACATTTGCCAGTCAAATTATTCACATTGTGTTACTGTCTCTCTCTATGGTAATTCTCAGTGTTAGTGGCGGAGTCCGCCATCATGGGAAACTTTTTTAACTTAACCTTGTTGGTAAAATTAATACTTTTCACTCTTTTAATCAATCAGGCTGGATTCTTATGGATTATAACTTTAATGGAGAATTCTGTAATATATTTATCATAATAAATCATTAAAAAATTACCATGACGTGTTATTTGAAATTAAGGAAGCATGCTAAATTGAAATGCTCACTACTCTGACAGCAATGCTACAGCTGCAGCGTCCTCCTTTGAAATGTCCTTTCTGGGCCAGAACAACTCTTTGAATGACTATTTCACATTAATTAGACTTCACATTAATGCAGGATAATAATGTTTTAGAAGGAACAGTTCAATTGAGCAATATGTTAATGGAGTCCGGCAAGGCAGTGAGACAAGCAGCCACTGAACTCAACAACTCACTTTAACCACAGTGTGTGTAATAAAAAGGATTTTAAAAATGTAATATACCATCTATGGCTCCAGCTCACTATTTGGACTGCAGAACTCATTTTTGGACATGTGCGTTTGTTACATATTGCTCCTTTAAAGCAATATTATTTGGGATTTTTTTGTGGTTTTGGTACCTTCTTGAATCAGTTCACTTGTATACCACTGTTTTAAATATGGCTGCACACATGCATTTGTTATGATTATATTATTTATGACCAAAAACTAGCAAGTCGACAACTTTGCTAACACGGCCAAACATCGAGCAACAACACAGGACATATTATTAGCTTTTCCAACAGCAAGAAGACCAGCTTGGCGTCTGTCTTGCAGCCTTTTCTTTCATTGAGCTTTTGCCAATGATTAACAGCCAGTCCGACATTTATTCTTGTCTCTTGCATTTTGCTCGGTCACTCTCTCTTTTATCTCTTTGCCTCTGCCATGATGTCTTTTCATGCTTTCACCCAAATCAGTGACGTATTTGGTGGCGTGCGACATAGTGCCGTAAAAGAATTAGGCACTGAGATTGTACCCAGTAACCCAAGTTGCAACATGCAAGAGCGGGCTTTTGGCACGCAGAGTGGGCATGAAAGAGAGAGGCAAAGTCCATCTACTTCTGGCATGCTCCATGGCACCTAACTTCAGATAAAGTATGAGCAGAAATATGGCAAATATCACGTGTGTAATTTGTGGTACAAATCAAACAGGATCAAAAAATATGTGTCTCACCATTGACCACCATTCATATTTTTTCCAAAGAAAGGTCCCATGAAGGTCCACAGTGATTTGAAGCTGTTACTTTAAGGTAAAGTTGTTGGATAACGTGGCTTTAATCTCTTGAAAGATTTTTATCTGTAAACAGCACGATTTGTTCCAATATTGACAACTTTCAAAGGCCTAAAAAAAAAAAGTAGAAAAAGGTCCATAGAAACTTTTCAGACTATTTTTTTCTGTTATATTCTACTTCTATGCTGCCTGCTATATGCAAAGTAACATTTTCCAAAAAGTCAGAGCCAGTGCGCCTTTAATAAAATGACAGCTACTGAAAACATCTGGGGTGGAGTATCACTTTATTTATGACTCAATAACAATAACCAAAATGTTTGTCTGTAGTTGTGTTAAATTCTTGGGGCAAGTGAGTGTATGTGTGTGGTTATTTGATACTACACTTTTTCATATTTGAGTATACCTAAAATTAATCTTTAAAGGGCAAAGCTACCTCTAATTTGTCTGAAATACAGAACCCAACCGTTGCCTCCACGCATCTCGCATTTGAACTTGACTCATTGTGAACTGACCTTGTTAAAAAAAAATAATAATTTGAAGTATTTTCCAATGCTGTTGTTGACTCACTTGGGATTTCTTAGTGCTCTCAGATTCCCTTTTGTATGTTAACGCTGTTCTTTATAATCTTTAAAATTGTTTGCTCATGATTTGTATGTCATGTATCTGTTGTAAGAGCTATTTTTCTAATCTAACGTCCAGTGTGTGAGTAGCTCGGTTCTGTCCTGTTTCTACTGTATAAATCTGCATAAAGTAAGCAGCACGGAAAGACTAAAAGTTGTTATATGACTGACATTTGAGCAAAACGGTCACTGCACAGACTTTATGTGGTCTTTTTTTTACAGGAGATATCCACTTGGTCTCTATTTTCTTGGCATCAACAACAACTTTTAAATGTTTTTAGTCAGCATCTATCTAATTTAATTTCCAGTTTAACTGAAGATTCAGAAAGTTTCTAGTTGTGCCACAGGATGATGATGATAAAGTCTAGCTGTTTGTATCATCCGGGCTGCAGTTTGTATATAAAAACTGTGCGAAACTTTTTTAACCTCTGACCTGCCCGAGTTGTGGGGTGACTGGATGAGCAGGTGGTGTGTGTTGACGCTCTGCAGCCAATGCTGTCCTCCCTCCTTTGCTCTCTGTCCACCTCCTCTGTCTCCTCCCGGGTCAGAAGAAGACAACCAATGGAAAGTCATGTATGAACTTTTATGCTTATTCTGTCTTTATTTTTATTTTATTCTCTTGTTTCTCAATGTGATGTGGTTGTTTTAAAGTGAACAACAATATGATATCAAAATAAACATTTTTCCCTTTTCTCCTTTAAACTGTTCTGTATTGTGTGCGTGTGTGTGTGAAATTTGAATTCATCCAAGGAAAAGTGGATTTTCATACCTCTTTTCAGTCTCTGTCAGTCTCAGTCTTCATAAAGCACAGATGTATAAGGAAGCACTGTTTTTTTTTTTTTTTTTGTTTTTTTAAATAAAATATTCAGTTAGTCACTTGGTTTTATCTCAACTTCATTCTCATGTGAAATCAGAAAAAAAGCCTTGCTGGTGCAAAATAAACCAGAAAGTAGTTACAAGCAATCTGCACATCATCATTATTATTATTATTTGACCGATGTAGATACAGGTAAACTCACGTGAAATTATTTTATTAGTTATAGTGCAAGCAATAAAGTAATAGTAATAAAAGTAGTTTGAAGGATTTTTAGACTTTTTTTTTTTTTTTTTTAGATTTTTAGACAATTCTGTTTTCTAACGAAACCGGAAGTACGATGCAGGTTATTCTCTTGAATTGTTTGACAGCGCTGGCGGTGATCCCGTGTTTATATTTTAATTATATTTTATTTTTTGTGACATGTGAATTTTACGTCCTTCTTCAGCTTCGAAATGCCGACGGTGTTTCGAGTAGTCTGTTTTGTATTCTCATAAAACGGGGTTTATGTACACTTCTGTGATTCTGTGTATTTTGAAAGTTTAATTTGAACGGCATTACCGGAAGTCACTGTGCGACAGTTTTGTATCTGCCTTTACACTCGGTAACGTTAATGGTCAGCATGAGTCACGAAATGCAATTAGCTGTATTTGTGGTTTATAAAAGTTTTATTTGAAAGTCCCTGTCATGATATTGAAATCAACATGTGTTCATAAACACCGCTCAAAGTAGGAGACTGCAGCAGTTTGACTATATAGGTTAACGGCAATTAGAAATTAAGTTTTTGATTAGTCCATTTCATTTTGTGCATATAGATTTTTCCAAAATAAATAAATAAATAAATAATTCGTTTAAAAAGATAACTTATAACAACACACAAAATTAAATATATTATAAGTTGACATTTGCAGTAGCAATGTAATGTGATTAATATGGCGAGAACCAATGATTTTGAAAAAATAAATTGATGTATTGTTCTGCTTCATAGGCAATGTCATTTTTCCCCGAGTAAATTGTGACTTTTAATTTGGTCTGAAATAGTGTTGATTTATTATTTTTATTGCTTCCATTCAAGAAGTATTAAAAACATGTAGAGGTGTGGTTGCGGCCTGTGACCACTGGAGGGAACCAAAACACTCGTGAATATTTGTGACAACAATCAAATTCAGGAACGTCATCTCAGAGTTAAAAGCTTATTAAGACACCCGGTTACTACTTTCAAAAATAAGACGCCCAAACTCGAGCCAAGCGCAGATACGCGCCGTGATTGTGGTCATGTGACGTTTAGTCAGTAACACATCTTGCCGCGACATTTCATCTTTGGAAGCTCAGGCCGGAAGACTGCGAGGCGATGATGATGCGGTAAATCAAGTGAGTTTAATGCTTTTAAATTTGTGTTTTTATGAGATTTAAATGTGGGGTTAAGATATTTTCTTTTCTTTTTTTTCATGTTGTTACTTGTTGCAGCTGTTCACCCGGAACATGATGTGTGTGTGTGTGATTTTTCTTCATGGTGTAACAGTTAGCAAGTGAGAGTAACTTGCTTACAAACGAAGGTAAGTTAGCCGGTGTAAGCTAACTGGAGTGGCTAACATCAGCGGTTAGTTCGTTTGCTAATCTTCATTTGACCAGTGCCTGTTTACAAGAGTTAACTGTGAGAGTGCAGCAGCGATCCTGGTGATTATTTTCTGCCTGTCTTGTTTTGTTTTTTAACACTGGTTGACAGGAGAAAGTTAGCTTGCTAGCTTGTCACACAGATCCTGAAGTACCGTGAGACAGTTGTTTAGCAGAAGTGAGGGGCGGGGGAGTCATGGGGTCTGAAATTAATAAAACTAATTTTAATATGAATTTTAAAATCCTTTAAAGATGCGCTGTTTTGACGTTGATGAATGCATTTTCCTAGGCAACTAGACGACTCATGATACTTGTTTACTTCTACAAATAGCTGAAGACAAGTGAAACTCAGTCACCGTTGGCTGACCGTGATTCACGGTTTAACAATGGCCCAATGGTCAAACTTGTTTTCCCTCTTTACAAGCAATTATTCTGCCGGAAATATAATGTCAGAGTGTAATCAGCCTTTATTATCTGTTCTCGTACTGAAATACACAGGTAATTAAATGTGCATTTTAATTAGTACGCTGTATACCTAAATCTGAGTCTTACATAACATCAATCATCATTCTGCATCATGTTGCAGCAGCACAAGATGTTTGTCTCCACAGAAGATACACAACAATCTGTGCAGTGCAGGGTGTAGCCTCAGTGTGATGAAGTTGGTTGTGTTATGATAACATCTCTAGAGACATGAGCTGTAATGTAACATTAGTAGAGGACTGTTGTCAAAAAAAAGAACCTGTTTAGACTGTGGTTATTTATATTTAGAGGAAATAAGCAAACTGTGATGCCTTTAATAAATGGATGCAGTAATGCAACAGTTGTGAGAGTCTGAGCCGATACTGATATCAGTGTTTAAAGAAACAATTTGACTGAGAACTATGGCTAGACAATTTTCAGTTAACAAAAACTGTGCAATTTTCAAATTGCAGGAAGGGCGATATGTGTGTCGAAATACAGTTTTGAATTAAATATTGTCATGCATGTGTCTGCAGAGACATCCTGGCCTACACATCATATTCTACAAACTTAATTTGTACAAATCCCTGCAAAAATCCCATCATAATCAGTTTAATGTTTTTCAGTGAAAATGAGAATAATAATGTAAAAATGATCATTGCCTCTAATGTCGCAAATCATATCACAGTTGCAATATCAGGGAAACTGATTGCAGTTACATATTTTTTCATAATCATTCAACCCTACTGATAGCTGGTGCTATTTTCTTTTGTTTGGTTGTGTTTTGTTGTTGTGGTTGTTCATTTTGTTGTATTGGTAGTTATTCCCCCTTTTCTGCCAGGGATTGAAAGAAATCTTCATTAGAAAAAAAAACACAGCACCTGTTGCTCTCTTGTGTCATACCAGAGTTGCATTAATACAGCGGTTTCATATCAGAAATAGCAGCTGGGTATGTTAGCTGCTGTGCAACACAACATTTAGTGAGTGCAAAATTTGTGCGACATAACAGATAAACATCAGTCACTTCCATCTTTGAATGTCATCTTGTTTTGCGGTTGCAGTGAACAATGCAAATGTCAGCAGATAAATCAGTGCATCCTTACAGAAGCTGTTTACATAGAAAACTTTTTTTTTTTTTTTTTTTTTTTTACAATGAAGTAGCATCAAACTGTATTTTTGTCTCATTAACCTGAAGAAATGGCCTGTGGAGAGGTGAGGAGAGTCACGAGACTCCATGCAGAGCAGCTAGAGTAGTAAAGGATATTTCTCCTCAGCTGTTTTTATTGCAGTTGAGCACACAATGTGCAGACTGGTGAAAACAAAGCTATAACTCCTCTCTAGCATAAAATGTTTTTTTTTTTTTTTTTGTTTTTTTAACCGGGATAGCTCTGAATAATTCTGATCAAGATTAAAAGTTTTGAAATACTGGCCCCAGGACACTATTTGGGGTTAATAGCCCCAAATAGCTGCCTGATGCAGTACTTGTATTAAAAAAGACAATACAGTCTTCCTCTTTCAGAACCAAAAAAAAAAGAACTACTAAATATTACAAGTATAGTCCACCAACTTTCTTTCTTGTTGCAGGGGGAGTTTCCTGTCTCACCGCAGGAATGCCGGGTGGAGACTATGGGGAGCTCGGGGGGAGCCTCCCTGCCATCGCCTCCTTGAACGCCTCCTACTCTACGTCGCTGTCCATCCCGTCCCCATACCTGTTTGTGCCGCCGGCGGAGCGCAAGGCCATCTCTGACGTCCGCCGCACCTTCTGTCTCTTTGTGACGTTCGACCTGCTCTTCATCTCCCTCCTGTGGATTATCGAGCTGAATGTGAGTTTTCACTGACGTCCGACACACAGAAGATGTTTTGGGTTTTGTTTGGTTCTGTTCGCTGTGCAGCAGCAGTGAGTTTGACTCTCTGTTCTCCTGCAGATCTCCAGTTCGATCAAGGACAGCTTAGAGACTGAGGTCATCCATTATAACTTCAGGTCTTCCTTCTTTGACATCTTTGTAAGTGGATCAGTCCAAGTCTGTGTACATTTAATGTGATTTCAAGGTGGAATAATGGCAGTGCATTGGTGTGCTCTGAAAGCTTTGACCTCTCAGTGACCACTTGAGTGGGGTTGTATGAGTTATTTATCCACAGTCGATGGTGGTCAGCAAGCCCTCAGTTCTCAGCAGCAAGAATACAGGATCAGCAATATTAAGACAATATTAGTTTAAATCTGGACTATATGTGGCAATATCGCAATTGCATTATTAGTCAAAATAATTGCAATTAAATAATTTTTCAAAACCATTCAGCCCTAATTCCTGCTTGGTCACGATGTTAGTTAGAAGACCATCTACTGTAGGTAATGCACTGACAATGAATTAATACCTCATATGACCCTGAATTTAAAAAAAAATCTGAAATATCCCTTTAAACCTGGTCTTGTAGTTCATTCTAGTTCTCTTTTTCCAGGCTTATATTGTTATATAACCTGATTTATAGTATCTGAATGAGCTGTCAAGGTCAGTCACATGTCTGCATTTATTGACTCAGGAGGAGAAAATGTTGGCCTAAGTCAACACGTCTGCAACACATGATAACAGTAAATGCTTGAGGACGTTTTCCTTTTTTTGTTCCTTCCTCCTTGTCACAGCTCCTCGCTGTGTTTCGCTTCCTGTGTCTACAAGTGGGTTACGCTGCTTTTCGGTTGAGGCACTGGTGGGTTATTGCGGTAAGCGAGTCACAGTCCAACGCACACGCTGATGAAATACCGTAAAATCTCTTTATTTATTAGTAGATGCGTAAAAAGAATCCTAACGCAAATCTAAATCCTCCGTCCTCCACAGGTTACCACTCTAGTGACCAGCGTCTTCCTCGTGGTCAAGGTCATCATATCTAATGTGAGTGCTCCTCCACCCCTCTACCACCTCTGTACTTTCACAGTTTTGTGTGTGTGGGTGGTGCAAATATATCAGTCAAAACCACAGAAGCCTTTTGACTTGTGAATTTGTGGCGGTTAATTGCTGTCTGACCAGATGACTAGCTGTTTGATGATTTCACTGTTTAATGCAACACAGACGATGAATGACATTTTCTCATCTGTCAATTGTCAGACAGTTTTACAGCTCTCTGTGCTTTTGATGACGGGGAAGTAAATTAACATGAGATGCAAGCGCCGCTTCTGTTCTGGAAGTTGTTAAGTACTTTTGATACCCTGCAGCTTCTAGATGACACGTTTTCTGTCTCTGCACAGCTTCTGTCTCAGAATGCCTTCGGCTACGTGTTACCTATCACTTCATTTGTGGTGGCCTGGCTGGAGACCTGGTTCCTCGACTTCAAGGTTCTCACTCAGGAGGCCGACGACGAGAGAGGTGCGAGAAACATTCCTGACGTTTGAACACGACTCGACAAAAATGTGCTCTTCTTTTCCAACCGTTTTTCTCTGTCTTTGATCGCAGCCTACCTAGCGTCGGTGAATGCAGCCTGCGAACGAGCCCCCATGATCTACCCCCGAGCTGTCTCAGACGGACAGTTCTACTCTCCACCTGAATCTGTGGCAGGTGACGTCTGCTTGTCTGTCATAGATCTGTTCTTGTTTAATCAGCCTCAACTACCGTCTGTGCCTGTACCTCAAGAGTTCACAGTACAGGATTTCAGCCCTGATTGTCCACCCAATAACAGATTTTGGAGATTGCAGGATGGTTGCAGAGATTGGAGAGCTTGCAGGATAATTATAGCAATAAATTATCCTGCTATTTTTTTTTCTTTTTCCTAGTGTGTTTTAAAATGAAAAAAAAAAAAATTAAGGAACTCAGAGACTGTTCTGGCAAAAACTTTTTTCACCTTGTCTCTCAGGGATTCTGTATAAATAACTAATGTTATATTATTTTGCACAACAGACACTTCATATCCAAGACATTAGTTGGTCTGGGTCTGTGAGACAGTAACATGTCACACGCTGATGCTTTAGTATAAATAAACCTAATGCCACTTCCTCTTGACAGAACTTGTTAAGTGTTACGCTTCTGTTGCTGATCAGTCATGTGTGATGAAAAATCTCAATTATACAAAGCAGACAGTTGCATAGTGTGAATGTTGCAGCTATGTGACAACTTTTCAACAAATTCACGTTTCAAAATTTGAGCCACGATTTGAGTTTTGTCTTTTAACTTGTGTGTGCAGGTTCTGAAGAGGATCTGGATGAGGAGGGTCTTGGTCGCAGAGCTGTCACTGCACAGGTACCTTCATCACTGTGACTGCGAGTCTTTATACTCCGCTCTACTCCTCAGCCAGACATAACTGATGATTTTCTGCTTTCTCTCTCTTTCCTCCTCTCACTCTTGTTCCAGGAGAAGGAGTATGTCAGACAAGGTCGCGAGGCCATGTCTGTGGTAGAACAAATCCTCTCCCAGGAGGACAACTGGAAATTTGAGAAAAACAATGTGAGTGTGTGATTTGGCTTCAGTGTATTTGATTTAACCAATAGAGAGGTGTCTTGTCTGTCAGGTTAAGGACACCTTAGCTTTCAGTAACTTCTTGATGCTTGTGCACAACCTGTGTTTGACAACCTGTGATTGATTGATTTTAACCGATCAACCAAATGTTTTTAAGGGATTTTTTTAGGGTATAGTATTTGCATCTGTATTGGAGAGGAAGTGCCGAATCATTCATGATAATATTTTTATTTTTTATGATAAAAAAAAAAACATGCTGTAATAATGGCAGTTTTACAGCTTGACAGAATGACATACTGTTACACACAGCGACAACGGGCGTGGCTGAAAGTAACAGTAACATGGCTACCGACTCCACGGTGGAGAAGTCGTTTCCAAAAAGGGAAGCACTTGAAGTGGCGCGGAAGTGGTTTGATTACAAAGACCAGGAGCCGTATTCATAGTCAGTCTGAGAACGTTCTCACAGAACCCAGAAACTTTTATCTTAGTGAGGAGGTGTGGTTGACCAGGTTGCTAGGTAAGACGCATTCTTTTAAATAGTGTGATTGTCTGATCCAAAAAAGAAAGGAAGAAAGAAATGGGACTGGCACTTGACCCATGGTATAACTATTTTATATAAAGAATATCTCCTCGTCTGCAAAATGTTTGAAAACACAGACCTGCTTGTTCAGCAGCCTTTTCACATGCTGATAGTTGTTATATTTATTCTCCTACATATATTTGTCATGCTGGTAATTTCAGTTCTTAATCTATTTGATATTAACGAGGTGTGTGGGACATGCAGTGGAAATGATTTGCCAAATATTTTAGCCTTGCAGTCACATTCATTTCTGCTGTTATTGCATTGGGTGGGAAATTTATCTGTCTTTGTTGGGCTTTATTTTCTTTACTAAAAGGATTTTGTAACATTGTTAGGAAAAGTGCTATATATATATTAGCATTATTATGTGAGCACATCTCTAATGAGATCGACCACAAACATTATCCCTGCATGATCTAATCTGTAGTATATTATTAAAGTGTAGAGACTGTTTCTTTCATCTTTTTGTCCTTCCGCTATTTTCTGAAACTTTTAGAGCTCTTCAGAGTCCTCCTCCCTGTTCCCAACAGTTTTCACAATTGTTTCTTTTTTTAGGGGCTAAGATGCTTTATGAATTACTAGAATCTAGTCTTAACTGCTCGGGAAATTCCTAGAAAACATAATTCTAAAAAACTTTCTTAGAATTTCATCACGAGGAGCAACTCTTTGTTACTGACTAACAAACTGATATCACCACCTCAAGCAAAGGCACCGGGGAGAGCACGAGGAGAGACAAAAAATATGCAAGAAGAACTCAGTAGCTGTTGTGAGATCTAAACCAAAAATGTTTTGGGGTATTTGTCATATTGTCAAGTATATTGTTATCACAGAAATATCTTATCATGACATTATTTGAGGGCCAAACCAAAGGGTCCAGTGAGCCACAGGACACTGTCTGGGAACCACTGAGCTGAAGCAGCATTGTTTGTTTAGGTTATGTTGAAAAAAAAAATTACTATCCTGTTAAACCCTCATGGGTCTCGTTTAGTAGCTTGTTGGGGCAGATTTCTCTACTTCAAGTGCAGTTCTTTGCTAATATGAAGAGGAGTTAGATATCTGTTTGCCTGTAAACACGAAAATGAAACCAAAATATTTTAGCGATGTGTAACAAGATCCAACATGAAAAAAAATCTTGCCGTACCACATAGTTCACAGCAGGGATGGTTTCAGTTTATTTATAGGTCAACTTATGTATTTCTGAATCTGAAGTTTTTAATTTCAAATAGTTAAATAGTTGATCACCAATAAAATAATTCTGATCAAGTGACTATTCTCTTACTGTAGTTTTCCTCAGATACACTGAGATGAAAGTGAAGCATGATGATACTGACTGTACTTTGTTTTCTCGTCAGGACATCGGAGACTCTGTCTACACCCTGGAGATTCCCTTCCATGGAAAGACTTTCATTCTCAAGGTACAGCAGCCCTTTGTGTATTCATTGTGAAACTTCAAACCATACAATAGTGATCCAAATGAAACATGCCGAGACCCTCATTTCCTCATCATGCGTTTAGACACGTCTCATGATAACTGACGTTTGAGCCGTATCACATGAATTTCCCCAAATTTGTAAATTTTTCAATCTGTTCACTCCCATATTCAGTCTCAGTGTATTCTCAACCTTTGAAGGGCGTAGTGATGAAATATGTGAGACTAATGGGGTGTTAAACTAAGTCATACATTAAAGAGACTCCCTAGTGCCGTTCCTCTAGCTTCAGAGTGACTGAAGTCACATTTTAGCGTTTGTAACTTAATACAAACAGAAGTCTATTCACTGGAAATCTTTTTTGCTCTGTTTTTCGAGGATTTGCAGTTATGAGCTGTGGAGTTGTTACTGTAAATGATAAACAAGGCCTGGCCACAACCTTTTTACTTTTAGACTAACATAATAGGCACCTTAACTTACACAAATATTAACAAGAGAGAAAACAATTTTTTTACACTTCTCCTTAATTTATAATGAACCTGCCCTGTGTTGGTTTTACGCACTTGTGCAATATATGATGTTCCACTTCTTCGATAAAATGAGTCAGAAACTGCTGTACTTCTGCTGCACTGAACCCCCACTATTCATTAATATGACTGTGCCTGAAGATTCAGCACTACAGTAATAAAAAAGTAGTCTCCTCAAAGTTTACAACAAACTGCCTAAAACAAGCCAACTAGATGCAGCAGCAAAAGTGCAGTAATTTAATTTGCAAAGTAATTTGTAAAGCTGTAATGTTTTTTTTTAACAGTAAATAGTGAGGTAATCCATTTCATATGTTATATTTGTTTAATAAATATGCAAATGCAAATTAGATGGTGATCTGCATGAAAAATAAAGAAAAAGAAAAAATGGCTATAATAATTATCTGCTTAGTGATTCATTTGACCTGGACAGATGTGATCGCTATAAGAGTTTTCCAGTGTAGCATGAAACCGATGACGTGCACGTTCATTATACTGAAACAAAAGTTGTAAAAGCATTGCTGCAAAGTGCTGCAAAGTTTAGCTTTTATAGCATCAACAAATACATTTATTTAAATGCCATTTTTATTTTGTGTCACCGGTCTGTTACTGACAGTGGAATCATCATCTTTCCCTCACCTTTCAGCCAATCACAGTCCCTGTCACACTACTACCAGTTTTTTAAGACAGTTAGTTTCTTTCAGCTGAAGCAGGAACAAAACAATCCCAAAGTAACTGTAAAGCAGTCAGTAAGATTCTGCTACAAATAAACACAGGAAGACAGTTACTGACCTCTCATTTTACAAGCTGCCACCTTCCTGCTGAGCTGACAGGTGAGGCAGGTTTGTGCATCTCTATTTTCACTTAAAAGTTAAGCATCAGTTATAACAGAGGTTATCTGGTTAATATAGAGGTGCATCCGCAGTGTGTTGACTCTAAAAGTGTTCCTCAAAGACAGACACACGACTCTGTGAGGAGCATAACACACACAGCGTTTTATTCTGGAGCTAGCTAGTTAGCTGGGACAGGCTGAGGGCATGTGATTGGCTGAAAGGTAAGGGCGCAGTGAAAACTCTACTGTCATAAAAAGTGATATCATGAAATAAAAAGATAATAAGTAAACAAAAATGTTAAAATATATGTATGGACAAGCATGATATGACATAATCATCACTTATAACCCACTGGAAATGTGTGGTGGTGTCTATATCTGCAGAAACGCTGACCTCTGTCTGTATTTCCTAATTTTTTCTCATATATACATGTATAAACCACAGTATTGTGTAAGTGTGGAAATTACTGTCTCAAGATCATCTGTGCAAACAATTGTCCGGGAGTCCATTATGTCTTATGATGCAGAAGGAAACAACATGATTGGATTTTCCAGCAGGGGGATGATTATAAACGGCCATGACTGCTGGTTTTGACATCATCTATACAGGATACAATTGGTTTTTGGCATCCCATAACACAAACCAGTGCCTGGGGAGATCATATGAATGACAAAGAAAAGAACAGAACAGAAAAAGTGGCTAGTTTTATTTCAGTTCAGACAGACACGGTGAAAATAGGCTGGATAGCTGAGAAAATGTCTATATATTTTGTCAGTTTTTTTGATATTCTCCACACTCTTTTGTTTCTCGCGCATGCTGTGTATTCTTACCATTATTCTGAAATAATGGCACATTTCTTGTAGACTTGACTCACAGCTGTTCGCATACTTGTTTTTGAAGTGCGTTGTTATTTTTGTTCAGGCCTTTATGCAGTGTCCAGCTGAGCTCGTGTATCAGGAGGTGATTCTGCAGCCAGAGAAGATGGTCCAGTGGAACAAAACCGTTTCCGCCTGCCAGGTGACGACTTTGACTCTCTTTTATGTCCTTTTGAACATTTTTCATAGTTTAGTTGTGTCGTGCCAAAGTCTAACCGTGCTCTCTGCCGTCTCCTCAGATCCTTCAGAGGGTTGATGACAACACTCTGGTATCATATGATGTCTCCTCTGGAGCAGCAGGGGGAGTTGTGTCTGCGAGGTACGTCAGTAGAGCGTACAGCAGGCTTCTTCTTTACATTTTCTGTCTTTCTGTCTTATTCTGCAGGTCTCAGATAAAGCTAATTGATTGAAAGATTGATTTCTCTTCCTTTAGGGACTTTGTTAATGTTCGGCGGGTGGAACGCAAACGAGACTGCTACCTGTCTGCTGGCATGGCAACCGACCACGAAGCCAAACCTCCGAGCGGTCGCTTCGTCAGGTCAGACCAAGCCCCTAGCCAGATCAGTAAATTAGAGCATCATATTGATTCGATGAAAGTGCAGCTCTGTTAGTTTGATTTCTTTAACTTTTCTGTCTTCTCTGCCCAACTTTTATTGCCGGGCTCAGGGGAGAGAACGGTCCGGGAGGATTTGTGGTCCTCAAATCCAGCAGCAATCCGTCCGTCTGCACCTTCATCTGGGTCCTCAACACAGACTTGAAGGTGCATGGTCATTACGTTTAAGGCTTTCTGTTCGGATTGTCTGCATTTATAAAAGGGGCTGTTGAAGTATAAAAGGGTTTTTAAACATGACAAAATCTGCAATTATGCAAGAAAACAAAACATATTTCATGTGAGCAAAAGACGTAATACTCACTTTTTGTCTCCACCAGGGCCGACTTCCCCGCTACCTCATCCACCAGAGTCTGGCTGCCACCATGTTTGAATTCATGACCCATTTGCGTCAACGGATCGCCGAGCTGCGGCCCTCTCTCCGCTCCCACCACCACACTTAAGATCAGGAGAGACGTGTAACTGTGCCACAGCTGATTTAAGAGGTTTCACTAATGCTTTCTTTGAGTGAACCAATGGGAGTAGCGGCACCCTTGTGATGCATCTGAGCTGAAGGGGATGCGCCACCCTAAACCGAGAAGATTGCACTTCTACGCGTAGGAGACCCGTGACCTCACACTCACCACATTTCATTCACAGGAGAAGAGGAGCAGTTTGGTTATCAGAGACGATGTTTCTCCTCATACGTAAATTTAAATGGTGTTTTTTGAAGCATGATCACATACGTATGTTTATGTGGACCTGTAACTGTTTTGCTGTGTTCTCACTGTGCAATGAGACCTGTGTTTCCTGAATCTGCCAAGTCATCTCGTGGCGGCGTGGACATTGCTGAAACAAGCAAACCAGGATGAGGATATAAGTGATTCTCATTGTGTGGGCATCTTGTCTTGTTACAAATGAACTGATGCAACGGCATAAAGCAGCTGTCTCTCTGAGCCTTATCTTCCTCTACACATTGTTAGCCTTTGATTTGCTGCTTTAGTTTCCTGTTTTTTTTAATCGAGATTTTTTTTTGTGTGTGTATGTTTTCAGTGTACCATCTTGAATATGTTTCTCTGGTGCACCTGCCCTAAAACAAATCCACACTTCACAGCCATATTTCACACTTAATTTGAATGGTTTAAAGCACTTTCCACAGTTTATTCTCCTTTACAACACTGTGATAGATTGGGAAGGAAGTCACTCGCTGTCTAATCACCACTAGAGGGAGACACCACCGATCCACATAGTGAAGGCCTCTTGGTTTTACATCCACCTCATCCCAGCAAAACATTAAATCAACTGTCACTGAAAGTTTTTAATACTACTTCGGTTTTGCACCCCGGGATCAGCTAGGACGTCAAACCAAGAGTCGGATCAGGAGGCTGTTTTTGTCAGTCTGTGTAACAAATGCATCATCAAGCTCGGCTTAAGACGTTAATGTTCAGAAGTTAGAATGCTGTACACTTACTAAAGCTATCTTTTGTGCCAATAACCTTAAGTGGCCTTGTGGTAAAACAGCTGAACTCATTATTTGTGATCAAAACTTTCCATGGACTTAAGTACTGGCCTCCCCCTCAGGCCCTGAGACGTGAGACTGATTTGAGGGTTATCTGTCATTTACTGCATCGTGGAGCATTATGTTGTTTTTAATTACTTACTTATGTTGCTTCTAGCTTGTTTTAGTTTTGTTTTCAAAGACTGCACCTCAGTGTTACGGCTGCACCTCAGAAAATCTTGATTTGTCATCGCATATATAATGAGAACTGGCAGAAGGCTGCAGTCTGGCTATTGGTTCAAATGACTGAAGTAGAACCAAAGACATGACTTGTTCTTTCTTGTGCTGAGCTGTTCACACTTTGAAGGAGAATATTTAAGGGTGTAAGTGATGTTTTGACTGTGTTGTGGTTATCATGCACCACATCACACTCACAGCATGGCTTCGCATGGTCTTGAGGCATTTTACTTTGTAAGCCCAGATATGTCGTAGTCTGAAATGATTACTTCTTATGAAGTCCAATACTAGTTGTTATTGAGATGTAACTGGATCATTTGTCAGGATTGATTTTAGCTACTTACTGTACAGAGGGAATGTCGAATGAAAGTAATTAATGATATCAACAATTTGGTGCCTTTATCACAGCAACATTACATGTCAGCCTTTTCTTTTGCTTTGCATTTATTATTTTATACTGTTAACTCCAGGCTTGATACGTTCAGCAACAATATACCGTATGCATATTCAGCCAGTTTCTGTGTTCTTTTATAATAGTTTTTCAGTGTATGTGTCTATGGATCATTCATCAAACTTGTTAATTTAAAGCCATCACAGGAATACTGACCAACAGTTTTTAAGTCTTAATCAGTGTCTTATGTCTAATAAAATATATGAACCCATGACAGCGTTCCAGCCTCAGAACATCATTTAACTTCCAGAATAAAAAACAGTTAATACAAACTTATTGCTTTTTCTATTTTAGCCTGTTGTGCGGTTTGACAGACTGGGCTGAAATTAAGCTAGAAGTAGGCCTTAATCTGTGGTAGTTAAAACAGGGCATTTAAACAGCTTTCATGAGCGCAACTGAAGTTTTGCTCAGTTAGTCGGAGACTATGGTATCCTGGACTAAGGTAACAAAAACCTGGAATGGAATAGAAAACATGACTGATGGCAAAGGCAAAAAGAATTTGTTTAAAAAACTACTTAAACAAATTGTATTGAACCATCCAGTTACTCACAGTAAAAACCAGACTTGTCTGTCTGGCCTTTGTGCTGCGTTTTGGTCGTCTTTTAGATCCGGCCTGCCCAAAGTGGAGCCTACAGACCAAAGTTGGCCTGCCATAAGGTTTGATTTGACCCTTTAGATGTTTCTACCTAGAAAAAAACAAAATTTATTTAAAATAAGATGGCAATTTTAAGACAGGCCTGTGCAAGCTGCTTCGAGTTAGTCAATTAATCGATTAGTTGATTGAAAGAAAACTAATTTCCAACTATTTTGATAATCGAGAAATCATTTATCAGATTTCAAGATCTCAGACATTTGCTGGTTCCAGCTTCTTTAATGGTTCTTGAATATAAGGACTGAATGGGTTTTAAACTGTTGGTTGGACAAAATAAACAGTCTGAAGATGTCTCTGGGAAATTATGCATTTTTCACAATTTGTTTTGGCATTTTATCGACTAAATTAATTGTGAAAACAGTCAGAAGGTTAATCAATAATGAAAACAAGTATTTGTTATATGTTATAACCTACACTGATAATAATTACGTAATGATACAAATATATTTGATTTTTTTCCCCTCACTGTGACTGCATTAGAGCAGATGATCCTGAATCACTCCACTGTAGATCCTGTCCTCATATTTTCCACCATCGGAGCCCGGGGGTGTTTATGTCATGAACAATACCCTGTTAATACCCCGTGACTTGAGCCTATGTCACATGCGTGACAGCCTTACTGTTGTAAAAAGGCCGTAAGTGAACTTTTGATAATTAGGCAGGCTTCTGGGTCCCGTGTGACCTCCACTTTATGGTCATTATTATCCAATAGCTTCTCAGTGTTTTTTGCCATAGCTCAGCTTTTTCTCTGACAAACTTTTTGAGGATGAGATAATCCATCTGAATCCTTGAGAAATGCAAAGCAATTTTTATTTAAAGCGATTCTTATTTAACCCAAATGCAAACTTATGGTTAAGTAAGGTCAGTAACCACATAGAATGAAATTAAATAATCCTTAATTCAATGCAGCCATGGTAGATGGGATCCAGAGTGTGTAATCAGACCTACTGTTGAGGAGGAGATGTGTTGTCCTCTGGGCAAAACACAATGCTAAGGCCAAGAGACGGAGCAGCTCACATGATTGTGCTGTGACTGTCTTCTGAGGCTATGGGTGTGTGAAGATGTGTTTTTTTTTTTCTTTTTCTAAATGATGAGAAAGCAACCGGTTCACTGCGCTCATTGTCCTCCATGTAAGGCTGATGAGAAGGACCGGTCCTTGGTGCTGCCATCCGCCTGAGCTTCTCTACTCGGACAGGCTCCGGAGGACAAACCACCACTGGATGTGGAGCGTGGTCCTGAAAGATGGGAAGCTGAAAATTAGGTAGAGTTTGGGGATCAGTGCTCTGTTTTTTTTTTTTTGCTTTTTTTGCTTTTGTTCTCTGATCATTTTTACCAGAGTGGCACTAGATTAATGTGGACCACATAAATGTTGTGACAGCTGCCTTTTCTTACTTTGCCAAATCTTTTTTTAAAATATAGGCTGTGAATAAGGTCGCCTTTCTAAGGAATCTCTTCGGAGCATCTACAGAGGCAGCAGCACTGTGGAGTTATTCATACAGACCAGACTCCACTGGAATCCACTTCTCTATTGCTTGTATAAGTTGCTCTGCACTCAAAGCGCTGAAACACAGCTTCCGTCTGGATTATCTGCCATTGGGAACTTCACTGACTCTGTTCGTAACAGATGGGTTCATCTTTTAAGAGGTTCATGCAGTTCTGCTGCTGCTGCTGCTGCCCTGCTGACGGAGACGATGAAGATGAAAAGCAGCCTTTACTACCGTAAGACGACATTAGACAGGCCAGTGACAGAAAAGTTCTCCACCACTTGAATACATGCATATTGTCATTGTTATCACCCAGAGAAGAATATAGTGTCAGTGTGTCACATCTCATAAATTCTGTATGTGCTATTGCTGTATTTCTGAGTGATAACGTGCTTCTGAGCGCTTGTTTGTGTTGGCCGACCACACAGCGAGGATCCATTGGAGTACTTCAACCGCGAAGTCCAGAAGCGTCGTGATGAAGAGACCAACCTGTGGAGTACGCCAGGAGACCCCAGCCACTCGGAGAGAGATGACGACCGGGTCCTTTACCAGCTGCTGCAGGCCAGGAACAAGACCCGCATGGGATCCTCGGTATGTGAAGGAGGATTTTCTAGACCCAGAATAGAGTCTTGAGGCTTCATTCAGTCATGTTAACCTGAAGATGAAAAAAGAAACTAATAACAACTTGCCCAGCAGTGGGAAAAGAACTCACTTTTGCAAAGCTACTATCAGGAGTTTTTAACCGGTTATGAAACAGTCCCAATCTAATAATGACCTACATAAGCAAACAAACATTTTCCAAGGCAAAAGTTGTGGTGAGTAGCCACATAGAAAGAAGCAGGAGGTTTTTATTTAGATAAATTTATTTTTTATGTTATTTTTTGTGCTTATGATGGTGGAAACACTACCGCTTTTCTTCACAGGGTCTCCAAAGTCAACAAAATATAAAAGTTCGTATAGAAACTTTAAATAAGGTGAAAAAGGCTGAAAGAAAATGTTTTTTAAAAGCTTTGTCCTGTTCTTGTTTAGGGCTATCGTCGTCTGAGTGTTGACATTGAGGCCATGAGAGACACCCGCCGAGAAGTCAGAGACAAATGGCAGACAATCCTGGAGAACCTGGGTAATGCTGGACAGATGAGATACGGGAGAGCTGGCCACGTCTACATACATAACCAGAGTAACCAGAGATGGTTTGCCTCCTTTTCCAGGTTTCATGGCAGAGGCAGAGTCACTGCTGACGGTGTCCGCTGGAGCCTCACATGACCGCATGCGTAACGCCCCAGCAGCACGTGCCATGCTCAAAACACTCCACTCTGAGACCTCCATCTTCAACACCAAAGAGCCGCCACCAGAGAGATACCTCTT
Organism: Lutjanus erythropterus; assembly: GCF_056507025.1. Classification (NCBI taxonomy): domain Eukaryota; kingdom Metazoa; phylum Chordata; class Actinopteri; order Lutjaniformes; family Lutjanidae; genus Lutjanus; species Lutjanus erythropterus. The sequence goes on from NC_139335.1 coordinate 7,819,466, forward strand.
CATCCTGGTGAGAGCAGGGCTTTGTCAGAGGGAATCGCAGTGATAATGAACTTTGATCTCATACTAATGCTTCTACTGAGAGCGTTCTTGCTGTGACCTGGAGTTTTGGGTGAAAAAATCCCCAGAAGGGTGGTTTGATACACATCATTCATCCTATCATTAACCTATCACAAAATCCATTTTAAATATGGTGTTAACTTGATCCCTGTGCTGCGGGCCACAACAAGTGGTTCTCTCCTTGACCTCCTGAAGCAATCTTCAATCTTCTGAAGCTGAGGTGTGAAGAATCAAAGTATAAATACTTCTTTGCTGCACTTAAGTAGATTTTCCAGGTATCTGTACTTTACTCTTATACATAACATACATATATATGCACATGCACGCACATTTTAGCATAAATATCTGCTTTCTACTCCTTCTGTTTTCAAAACAGGCTTGTTACTTAATCAACTTTACTTTTTGAGGAATAATTAATCATTTTAAAAATAATTTATTTTGCATGCAATGATGCAAAATGAATTCATTGCAAATATATTGCAAATCAATTTCAAAACAAGATGTAACAAGATATATATGACATAACAAAATGTAAAAGACGTAACAACATGTGACATGATGTAAAAGATGTAACAAGACATAGGCCTGCAGGCATAACATGATGTAGCAAGATGTCACGAGACGTTAAAGACATAGCAAAATGTAAAAGATGTAATAAAATGTAACATGACATAACAAGATGAAAACAACGTAAAAAAGGTAACAAGAGGTAAAAGACATAACGTATTTCGTAAAAAATGTAGCAAGGTGTATAAAACAGAAGCTGTAATGTGGTGTAAAAGATGTAACATGATGAAAAATTAAGTAAAAGAGGTAATAAGAAGTGAAAGACATTAAATGTATGTAACACTTCCTGTTGTCAAATCCGCCTGACTGCATCAAACTTCAGTATCCAAAAATTGATTGAGTGTCTCAACCCACTGAGGTGAATCCTCTGTAGAAGTTGATATTTGGGGAGGTGATACTGGATTGGCTGTTCAGGATGTAGTGTAACTAAATGTCCTCTACTATATCTGATTATAATTGGTTTAAACATTTAGTTTAGGTTGAGTGTGTTGGACAGGTTAAGGTTCATCAAACAGTGCCACTTACATACAGCTTGGGCTGATGTGCCTCAAACTGAGTTGATTCTGATTATTACAAGTTACACTTTCATCCACTTTCTGCATTTAGTTTTTTAACTGGTCAAAAAAAAAGAATCAAGATTCTTTCGGTGCTTCAAATCACGGCCTCTGGAAGACATTCAGTCCCTTGTGGTGAAGTAGAAAACACTGTAACACCCACATTCTGACAATAATCACATTTGGTTTCCCAGCTTCAACCTCTTCTTTCTCTCCTCCTTTACCTCCTCACAGGATCGTCTTCTGTACCTCGACATAGCTGACGATTTTATGGCGAAGGCAAAGCGCTTCTATCCGCCAAAGGATGACTCTGACGAGGACACCCTGGGCCTTAAAATAAACCTGCCGCTGCTCCTGGCCAGGGTTGAGGCCATGAACGGAGGACCCAATGATACTGAGGAGGAGGAGGAGGAGGAGGAGGAGGAGGAGAGCGGAAGAGAAGATGGAAACTTGAGTGACAGATTCTGAGATCTACTGGCTGCAATGACAAAAGACACAAGGCAGGGGGCAGTAGTCATCAACCCTGGAGACTTGGATGACAGAATTGCATTGCTCTTACCTTTAAGTGTTTGTTGCCTTATACAGTGTTGCTGCTGTTTCTTGGAAGTTCAAGTCTGAACAATTTCTCTTTTCTTCTCCAGCTTGTTTCTTATGTTCTGTAAAAGTCTAAAAGGGTCTAGCAGATTTTCAGGTAAATGTTCCAGTCAGTCTTGTTTTCTGTCTACCACTGAGTTTTATCGAGTTCTTAACCCTGTTCATTGCTCAGCTGTTGTGAACCCTCAGGGTCTTGATGTTCCTCTGAGCAGAGCCTCTTGATATTTTGTCCTATGATCATCAGCACTCGTTTCATTGACTCACATGATTGGAAACAACACTGAATAAATAGCCAAGTGATGTCAGATTTTTCTTAAAGGCATAATGTGCAGCAATTTCTTAAATGACAGTGTCAACTCATATGAACATAATTCCTTTCAATCAACACTTAAGACCCACTAGAAGAGTACGGTGGTGGTTTTATCTGCAGAGACCCTGTCATCTGCCTATTCTTCCTTATTTTACCACATAATTTCACTGTACTGTTTGAAACATCGATATTTGACGTCCTGGGACGTTCTGGTGCCTTTACGAACAGCTCGGACAAATTCTACTGATTCTAACTTTTAAAAGTGTCACAAGAGTGTGTCTTTGTATAATTGATACTTTTAACTCATTAAAGTTTTTGGCTTCAAACTTTTTGGAAAGCACCGGATGGAGATTTAATGTAGCTGGTACTGTATGTTTTAAAGTGATTGCGTGAATGACCCAGGCGTCTTTTCAGGTGGTGCATGAGGGTTTTTTATCCCCTCCGGCAGTTTACTGAAAATGTGAAAGATTTCTAAACTCATGTGGCAGTTTGTGTGTGTATGTGTGTGTGTGTTCTGGTGTCTAGATCATGATGAAATAAAGCTCCAACTGAAGCCTGTTATGTGTTCAGTGTCACATGTTGGTGTGAAGCCTTCCCTGGAGCTGCCTCAAGTGCAGTAATACGAGTCTCCAGCTATTCAAGAAGCACACAAATGACAAAGAATAATGATAAAAGAAAAACTGGCGTGACTATCGGCAATATGAAACTTTGCTGAGTGGAAGTGAAGTGTGGATGGAGCGGTGATTCCACGGAAAGGGTGGCACAAGAACGACATTCCTTCGAAGTGAAACACAGAGTCTTCTTCAGTCTGTTCCTGTGTCCTCACGTGGCCCGTCGGGTGAGGACCCATGGCTGGCTAACACTCTGATCTGCAGACATGCCACATATCCTGGCCCGCCTGGTGTCTGACCATCCCACTGGGACCAGACCGGGTTGCAAGATGGATGGTGGTGATGGTGTTTTGGTGGTCAGCTGCCTCTTGTTGTTGTTATTATTGTTATGTAAGATAGACACTCCGCTGAGGGCACATGTTTGAGCACGGCACCAGCCTGCTGGCACACTGGCACACACACAAATAGCTGGTAACACTTGACTCTGTGGTGCTTGTATGAAGCACTAGAGTCAAGCTGAAGATTACAGTGCTGTAAAAAGCACTCAGATCCTTTGCTTAAAGGTACAATCTCCAACATTTTCCGTAATAAACAATATATAAATTCACATTACATAATTTCTTTCTATTATCACTTACTATAAGTGTGTGGCAGTGGCTGTATCTGTAGAGATCCTGCTCTCTGCCTGCATTTCCTTATTTTTTCTCATTGTTTTGCTGTGCTTGGTTTTACCAACCAAAAACTTTGTTGTTTGACATCCTGATGAACAAGTCCAATACCACATGGAAAAAACTCTTCTGCAAGTAAAAATCTTACATTTAAAACATCATCAAAGTAAAACTATGTAAGTATTATCAGCAAAATGATCTGAAACTATTAAAAATAAATGGAGTCATTCTGCAAAATGGTCCCTGTCAGTGTTATCTACACTGTTTAAAAAACTCCTCATGAGTTCAAGGCAGCTGCCTTCAGTAGATTATTGAGTTTTGAATCAAACTCAAACAGCAAAGTTTTGAAATAAGATAATTTAGTTTTGTTTTGGGGCGAAATTTGAGTCTTTCAGTTTTAGAAACCCCAGAAAACTGTATTTAAAAGTTAATAATTAACCACAATTCACTTTCATGTCAATGAGTTTACTCAAAAACCTGTGTGCCTTTCAGGTCCATTATATTTGCGAAAAGGCAGACATCTCTAGGGCTGATATCTCTAAGTCTCTGCAACTCACATCAAAACAAATAGATGTATAAAAAGCAGTACAAATAGGAGAAAAATATGTTTTTTTGTTTCAAGTTATCACAATAAACCAAAAAATAAACGCTGGACAAGAAAGGTATGGAATATCTGAAAAGAACCAGTAGCTGTCAGACAAATGTGGTGGAATAAAAAAATAGAATATTTGCCTCTGAAATATTAGTAGAAGTGTAAAGTTGCATAAAATGGAAATACTCAAGTACTTTATACTTATGCACTGTACTTGAGTACTTAGTTACATTCCACCACTGGAAGACTGTGTACAGCAATCAATAGAAAGTTAACTTTCCCTCAGATTCTTTTTCCTGCAAAACAAGCACCCAGTGTCAGACTGACCCGTGTAGGAGGCTCCTCTCTGTCCTCCCAAATTCATTCCTCTGTCACAAATAGATAAATAAATAAATCTGACTAGCTCAAACTTGGCCTCTCACAATATTTTACCTTATTTGCCACCTCCTGACAGGCCTGGGCTTTATCGTGCACTGGCCCCTCTCCTCCCTCTCTGCCTCCCTCCCTCCCACTCCCCGTCTCTTTCCCGGTGACAGCTCATTTAAATGTCACTTCCCAGCAGCTGTGGCAGCGTTGTTACGCAACACAAAGTTGTTCCTGGCCGGGCCCGGCTTGGTGCAGGTGGAGAGAGGAGGACGGGGGGGTGGGTGATCATTGTGACAGGGCTCACCTCATCACTGTTCACCTTTACAGACTCTCCACACCCCTGGCTTCATTAGCATAGTGTGACTCACCGGAAAACAGGAAAGAGGTGAAAGTCATCTCCTGTCCTCTTGAATTAGAATGAAAACCACAAATTGAAAGCATCACTCTGTGTCCTCTCTGCTCTAGTTTACAATCAGATTTCTCAGAGTCAAGTCGATTCGAAAGAGATATGACTTCTCAACCCTTAAGGACCTTGCATAGTGACTTATTGGGTTTCTGAAATGGCATTTCATGGTTGCCATGGTGTCATAACATGACTGCATGCATGACCTCAAGGATACAGTATTCATGCTCTCTTTTCTGAGTGACACTGAGCGATAATTTACACGTGTAATGTCACCCTGCTGAGAAGTTACAGACAGGAAATTGAAATATTGCCATACCTGACATGGAGAAGGAAAATAGCATCAGTTGTAATAGATATTCATATATGAACAGTCAGTGGAAAGGAATGCCAGTCATTTAGAACAGCTATAGATTTAATGTCATGATTTGGCACAGATTTGGGCAACAAGATTGAATATTTTTTTCATTACTACATGTGAAACTACTGTAGTTAAATCACATTTAAAGACAGTGAGTGTTGCACTAACAAAAAATTATTTAATCTCAGATTAGTTCAGTTTAGCAAAACTAGGTTTAAAATGAGAACTTGAGAACCACATTTAAAATTAAGCAGGGATCCGTTGCCCAATTCAAACCTAATCACAGTTTGGTAAATCAAAGTTTAAACCAAAATTAAATAGAGTTTAATCAATATCAATTATGCTTGCCTCCTCAAATTAAAATAACATTTTAAAAAGAGTTTGTTTGTTAGTTTGCTAGAAAATGTAAAAGAGGGAAGTAAATGTTAACGTTGGCTGCTCTGTATTCCTTAACAAAATGTGACATTGTTTGCCAGCTGAAATCAGTCACTATTCACTATATAGTCCACTACGTAGTGAATTTGCCATTTTGTAATGCTGTCCAAATGTATATTAAGAATTATTATACCCTATATAATGGATTCAAAGTATCCCACAATGCATCATGAAAAGTAGTGTACAACCACAGGTCACTAATCAAGCACTTAATACTATAATGCACCACACTGAAAGAAAAACAACAGCAGTGATGTAACTGACAGTGATCAGTGTCTGAAAGTGTTTCTTTGTGAGCTCACTATATATAATCCTCCACACTGAAATCCCTAGATGTGAGAAGGGAGGAATGAATGAGTGAATGATTTTGAATGATTTTGGACACAACCAGAATGCAGCATTGTTTGCTAGTAACCAAAAATGTCATTGTTTGCTAGCTGGCAAAAAAGAAAACGAACTAAAACATGATATAATTAAATGTTAGATTGTTTCCCAGCCAGCCAAATAGTCAGTCTGCCCAGTTAGCCTGTTCATGCTGGCTTGAAAGTGAAGCTCTAATTTTTGAGAGAAAAAAAAATCAGCCAAATTATCGACTGGAGTGAAACAAAGAAGAGATGCATCATAAAATTCAACTGGGTCGGGTCTGTCACTTAACTTAAGGCTACTTTAAAAGTTAACCCTCCTCAAGTGTAACTTTAAAGCTAATAATGGATCAAAGTTTAAACTGGACTTTAAAGTTTTGGTGCAAAAGAATAAATTCAGTTTAGGTTTAGAGTAAAAACCAAACTGAGGTTTACAGAGAAGTTTCAATTGTATTTTCCTTAATTTTAAGCTAGTATAAAATTTTGCTGTTTCAGTTAAAGTTAAACCACGATTAAATCATGTTTAAAAATTAATCCTTGTTGGTTGAACCCAGTCAGTATGACTGATCAGGCTTCTCGTCATTAGGATCATGGACGTGTACTCCGTGTATGTGGTATCTGATATCTGTTATCTGATGATATCAGTACCTGATGTGGATGAATGAGTCAGAGACAGGGACTGATCGTAACATCACACCAACAGAATACTGTCAGAGGTGAGCGTGTGTGTGTGTGTGTGTGTGTGTGTGTGTGAGTGAGTGTGCTTCACGGTCGGTAACCTGAGTTGATTACGGCGTGCGTGGCGCTCTGTCACTGAGGTAATGAATCACTGGGGATGGAGCTCTCACTGCTACTGTGAGGCAGTGCACTGTAATGGCATTTAATGAGGGGGTTTGATGTTGTCACAAGGCACAGCTGTTGTATAAACTCCTCGTGAACTGTATTATTATTTAAAATTCAGCAGGATACTCCATGAAGTTCTCCAGCTTATCACCTTTTATCTCCAAGTGACAGATGTGTTATTTCTGATCCACACACATTTAACCTCCATGCCTGAAATGTCCCTTGTGTATGAAATACTGCTGCATCATTATCTTTCCACATTAGCGCAGTGTCTTGCTGCTTTGTGTACATCAAGACAAAACCTTATTAAGATTCCTCTCTGCAGACTCAACCTGTTGTGTATATGTCTGTCTACATGTTTATTTAATCTCCACGCAGTGTCCCCCATGATGCTTTCCCTTCTAAGACCCCACAAACCCAGCTGAAGTGGAAAGTGTTGGGCTGAGTGATCAGAGAGGTGACTGGCCATACAATTTGAGAATCAGGGGATTTTCAGCCCAATTACCCCACAACCCCTCCTTGGAGGGGCTTCCAGTTCTCTGGGAATGAGACATGGAGCACTCGGTGTCGGATGTCAGTGCACACTGATTGTAGAGTGACAACACGGATCAGAAATAGCAACAGAACGTCTATAAAAGTCGTGGAGGGATCCGGGGCCAGACATAGAGAGCACAAAGAGGGAGACGGGCTAGAAGATACAGCCAGCTGGAGCATCACTGAATCCTCATCGCAGGCACATCCCCAGACCTTCAGTCCGATCAACGAGACCCACCGGAAGCCATCAGTCTGAGACAGACCTTCCTGCAGCAGTGAAGATGCCAATCTGTACCGTCCTGGAGAAGCATAACGGTGTGGTGGTGGGAGCCGAGCTGACATGCACCGTCCGGGAGGAGAACAAGGCTCAGAGGGAGAGCTACAGCGCCGACTGGCAGAGTGTCAGTCTCAAGACTCAACCTCAGGACAGGTGAGAGCTCACAGACCAACCAGAAAACATGCAGGTCCCTGGCATGTGTCACTGGGCTGAGTAGCTTTTTAAAAAATTATGGTACCAGTACCCTTCAAATGATACAGATACCGACAGAGTACTGGGCCATTAAATGTTGCATTATATAAAAAACAAAAATAAAAAAACACTTGCAGTGATTGGCTGTGAGCAAAACCATATGAATGGTTCTTTTTTCGTTAGTAAAGATAATTTACAGATATTGTTGTTTTCTATTGGAAAGAAAGTAATTCTGGCAGATTCTAAAACAGTTCCAGTAGATGCTACTGCAGAAAGAAAGCAGTAATATTTTTCTTATTGATTTTTTTTGGGCTCTCTGAGCACCACAGGACTAGTGCCATCTAGTTCCATTATCATCATGTTAGAGAGAAGACAGAAATGGTCGATACCTCTAAAAATAGACAACTCACCCCAAAACAGAACAGATGGATAAATAGCACTGACGAACTGTCCCTTTAAAAATCTTCTTTCCTATCATCTGATATAGACTGAAATCTATTTGCTCTTTTATTTGGCAATTCTCAGTAAAACTTTTCTCATATTGGAAGGCAGTTGTAATTTAATTAGGCAGGTAGATCAAAATGAGTGCTCCCACAGTGTCTAATTTCAACTTTTCTCTGATGCCTGCAGGCAGACAATGAACATGAATGACACCTCTCGCAGGGAGACTCTGTCACGGCAGTGGCAGGCCCGTTCGCTCACGCAGACCTGCCCCTCCGGTGTCTTCAGAGTGGGCACTGTGGAAAGAGGGGTGAGGGAGCACCAGCTTCTGCCAAAGAGAAACACCCTCCCCTTGCCCATCTTCACCCCTGCAGAGCTGGGCGTCAGGCTCGGACGTGGAGCCCCACACACCGAGGAGGACCTGCAGCCTTTCCCCACCCCAGACGGATTCTGTCCCAGCAGGAGGACCGTGGACGAGATCACAAGAGACCTCCCTCCAGTCAAGCCAACCCTCATGGAGTTCGCCAAAGCGCCCAAAGCCCTGGGCCGTTCCATGTCCCAAGAGGCCCAGAGAGGGTGAAAAAGAAAAAAGAGGAGCTGTTTGGGAGAGACAAAGAGGGTGACAGTTGGGAGAGGATAGTCATTGAGCAAAACGTGTCGGGAAAAAGCATGACAAGGTGTATATAGATTTATCTGTAGTGACATTCATCAAAAGCCCTAAATAACGTAGATCTTTAGCACTATCTGTGTTTCTTGGCGAGCACAGCACCAGGTAAATGTCACACTTTGTCACCGTCGGCATTTGGTGGTCAGTGGTATTAGATATGTGGAGGCAGTGTGATGGAGAGGCAGGGTGTGTGCTCTCAGCTGTGCCATGAGCTGATCTATGCCTGTGCTGGCCAGCTGTCCTCACCGCATCTGCTGATCTCTCAGCCAAAATACTGCCACCCAACTATTGCACGCATGGGTGCACGTTAACCACGCTGCATGCAATTTCTTTTGAATTTATTTTGTATCGAAAAGTGCAAACATCTTTGTTAAGGTAAACGAAAGTGTTATCGGGTTCATGGATTGCTTGAATTGCAATAGGTGGTGAAGGCGTGCAATGACGCAGAAAGTGACAGATGGAAAGTTACATGCAGAGGGAAGTCACAGCTTTTAAAATGTAAAGAGGGGTGGAAAGAAAGAGGGGAAGGGGAGGAGTGAGGGATCGGGGAACGTGGCTCGGAGTTGGTCAACCTCCAGGCCTCCACAAGCCCTTGACACTCTTTGATCTCTGTGAAGAGTACAGAATGCTCCAGCGTAATCACACACTGCGGCTGTACATATGTGTGTGTGTAACTGTGTGTGTCAGCACTTTAATGAAGAGGACTTAGGAAAACCAATAACCTGTTCTTTACTGAGTATTAACTGCCTTGCTAGTTGAGTGGCAGCTCATATATATATCTGATAGAGGACAGAAACTGTATTAACTGAGAATATATAGTGATGTAAATGACGCTGAAATGTGTGCAATGATGTTGAAATATTTTTTCCTGGATATTTATTATTTTTACTAATAAAAGCTGAGCTGCTCCTCGCTCCTCTGTCACTGTGTTTTCTTTCGGATGCAACAAGAACACATTCTGAATATTAGGGCTGCAACTAATGATCATTTTAATAATAACAATCAATCAGTTGTTTGACCAACAAAACATCAGGAAGTGGTGAAAAAGTGTTGATCGCTGTTTCGCAAAGCCCAAGCTGACTTCCTCAAATATCTTGTTTTGTCCACAAATTAAAGATAGTCAATTGATTGGTATATAGGACTCAAGAAACCAGAAAATATTCACATTTGTGAAACTGAACTCAGAGGATTTGGTCATTTTATATTAAGAAATTACTCAAAACAATTAACCGATTATCAAAATAGCTGGAAATTAATTTAATAGTCGATTAATAATTGATTAATCCCTGCAGGTCAGCTCTGTTTGTTTAAAGGTGCATGGATGGAAACAGCTTTGTTCCACAGTAAGGATTCAGTGATTCGAACAATGCTGACAGAGAAAAATGAAGATGGAATATAAACCTGAGCAAAGTTTAATGTAACCATGTTTACAAGGATTCTGACCAGGCAGTAACAGCTGTAACTCTAATAACACTATTTTTTGCAGCTTTAGGCAGGTTCAACACTGTATAACACTATGTAACAGATTTGATTAGACTTTATTGATCCCTGGAGACACTGGGCCGTGGACAATGGGATACAACAAAGAGAAAATGGGATAAATGGGCTGTTCAACATTTTTCAGGCCTTGGACCCCTTAGCTGCTAGACAGACAAGGCAGGAACATCCTACTACATATATTGCGTTGAATAATTAACGATCATCTTGTTTGTGCTTACACGAAACATGGCTAATGTTAGTCTCACTCTCTGCACTTTCACCAGTGGTTTCTGAGGTGGAGTGTATGTCAAAGTCTTTCACTTGTGAAGCTACAAAACGATTGATTGCCGCTCTCAAGAGTGTCTGTACGCTTCGGATACTTGGGATAATTGACCAGTATGTTTCAATAAAATGTAGGTAACTGGTTCGCAACTAACAAGGTTAGCTAGAAGCACACTTTCTACTGGTCTACTGGAAAAAAAATGAAAGACTTCAGCTCATTCACAACTGTCCAGCTCGGCTACTAACCAGAGTAGTGTGCATATTAGTCCAATTAGTCATTGTCAGTTACACCCTAAAGCTCTGGAACAGCTTGTTCACTAAATATTTTTAAAAGAAAGCTAAAAACTTACTAGCTGTGACTTTGCTGATACCGGCCTGGGACTTGCATTTTGCTTTGCACTCATGCACTGCTGTGCATGTTTTTAAAAATGTTTATTTTTATTTGCATTCTTATATTGCATTATATGTAGTCTATTTTTTTTATCCTAATCTGTTTATCTATATCTTTATTTGCATTATTATGGCATTCTATCATTGTTTTTATGCTCTTTCTATATTGTTTTTACATGCAGCACTTGATGCATGTAATATCTTTGTTCTAAAGCACTTTGAGATGCTTTTTCCTGTATGAAAGGAGCTATATAAATACATTCTTCTTCTTATTATTATTATTATTATTATTATTATTATTATTATTATTATTAGCTAGCTCACATGATTCACCAGGATTCAGTGGTAGATGTTTGTCAGTGTTGTATAAATTAAATGGAGCAGACTAATTTATCTTTGCTAATAATATTTTAGATTCATGTTAATGTGTTCATGACAAGAAAAGACAAGGATAAAATCTTTCAAATAATTCTCACAGACCCCCTGTTGAAGACCCAGGGTATAACGTGATAAAATAAATAACTAAATAAATAAATAAATATGCAAGATAAAAAGAAAATATGTCAGTAGCAACAGCACAACAAGAATAAACAATGACAACATTGAAAAGGGCAGATCAATATGCTTAATATTGCATTGTAGGAGTCACAGTGATAAAGCAAATCTGCCAGACAGCCCCATATTTCGGATATATACATATCGTGACAGTGTCCTCCACCCTCTGAACAATCCCCACTTCACCACTTTACATCCCTCATTAATCTTTCATGTTCCCCCTCCTGTGTTTGTTCTCAACACGGAGCACACTGTTCCCTTGTTAGTGTGCAAAGCTGTAATGGATGCGCTGCATCACCTCCTCTTATTCATTTACTCTCTAAATCTACAATTTATTCAGTCTAACTCATCAATTATTACTTTTGCCATTAGCTGCCGTTCCATAATCTCATCCCTCTTCTGAATATTTTTTTTTCCTCTTCCCCCTTTGACCTACTGTCCCCTCCTCTCTGTCGTCACTCTCTCTGGTGTCCCTGCGATAGGCACTCTGTGGTGGTTTGATATTAATAGCTGGGTAAACATTGGCATTACCCTGGAGACAGTGGAGAGACAACCGTATCGGCACGTTCTACCCGTTTGAGCTCTTAATCCATGTGTTTTATGAGAGATTTGGTTGCTGCCTTCACTCCCTCTCTTTAAAATCATCCTCCCACACTGCTGCTAAAACCCTGTGCTCCCCACCCTGCACTGTCACAGCACAATCCAGTTTCCAAACTCCAAATGAACCTCAAAACCCCGCAACTATTTTCAGTGGATGCCAAGGAATGTGGGAATTGAGACGGCATGTGTTGTCACAGACAAATCTAGTAAATTGACATTGAAATTCTTTCCTATGCCTCAGCTGTCATAGCTACACAGTGCTCTCTGTATTATATAATTTGGAACTCTCAACCTGTATACAATACTGCAATATAGTTAATGCAAAACTTGAAGGACAAATCTGTAATATATATACTGTAATAAATCATAAAATGACCATGATATATCACCAGAGATTAAGGAAACACATCAAGTTGAGATTCTCACTTCTCTGACAACAGCCTGCCTGAGCTTCCTTGAGAATAGGGAAGAGGGGGCGAAGGGAAACAACTTTCTTCAATTATAGATAGTACTGGGATTCAAGCTTTTTAATATATCATTTACAGCTCCTACTCACTATTTGGACTGCAGTACTCATTCTTGGATGTGCAATTGGTACATATTGCTCCTTTAAAGGCAAAATATGCAAGACCCTAGAATTCAGAAATGATTACTGCTGTCCAAATAATGAAGCTGAACCATGAACGTGTTTGATATGCAATCTATAGTTGAAGTGATTTTTTCCCGCTGGTCGCTCCACCCAAGACTCAAAGCTTATGGGCAGATTACCTGCAGGCTGTAGGGACATTGAACAGGAGCACAACATTATATTTTGACAATGACAAGCAACAAAAAATCCTATGATCAGTTGTTTATAACTGTCAATTGTCTGTCAATGGAAATTTCAAAGGAGAACATGCTGGCTGTAGAGTTGATGCCAGCTGAGCATGTTTCTTTAATCTCTGATGACATATCGTAGCCATCTTATGATTTAGTACAGTAAATATAATACATAGTTCTCCTTTAAGAATTGGCTCACTCTGTACATTAGCTCAACACCTTTCCATAGACCTGCATTTGAACCAGTGGGGAAAACACTCTGATACTTCAATTGCTATTTAAATATTTATTTAAATTTGTGAATTACACTGTTTCATGCTCTTTTCATGGTTTTATTGCTTGAACTGTCACCACTTCCAGGGACTGAGTAATTTGCCTCTTCTTATCCTTCTAAGTACTCGTCACTGTGTATTTAAAGACAAGGTCACACAGTGTCACACAGCAATCCATCTTAAGTGGCGTCACACTCTTGCTATGTTGCCCATAGTGGTATGAAGTGGCCTACATCAGCAGTACAGCACGCAGAGGCACTGTGAAAGCTTGTCAACACAGGAATACATATTGTATATAGGCTATTATGTACTGTGCGTATTCTGCACAGCTTGTGGTCTGTTTGCCATCCCACTTGACATCTGTTGCTGCTCCCTGCTGGATCATTTGGGTAATGTCGGTTCAACAACAGTAAGTAAGACACTGTTTCAAACTGTTTTAATTCAAAATGACTTGCATGGTTTTATTGTACAGCATTCATGTTGACCTTTCTGGATAATTAGATGGAGGATTAGAGCTGCTCCAGGACGTCCAACAGGCAGGTTTAACTTGTGCTCACTGCTGTTTGTGAGGGAACATGGACTGTTTGTAATATCTAAATCAGGGGTGGACAAACTTTTTCCCTTCAAGAGCCAAAACTGAAACCTACTGTTGGGCCATGAGCCAAAAGCATACACCTGATGTGTTGTATGGATACAAAATGATACTAACATCCCAAGTTCCATTAACTTACTCAGATTGCTGCTCAGATTATGAAAAATAATTAATAATAATAACCCCTTCAAAAGAAGCTTTCCACTTTCTGGGTGCTAACAAAAACCCGGCCAGGTGGTTCTACTGAGAACCTCTTTATATTCTAAGGGTTTGATCTAAAACAAGAAGAACCGTGGACAAACTCTGGGTAGAGCCTCAGCCTTTCAGGAAGAACCTTTTCGGATCCCTTATTTCTTAGAGTGTAGCACCCATTAAAAGAAAAATCACTCTCTCTTCTTCTCTTCTTCTGCCTCGGCAGCACTGTTGCTCTCTAGGAAAGAAAAAAAACAAAACAAAGTATAAAACATCAGACTAATCTAAAGCATCTGATGAACTCATCTTGTCAGCCATTCATAATCAGCTGCGCCATAATCGCTAGTAGCATCCATAATCAGTGCCCCACTCATCATAATTACTGTGAAGCTCGCTGTTGTCACCTCTCTTGTCACCCCGTTTCGGAGGCACCTATGACATCACGGGAGCAGACTGTGTTAATCGGCTGCTGGCTGGGTGTTGATGTGTGGTTGGTTTTTACCTGCTGAGGGAGTGACGTCGGCTCCTGCATTCCCAGTGGTGTTGGGAGGGGGAGAAGGAGGGACAGCAGGCCTGATCAAAGAACAGACACAAAAATTTTCATCAGTGGTTTGCAGTTGTACATCTCATACATGTTTTTATCTGCCTGGTATAAATGAGAAATAAGTTTAAAAACTGCAAAAAATTCAATGTTATCTGCATTTACTCAAAAAGAGATTTAACAAATGGATGTTGGATCTATAGTTTCTGCTCCTAAACCTACTGTAGAGCTTTTAAATAATCTTTTTCCTGGAGGGGGCAACTTGAACAGACAGACTGGACAGTCTTTCTCTGCACTCAGGTCTAAATTTGTTGGATTTTTGCAGCGATTTTGCAGCGATTTTCAAGGCTAAGTTTTCTCTTTTCAGCTCCTTTTATCCACTTTTTGAATATCGTCTTGGAAATAAAGATGCTAACTAGAACTATAAAGGGTTCTTCAGCTTGTCCCCAGGGTAGAACCATTTTTGCTTCCTTGTAGAACCTTTATTAAAGTTCCACATGGAACCACTGAAGAGAGTTCTACCTAGAAACCAACATAAAGGGTTATACCGAGAATCATATGTGAAAGGTTCCATCCAGAACCCCTTATGAGAGGTTCTACAAAGAGCCTGTGGTGTAACGGTTTCAGCCCGAACCCTCTCCTTGAAGAACTTCCAAGCAAGTAGCTCTGTGTAGAACCTTCAGGAAGAACCCTTATTTCATTCTCCTTATAAGAATCTGGGTGTTGACAGTTGGTGAATAAGTGAATACAGGTTTTTCAAGCTCAGCCTGATGGACATGATGTATCTTTGCTTCCCCAAATCATCCTAAATGTCTCTTAAGAAAAGGTTTTGGTGAGCTGTACTGACAATAAATGTGTTGTTGGAGTTGGAACCTCATGTGTGGCATGTCTGATATCACCCTCTTTCAAACTTTACAAACATTTACTCCCTGGTGCAATTTTCAATCACTGTCAAGATATAATTTCATCAGAGTGATAAATTAATAGAAGCAGATTTTCATAGAAAAATACACCTCACAAAGTGGAGCCCCTGCACGGAAAAAAAAAAAAATCCTTCTCTCTTGAACAAAATCTGTGCTCCATTAGTCCATGTTAAATTCTCTCGCCAGCTATAAAAAAATGTCTCAGCTGGCTAGATTCAGAGTAATGAAAGTGCATTTGACTTTAACTTAATCTGACAGCTGATTAGTTGTTGTATGAGATGCAGCAGACTGATCACCTGTCTCTTTGTGGAGGAGAAGAGGTGGGTTTGTTGGGGTCTTGGTGGAACGGTGGGACCGGGTGCAGGAGCCATGCAGGGTGGGACAGGTACGGGACAGGCTGGTAATAGTGGTGGTTTATCTCTTGGTCAGCCTCATTCTCTTGAATAACAACCACATCTCTGGGAGCCTGACATAATGAAGGAGAAAAACAGCTCAGTTTTTATTTCTTAGTGAAAAGTTAAAATCATTACAAAGTTTTTCACTGCTGGAGTTTTAGTTCTGTAACACTGTGAGGCTGCAAGAAAAGAAAAAATAACTCGCTTTGTCACTTATTTTAAAGGACCAGTTTGGAGAATTTTATGGCATTTAGCTGTGAGCTTGGCCTTGTATATTTTTAATTATTTTTTATTTTTACCTTTAACCTCAACCTTCAAACCTTCATCCTACCAACAAATCTAAACTACAGTAACTATCAAAATGTTAACTTTTTTGAGAAAAAGAAAACCACTTATCAGTGAGGCTAAATTGTAAGTCTGTAAGTCTTTTTTTTCTTTTTCTTTTTTAGATAACAAAGTGATTTTTTTTCTGGGACATTCTTTTTGGATGAAACTTTTTCACCCAACAGGTAGATTTGTTTAAAAATTCAAGTTAATTTGTTAACTGAGTCGACCCTGATCCTGATCCCACCGCAGGGCCCAACAGAGGGCTGGAGTATCCAAACGAACTCAGGGCTGACATGGTCATGTTGTTCATGATGACCTGGTACATCTGGGCATTCTGGATCATCATCAGTTCAACAAGGTCTGCATATTGAGAATATAACACCCACACACCCCCACACACAGACACACACACACACACACACACACACACACACACACACACACACACACACACACACACACACATGGCACTATCAGCACCATCCGAGGGTCCTCTGATTGTCTTTATCAGCCTGCTATTCTGTCCTCTTCCCTCGGGGTGACGAGGTGATTAACCCACATTATGTCAAACTGAGGTGGCGAATGTGAGGTGCCAAGCTCAATTTTCTCTCCTCCATGTCAGTCAACATTTGTTCGGCAATGACTCAGCTCGATAAATTATTAAACTCCTCTCCAGCAATACAAATACGCTTTCCAACCAAGATTTGTGAAAGTCTACTCAAGTTACTATAATTCAACTGTCATTTAAACACTAATTTTATATTTGTGGCTGACTATGGCTTTAAGTAGTAGTTGTCGCCCTGATAAATTATTTAATGCTCTCCAGGCGATATGAATGATATCTCTGGGTTCTGCTTGTTTGTGGCTCAGTGATGCAACATTCAGTAACTTGACAAACTTTGTGACATGTCATAATCTTGAAGGGGTTAAGTCAAGTTCATAAATAATTCAAATAATGACAGCTAATGGAAGTCTGAGGGCTCGTCATGCAAAGCACATGTGACTCAATAAGAATCGGCTGGTTGCGCCGGATTAGACCGGCCCTTATCCAGCTGATGCATCTCAAATATAACATCCAGCTACTGTAGCCTGCGTGGGGAAATTCTTCTGTCAGTGTTGTCACTTCCTCGGTTCTTCCCACATTTTTTCAAGCTGAAAATCATTTGCACTATCAAATTGAATATTCTGTCTTCAGCTTCTGTTGATATTCAGTACATGTTCAGAACATGACAGCTGCATGTTAAAGCCCCTACAAGGAACTTTCATATTTTGCTGACGTGAGGACATTCATGATAACTTATTTTCTCATGGTGCTGCTGGATGCACAGTCACAAAATATAATATCTGAAAAAAATTAGTTAATATCTCAAAATAATGACTTATTACCTCAAAGTAATTACTTAGTATCTCAAAATCATGACTCACTATCTCAAAATATTGAGTAACCTCCTCAATCATATTCAATAAAGTTTATTCTTATTTTAAGATATAAACTCATTATTTTGTGATACTAATTACAACTTATTTATCGCACACTATTTAGTATGACATCATTATAAAGACTGTCAGTGTTCTTGCAGTTAGCGTTAACAAATGAATAAAAACTAAATCAGCCTTAACCTTCAAGTTAAATTCATTATTTCCTGGACTTAAACTTAAAAATTGACTAAACTAAAGCCTAAGTGGCCTTGATCCTAAAATGATGAAATTCCAGGCATGATTTGTATTATAAATGATAAGTTGCTTCATGTAGGTTACAATATAATAAACCACAAGTTTGGCTTTTGTTTTATAATCTGAGTAACTCACAGTTGCAGAGCATCTGGGCTTAACTGTTTCCCAGAACCCATATGCACAGTAACAGCCGTTTTATATTTTTAACCTTTGAATCTCTTAACTTCATGTCACTAACTTACAAAACTTCATCATAAACATTGTCTGACTTAAACCTGCTTCAGCACTTGGACATGAAGTTTAACACACACTCTCGCACGCACAAACCCCTGCATATACATTTTATGCAATTGTCCAAGCTCAAGAGGAAACCATAAATAATATATCTGAGTGCTTGCTAGCAAGTGGGTAATGTGACAGACAGGCAGGAACAGCTGTGAGTGTGAAATCCTGAGATTTAGTTTGTGTGTGGTGACAGTCTGCCATACCCTCCTTGACGTGACCACCGGGCCTAATGGAAGCAGCAGAGCCAGGAGGCATCACGGTCGCTGGGAGCTGCTGGAGGATAGTCGGGGGCTGCTGGGGAGCCTGGGGAGGAGAGATGGGACTGTAATGAGGCTCTCTGCCTGGAGGCACAGTGGCTGAGAAAATACTGCAGTATCTACCTATACAGGAGGTGAAGCTCCACTCCACGGGAAGAAAAAAACAATCCAAGGATAAACTTTCCATATGCAAACAACAGGCTCGGGGAGCGACTGATTACAAGTAACAGGATTACTTAATTAGGATACAGAAAGGTAACTGTAATCAAGGACAGTACAGAAAAAAAAAGACATAATCACATTACAGATACATTTCCAAAAAATGGGGATTATTAGCAGGATTAAATTTCTAAAATACAGTTTAAAATGAGGAATGAGATATTACAGTGCAGCGCCCACACATTACAACATTTTATGAGTCTCACAACACCACTCTGGTCTCAGTGAAACCAGCTAATTGCACCGTTTCCAATTAATTATCATGGCCCCTAGTGAAAAAAGATGCTTGGAAATGTCAACATTATTTTGTCTTTAAATATACAAACCAACAACTAACCTTAGCTACACAGAAATTCAGTTAGCTAACCTGTTAATATTACTGCTGCTGAAAAATGTTTTGGGGCTATAGGTGTTGATGCTGGTGAACAGGATGAAGTTAGACCTTTGCTTGTGTTGTATCAGCTCTCAGATGTACGTTGCTTTGGATAAAAGTTTGAGTGTTACGTGTCAACAGCATACCTAACAAAGTATGTTTAAATGCGCATAATTGCAGCTACAGCTGGGCAAACAACAAACAAACAAACAATTTCCTCATATTTGGATTAGGTTAATAACTACAGTTTTTCTAACAAGTGATTGTATGGGAATATATTCTTAAAATAGCCCCCAACCCTAGCAAACAAGATTAAAAACTTCTTCTTCTAGAAATGATAATATTACGACTATAAGACCAAGGATCAGTGATAGTTTTTTTGTTTGTTTGTTTGAGCTACACAGAGAGCAGAAGGTTGTTGCTAAGATAAAGAGCTTTAGCTGACAGCCTATAACCAGAGACGAGAAAGAGTTAAAACAATTCACACTTACAGGAAGTATCTGAAAAGCATGCGGATCATACGGCTCAAAGTGTGGATAAATATCTTCTGTCCACGCCATATGCGAGAGCTTCAGCTGATATTATTTACAAGCTATTCAGTATGTAATTCTAACCTGTTTGCTGAAATACAGAGGCACACAGTAGCAGGTTGCCAAGGTGCCAAAAACACAAGCAACAGTCTGCACATGCATATGCACACACACATACACTCACCCACACAACACATCAAGCCACACACACACTTCCTCCGTCTGTGATCACTGCATTGACCCACAGAATGCAGACTCTTTGTGTAATTAAGCTCATTTTGGAACCCAAAGCAGAGCAGCTGGTAACTCACAGAACCAAACTATATTAGACTGCATATAAAAGTATCCACCTACTCTTGACTTTTTTATGCTTTATAGTTTTACAACAGTGAATCACTGTGGATGTAATTACTTTTTATGACACTGATCAAAAAAGCTCTGTCTTTTAAATGTCAAAGTAAAATTAACTATAATTTAATTTAAATCCGTCAATGGTATGGTGTCGCTGCACATGATTCAACTCCATCGTCTCTCTCTCCGCAAAAATAGTTTGAAAACATCTTTTTCTATCATTTTACAATCTGGAAAAAACTGAACTCACATTAATAGATCGGTTAAGTTTATTTGAACGTTGCAACCTTGCAGTTTATGTCACAGCAATGAATCATGCTGCAACATGATTCAATAGGCTTGATTGTTTTGCCATTTTTGCATAAAGAATTCAAAGTGTACTTGGGATTATTTATGCAAAAATGTCATTTCATTTCATGCATGCATGAAATAAAACTGGTAATTGTAGTCGTGCAATACAAAACTATACATATTCATCATATTTGAATGGGATAGATATAGATATAGAAATACAACAATGCAACAGTTAACCCTTTCTTCTGCATTTGGCCACACAGTCTCATTGACATCACACCTTATGTCCTTTCTTGTACAGTATAACACACTGGGGGATGTAATGTTATGCTGGCAATTTAGAGTCACCAATTAACCCGCATGTCTTTAGACTTTGGAAGGAAGCCGGAATACCTGCCCACATGCAAACTCTGCACAGAAAGGCGCTGTGCCCTCAACTTTTGTTTTAAAGAAATACGGACTGTAACACGTTTGTTGATTTATGATACATACATGTCTATCATATACTGGTTTGTTTTTTATGTGAAATTACGCTACTTATCCCAAAAAATTATGCCAATGTGTTTTAATGAGCTGCAGAACTGTGTCCAAATTCCTTGTGTGTAATTTGAGGAATACACACTGTATGTACTTTGCTGACAGTGCACATGAAGAGGAACAGAAGAGTTAAATCAGTGACTTGGTTACACTTCAGCTTTTTGCGAACTTCCAGCAAGAACAAAAAAAAAATGGTTAGATTTATTTGTTTATTTCTTTGTTTTGTGATCTGTCACTGAAGCTGTTGCGCCTCTACACACAAGTTTTCCCACTCAGCTGTGTTGCTCTCATTTTAAACTGTGGCAGAATACCGTCCATCAACACACCCCTACAAACACACACACACACACACACACACACACACACACACACACACACACACACACACACACACACACAGAATCAAAAGGTGAGTGAGTTTAATCTGCATGATGGCACTTCAAAGTATATATTGTTTCATTTTCCAGCACTAAAATGTAATGTGCTACTGGGACACTGAAATGTGTTTACTGAGCTTTTCATTTAGAATGAAACTAAAGATCAAAACTAAATAAAGGACACATTGTCTATCTCTCTAGCTCACAGAGGTGCTGCTCGTGGCTCAGTTACATAATAAAATATTTATATGATTCCTAATGGCTACAACACTATTACAACAGGTGATAGCATACACTACACCCTTAATCAAGAAAGTAGGGCTTACAGATACGTTTAGACTGGATCTAAATTGGGCAGCACTATTAGCTGCAAAAAAAAAAAAAATACAGTTAGAATAAGGTTTATATCATATGAATGTATTGCAAGGAGATATAAGTTCATGTTGTGGTTTAAATCAGATTTTTTTTTTCTCAGCCAAGGACCCCTTGAAAATCGTGTATGAACCAGGAAGACAAAACAGAGATATGTAGAGAGAGTCAGTTTCCACCATTTAAACAAAAATGTAGTAAAATTTGAATGAGCAACCGGCCGCAGCATCTGCATGGGTCGCCATTACCGCAATCAGATGCTATCATGCAATAATAGTCCACATTAAAGTTACCTGTTGCTAAACAGACTCTGAAAGCAGAGCCACATGCTGAAGCTCAAACAGCTAATAAAAACCAGGAAGAAGATGACATGCCATAGATGAACAGCTCATGTGCTTTACAGGTGACTTGTGGGTGACGCATGCTTGACCGGTGAAAGGAAGATTTGTTATGAGTTAGAAATTGTTAGATTAGAACATAACAACTATTTTACATTTAAAACTTAAAAAAAATATCTTTTTCTTGGGTCGGGATCAATACTGAGCCTACGCAGAATAGGTGTCACTGTAGTTTTTCCCTGATTGTAGAAACTTATACAGTTGCCTTGTTTTAAACTGCCCCCGGTCTTCCCACAGGCTTTGAGTATTAATATTTAAAATATGTGTGATGTGGCCACAGGTGCACATTTATGGCGTGCTCAAAACGCGACACCGCCAACAATGCATCTATAATAGGCGGTTACAGCCCGAGCTTCTCTATGGCAGACGACACTAATTAGCACACAGTTTACATTCACTGTACCACTCTGCCTTCCAACTCTCCTTCCCTCCTCAACCCTCCCCACTCCCTGTCAGTGGAAGGGGCCTCCACACCCCCATCGCATCTCCAGCTCTGTAATTAAAACGCTGTAATCTGGGTGGATCGTCTCTATTTTTAAAAGCCCCCTGTCATCGTGTGGGTAAAGTGACACAAAGGGAGGCATCAAGTGGTGAAAGAGGAGGAGTAGGAGTAGGAGAAGGAGGAAGGAGGGGGGGCGATAGGAGCAACCGCAGCAGCAGGTGATGACCAACTCCGTGAGAGATAAAGAAACTAACAAACTATGTTTAATTGGCAGAGTGGCCTAATGATAATTCTTATCCTGTTATCCATTGCAGCCCACACACTGCACATCAACTCCTTTGGAATAAAAGATAGGGTGTCTTTTTTTTTTTTTCATAGGAACAAAAAGATAAGAGAGAAATGTGCTTCAAATACCAGCAGAAATGTAATCCAGATATCATGTGAGTGTTGAAATCAAATCATCCCTGGACAACTTTAAGAACATAAATTAGACTGCACAGTCACATGCTGATGCTATAATCATAATATGCACTGTAGAAAGTATATTTCAGTAATAGTTGAAGTAATGCAATGTTTTGAACGAGTCTATAGCTATTCTTATTTCTGTAAAAGTGCAGCAGTTATGTTTCTCTTAGTAAGCCATTGTGTGTCTGACGTCAAGATGTCCACGTCTCTTCTTGCTGCCATTTTCTCGTGGTGATTCAGAAAGACAGCAAGTTTAATGGAAGACAAAATTAGATTTTGCGATCAGATAATGTACTATGTTAGAAACGTGGCCTACGTGAATTGGTTTAATTGTGTTTTTTTAAGTTTTTGTGAACTCACTGAACCAACCCAGATTACAAAAATATAAATATACTTAAGTACAGTTTGCTTCTGCCTGGCACCCCGTCTGGTTTATAGGCCACTGACAAGGCCAGATAGCTTTCTGTTCTATCTGATACCAGGTGTGTCCCGGTCTCTTGATGTCTGCCTGGAGGTCCTGTTGCCAGGTGTTCTTGGCCGGCCTCTTTTTTATTCCCTTGAGTGTTCCAAGTCAAAGCTTGTCTGGTGGTATTTGACACTGGTTTTCCTAGTGCGTGCCCAATCAGGCCCAGAGTGGCTAATTTGGAGAAAAGGGAAGATTCCTGGTGGGCCTGGCTGATTGTTGGGCCGCAAGGGGCAGTGACAGGGTCGGCAAACACAATAATTTCATGAATAGATCACGCAGGCAATACTCACAGAAGCCGAGGAGGTTACGACTGGTTACCTGATTGATAACGTAATTGTGTTTGACCTTTGACTCTGACCACATTGAACGCCACCCTGAATTGCACACTGCAGTGAGGGGCACTTGGTCAAAGATACGAGTAGGACACAAAAAAAGACAACATGGAGAATAGAAATAAAAAAAAGGGAGAGCTGGAAAGGCCAGAATAAATTCAGCTAAATGTGCTGTATAATACAGTGGGACCAATAACTGCAAATGGAGCAGCTGAAATGACATTTAATCTACACCCACATGTGTGTCTTTTACTGTTACAAACCATTCATTTATTGTTTATGCAATAATAAATGCAAGGTGGGTTGAGATAAAGGGTAACTCTAATAGTCAAATTTGTTTTAAAAAACAAAGAAAAAAGGGGAGCTGAAAAGGCCAGAAAAAAAGCTGATGCAACCAAATATGCCAGACAGACAGATAAAATCAAGCCTGCAGCTTGAGGGTGGAGGTAAGAACGCCAGAAGTAGATGAGATATTTATGCTTGCTTAGGCTACAGTGCCTGCCAAGTCTTGCATGCAAAATGAAATATAACGTATTACTACAAATCACAAATATGTCCAGTATAATAGGTTATGAACCAAAATGGGCTGGCGTGAGGCATGAAATTCCTGGAGTGAAAATGAGTTCCACCCTGGCCCTGTGCCCAATCCATCTCCATCTTCTTCCTCTACTTTTGTCTGCTGCTGGTGGTTGTTGTGTCCCATCCACAGATCATTATTGCTGATCTTGTCTGGCCAGAGGATATTAAGAATTCTTCTTAGAGAGTTTGTTTCTGTATCCCTTAATGTGCTCAAGACATCTCATAAATAAAAAATGACACGACACATCATCAGGCATTTCTCTCGGATGCAGCGACACAAAATGGTTTTTGAAAAGAAAAACGGATGTGGGAGACGACCCTGCACCAGTAAAAGCTCCAAATCTTATGGTGAGGAAATATAAACCTGAATACATTAAATTTGGATTCATAATGGCAGATAGTAATGCTGAGCCAAAAGCACAGTGTGTTGAATGTGGTGAAATCCTGTCAGACAGCCCAGTTTAGTTGTTCTACTTTTTTTTTTTTTTTGTCATGTTACGTTTTCTTCACACTTATTTGGGAAGGTGATGCTCTGAAAAATTTTGGACAATCAGACAGAGGTCTTAAAGGAAAATTCTGTAATATATTTACTGTAATAAATCATAAGATAACCCTGATATGTCATTAGAGATAAAGGAACCATGATAAGTGGAAATACTACAGCAACACTACAGCTTTATTCCCCCTTTGAAATTTCTATTTCAGGCTGGAATAACTGTTTTTGTGCCCATTTCATTCTTAAATAGAGTCCAAATCAATGCCAAATGTTTACCGCGTGAGTAAGTGTCTGTTTATGAGACTCCATTAGCAATATGTTAATGGAGTCTGGCAGGCAGCCACTGAACTCCAACTCCAGAGTGTCTAATTTCAGAGCAGTGGGCTTTTGTGTTGATGACTGGCTTAACTTTACATTTACAGACAAGATAAACAGCTGATTAACTTACAGTGTAGGACTTCTCATTGTTGTTGTCAATTTACAATGCTGCGTGCATCTTGCACTCCTGCAGCCTGAGCTTCCCTGGGTCTGGGGAGGAGTGAGCACAGGGAAACAGCGAGCTTCAACCATAGACCTTATATTAAATAGGATTTCAACCTGTTTAATAGACTGTTTGTGGCTCCGACTTGCAATTTGAACCGCTGTACTCACTTGTGCATGTGCAGCTACTACATATTTCTCCTTTAAGTTAGAACCACCACCACCCCTCGAGTCCACCAGTGCTTTTTCATAGTCTACAAATTTAACATACAATGAGGACTCAAGAAGTAAGGGCTCAGTTAGTTGCATACCATTACTGCTGCTATAATATAACATATACCAACAAAGGTCTCATTATTCTTATTGATATCATAATAATGATTTTAATCACCCAGAAAAGTAGAGTGAGGTGACACAAGGTCAGGAAACAAACTCACTCTGAGTATCTACAGGTTATTATTAGAACATCTCAGGGACCATATATGCTTATATCAAATCTGTCAAATATGAATGAGACCCTGAAGCTTGCTGACGCTTCAACAGCTCTCTATAGGGACTGGATGGCTGGGGTATGATTAAATTATTTGCACTTCTCAGTAATATTTAATCACACACGCACACACACACACACACACAGAAATGGTCATCAGTGTTGGTTAAAGGATTACCTCATTGCATTAAGGATCATTTATTCATACTCCAGGGGTGGAGAGAGAAGGCCATGCAGAGTTGCCCAGCAGTTCTCTCTGCTTCAAAGCTAACACTATTAACCACATTAGCTGGATGTTCTGCTGAACACATTAAACACAAATAGCATGGCATCACTGAAGAACTTATTATATTCCTTCAAATGTTATCGTATTAGTACGCTTGTTGCGGCCGTTGGTCGACGTATGATGACACGGCAAGATGGCAGATTTGAAATTAAAGCTCTTATCATTACTCTGACTCACTTTCACCTTCCCCCCAATGCGCACAAACCCCTCACACACACACCCCTCTTTTGCCCCTCACCCCCTGCGGCATCAGCTCAAGAACATGGCCATTACCTTTCCCCGTTCCTATGGCAACACCACCCTGCAGCCCTTATGTGGTGGCAGCAGTGTGTGCATGTGTGTGTACACAATCACGTTTGGGTGTGTGTGCGTGTGCATGGCGCGCTGAGGTTTGTTTAGATAATGTCAGCGAAGAGTACAATCAATTTTTTTTTTTTTAAGGTTTAATGTCCTCCTCTTCCTCTCGCTGTCTTTCACTGATAAACATGCACCACTCACAGCCTCAACAAAGACGCCATTAAACAACAGATACTCAAAGTTTTGGAAAATGAGTGCTCACATGTTGCAGCCCAGTCTATGTTTGTGGGTGTGTAATAAGTTTCCGGCTGTGCTGTAATTCTTGCTGATTGATCCCTGCAGCAGGTGATTAGGAAGTCTGATTAGAATAACTGGACGTGGACAGTCAGGCAGGCTCAGAGCTTTCTCATCAGGGGCCAGCGTCACCCTCGAACCCCTCAGGAAAGCAGAAATCTGGCGTCTCCACGAGGGCTGGGAGCTATATTAATTATATTTGGTATATTTGAGTATGAATTAATGTGCGACACAGCAGATGACCATATCGTCAAATTGGAGTTTTCAGTGTTTCCACTGGTCGCTGCTGAGGGGGAGTTACTTTATTTCAGTTCGCCATTAAGTGTGTAAATGAGCTCAGATCGCTGTATAGCAGTCACTGAAAGGCTGTGTGTTGTGTTTGCTGACACAGAAAAGACACGTTTAAAATAATTTAACCCTAATACCACCTTCTTTTTCTTTTATACTGATTCGAAAAATGATCCAATCTGTGACTCAAAACCGTGCTATGATCCAAACCATTTTGTGATCTGTTGCACCCCTGTATTTTACTGCTGTAGATACTTCAGATTTTGTTCATTTTAACTACGTCATACTGTTTGGTCGTTTAATCTACATCAATGCATCATATTATAGAAGATCATCATATGTTTGTGCTATCCAGGAATTTCCAATATGTAATTTTAGAGAAAATGTGTATATCGAGATAAATATTGTGGAATTGCCTAAAAATATTGAAATATTATTTTTAGGCCATATCGCCCAGCCCTAGTCTCCACAGAGGAAATGTTCTGTAATGGTGAATGAAAAAAGTAGAGATGATATCTAGAGACGACGAGAGCACGAACGTGACACAACGCGGCCGAAGTGGAGTGAAGGACAGGCCGGGGGGGGGGGTGGATGTTATTCTCTCTGTGGCGCTCCACTGTCTGGCATGTAGGGACGAGGTACGAAAAGAGCCAGAAAACCAACGTGAGATAAGACTTTGAATATATCTCCTCTCACTCTCCTCTTTTTCCTCTTCTCCCTAAGGAGGAGGGCTGACTGACAGATGCTCCCCACCTCCTCCCCCGGCTGTGGGCAAGCTTTGTATGGTGCCCACCACCAACTCGAGCCAATTAACACGTCTCCATGCACACTCTGAGTTTATTAATACATAATAAACTAGTTAGCCACGGACACTAATTATCTTGCATTCAGACATTTAAATGTAAGTGGTTGGAGGGAGGGAGAGAAGGGTTTGTAATGATACTACAGAACCGTGCACCAGTTTATGGTCAATATAAGTGATTTTCAGTGGAAATCAATGGGATGAGACACCCACCATCCTCTTGAGAGGGCACGGTCATTAGAGAAAAGCATATTAATGCTATTCTCCTTAGACAGAATGAGCTCCTATTCTGCTGGATGTTTGCTTTTTGCTTATTGTGGGCTTGATTAGTCCCATGATGATCGTCTCCATCTAAGGCGGCCAAGCTGGTGTCATTGTGTCTCAGCTCCCTCTCTCTAGTGCTCCTCCCTGTGCGCTGAGTTAATCAGACAAAAACCTGTGCCAAGCTCCCTCCTTCTGTGTTGATCTGACATCCCCAGTGCCGAGCTGTCTCCTCACGCTGACTGGGTCTGCGTGCGTATCCAGATGCAAGATTGACCTGGACGTGATCCTCGCTTAAACACAGAAACCGAAATGAAAGATGGTTTGGTGCGACGTATGACTCGCCATCCCTCATGAGAATTAGATTTAACCTTACTGCCGAAGGCCTGCACAGACAATGAGCCTTTGCAGTATTATGCTCCATCTAAAACTTTCCTTCGGGTTGGAGGCTCATTAGATAATTTAATTTAGGATAGTTTATGATTTCCTCAATGAGAGCTTGAGCACAAGGAGAAGGACATGTCATTCTCAATAGCAGTGAGTCATGGACTGATGTACCTGTTCTGCCTTTTTTCCCCCTCAGTGCATAAAAGCTGCAGTGCAGAATCAGATTGTAGGGCCACCTGTGCTGCTAAAGATCACACTACCACTGGCTCTCTCCCTGTTTGTTTCATTTTATTGCAGACATCTGTTCCTTCTGAATATGATTAAGCTCTTTACACAAAATAGCACATGTGAGAGCTAAACCTGTGAATACTAAGTATTCATTTGCATATTGTTTGTAATGACTCAAACAAAATGGACCTGGCTTTGGATTTAAGAGTCCCACCTTTTACTGTGAGACTGAGTTGCACCAGCAGAGATTAATTTAATCTGAGATAAGAGCTAATCATAGTTTGACAAAACTCCAGATTTAAAAATAAGCAGAGTTCTGTTGCACATTAAAAAAATTATCTTAGTTCAGCAAAGTGATGTAGTAGGATTTAATCAATATGGAGATACCTGGTGATCCAAATAAAATAAAATAAATAAATAACTCTGAGTGCTCATGGGACCTAGTAAGTATTAATGGGGGGGGGGGGGGGGGGGCAACGTTAACTTTCCAGTACTCTTTGTTATCAAAATGTATCCAAACATTGCACTCACGCATTAGCAAGCTAAATAGTTAACAAAGTGTTGTGCCGTTTGCCAACTTGGTGAAAAGTTAGCAAAACTATCAATTGTTTGCCAGCATGCTCACAAGGTAAAACACACATTATATTGTTTTCTGGCTACATAAAAAGTTAACAGTTACTACAAAACATTGCATTGTTCGTTACCCATCCATCAGGATCAAAGTTTAAACTGGACTTTGGTGCAACAGAATCAAATTTAATCTTGGTTTAGAGTAAAAACTAAACTGAGGTTTACAGAGACTTTTAAAGTTTGGTGCAACATAATTTAAAATTAAACCATTATTTAATTGGGTATAAAAAACTTATCTTTGTTGGTGGAACCCAGAAAATTGTAAAAACCACTCTTCCTTGAGATTAAAGTAGCATTTTGTGCTTTTAAAAACACACAAATGAATTAAGTGTCCTCATAGGAAGAAGAAGAAGTTAATAAGAAGGAGGATAATTAATTTCTTTTAACTATAAAGTTTTTTTGTTGTTCCCTCTTTTCACTTGCAAATTTCTTTTCCTTTTATGTCTCAGAGCCACATTTAGACTAATTTATTTATTTTTAAAAGCACTAAACACTGGGGGTATTATCAACACTTTATTGTTTCTTTTTTATCTCCTCAGTTTCTCCATTATTGCACGACAACACGTGTTTCTATGAATTGAAGAGCACTGCTGGTTCATAGTGTCTGAAAAAGAGAAGTTTCTGACAGCGCAGACAGACAGAAAACATCAGGAGAGGAAAGGACAGAACTGCTGGAGTGAGAACACACTGACATACTGGCAGGCGAAGTTCGGGACTGGGTAGGTAAAAAAGCACAGTGACACATCACATCACTGAAATACTGAAAATGTCTTGGGGTTATAGCTGACAGCTCAGTATTATTATGAAATCAACAACAGTCACATTGGCAAATGATGCTCACATTCACGCAGAGAATATGTGCAGCATAGAAACACATTTGTGAGTGTGAAATGATGTAGGTGTATTATTTCGTGGATGGTTTGAAATGTGCTAATTGAGTTAAGTGTTTATGCGTGTGTATGCATATTGGTGTGTGTGCGTAATCGCCAACTTTTCAACTTCATGGTGTTGTGGGTATAATGGAAAGAATGAGGCAATTTTGTTGTTTGTTGCTCATTTGCCTGCACATAATAGATTTATTTAAAATTTCATGAATTTGAATGGAAGGACTATTGGTTCCCTGCTGAATTGGATGCGGCACAATTTGCCCGGGGTGATGTGGAGGAAAGGTGTGTGTTTGTACGTATGTGTGTGCATTTGTGTGTGTATGCCTGTATGTTTCCAGTGATTTATTTTTAGTGTTTTTGGAAATTCCACCAGTTTCAGTGGGTTTAACACAGTGAGAGAATAGAATTCCATTAAGAAAGTAATGCATCTTGCAAACAACTTTACCAGGTTCTGTTCAAGTGAAGTAAAAGCAAAATATATGATGTGAATGTAGATGCCAGGCGGGTGTACTTGGGATGCCAACGGATAGCAGAGATGGAGACTCGAGTCTGCAGACTTGGGACTTGACTTGAACTCAAGATTTGGGACTGGTGAACAACCTGTCTTTTATATTAACATTAAGGAAATGATGAGCTGATGTCATTCACTCCTTTACTGTCAAGTGTAACCTTTCGGATAAATGCAGAATCTGCGGGGGCTGGATGAACCACTTCAAACTTTATCGAGCACCTAAAATGCCCTCGGATAGATGACTCACTTTGTACGTGAATGTGAAAATGAATATTAGTGTCTATGGATCGTTAGCCAACATTTTTAGCTCAGCATCAGCTATCTTATGTTATCTTACTTGCTTGATTACAGTAATGTTCGCTGAAAAGATGATGAAAGTTAAAAAAGATGAGTGAGTACACAGAGTGCTGATTTGCCATGACTAAAATAATCTAATCTTTGCCAGCTTTTCATGGAGGAATTACGGCAGCTTCTCGGTCTTCTCCTGCTTTTTCATTCACTTTTATCTCTGGGATGTCTCAGTTTCTCTGTGTCTCAGTCTGTACTGAGTGTTTTTGTAATTCATACCAGGTGATTCAGTTGTGCACTCTCCCTCCTGCCTGTTGGTGCATGGAGAGCTGCCTTTTTTTCCCTACTCTGTTCTTTACTACACTGTTACAGTGTGTAACCTTCATCTGCGCTTTCTCAGTGAAGTAGGCTTCATTTGTTGCCAGCCTGCATCCCTTCATGGAGAAAAAAAACAGAACGCAGCTGCAGTGTCCAAGGATGGCAAAGATCGGAGTGTGATTTACGCTGGTGTTGCCAGTGATATGCCTTATCAACAAGTGTTGTAGAGGGGAAAGGATGCCAAGAGCTAATTCTGCATGTTACACCATTGAGAGCTACCGTGACTAAACACTTTGAAAAACACTTTGGGGAAGAAGAATAAGCCGAAAGTCAAACTAGCCAGGACAGACAAGCTAGCTCTGATCACTAACTGCTGAACAGCACAACCAACGTCGCTGTCCCTTGTGACGTTGGACTTTTTATCATCCGGAAAGAGACAAAACAAGCAAGACCCAACAGCATCAGTGTCTAACTTTAGACTGTGGAAAGAGGAAGTCACTTACATGACTTTTGGCAGGTTGAACATCTTGGCTAGCAAGCAGTCTGGAGTGCACAAGCTGGATTTGACTGCCGGCGTTGGTCACAAAGTAACACATTACGGTAATTCCACTTCTTTTGGCAGTAACTAGACATTTCTCTCGAATAATAATGCAAATTTGTCTCACCTGAAAATAGTAAGACTGCAGAGGCAGCATACAACCTATTCCCTGATCTATGATCTAATGACATTTTTGGGAGAACTAAGAACTAACTAAGAACTCTGACTAATTTCTAAATTTCAGTAACTTGCCCATCACTGCCACTGCTCACCATGCACCCACTGCTGGACTGCTCTCACAAATGAAAGCGACATCACAACCACCTGTGTGTATTTCATCAGTGCTGAAATAAGCCTCTCTGCCTGCTGGAGGGTGTCTGATGAACCTCACTGAGAAGCTTACTAGTGGAGACATGGGGACAATAGCTGTCTCTTTTATTTTATGTCATTTTATGTTTTTTCTAAAAAAAAAAAAAAAAAAAAAATGAATCGGCTGGTTAGCAGTAAATGGTTGGTGTCCCTGATAAACTTTCAACCCAAGGTGAGACCTTTTACCAAATCATACACTTTCTACTGTGTGTGTGCATGTGTGTGTGTGTGTGTGTGTGTGTGCGTGCGTGTGTGTGTGCGCCTGGACCAAAAGGCAGAGAAAGAAAAGTGTTTACATCCACTCACTCTGTGTGAGATATGAGATGCCGTTTCCATCCCTCAACTTCATCACATGAATTGTTATTGCCTCCTCCTTTGAATGCAACACATCCCATTAGAAACAGATTGAATGGGGCTGAGAAAGGCCACTTCATCCTTGTGGGACCTGCGTCAGCATAGAAAACAGATCTTTTGTGTATGTTGCCCTCCAATCAAAAATACTAAGGGAATTAAAAATGGCTTCCTGCACAGTGTCGCCTACGCTGACAAAACTGTATTGTGTCAAACTTTTCCGGTGAAAAACGAAGAATTACAAGAGACCCTCACTATATGATATATTAGGTATTTCCACTCAAAACCAAGCTTCCTGTGAGAGCTATCTTTATTAGAGTTAAGTGCTGAATGCCACTGCTGGTTTAATCACCATTATTTCTGTCATGAATTCATGGCCAGCGCATGGTTCATTATTTTCTGTGAGGTCTCCATTGTAAAAGGTCAGTGGTGACGCTTCCTGACAAGAAAATGTGCAGTCGCTCTGTGGAGAGAGAGCTGGAAACACACCAAACCTGCACAACTATGCACATGTTGATTAGGGCGAGGGGTTAACATGTTAACGTGTTGTTCCTGCACTGCCGCTCCAACATTCGGTTATTAATATCCTCTTCATACACTTATTATAATTAACCACATCCCAACCTTTGCGGTGCAGTCTGACTCACCATTACAACAACTCCTTGTCAAGCAGTCAAACTTGTAGACCCATAACAGTTCACGCTTCCCTCTCAAAATGATTATTGCAGATCATTCAGTTGGTGAAGAGGAGCACCGTAATGATCCGTCCATGTGTCCACAATCTGCTGTGGACACATGGATGATGTTCCATGCTAACTCTTTAGCATATGCTCAGTGGTAGTGGGCGACTCATAGTGCCTGAGAGTGAGAAAATAAGTACTTAAAGTGGATCTCAGGCAAGATGGTGAGTAATTTTAATTGACTTTCAGCCAAGTCAAGAGCAGAGACTTTTGTATAAGAAAGTGACAATTCTTGCACAGAAGCTCAATGCTCAATGCAGCAGCTCATATACAGAAACAGGGGCTTCCTAGCAAATTCTTGATCATGATATTCTATTTTTTGACTGCAGAGGTTTCCTAAATGCATTCATCTGCAGCGATTCTGCATTAACAATGCATGATGCAATGATCAATGTCAATGGTAATAATAAGGAGGCAAAGTCCTTCCTCTTCTGGTGTGCTGTATGGATCCATACTAATTCTTATTCCTGCATACCAAATAGCATGATAGTATGGTTATCGTAATGCACAGACAGTCTGTTATACATGTTTCTATGGTTGTAAGCTTGCTGAAATATCCGTGAGTGACAATCACCGATCACTGTTGTTTTTAGTCAATACAAATGCAACTTAAGTTGAAATATGAAATATGCTAATTTGAGAGTTTCTTCTTCTGTAAGTTAACTTTAAAGCAAGTGATCTTGCTCACGTTTTTCACCTTGTTTATGGGCATCAGGAGGCTGATGTCTCCATTGTGCCCAGTCAGTTGCTTGTCCTACCGTTCCAGCAGATGTGTGTGCACCAATTCAAAGGTCTGGAACAAGGCATACAGCAGGCAAGGGAGGTGCTAGAAACTTCAGGCACCCTGATAACAGGAAAACAACACACATCTATATAGGTTACCATGTTCCAGGGTCTCTGTCAGCTGTGGGGAGGGAGAGGTCCCATTCCCAATAGCAAAAATGACAGTAGCAGATAGAGCTGTCACAATACGTAGCATATGTCAATTCATCTATAACTTTGTTTTATTGTGGGCTTTGTCTTCTTTTTGGTGAGTGAATTAGATTCAAAATACGAGAGTAAGGAGGTGGAGATAGATACACCTAATGCATACTGACACGGCAACCAGATGAACTGATACAGTATGTTTAAGAGCTGCTGAATTACATACAAAATATATTCCTAGGTATATTATTAACATGGTATCAATATTTTATTTTTTTAATATCATGGTTATCACCAGTGACACCTGTAGCAGAGGGCTTTTATTTTGACAAACTGCTTGCCTGAGAGCTTTTCTGCATTATAAACCATTATATTTTGAATTGTCACCTAGCAACTGAAATTTGTGTTTTTCTTTTGATTGATGCATAAAGGGCGCAAATTGATACAGTTTTTTTTAAATGCAGGGAATGAAGTGTTTGACACTCAAAATGTCTTGGAGGAGGACCTCTGCTTAATGTGTCCACCCCAGTGTTGAAACGGCACATATGCCTTTTCAGTCAGACCCTGCAAACCTGTTTTCTAAACACGGTGCCTAAACTTACCCCGACTCTGTATAAGTCTGACTCTGTTGAGGCAATATCTGACTGGACCTTTTTATTTAAGTTTCTGTATGTTACTAACTAAAATGTTAACTCTGCTCTACAAAAATATCATGCATGCTTCTCTGTGTCTTCTGTGTATTTTCTCTGATGATTACATTGCAGGCTTTGGAAGAAAAGGTGAGGCTTACATGGACTTACATTTCTTCATAGCAGTTATCTTCCCCAGAAATGATTGCATTTACATGGTAGATAATTTAACCTGACCTCTTAACCTCCTCTGAATCTTGTAAATATGATTTATATTTGCGTGAAATTACAGAAGTCTTGTCCATACAAATTATTTGTGTCCTGGTTAAAAAGAAAATATGATATTCAGGCTTTAAACTTTGCTTTCTGTAAGTGTGAATAACCTTTTATCATTATGCTCTGAAAAATTAAATATAATACACAATAATATACTTCACATGTGGGCTGCAGTAGTTACCATATCAGCACACTGTATGTCTCTTATGCATGCATGCATGCCGTGCGTCGTGAGATTGTTTGTGGAGTTGCTCTCAATCGTTAAAGTCTAATTATCTAATAAGTTTTATTTATTCATGTTGTTTTTCTGGGGAACTTTTGGTTGAGGTCAGAACTTGCTGGTCTGCTGCACATCAGTGTCCGATGTGTGCATGGTGAATGGGCACATGTGTGGATGCATGGGTGTGTTTGTAAAGATTCATCCACCCCAGCTCTCCTAACAAGTACTGAAATAATAATGAGAACATCGGTTGCTTCTGAGTGGGGCACATGAGAGAGAAGGAGGAGAGGGTACAGATATAAATAGAGAAGAAATAGAAGTGAAATTGAACCAAAATGCTGAGCTAGATACAATGGACACCTAATATCAGACACCTAGAATGAAACTGTCTGAGGGGGTTTCTGTCTGTCTGAAATAGAAATACTTGGGAAAGGTTTTTTTTTCTTGAGAAAGGAAAGATGTATGTGTAGCGTGCAGACAGACACTGAGGGGCAGGAGGGGGAGTAATGATATCTTAAAGCACAATGACAGGTGGATGTCCCTGTATGTCCTCTTTGTGTGAAATTCATCTGAAGCTGCAGCGAGGTATTACAGGTCCCTTCACTGTTAGCTCAACCGCATTAAAGCTCTCTTCCTGATGGCACAAAAGAAGATGAACATGAACCTCTCTGGATGCCATACTTAAACTCTTGAGGCGCAGTGGGGGCTGCTGGGAAGTTTAGTCAGAGTGAGTCTCAGTGTTTCTTGATTGCAGTTCATCACTCTTTAAAGAGATCCAGTTAAATTCTGTGAAGTCAATATCAGCTTGGTTTGTTCTCTAAACCATGTGTATTCACCAGGGGCCCTGTGACCCCTAGAGTATTAAAATAATGGACTAAAAAAACTACCCATGAATCCTTGTGCAGTCATAAATAATTGTGTGGCATCTATCCATAACTGTGAACTAGTATTGATGTATTATTTTTATTATACAAAATGGCCAATTAGCTGTATTATTATCCCAAGTGTACAGACACTCTTGTGAGCCACAGTGGATAATTTTGCAACTTTAGGAGCTCCGAACTTCCATCCACCTCAGAGACCACCTGCAAAATTTCAGAGAGTAAGGCTAACTCGGCTAACATTAGCCGTACTACAGCTGCTACTGACTCACCGGTAAACGTAAAATGCAATATACAGTATGTAGTATGGGGTTCTCTGCTCCGTCTCTCTATCAGATAAGGGGTCCACGGCCTGAAAAACATTGAAGACCCCTGCTCTACAGTTTAAAACTGATTGCTCAAATTATTTAATTGTGATAAAATGGGGAAAAAATGTCTTTTTGAAATGTTTTTATTAATCTGAACTTTACTGAGTTTTTATACTAAGAATTATTAAGTTCTGTTAACAATGCAATGCAATCAGAGGAGTGAATGAAAATTCTGAGTTGCATTTACTTAAAATATTTGAATCAGCTTAATCAGTCATTTTTAATTTCACTGTAATCAAAGAGTACATGTAACACTAATACCAAATATTTAAGCTCTGATAACCTCCAATTTATAAACTCAACAACTTGTGGCAACTGACTGCCTTAAGTTTCTGAGTACTGCTAAGTTATAGAGGTTTACAGTGTATGATGGATAACTGAACTGTCCTCTCATCGCCTCTCTATGTGTCACAAATGCCACGCTGCTTTAACTGAGCACTCAAGTGTGATTGTGCCATGTGATCTTACTGCTTCAAAATGTATATGTTCATTTTAAGCTACAACTAATGTAAAATATCTTTTTCTGTGCACTTTCTTTAACGTTTCAAAAAATGATCCTATTAAATTTAAAGGTGGACCTACTATAGTATGTTAATGAATTCACTTAATGATCTCATCTTGCGCATAAATAAA
Organism: Lutjanus erythropterus; assembly: GCF_056507025.1. NCBI lineage: Eukaryota > Metazoa > Chordata > Actinopteri > Lutjaniformes > Lutjanidae > Lutjanus > Lutjanus erythropterus. The sequence continues at coordinate 7,856,487 of NC_139335.1, forward strand.
GATCTCATCTGATTAGATGTGAAGGGAGAGGTGGATCAAAGAACATTTCACAGTTCTAATTTGATTTTAAAATTTTGAAGTTAACTAGTGCATGTTTCTTTACAGATTGGTGTAGCAATGATTCAGAAAGAAAAATATCTCTGCAAACATAATTTTCTGAAATCTAAACTGTCAAAATAGATTCAGATATAGAGCAATGTTGAAATGATGTATCATGTTAATTAAAAGATGACAAAACTTATAGTCATTTCAGTGTTTTAATTGCATGCTGCAATTTCAAGTTTTTTTTTTCGGTACAAAATGATTCATGCAGCATCAGTGATTTCAAAAGTGCAAAACGGGTCCAAAAATCACTTTACAGATCAATTAGCGAGCATGCCAAACAGGACCAGAATCACCCCATAAAGCTGTGACGGAGTTCATTGAAAAAACGTGCAAGATTTCAGTATTCAGAGTGTATTTACGAAACAAGACCGAGAAAAATACTTTTTACTTTTGTATAGAGAATACCCACATATCCACCACGTCCACATAGTATACACTGGCAGACGTGGAACTATAAGAATTCACAATCATGCTTTTTGACAAGTTTAAAAACATTCACTAACAATCATTTCCAAATTTACAAAAAAAGAAAAACACCTAAACAAAAAATGAGGTAACAGCTTGTAAACATTTTCGTCACTTTGTTCAAGTTGGCAACATTAAATTCACTCAAAAGATTCAACGGATCGGCCCACGTGTAAACAACTGCCCGTGTTTTACGCACAAACTTTACGCACAAACATTGGTCGCTGGACTACTTTCCTGTAGTCGTTTTTCGGAAGGAAATGTGAAGTTTTTGCATATCTTTCCTCACTCGGACACACAGGCAACGTCTTTGAGACGTACATGCAGGTGCCGATCTTGACCTGTGGTAAGAAACGTGTCCTCATCTCCGTTCCAGCTCTCCACACTACCTGGTCTCCATGCTCTAGCTGAGCCCGATCATGACCGTCTCCACGTCTTTGGAGGGTCTCCGGTCCTTCACCAGGAAGTTAATCATGCTCTCCGACTTAATCATCAAGTTGCACCCGAGGAAAAATATACCAAACACGACAGTGAGCGACAACACGCACAGCACCGCGATCTGCACCACACGCATGACGAAGAGTTTGCGCTCATCTTGCACCAGCACCAGGGACCCTCCGCCGTCGCCGGTCACCACGTTGTCAGTGCCATTGTTGGAGTATGTCGCCAGAGTCCCGGCGAGGGTCTGACTGCTGTTAAACAGCGCGTCCTGGGTCACGTCGAAGAAGGAGACGTTCATTGTTCCTCGCGGGTAACAGGGAAATAGGCACGCGTCTCTACTTGGCAGGCACACAGTCTCTCCACTAAATCTGGACTCCAAGCAACAGTTTGCGTCATGTGACTGTCCAAACAAAAAGAAAAGGAAGAAAACAAAAAAATTAAAACGCTTTTTAAAGTCCAGACCTGCAGGCAAACATCGAGTCCGTGCGTAACGACCACATCCACATCACCACTGGACTGTTGCTAAATAGCGTCGCATCAAGTGCAGCCAAAAAAGTAAGTTTCTTAAATTCAAAGTCCACGTTTTTCTGACTTTTGGTGAGTCTTCTTAGGCAGTACGGAATGTGCGAAACGTGTTTCCCCTCGGTGTAATAAGAGATAGTCCCTTTGCGCCTGTGCTCGCCTGCGAGCGCTTCTTTTGTGCCAAGTCTCTGGTGCGTTTTAAAGTGATGATGAGTTCCCAGTGGAACACACCACCACCCCTCACCAGGGGAGGTAGTCAGATGGCCACAGATAAAGTGCAGCTCCTCTGATGTACAAAAAAATCTCACTTTGAACAAGTCTTAATCTGGCATTCAGTCTGATTATTACTCTTATCTTACAATGTCCTTCATGTCTTAATAATTGCCACTGAAGTAAAGTGAGATCTGTCTGATAAGAACATTAGATCCACACTTTACTCTCTTTTTTGTTTATTTTGGGTAGTGTAGAAATTAAAAGGGCTGCAAATGTTGTGCGTTTGAGCAACTGAAAACAACAACAGCTGATTAATTGATTAATCGTTATTAAGTAATAAGATACAAAATGCACACTTTTAACTCTTTTGATTACTGTTTCCCCCCATTTTCTTTATTTCTCATATTTTTTCATTTATAAAGTTTCTTTATTCAACAAATGGCTCTGCTAGACAAAACAGAAGAGACATGATTTCTGTCATTTCTATCGATTATTGCATTTTTAACCAGTTACATTCTTAACAGCAATTATTCAATAAATGATTAATCATTAACATCCCTATTAGGGAGCAAAGATGCTTCCTAAAAACATCCTTCAACAAGTCAAAGCATTTCAAACAAGTGATGGTCTCTGTAAGTCTCTCAATTTAAGACAATTATTTTTCAAGAACAAGTGAGGCTAAATGACTCATAAACATGGATATTTTGAAGCGTGCTCTTCTGAAACCAAAGCAGCACTCATTTATGCACATCAGCACCAGAGAGCGTCGCCAATATTGATTCAGACATACATTAACTTTAACAGCTTTTCATGAATTGATGAAAAATCATTTAAAGCCTGAAAACATTCAGTTCAATCAGAATCAAAATGAGTAGCAGATTATCATCTGCTTCTTTGGGAGGTATTTATAGAGTTTAATGCCCGTTGCTGAGGAAACTGCCACTGTAACTTAGGGGCCTCAAGAGAGAGAGACCAATATAGGCACAGCGAGCTATAACTTAGAAATGAAGACATGAATTAATAAACTCTAATTGAACCATGGCAAATATTTATCAGAAATATTGGCTCCCCTGTGTTAACTGTGCCTGCTGTTCCCTCTGTGAGGCAGCGACTGAAATGAAAGCCCTGAACAGCAGACAGCTCGCTCTTTTTATTGGAATAACTTATTCAAATATCACTTTATCTTTTAAGTGTGTAACTATTGCAGCTGTCAGGGACACCAACTTACTAAGGTGGAGGTGAAACCCCAGCAGTAATCTAATCTGTACAGAAATATGAGCTTTGGGAAAGCGTGTTTTTGTGCAAAAATACTGTTTAATGAATTAACTGAAGACTGAAGTTTCAGATCATCATAATTGATATTTATTTTCTGTCTGTATGGAGCTAATGTCATTCTCTCTCACCCTCACCTCTTTCTGCATCCATAATGTGAGGTTTCTGTATCAACAGGCTGCGATGTTTTGTATATTAATTCATAGAGTGCCATAATGTATTGTTCCCCTTTGAATACCTTTTGATTTGTTATTGGTTTAACAGTTTACATTACCCAGCATCGTGTCTCTAAACTGGGGGTCTCAAGCTACAGGCCAAGGGGCCATTTCTGGCCCCCTGTCCACCGCCGTCCAGCCCGCAACATTATGTAAAAAATATAATTATAATCTGGCCTGCAAAATATTTTTATGCCAATTTTAAAACTACCCCTCAATTGAATACAATTAAATAAAAATATAATTCAGTTTTAAAAATGTATTGAACATATGGATTTCTGAAGGATTGCATGTTGCAATTCACTGATATTCTATGTTCAGAACAATCCACAGCTAACTAATGTATATGAAAATGTATAGAAACTGCTGCTTGCATTTTTTGTTAAAGGAGAAATCTGTAATATATTTACTGTAATCAATCATAAAATGACCACCATATGTCATCAGAGATTAAGGAAACATGATAAATTGATATGCTCATCTCTTTGACAAGAACATTTCTATTCCGGTCCATAATTTGTGTTTTTGTTTGCCCGTTTCACCTTAATTTGAGACCAAATTGATGCCAAATGTCCGCCAAATGAGTAGGTGTCTGTTTATAAAGGTTAAATTGTGCAACCTGTTAATGGAGTCTGGCAGGCAGTGAGGCAGGCAGTCACTGAACTCAAAATCCAGAGTGTGTATTTTCGGAGCAGTGGGCCTTTGTTCTCAAGATTACAGGCTTAACTTCACATTGATAGACAACTGACAGTTATAAACAGCTGATCAACTGACACTGTTGGACCCATCACTTGTCATTGTCACATTACAATGTGGCGCTCGCTTTGCACTCCTGCAGTGTTCCTGCAGCCTGCCTGATCTTCCTCAAGTCTGGGTAAGAAGGGGTGGGCTGAAACAAGTCACTTCAAACAAAGGCAGCATATTAAATAGGATTTTAACCTATTTAATACACAGTCTATGGCTCCAACTTGCTATTTGGACTGCGGTGCTCATTTTTGGATGTGAACTTGTTAAATTGCTCCGTTAAGGTCAGCAGTTATCAGTCCTGATGTCATTCTACCTGTAATTTAAAATAACTCAAGCAATTTTATTTTTAAATTACTTATAAATATTTCATCAATACATGAAACTGCCACGTTTGCAAGATTTTCCCTCTTTCTGATGACTCAGTAGATACAGTATGTTCTGGACATCAGCACAGACTGCTGCTTGACAGATGGATACTTGCCCAGTAGGTTTGAAAGTTACCCAAAGAGGCCAGTTTGTGCTGCAGGAAAATAATCTGACAGATATGATTTCCACCTTGCCACTCTGCCATGAAATTTCTCAGTGATGAAAATATCTGTGCAGATTTCACAATCAGAATCAGAACTGGCTTTATTGGCAAGTAAGTATCTGCACACATATAAGGCATTTAATTCCATTTTATATGGAAGTGTTACAGCTATGAGGAGAAAGGAACCTTAAAATCACTGAAATTAGGTACTTTAGAAAAAAACTATTAAATTATCTTGGATGACTGGGCACCAGTTTAGTCCTTATTATCTAATTACAGCATCAAAGGATTATAGCTGTTGTAACTCTCCCAAACTGCTCATATAATGACTGTAATCATACAGTATATAAATGCACTCTAATGTAATTGTGATTGATGTGAAATGGAACATTTGCAGGCAAATAGAAAACTGCCTGAAACAACTCCCCAAGACTCAACTGCTGAGCCTGTCAAATTAATCTGCTGTTTGTCTAAAAAACAAAGCCCATGAAATTCAATTTGGGATGCTCCTGATGTCTGGGTAAGCAGCTTTCAGCCACCAACTGACAAACATGTGTACAAACAATGATTAGCTCCATGCACAAATACCTTTCATAAGCCAGGAGGTAGTTTACATTCACATCATTTATTAGCGGCTGATAGCAGAAGAACAAGGAGTATTTTCCATGTACAATAAGATCAAATAATCTCATTAGCTGCTGGATTTGGTTGCTGCAAATTAATTGGCAGCATGTAAATCAATGCTGCTCCATTTGATTCTGCTCTATTATTCATTGCAGTGTGATTATGGAGAGTAGCTTGTACTTACACTTCATCTCTCTGTCAATATGTAAATCCCCGGCTACAGTTAAAACCTAACAATGCCTCTGTGAGGCTTTCACTTCAAAGAATTCTACAAATGAGAAGAAAGTTTTTGCAAAGTCAAGGAGGAGCACACTTCAGAGAACATGTGGCTCTTTTGAAGTAATTATCTTTTTTTTTTTTTGAAAGGACGGAAGTTTTGCCCCTAAAAGCTTCATACATGAAAGAACCTGTTGCTGATTTCAAACTCTCTGTAGCATCAGACTGCAGTGAATGGTGCACGTTTCATTGAAGCACCGGTCACAGGCACAGATATGTTTCTAACAAGTGGTTATTGTTAGTATGACTGTATATGAAAATATATTCATATGAGGATGCATATAGATATGAATGTGAGTGTCTGACTTGTTCCTAAGCAACAGTAGACCTGTGAGCCCAGTGACAGATGGTTGGTGAAGTTATTTTGGTTTAGAGGAGACAGAGAGGGAGGGAGCGATGAGGTGCCTGGACGGAGGGGAGGGGGGGAAACGTTTCCACTTAACATGAGGGAATTGGCAGCCTAGCAACACAAACTAAGTGAAGACATCCCTAGCAACAAGGAGGTGGTGTCTGACCCCACCCACCTCCCCTCTTCTCCTTACCCCGTCATCATTTTTGTTATGGTGTTGCCACAGGGCCTGACATGACTCAGGACTCAGACTGGACACACCCTCTAAAAGCCCCTCCGCCCCGCAGGAAACACACTTCCTGGTTTTCAATTAACAGATTCCTCCTACGATGCCTCTTTATTAGCTGATCAGGAGGTGCTGCGAGGGAGCCTCTGTGTTCATGTGTGTGCTGGAGAGTTAGTGTGCAATTAAATACCAGGAACACAGAGGTGAGTGAAGTCCACTCTTAGATATAAAGGTGCTAACAAGAACTGTAAAGGAGTCTTTGGGTTGTGCCCATTGAGAACCCTTTTTCATCCTGATCCTGGTAGAATCTTTTATAAAGGCTCCACTCTTTCCAAGAGTTGTACCTAGAACCCAATATAAAGGGTTATAGCCAGAACCATCCATGAAAGGGTCCACTCAGAACCTGTCTATGGTGTAATGGGGGATTTGAATGCAAACTGGTTTTATCTAGAATTCACCCAGAGGGTTCTGCAAAGAACCTTTTCATATTCCAAGGATCTTATTTAGACTCCAGCTGGGGGGTTCTAGCGAGAACCTTTTTTTATTCCAAGGGTTCCATCTACAGCTCACACAGGGGGTTCCACCGAGAGCCCTATTATGTTCCACTTGTTTTATCTAGAAACCACCTGGGTAGTTCTACCGAGAACCATTTTTTATTATGTCACAAAGAAACCTTGACGAAAGAGTTCTTTAAGGATTTCAACAGTCCTTGAAGAACTCTGTCTTCCCAAAGGGGTTCTTTGGAGGAAAATGGTTCTTAATGGATCCAGCAGTCTTACAAAGAATCCCTGATGAACCTTTACTTCAGAAAAGGGTTCTTCAGGAGCTAATGGTTTGGAGTAGAACTTCAGCCCTTTAGAACCAGACCCAGGGAAGGTGTTAGAGGCCATGCTCTGATCATAAGGGGTTTGCCACCTTTGGGACTGTTAATCACACACAGGAAAATACAGTCATTAATTACACACTGATACAGATTGCAGATGCGCACCGGTACAGCTGAGTAGTGTCCCACATCAACCTCACACTAAGCAACCATCAGTCATTAAAGTTATTTTAAGAAGATAATGACTCCATTGCTTTGATTTGCAGAGGGATATTAGACTCTATGAGAGAGTGTGTGTATGTGTGTGTTCCTGGTGCACCTACTGCAGCCTGTCCATTTGAATGGCTGGTGAAAATCTGTTTGTTTGAAAAACAGATTACAGATTTCATGAATCTAATTGAAGAAACCCCTTCTCTGTGTCTCCAGTGCAGACATCTCCTGCACTCCAGCCGCTACCCATTAACCTCATTTACATTTAGACACATCTCCACACCTCGGTAATGCAGGACACCGTGATCTGTCTGTCTTTTCTGTCCCTTTGTTTGCTTCTTTCAGCCAATTTGTCTTCTTTGTTCCTTCACCTTCTTTATTCCAAGCTGCCTCTCTTGTATTTAAATTTCCCATGAAGTTAAAATCTATGTTTAAGTGTTTCTATCACATATGTATTGTGCTGTACCTCACCTATATGCTAGAATCTGGCCCAACAAAGTCAAAAACATTGTTTTGCAGATATTCTCAGATAGTTGTAATGCTTTTCCACAGTTTGTCTTTTCTGGAAAACAATTAAAAACTGTTGATGACTCATCCTTCTCTTGGGGGCATTACTAAATTTGCATCCAATAAAACGCTTTCTTGCTTATGACGCAGCAGAGCACGGAAGGAGAATACATCACAGCATACTGCAATGTTTCTGGGGGCCATGTCTCACTGTGCAAAACACAATTTTATAAACTGATTTGGGTGAAACTGTTTCATATTTTATTGAGAAAATATTGTCTTGTTTTCCTCTGATGTCCTCCAGCTGCTTGGCTTCAGCTCTGTTATTTAACTGCAGAACTTTCCTGATGGATGGATAAAACTTTAGCTTACAGTTTAGTAAAGTAGCTGACCGTAGCTGTTGGATGAACACAGCCTTCGAGACAGACAGGGATGACAGTGCCGGGGTCGTTTATGGAGTTTCCTGATGGAAAGATAGCTTTACCTGTTGTTAAAGTAACTTAGCAAACAGCTATCTGCCATTGGCTTGGTTAGCCGTGACTCAGCCTCGGGGTGCTGAGAGCCTAGAGAATTATACCTGGAACCATCTGTGAAAGGTTTCACCTAGAACCCCCTAAAATAGGTTTGACAGACAACCCTTACTTGCTGTAATGGTTCTACCCTCTCAGGGGGGGGTTCTATCCAGACCTTATCCACCTCCCCATGCGCTCTTTCCATCGCTCATGTGTCCTCAGTTGTATTTCTGTGTATTTATCTATTTATTCTTAGTTTCTCCACACATAATGCTGTCCCCTGAGAGAAAAATGTAAGCTGCAGATCCAGCTGGGTTCAGACAGATCAGATAGCAAAGCATCACAACACAAATACATATTGTCCCTCGTCAGCGACTGCGGGACACATTTCATAAGCCAGCCAACCCTTCACCTGAGAAAATCTCATATCCCCCTACTTGACCCTCCCACTCGCCAGTTAACCCAGCGAAGCAGGAAAGGGTAAGCCGTTTGTGGTTAAACAAACACTGATTTCGTCTGAGCGCGATAGCGTTTTTGATATTGGCTCCCCGCGCCAGCATTCAAAGACTCAGTGAAAGGCTTAAAGGGCTCTGGATAGATCTGTAACACAGGTCAGGACCCTTCCATCCCCCTTTCTTCCTCTAGCTCCCCTCTTCGTTTCTTGTTCAGTCTTAATTGGCTGCCATCTGACCCAGTCTCTGGCTTTTTACTGAGGACAACCAGCGCTGTGCTCTTCCCAAAATACCATTCATCTGTGGGGGTGGTCGCCACAGAAGGCTCAGGCGCCAATAGATCCAAATCAGTCAATAGTGGAGATGGGGTTTGATTGCCCACAGTGTATTACCTGCACCATCCACCCACACTGAGAGCTTAATGCCAGCAGAACAGTTGACTATTATAGCTTTTCTACTTATTTCTCTATTTCTGTCATTTCTTCTAGCTGCAATTCTTGGACACGGGTGGCAGTAACTTAGCAACCAGCCGGAGAATAAGAGCAGGGCACAGGGATAAAGATTCAATAAATGGACAAGTGCAGAGATAAGAAGCATTGTCTGCTTCTACAAGCCCCTCCACACACACGCACACACACACACGCGACCACCGCATGCCTCCCAAAGTTCATTTCTGTAGAGCAATCTTAGCTTTTGTCCCATTTTCTGCCTCATTTTCTTTTTATTTCTTTTTTTTTTTTGCTCTTGTTTTAGAGGATGGCAGATTCCCGTATGCTCCATCATTCAGGGGAATGGGAAGAGGTTTTCTGTGGCAGGCACTTATCAGATTCATGAATTTAGTGAGGAAGATTTTATGTCGCTAGAGAATGCATATTACACAGCAATAGCTTGTGGCAAAGTCAGTCCTTTCAGAACCCCAGAAAATCAAGAGGTGACTGCCGATCACAATCACCTATATGGACTCAATTAGACCTGTAGATCCTTTTATATATTATACTTTCCCACTAGGGGTCCTTCTTCCACAACTCCACAACTTGTTGGTCACTTCAAGTCTTTGAGGTGATTCATTCATTCTGAGCCCAGAGATACTCAGGATTTCATGGCAGGTTTTCCAGTTTTGCTTTACATTACACGCACATTCAGCGCACTTTATGCATTATCTGTTATGCAGCGCTCTTTTACATGCAAATCATTTTATGTTAAACAGGATGTTAATTCACTTTAAACTTTTTTTTATTCTTGGTGACATGATGTCATCAACCGATCATAAACCACAACACATTCACTTCTATACTAATTCTAACCACGTTAGAGTTTTTAATTGGCTCACACTTATAAATGACTGTTAATGTTAATGGTGACTTTTTCCCCACAGCTCACAGTGAAAAAGGAAAAGTTGTTGACAGCAAGAAAAATGTGAGAATTTGTGTGAATGCACTGCTGCAAATGATCTAATGATGATAAAGAAAAAAACATGAATAATATTTTTATTTATTAATTTATATACTATAAATAGTTCATGGTTGTGACATGATGTAAAGAACTAAAACTAATAAAATTGGGGAGAATTTCTCCGTCTCAGGACATCTTCATTTCAAAACATTTTACCTGGCTTCCCTTTTTCCCAGAAGGAAGAAAATAAAGAGGGTAAGATCCTTCTTTATTTTCTTCCCTCTGTTTGCATATCCCTACAAAAATACATATCATTAAAACTCTTTTTACAAATTAACGGCTTATTATGCACCCTCCTCTGTATTTCACCATTATGTAGCAAAGCCATTTATAACAATTTATTTACTTCTTCTTTTGTCAGATGACTTACGTGAAGTCATATGTGAGTGAATGAGCATGGAGTGACACAAGTTACGTAAGTCACGTGACTTTCGTGTTGCGAGTTGCTTCAGCGGCCCGAGTTCCATCACGTGACTTTCATAGTTGTGGTAACCCCACACATGGTATTATCCTAAACCTAACCAAGCAGATTTAGTGCCTAAAACCTAACCAAATATGTCACTTTCACTGTGTTAATCGCATGTTAATAACAACTTTCTGACGGCGTCAGATACAGCAGCCATAGGGCGTCTTCTGCTGTCAGACACCGAGGGACATTATTCGTTATGTGCCAAATTGGGGCGAAAACCTATCTAATTTTTTTTTTAGATAGCTCCCCCTGGTGTTGGAGATAGAACCAGTGTGACAACTTTCCCATGTGACAAAATACCCTGCTCTCCCCTACCTTAATTCCTTGTAAACCAATACCACACAGTTGTAGTGTTGTGAGTAAAAAAACACTGTTGGCATGTTTTAGGATACAGAGTGCTTTGTTCATTTTTTTTTTTTTTTTTTTTTTTTGCCTAACTTACTCTCCATCTCATTGTCAGCTTTTATGAGTTAAAGAAAGACTTAAAAAATGTCCTCTTAATCAAAAACGAAGTAAGGTTTCGCACCCCTACTGATGAAATGTTATCAGAAACTAGTGCCAACATGCCGTGACTGTTGCTGTGCCTGGTATATGACTGGATGGAGAGTTTGGTGCGTGAGGTAAAGCTGTGTGACCCAACATGCGTTTAGTCAAGTCAAGAATGAGGAAAGGCGTTCAAGTTTCGAAGTGAACAAGTCCGCAGGGAACACAGGCGACTCGTTTCTAAAGTCCGCTCCGTTACTCTACAGTCATGGGAACTTTTCTGGACCGTCTGCTGCTCCCGTTTCTCCTTCTGTCGTCGGCGTCAAACGTTTTCGGTAAGATCATTTTTTATTTCATTATTGAGCGACTTTATAAAGTTTCACCTGCGTGTAAGGAGAGCTGGGGGTGTTTCCCCGCGACTTGTTAGGGGGATCTTTTTAAGGTACCAAAAACTTTTTATGTGTTGATGTTCACAGTTATTCAATATATTATTGTTATCAAACTGGACATAAAGATTTACTGTTGGTTGTATCTGTGCTGCTCCGTTGGAGCGTTCGCCTTCTTTCCTTATAAGGGAGTAAAAATAGTTGGGATGTGTTTCCCATGAAACGAGATGAGCTGGGGTCTTCCACAGGAAAAACTTACTTTTATTATCTTGAAATAACAGGAAATATAAGTGCTATCTGGTTTGAATTGTCCTCAATTCCTTAAGAAGCGAAAAATATAAAAGAAAACACCATAACAAACGTTTCTACACCATTAGAATTATTTGGAGTAGCTCAACAAAATCATTTACTGTGAGCTGTTTTTAATTTGAAAGTTGATATGATTTCAGGTACACTAAATTCTAACAAGTTTACTTGAGAAATAGTAAAACTGATTACCTTGGGAAATTAAGTTAAAAAAAAGTAAGTGTATCAAGTTGTGCATTAGTCCCACCAACCTAATAGGAAAAACAAGTTAATATTATAGATTGAAACAAGCATGAGGGCAAAAAGTACTGCAAACTTGGTGTCAGCAAGTCAAATTAAAAGACTACAGTGGTTGAATCAAATTAAGCTAAATCTGTTTCTTCATATATATATATATATATATATATATATATATATATATATATATATATATATATGTATATATGTATATATATATATATATATATATATATATATATATATATATATATATATATGTCAGATTGCTACTTTTACCCAAATTTAACACTTTACAGAGGCAAGTTCAAGTTGGTGTCTGTGCTTCTGTGTGTAACTCCAGGGAGCCACACCCATAGATAATGCCAGATAACAGAAAAGGGTTTGAAATCAGTACAGGCGTTGAATTATGAGGGGCGTAAATCACAAGTTTCATTCATTTTTTTAGACAATAGAATATCTGATAATATCACAGTCTGCCACAATACACTTTTGATTCAATAAGCCTTTGATCGATCCAGAAGGCTTAATGAATATTGATTAGGTCATTATGGCAAAATAAATGTAATAACAGACACAAATACATTCAGTCACATTTATGTCAATTTACAAAAAACAACTAAATTATGATTAGATAATTTTATGACTGAACTTTTCCAGACATATTGTGACACAGACATGACATGGGAATTTCAAAATAAAGGCATATCTTAAAGATGACAGTAATACTTTTTCCTCAGTAAGGAAATATATTTTGTCTTTTACATTTCTGTCTGTGGTATTATGACAGGTTCCAACATCTGCACATCACAAGGAGTAACCACTTGTCAGCAGTGCCTGGCTGTCCACCCGAGCTGTGCCTGGTGCTCTCAGGAGGTAAAAACACCAACACATACACACACAAAGTCTAGTCTAGTCCTTCTTCCCATTCATTACCCAGTGCAGCAAGTTACAACAGAAACCTCATTTCCCAACAGCATTCTTCTTGTTTTCATCTTCTGATGGCTGTTCTTCAACATGCTTAGACACTGTAACCTCTGAAGACAAAAACTGTATCCTCTGAAGATAATGACTAGATAAAAAGAGTGCATTCAGCTATATTAAACTGTATTGAAGCATCTACAGTAATACCATCACAACTGCCAGATACAGCTGAGATTTGCTAAATTTTCAATATTTGTTTGTACAGTGTAAGTTTTCTTATTTAGATGGATGCGACCTTTTTAATAAAGTGTTTTGTGTAGTATAGTCTCAGTTGTCTTTATGCTATTGTAAACGAGTGTCCTGGGTTCACCTAACTGTATAAATGTAATAAGGAAACAACAAAGTTCAAACTTTTCCATTTAGAAGTTATAAGGACAAAAGACAAGAGCCCTTCATTGGGCAGTTGATGAACTGATATAACAGTGTCATGCTTGTTTGTTTGTTTGTTTCTGTTAAAATGATCTGTGTGCATTTCATGTAGAGGCTGTTGATTCACTGTTATGCTCTAATCTCCAGTAAAACTTGATCACACACACAAACACAAAAAACAAGTTACACTCGATGTTGCCTGTTCATATGTCGGATCCTGCATGTTCTTGTGGCGGTTGTGGTTATTTTTCACAAAGTTTATATTTTGGCATAGAGCTGATTAGATCGAATTCCAACAAGTAATCACTACCATGTTCAGTTTCTCAGGTTTCTCACAAACCAATTTTCATGAAAATTTTCATTAAATGAGTTACAGTCAATTTTATAATAACGTCCGTCTCAGTGGACTTTGAACCCTCCAATATGGCGACCGCACAGATAAATAGCGGAGATGACGACGAAGCTAATAAAACAGCCATTTATTCACCTCACATTGTGCTTAATTTTAGTGGATGATAATGTATCAGTTATGGAATTAAAGATTTATCAAAACTTTTTTTATGGATGCCAGTTTTTGATCCACAGCAAAGGTCAGACTGGGTAAACCTTGTTTTTAGCCTAGCAGTTGTTGATGACTTGCAACCCCTATCAGACAGTACGGACCAGAACAGTCATCAAAATGAATTTCTCGAAAATTGTGAGTTACTGGAAGCACAAGAAGTTGGTTTTCATTCAGTCATATATGTGCACAAAAAATATTATGTTGATGGTTCCAGTAGTATATGAGATTAGCTGTAGCTGTAGTAGCTGTAGTAGTTCCAGCCACGTTGGTGACTCACACATGCATGAACACATCCTATTGCATGTTCATAAAAGGAGAATGGGCGTTGGCCTCAGGGCTCCTGTACTTTAGCAATACAGCTTCATCTCATAAATGCAAACCCCAAAAGCTTTTTCTTTAATTGATTTGTTATATGTAATGGCAGTTTATTAACTGGCCTAACATATTATATTTGTGGTTGCTTCAGGAGTTTGGGAAGGGGGGATCCAGCCTGTCCCGCTGCGACCTGAGGCAGAATCTGCTGGATGAGGGGTGCAGTGCTGCAGCTCTGGAGTTTCCCACCAGTTCCCTGACTATTAAGGAGAACACACCACTCAGCGATAAGGCCTCTGGGACGGCTCATGATGTCACTCAGATAAAGCCTCAGAAAGTCCATGTGACATTACGACCAGGTACACTTACACCCAAGCAGGCATCACGAACAACAATGTAAGACCAGATGCTAACAATCATACAAGACCAGACATACGTGTTGGTACACTTAAAGGGAAATTTTGGCATTTTTCATGTGGCCATGCAGTCAGTGTTGATGGTAAATGTTGTCAGTTGAAGTAATAAATTCTTCATTGTATGCTCTTTGGCCAAGAAAACTGAGCTTTCCTGCTCACAGAGCTGTGCATTAGTGCCTACGTGTACCAGGATGTATTGACGAGTTTGTGACTTCCATGCTTGTGCTGCTGTGTTATCAGCATACCTTATAGCTATTACTTTGTTGGCCCAAACATTAGCATTAGATGACAATATACTCACCTTACTATCCCTGGCCATCCAGAAGAGAAGACTAGAAAATCCAAGCTGAAATAGCCTGTAGTTTTTCTGGATGCAGGAACAACAACAGAAGAACTCAGATTTTAATAGTCAATATACTGTGGCATGCACTGAGGAATTTATTGTCTCAATTGTCTACTCACTAGGAGCTGTTATACGCAATCGTACTTTGCTTGATTTTCATGAAGACATTTCACTTCTCATCTGAGGGGTTTCTTCAGTTCTTCCGAGAAAGCCTTCTCTTCTTTTGGCGAAGCCTCTTGGACGAGAGGTGAAGCATCTTTAAGAACCTCGAGCAAAGTCCAGTTGCCTACAAAAACTTCAGGCAGCCTAATGAAACACATGTGATGCTATGTTGCTATGGTGACATATTGTTTACAACAAATGGAATAAAACACATTAAGTAAAATTATTTCATGTGTACTATTTTATGTTGCTATACAATGCTGCTTTCTTTAAATATTTTATTGCAAACTTAAACTTAATGTTAAATTCCCTGCAAAACGTAAGGTCATTAATTTATTTCCAACACAAATAGAAAAAGGAGAACTGCACTTTGTGTATCTCGTCTTCATGTTTGGATATATCAACCTTTCTTGTAACATCTTGGTATAATTTTAAACTCTGGTCATATGATGTTGCAGAAAAAATATTAGCTTCTTGTTGTCCAGATGAGCCATGTTTTTTCCTTGTGTGAGGGAGCTCCTACCATCTACCGCTACCGTCAACAGTATTCTCTGCCAGTCATACCTAGTATTACTGTCCTTCTCTTATCCACTAAAACGATATTTGGTTTGTTGTCTACTGTCTGCTTGAATCTATGAGAGTGCAACATAAGAGACCAGACACAAAGGACCAATACTATAATTGCGCATGCACTTTTTCACTTGAAAGACAGAAACAGTTGGGGACAGTTGATTTAACTCAATCCACCGTGCACTTCTCCATCTCTGTGGCCCTCTTCTCTTTCTCTCCCAGGTGATGCCAAGCGGTTCACTGTGTCTGTGAGACAGGTGGAGGATTACCCAGTGGACCTCTACTATCTGATGGACCTTTCCTTTTCAATGAAGGATGACTTGGCTCGCCTTCGTACCTTGGGCAATGAGCTTGCCGTGACCATGGGCCGTACCACAAGCAACCTACGCATGGGGTTTGGAGCCTTTGTGGACAAGACCACGTCCCCTTACATGTACACTTATCCTCCAGAGGCAGTGGAAAACCCTTGCTACGGGTGGGTGAAGAGGTTGTTGTTGGCGTTGTGTTTGAGGAGAAGGAGCTGAGGTGGAGATTTTCGAACATTTTAGAGGGTAGTTCATTTGTGTTTAAAAACTTAAAATTACATTTCTCCTTCACTGATTTCCTGTTCTCCATTCGCCTATTCAATATATTACAGAATTGGCGAAAAATGCCAGGCTCAATTTGGGTTCAAGCACGTGCTGTCGCTGACGGAGAAGGTAGCTCGCTTCACTGAGGAGGTGGAGAAACAGCAGGTGTCTAGAAATAGAGATGCTCCAGAGGGTGGATTTGATGCTGTCATGCAGGCTGTGGTGTGCAAGGTACATAAATGTAATCACATACAGATATACACACACACGCTCACTGATTTGTATAGACATTATTTCTGTTGTTGAATGGGAACAACTGTAACATGACTCAGTTTCCCTCCAGGGATCAATAAAGTCTTTCTGATTCTGATTTGCAAAACTGAGTGCAATCATACGTACATATGAGTCTTTCCTTTACTCACCATATTTATTTCTGTGTCCATCATCATTAGGACAAGATTGGCTGGCGTTCGGATGCCTCACACCTTTTGGTATTCACGACTGATGCCAAAACTCACATCGCTCTGGATGGACGAATAGCTGGAATCGTCCAGCCTAATGATGGAAAATGTCACCTTGATAATGACAACATTTACAACAAATCTACTGTCCTGGTAAGACATAAATTGAACTAAAATAAGTAATTCACTTTGGATTTGAAATGTCAATCAAGAGAGACTTCTGTCTTGAACAAATACATTGATCTTTGGTCTTTGTGATTGAACCGCTTTCACTGAAAACTATTTGCTTCCTGTGTTTTCCAGGACTATCCCTCCTTGGCACTCATGACGGACAAAATGTCTGAAAACAACATCAATTTAATTTTTGCTGTGACCAGCTATGTAGTGCCGCTCTACAGGGTAAACAAACTGCACTGCTCGTGCCACAGCATGAATTCGCTGAAGTTACTGATGTAAAAAAAACCCCAAACAACTGGGTCATCATCTTGCTCTCTTGTCTGTTTTGCCAGGAGTACAGTCAGCTCATTCCAGGCACAACCGTGGGAACGCTGTCCGATGACTCTGGGAATGTTATTCAGCTCATTGAGGAAGCTTATAAGGTAAGGGACTTCAAGTGGAGCATGTAGATTGATGCAGTCTATTTCATCTGTAAAACAACAAGTGTAACAGTTTAACTGTTTAATCTTTCTGTTTCTGTTGAGCAGAAAATCCGCTCTAAAGTGGAGCTGGAGCTTCTGGATGTCCCAGAAGAGTTGAATCTGTCCTTCAATGCTACCTGCCTAAATGGAGAGGTCATCCCCGGACTAAAGTCCTGCTCTGGCCTCAAAGTTGGAGACACAGTAAGTATCAGTTGAGATGCTGACATGCACGTCTGGAGACTTGTTACAGAATAATTTCAGAAGAAGTGCTTGTTTTATCCTTAACTTAAATCCTATTTTCCTATAATAGAATAAATTAAATAAAGTCCTGGCAGTGTCCTACCCAGACAGTCCACATATCTTAGTTATCGTAACTGGAAGTGTATACTCGATTCTTCAATTGTCCTGTCATGCCTATATCTGTGTTTAAAAGAGACTGCCTGCATCCTTGCTAAGGCTGTCTCACTTCTCTTGCCACTGGCTAAACTAGCGTTCAATAAGGGGCAAAAAAAAGACAGGCAATCAAATTTTGCTTCGATGAGTCAGAGACATTAATCATTTCATGGAGGAGAGGAAACCACAACTTTCTGGGGAGTTTTCTTCCCAATTATTGACTCATGTTTAAGATTTGAACAGATGCAGAACATCAATAAAATTCTAAATTTATCGTCTTGGCAGTCGACATATACCCATTAATTAGTCAGGTAAATTGAAAGCGTTACCAGATGATTTTCGAAGCTTTTACTTAGGTGTTCATGTTGTTCCACATCTTCATCCCTGGTTTCTAAATGCTCTTCTTCCTCTTCAGGTGTCATTCAGCATAGAGGCTGAGCTGCGCGCCTGCCCCAAAGAGAAGAGCCGCACTTTTACCATCAAACCTCGGGGTTTTAAGGATTCACTGGAGGTCACTGTGGATTTTGCCTGCAGTTGCGACTGCGAGGCAAAGGCTGAAGCCAACAGCTCCCTCTGTAGCAACAGCAACGGGACCTACGAGTGCGGCGTGTGTCAGTGTCACCAGGGTCGTCTGGGTCCACGATGCGAGTGTTCAGTGGAGGACTACAGTCCATCCGATGATGTCAACTGTATCCCGAAGCCAGGGAGCCCACTCTGCAGCGGGAGAGGCGACTGCTTGTGCGGACAGTGCTCCTGCCACACAAATGAGTTCGGTCAGGTGTGGGGCAAATACTGCGAATGTGACGACTTCAACTGCCTGCGCTTCAAAGGGGCGCTGTGTTCTAGTGAGTATATATACATCTTTCTGTCATGATCACTGTTAGATCGCTCTGCCAGAACATTTCGCTTAAAAAAGCATGTGGATCTGACAGCAACAAGACACAAAACAGGTTTCTAAAGACTGTGAGCACCACAAACTAAACATCACTTTACTCAATAGAATCAAGTTGTGGCAGGAATCTCAAAACCTCGGCACATAAAATCAAAACTATCTGCATGACTGGGTTTTTACCCATCTGTGATGCAACCCTTGACTTTATGAGAATGTTAGCAGGAAAGATGAAGTTGCTCTTCCCTTCCTTTTCCCTGCACTGATCTGATCTCACTTTGCTGGGCTGAGTTGGAACATACTCTGGATGTTTCCAGCAATTCTTGGTCTGTAAACACACCTTAGTCAGTTTACATAGTGTTCTGATCCTTAGCTTGACAAATCAAGAATCCAAGGTCTTTTCAAAAGCCAATGTGCAGTTTTATAATGGCAGCCTTGGCTTGCTTGTAAAGGGCATGTAAATAATTACTTAATTTAGCTGCTTAACATAAACAGTAATGCTTATAAATGACTTGTCCTCTGTTAGGCCTGTAAACTCGGTGTGAGTACCGAGTTTTATTGTTGTTCTTACCACTCACAGCAGTGCAGCGTGATGCACTATCACTCCCTACTACAAGTCTGCACAGCTCAGTGAACAGTTACTCAATCACAGTGATAAAACTTTAATGGGCTTTGTCATTGGGTAATTTCATGTGACAGCAGTTTGGCTGGGTGAAGACAAATGAGGGGAGCAGAGCAAATAGAAGAATAGGAAACTACTCTTTTATCCTCATATACATTAAGCAAATCAAATGTTAGAAATGCATACCAGCTCTTACATGGGAATAAGATGTTAACATGTTTAACATGTTCTGCTTTTTAAAAAGGCAACTCCACCAATATGGGGAACTACTCAGCCTTTGAATGTTTTTTGTGGCTCTTCTGTGGTGGAGTAAAGATGTGTGAGTGATATCATCAGGGCATCTCCTCTTAGGCTGGGAGATTAATAATGTTTAGCAGAAACCCTGTGTTATAAACAAGGCTCATGGAGTTTGAAAGTCATTTGGTGTGATTAAAAAATTTGCAAGTTACATGATGAGAATTATGTATCATACATTATTATTAAGGAAGCACTTTTAGCAGACTGTAATTTTAAGTCCACAGTCCCATAGTTTTACCATCCAAAACATAGATGTGTGAGAAAATCTAGACACGGCGTTGCTGCTCAGTCTTCCTTCCAGTTTTTCCCAGTGGCCACTCGCTGCAGCTGAGAAATTCCAATGCAGCCCTAAAAGCATTTTCCCCCATAAGCCATCATCATGAAAGAGATGACTGTAGAGCTGTTGACAGGAAACCTCAAACTGAAAAGGTCAATTATGACTTTCTATTATGAATTTTATCATTATGAATGGATGTTTTATATTTGTAAGACTTTCCTAGAGCTGAGAAATTTAAACGTTTGTGATGTCATCATAATGTAAAGTCTATGGGCAGAGGGGGAAGTCACAGGCGGGGCTAGTGGGAGAAACTTTACTGCACATATTCAATGGGCTGCGTACTTCGGAAGTAAACGCAGAAGCTATAAAACTTTATTGGCTGCTCTGTAGTTTACTCCATCCTGCATATTTGATGGCCATCCTAGGAGGCCATGGCCAATATGCCATGGAATAGGCGTGGCCTATTGTAAAAAAGGCACATAAATTTTAGATAGCTTTACAGACTTGCACAATGTTTTTGGAAAGGTTGGTCATGAGCTGAAGACAGCTGATTAACTGTTCATGGCAAATGGTGAAAAGCTGGTGCATAACGAAAAAAGCGCAGAACTTGTAAAATGGATTCACGCAACACAGCACGAAATTCACGACATGAAATTTGCCATTTATCGTAGACTCTTATTGAACTCTTGTTGAACTTGAGTCTTTGATCACAGCAGTTTCTTCTTTCATTAGTGACCTATGACCCACATTAACCACACCCACTTCCTTAACTCATGAATCTTGTCTTGTAGACTGTTGTCGGAGGCATCATTGTCTCAGCAGAGACTTCCTGTTTCAGTGGTGCAAATTAGTCCCACTCCTATATGTTAGCCACGCCCATTTCATAACTCATTAACTGTTTGTGTTAGGCTCTTGTTGGAGTCATCATTGACTAAGCAAGAGTAATTTTTCACAGGAGAAGGTTAGTTGCACATGCCCCTTTTCATAACTCATGAACTGTTTGTCATGGAGCCTTGTAGCAGATATCAGTGGACCTGACAAAATGTTTTTCACTGGTGTGACTTATTCCCATGTTTTATACTTTAGCCCCTGAGGTCAATTGGTCATTTGTGTGAGTGTGTGAACACATGCACACCGGTTGCAGCTATTGCAAATTCACGCTTGTTGTATGCGCCAGGCGGGGAATTCTGTTGCACTGAATAGGTGCCACGTTTGCATTTGGTATCCTGTGTTTAAAACATCCATGATCCAAAACTCTGGACCAGTTTTGGGTGCGTCATGACCTAAACAGAAGATGGAGGGTCATGTCCATGTTGGCAAACTGAAGTTTCCCTGAAATACATAATAAAATATTTATATCAACAAGGAGGAGTCTGGAGTCATTCTCAGGGGAGGTTGTTTTTCTGAGAAATAGGTACTAAGTCTTTCAGAGATGACACCCAGGGCTTGGCCATTCACACACCCACGCACCTACACACACACACACACAGAGCCAAAACTGATGTAAGACAGTCCACAGAGCTCAATTTGGGATCGCTAAGTTGCTGTCTCTCAACAGAGTCATGACGCTATTGTCTTTAAAGAATGAGCGTCCCTCGGCCCCAGCTCAATTGGAGCTACCGCGACCCGGGGCTCCAAAAAAGCTCCATCTCTGTGATATTCCCTGTGGCTGTGTATTTCTTCGGCTGCTGCGGGGCTGTGGGACCAGTGCAGGGCCAGAGAGCAGGAGTCAGCAAGCACAGCCCCAGGGCCCGTAAATACGAGGGAAGAGAGAACAGGAAAGTTTGCATTCCTCTGCTGGCAATTAGCCCAACGTTTTTTTTCTTCCCAGTACGTCTCTACCCCTGCTTGAATCTGTTCCCTCTCTTATTCTAAGAGTGTAATGTTTTGTGTTACTGTTCTGTCTTTTCCCCTGGTTTTGTCCCTTTATCACAGAGGCCATGTAAACCTTCTGTAAAGCCCAGACATGTGATTAATGGGCAGGATTACTGTGCAGTCTCACAGAAAGAGTAGGATGATGTAAACCTTACAGCCCCCTTTCATGTGTGAATCAACTTTTGCATTGCCAAGCCTTTAAGCATTAACCAGTGACAACGTCTGATCCCATCACAGACAATCCTAAAGTGAAGCAGTAGCTGTCAGGGTGTAGACCGGAGAATTGTTTCCTCAAGTTTACAACAGCGGATGATTTGTTTTGAGCAGTGGAATTAGGGGACCTTGGACCCTCTGTGATATTTCATGATCAGTCACTCCCCCAGTCTGACCCAGCTGGGCTGTGACTCACTCACTTTGCTCTTAGTCATCCACTGCCAAATCCTGTTTGCTTTTCCTGCTAAGAGTGCTGGAGTCTCTGGGGCACTGCCTTTGTTTTCGAGGTAGCTTAAAGTGCTGATGTGGGGTGTCTCGCTGTAATCCAGGGAGAAAAGCTCGCCTCCAGATTCTGTCAGCAAATGGTTGCATCACAGTAACATTGTTCCTAGAATGACCTGGCTTTTGTGCTTTCTACCCCTCAGTAGAGTCTGAGGAAGTGTTTGTGTGTGCCTGCCTGTAAGGAGACAGGGAATCATTAGTGTGTAATTTCCCAATAGAAATTTCCTGCCTTTGTCAGAGTAGGGATGATTAAGAGATATGCGTAATGTCCCTTGCTCAGTAAGATTAGATTGAAAAACAATTAGTAATGTGGTACTAGCTTTGTCCTAAATAGGAGATATAAATTATGTGAAGACACACAGAGCCGCACATAAAGCTTACTACTACTCATTATTAAAAGTATGTCATTAAAGTACTACTTGAAATACCATAAATTTATGGCCACCACTGTCAGATGTTAATCAGTTCTGTAAAATTCAGGCTAGTGATTTGTATTTTAATAAACCAATCAAACAACAAATGGAGCACCATTCTCATTTTAGATTTATTCTTAAAAGCAGCAAATAACAAGTACACAAATAACACATTAGTAATACAGTACACCTAATACTAGTAATTACATGGTTGGAGAATCCACAAATGTGCCCACTTGCTCAAGCATGCATACAGGTTCATTTGGGAATTGTGTAATTTGAATTTCGTAATGTTGTTTCCCTCACCCCACCCATGTTACTATGGATTCTGGAAAACATATCTGAACTCGAAGAGTGTGCTCAGTAGATTGCAGATCCCCACCAGGCCACAGATAGTAAAGCACCTACTCTGGGATGCAACCAACAGAGATTTGCAAAGTTCCACCAACATCAGCATGACTTCCACATACATTGTCCTGAGCCAAAACAAGATTTCGAACTGGAGCAGTTTGCCTGCAGCCAAAAATGTGTTTATTAAGGTCACCGTGACGTTGACCTCCCACCACCACAATCTAGTGGTGTTCTTCCTTGAGTCCAAGTGGATGCTTTAACCTAGTTTGAAGAAATTCCCTCCTAGCATTCCTGAGATTATCTCCTTTACAAGAATGATCTCCTTTACAAGAGCACAAAGCAGATGTGCCGGTGGTGCAGTTGGCATTGCTCTCTTACACTAGTGCAGTTGTCTTTTTTGCTACATCTGCAAGATAGCAAATGAACTTGTGCGTGGTCTGTGCAGCCATGGGCTGGAGGTGTAAAAATGGCCAGGCACATTTGCTATCTTGTTGTGTATCTTGCATGGTGCATTGGGGTTGAAACCACTTGTGCCTTAGACCAGCAAAAACCTGGTCAAAGTGCAAAGTCTGCAGCACAGTAGGTCAGTCTGCACAACTGCAGCTGATGGCAACTAGTGTGTTTGGCCGAAGCGCACACACACGTCTTTGTAATCACAAAACACCTTTATTTATGTTCAGATTAGCATAAAATAGAGCCACTGCTGTCAATGGTGTGGAGGCATGAAAAACTTATCATTATTCATTACTAGGAATCACAGAGGTTCTTCAGCATACAGTCATGAATGAACACGAAAAAATAGGCTGATTGGTCCTGTAGTATTAAAGATTAGGTCTGGACAAGATGTAGGTCCATTGGACACACACACACACACACACACACACACACACACACACACACACACAAACACAAGGCATGAATAACTAGTATGAATTAAGATGTAATATATGAATTCTACAAATCAGATGTGAATGTAAAGAATGTATATGTTGAAAGACTATGAAAGCATTAACCACCTCGTCCTTTTTGATTGTTTCAGATCATGGGAAGTGTAGCTGTGGTATTTGCCAGTGCGAAGCAGGCTGGGAAGGAGAAAACTGTAACTGCACCACACGCAAAGACACCTGCATGTCCAGCATCGGCCTGCTGTGCAGTGGCCGGGGTAACTGCGAGTGTGGCGTTTGTCAGTGCACTCAACCTGGTGCCTATGGAGCTACCTGTGAAAAATGCCCAACCTGTCCTGATTCCTGCACTATAAAACAGTAAGTTCCTTACTTCGTGTTTGAGCTAACTAATGAGAGGGAATGGACAAAATAACTAGATCTGGAGCCAGTGTTCAGTTTGTCCATTCTGGGCTTCTGTAGAGACATGGCGGAGCAACATGGTGGACTCCATGGAAGAGGACCCAGATCCCCTGTAGATATAAATGTCATATTCTCAAGTCTCTTAATGGAACAGTTCTTATCTTCAGGTGTTTATACTCTAATGAAAATAAACACATGAGTATAATATTCCATTTCTGCCATATATTGCCAGTTAATCCCCCACAATCTTAGACACTGGACCTTTATCACCTGACCAAACTGAAGTGAAGAACTGACTTGCTCAGAATCTGCAGGGAGTTTGAGATTAACTTGTTGGCTGGTTGCACTCTGCAATGCAAACATTATTCCATCATAGTATTCTAACATTCTAGGACGATAACAAACTGCTCCCCCACACATTTTGAACAAACTTGGGCGTGGTTTCATGCACAGCTGAGAAAGGTCAAACTTATCTCACAGCATAAAAGACACCAGATAACAACACTTCCCTTCGCTTGATTTCAAATTGAGTCATGCACTGCTACTAAAGAACAACAATAATGCACACGTGTGTACTGTATAAAGGTATGGGACTCTGCTTGCAGGCAGTGCGTTGAGTGTCAGCACTTCAAGAGAGGACAGTACATCAAAGACAACAGCTGCAACAGAATCTGCAAAGATGAAATCAGAGTGGTGGAAGAACTGGGTGAGAACTCTCCCATCTTTAGCCTCCTCACTACACACTGTGATCTTAACCTGTTGTGGCAATGCTTACTGTTGTTTTCCTGCTGTAGCTGAAGTAGCTGAAGCCTTGACACATGCATTGTGATACAAAAATATTATGCGCTGATAAATATTACACATTTTTAAAGATAATATATATCATAAAATCACATTTATGCCCTGTTTCTTCTTACTGTTTTCACTATCATCTTTATTCCACAGTTTTCCATGATAAGAATGCAGTGAATTGCTCTTACAAAGATGAGGATGACTGCGTGGAGCACTTCCAGTATTACGAAGATGAAAGTGGCAAATCCATTCTGTTTGTGATAGAAAAGCCAGGTACTGTAAGAGTTGGTGTGCATGCATGAAATGTTTAAACTGAGAACTTAACTTAGTGTGATAATGTAAGTACATTATTTGGTCATCCTGTGTCTGACAGGCTACAGCAACAGGGAAACAGACTGTGCATGCAAAGATGTGTTATTTTGAAAGGAACATTTCAGCCACCAGTCACCCACAGCTACACTCTGCCTCACCACAGAAACCCACATACGTAGTGATGTAACAGATCACTGCGCAAATGAGTGTCTGGCACTGGACCTCAGTGGTTGCTTAACAGAGGTGGTAAAAGTACACACATTATGTACTAAAGTAGAGGTAAAAAAAAAAGACTGGTAAAAGTAGAAGTACTGATTTAACTTCTTTATTCAAGTAAAAATAAAAAGATCAGGCTCTGAGATGTACTCAGAGTATACAAGTAAAAAGTAACCCTCCTAAGGACATATCTACTGGCTGTTTGTGTGGAAAGCTAACTGAACCTCACATTTTCTCCACACCTCAGTCTCGCTCTCTTGTTTGTTTTATCTTCTTACGTAGCTTTTGTCTTGTTACTTTTTTCCATAATTTTCGTCTTGTGCTGTTGTTTTTGTCTTGTTACCTCTTTTCCATCATTTTTGTGTTATGTAGTTTTTTTCTTTTTACTTTTTGTTACAATTTTTGTCTTGTTGTGTCTTTTATGTCATTTTTGTCTTGTCACCTCTTTTCCATAATTTACATCTTCTCACATCTGTTTACGTCATTTTCATCTTGTTACATAATATTCTTCTTGTTACATCTTTTATGTAATTTTCATCTTCATTACTTCTGTTGTGCGTGATATCCACTGATGGATGCTCCAAGGAATCATATTTTCTGTGTTATTGTTCCGTCCGTTGGGGTTTAAATCAGTCTTGGTGTTGGAAAGTGGCGCTCAATGATGAAAAATAAAAATCAGTCAATAATTCCCATCAAATGTATTAAAACTAAAGTAACAAGCTTGTTTTGAAAATGTAAGGAGAAGAAATTACAGGTATTTGTATCAAAATGTAGGGAGTAAAAGTTGTCAGAAACATAAATACTCAAGTATAGTACAGATATCTGAAAACTCTGCTTGAGTACAGAGTATTTGTACTACTTCCCATCTCTGCTGATTAATTTTATGTGTGTGCTACACCGCTCAACAAACATTGTGGAAATGAACCTTGCAAATGAGCTCTCTCTCTCTTTCTCCCTCCCATCTTGTCTCTTGTCTCTCGTCTCTCAGTGTGTCCTGAGGGCGCAGACATCTTGGTGGTGCTCTTGGCGGTGGCCGGAGCCATTCTGCTGCTGGGCCTTGCCGGCCTGCTCATCTGGAAGCTGCTGGTCACCATCCACGACCGCAGAGAGTTCGCCAAGTTTGAGGAGGAGAGAGCCAAAGCCAAATGGGATACGGTGAGAGATAATTCTAATTAAAAAATGAACCCTAGACATTAACAACTTTTCATTCATTCAGGGATCAGTGTGAATTAAATAGCATCACCTGTGTTTTCATTTTCCAGGCTAACAACCCTCTGTACAAAGGAGCCACCTCCACCTTCACCAATGTAGCGTACCGAGGCAACTAACGACTAGATGCAATGAGAAAAACTCAGGGGTTAACGACGGAGATGGAATGTAGTAGCAGAGAAATGGATGAGAAGAAGATCCTTTACACTGTCACGTGACCAGCTGCTGTAGCTGAAAAGTAGTTACTGCTAAACAACATGATGTAATAATTGTACATATTGTAAAAACAATGAAAAGTGTTAATGTAAGTCACAGACGGCTGCTTGATATAAGGCATCCTGTTTTTACAATAACATGTCTCTAGGGTTTTCTAAGTTCTGTACAGTACAGGCCATCGGATATGAGTTCATGAACATAAACAACTACTGTATATTGTCAGTTTACAGTGAAGAAAACTGCTGCTGAAAGTCTGTCTTTTTAGGTTAGATTCTTTAGTATCACTGTGTAGTCGTGTTCACATTTTAAAACAGAAATGGACCTAATGGTAATGGACATTTTTAGGCTCCCTGCATTGTCTTCCACCATGATGCATTATTTACACCGAAATGATGTCATTTGCACTTTCAGAGTGCAGCTGCAGCCAATACGGAAGTTCCCTTCCCACAAAATTGAAAAGAACCATTGCAAATGAATACAGCAAAGTTTATCAGTATACCTAAAAATGATTGATTTTTATTTTTTTTGTTATATTAAAGCTACTACAAGGAGTTTTAACTGGTTATGAGTCTTAATTTAAAACCGGTGCCTGTATTTGACCTACAAAAGTTAACGAGACCATCCATTTATTGTTCGTGCCTGCCTTCAGATAAAAGAAGCCTGTTTACATTTTCCTAAGCAAAGTAAGTAGTACCTCAGCCAGTTAAAGAGGAGCAGGGTGATATTTTTATTTAGATAATTTTGTTTTTGATGCTATATTTTATGGTTTTGGCAGTGGAAACACTACCACTTTTGTCCACAGGGGCTTCCAAAATCAACAAAACATGAAAGATTCTTGTAGTAGCTTTAACAGAGACAATGTGGGACAAGTTATAATTCAGACAGAAAATAAAATATTACAGCATACAAAGCTGAAAGTACTTTCCATTTAAAACACAACACCATACAAAAAATTAAATGGAATACTGTTGCGTAGATTATTGATAAATTATTGAAACACGTCTGAGGACTTTTCAGTTAGCTTTTTTCTAATACAAAAGTGTTTGTAGTAATATGAATGCTGAATGCAGCTCTCTATGGAGTTACAGTTAACTGTTAAAAGGAATAAAACCTTAACCACAGCCTCCAGGCTGACTTGGTTTACAGTGATGTTTGTGGTCTATATTGTTTTCTATAAATAAAACGTGTTTCTTTCTCTGCATCATCAGCTGTTTTTGTTTTTTTGGGGGGGGGGGCTTTGTAAATTTGTAGAAAATGTGATCTGAACTGCCATTGCTGAATTGTAAATTGTTTGATTTATTACAGTTTTCTACTGACCCTGCACTGTGTCACACTGAAATGCCCTGTTCAGATTTGATTGCACATTAATTAATATTGGCTGTAATGCTCTGTAATTGGTACTAACATACGAACTTGCTCTTGCTGTTTTGTAATGTTTTTTAAATGGGAGAAGAGGGTACAATGTGAGGTGTGTTTTATTTGTGCAGCTCTGATCCTCTCTCAGGACACAACCTGCACATGTTTTGTTTTTTTTGCACAGTTTTTAAAGATGCCTGGGGATTCGCTCTAGTTTGTTACACAGAGGAAATGCAAAAATAAAGACACATGAAACCCCACCAACTGTTCTGTGATGTTTGATATTTCAGTTACATTAAAGCTGATTTTAGAAGAGTAAAAAAGCCTAAAAGAAAAGTTATTTGAGATTCATATTTCAGGTCCATAAGTTGTGTAAAATATCTTAAATGGAAAACTGTGTGACACTGCCTGGCATTGCATTTTGGCTGGACATTGTAATAAATATCACTGATGCCCTGTGTGACATTTTTAATTTATATTTTCTTTGATTCACAAACTTCCCGTTTGTATCATCGTAAAGAAGCAACCAAACTCTTACATTCAGTTTAAACAAGTTTACCATGGTGTGGTGTGGGTTTACTAAGAAAATGTCAGTGTGCAGGATTTCCTTTAACGACATTCTGCTAACTTGTCAAGTCATACAATATTTCCTGTTGCATGTGATGGTGATGGTGATTAATCTGATAGGGACTTCTGTTAAAAAAAACAAAAAAACAAAACACGCACTTCCATATACGACATATCTCACACCCCAGCCTAACAGGTGTAAATAGTTTTTATATAATACTACTGTGATCTAATGTTTGATCATTGGTGTGTAGCAGCCTTCTGCAGATCATAATCCTAGAGAGTCATTGTTCTAAATAGTGAGTCTATATGCAGAACCAGGAGGGAGTCTTAGCCTAGTTCAGATGTTGACTTCCTCCTGACTTTAAACTCATCACAACAACCAGGTCGACTAATAATTGTTCATCAGTCTCAACTGCAAGTCTGTTCATGTGCAAATTGTGCACGTCTGTGCAAATTAAAAAAAATCTTACTTCCTGTCAATGAAGATCAACACAGTGCACAAAGCATGAAGTGTATATCAATAAGTCTCCACTTCTCAGCTAAACATATAAGTTTGTGAAGTAGTTGCTGTGGGCCAAAGACTTCCAGAGTGCAAGAGAACGGCTCCTGTTCTAGTTCCACACTAATACATCAGCCTTGCATTTGCAAATCAAATATATGGGAACAAAAATCAATCCATAAATGCAGAATGACATGTTCCAATGTCAATTTCAAATTTAATATTTAACATCTCTGCACAAGTTACATGTAAGAAACTGCTGTTTGTTTGTTAGGACTGGTAAATATGTTAGTGTATATAGACTTCATGAGTTCATTGTTGACCTGTGCAGAAACATCCTCCTCAAACATTTGGCCAGACTGACACCAGTGGATCATTGCAAAGATAATCTAGGCATATGTCTCCCTCTAGTGTATGAACACTCTACTGAACAAACGCTGCAGCTCATTTGTCAAGATGCAGCCTGAAGCAGGCAGTCCAACAGTGGTTCTAAACCTGAGGGGTCACAAGATCATTTCTGGGGGTCCCCAGATGGTTGGGGACAACAAAAAAAATTGTGTAAATCCATATGGAATAAGAGTAAAGGAAGCAGCTGATGCCCCACCCTTACCACCCCCGCTGATTTTGACATTTTCTCCTCTGCCACTTTCCTGTCCATATTGTTTTTGGACACCAGTGTCTTTTCTTGAGATTCAGAATTTTTGTTGTGCAACATCAAGTGAAGTACTGGTGGGTTCAATTTCTAGCCTGTTATGATCTGCTGGAAAACTGGGATATGTATGACTATACTGGCAAACGAATAAGACAAGAAACTCAACATATTTTGTTCCACGTTGTTCATGTATTGTTAATTTGACTAGCAGACTCAGTGACCTAAGACATGTTACAAGCCTAACAAGCATTATAGCCTAATGTATGTAACATTATGTTAACAAACATAACTCCCGTTCTCCAAACAAGTCCAGCGACTGTGATTAGTCCAGGGCTGAGTGTGTATAAATCTCTGACTTAGAAGTTTGTATAAATATTGCTGATTTGTGTCCATTAATAAATTATTTTGTGAAATAAACAGGGTTTTTTTTATTTGGGCCGATTTCAAATAAGATCAACATCATTCATCCATTTCAAATAAAATCAGCCATGACCATTAAGTTGAAGTCATTATTTCACTGAAAAAATATTATTTGATGGCTTTGCTGCTCTGGCATTTGACCTTCAAGCCCTTTCCTTGTTCCTCCCAGGACCACAGTTCCCCTGTATTTCTCCTTATTTCTGACAAATTTTCTCACCTTTTTTTCCTTTTCATTATCACAACCTGTATGATGCATCATATATAATATGAATGACGATGAATATAAGTTCATGCCAGAAATTTACGAAAGATCACACTAAAGGGAAAAAAACCCCTGTATTTTTCCGTCAGAATTAAAATAAAAGTCATCAGACTTAAAATGCTGTTGCAGTGTACTCATTATTGTATTATTTTCATTCCTTAGAAGTCACCAGAATGCAGGAAACAAAGTCTCTGAAACTTAATATTTTGACATCGAAATCCTCCCTATCTTTGATACATAACCATCCTCTCATCTTCTAAATGCCAAAGAGGGTTTAAAGTTTTCTAACAGGAAAAAAGATGTTATTACCTTCAATGTCAAAGTGTCCGATAGTCCCTGAACGCAGCACGGCTCTTCTTCCGTCGCGTCATTCCGAACATGGCGGCGCCCCATGCCGCGGCCGTGGTGGAGGGAGGCAGCGGTGAAACAGGGCTGATTCTGTCAGATTCAGCCACCGGAGACGTGAAGAGACCTCAGTTCGGGACTCGTTTCCTCACAGACCCGCGGCAGGTCTTCCAGCACAACGCCTGGTCGGTAACTTCTTCCGGAAATCCAGACTTGAGAGGGCAGACAGATGTTGGTGTGCATCTCTGTCAGGGCAGAGTCTCCTGTCTGGGACATTATCATTACTTACATGATGACCAGTATATTATTTGAATGGATGGTCGTTTGCGGAATTGATTGTTGCTAATAATGAGCTAAAATAAATTTAATTAGTAGCAGTAACCTGAGACTGATTGATTGCAGGTTTTTGTTTTGACATGGAGTTTATCAAAGGAGAAGTCTCAGTATTTTCATGCAGGATGTTTCAGGATATTTTTTTGGCCTGTTAAATGTAAAATGTTTTGAATTCTTGGACATATAATACCATCTGCTCATGAAACCTGGGATTCAGTAATATTAAAAATTAATTTCTAGTAATATTACTCCTTTAATTTGTCTAAATTAATAATGTACCTGAGGTGTCTTTCTGTTTTCCATCAAAGGTTTTTGGTTATTTGTTTTTTTTTTATATTGTTTGTTTGTTGTGGCAGTTTTTCCTTGTCCAGATTGAGGGTCTAAAGATGACCAGTGTGCTTTGCAGATTGGAAAGACATCTCGGCACATTTGTGATTCGTAATTCTGCACATATACATCATGAAATTAGATTTTACTGAAATATTTTTCAATATTGTTTGAAAACTGCATTTGTTCGTGCAGTTAATTAGATAAAGACTCTACTGATATAAATAAAATGGACAACACAACGCCTCTTCCTCAAACTGTACGAAAATTGGGCCGATCATCCCGATACGAGTGCTGCCATCTTGGGCTTCAGTCCGGCTCATGGCCTATTTATTAAGGAGGAAGGTGTGAGATGTATGACCTATACTGCAGCCAGCCACCAGAGGGCGAGCAAGATGTTTTGGCTTCACTTTTGGGAAGCTCTCATGTTGTCCATATCTATATATATCTCAATGGTTTGCACTCTTGTGGATATTAACATCTAAGATGTGATATGTATCACCATCCTGAGTTTCATTTTGTCTCAGCCCTATCTGAATATCACATGAAATGTAAGATTTAGAGAGATCTATTGGGAAAATATGGCAGAATGGAATGTAATATTCAGAAATATGCTTTTGTTAGTTAACAGGGGTTCTTCTACATGGTTGGAACGGGAGAATGTGGTGAGGGGTAGTCAGTTGGCTGCAATCGGTGACTTCACCTCTAGATGCCACTAAATCCCACCCACTGGACGACTGGATGTTTATGCATGTCAGGATTGTCAAGTGTTTATGTTCTGCTCTTCATCACATCACTTGACAATTCTGTTGTCAACAGGGACAATGTGGAGTGGACGGAAGAACAAGAAGCGTCTGCTAAGAAGAAGGTCTTAGAGAACAGTCAGCCGCTGCCTTCAGAGAAACAAGGTGCGTTGTTGTTGTTGTCAAGAATCATATACACACTAACATCACAGTATGACTGGCATCAAGGATCAGAACACAGAACTCAGTCTAATCAGGACAGTCTCTGCCAATGTTGTGTATGCATTCATTTAGTTTTATGTGATTTAATAGGTGTGAAAAGATACAGAAATTGGCCTTGTCGTTGTTGATGAATGTTTATATTTGTGGTGGGCACAAACTGGCTCATAAACTTGTGGCCATAATTAATTTTTGACAGTAGTTTTTAATAATTGGCCTCAAGCAAACACTAAAATGACATGGGATGACTTCCTCTTTAGTCAAATTGACCGTAACCAATTTTATGTTTCTTATGTATAGTGTTGTCTTATTAAACTTTTCTGTGGTGATTCGTAACTGTGGTTAGATCACGTTTTCAACTCTGGTTTAACTGAATTACCTTTTTTTTTTTTACAGAGGAATACGACACCCGGGCAAATGAGTACTGGAACGATTTTTACACCATTCATGAGAATCGTTTCTTCAAGGACCGTCACTGGCTCTTCACAGAGTTCCCAGAGTTGGCCCCACAGTGCAGCCTGAACCATGAGTCACATCCCGAGGTCTCTGGGACAGACGATGGTCAGCAGGATAGTCTGGATGAACAACAAAGAAGGAAAGTTGCAGCTCTGTCTCACACTGATGGAGACATCCCTGGCTCCTCTGCCACATATCGCATTCTGGAGGTGAGACATTCATTTTAAAGCAAGTTAGCTAAACTTTAAAGGATAAATCTTTACTGTAGTTTACTTTAGGTGCGAGTGCAAATTGGAGTAAACAAAATAAACGCTATATAAACTCTTGCTTATCTGACAGGTTGGCTGTGGTGTGGGAAATACAGTTTTTCCAATATTGAAGACCAACAAGTAAGTGCAGTCAAAGTATTTACATGTAATTTAGAGCTGCAACCATTATTGTTTATCGCCAACTATTAACTAATCGATCAAATAGATTGAGTAATTTTTTAAGAAATAAAAGTCAAATTTCTCTGTTTCCAGCTTCTTAAATGTGAATATGTTCTGTTTTCTTTACTCCTTTATGACAGTAAATTTAATATGTGGGTTGTGGGCAAAACAAGACATTTGAGGACATCATCTTTTTGGAAAACACTGACTGACATTTTTCACCTTTTTATTGACCTAACAAATAATTCTTCAAGAAAATGATTGACAGATTATTTCACAATAAAAATAATCATTAGTTGCAGCCCTCATGTCATTTCAAGCTGTGTTCGACTGTTATTGTTCTCTGCTTTTGTCTTCCGGAGAGCATTTAATAACCGCAGCCTTGCATTTTGCAGCGACCCGGGACTCTTTGTTTACTGCTGTGATTTCTCCAGCACTGCTGTGGAGTTAGTCAAGGTGAGATGATGATGTGGTGATAGATGTGTTCATCTCGAGGGCTGTGGGCTAACTTGATGAATTAACATTGCCTCCTTGTCATCAGACTAATCCAGAATATGACCCTGGGCGCTGCTTCGCCTTTGTTCATGACTTGAGTGATGTGGAAGCCAATTACCCCGTCCCCGATGGAACCCTTGATGTTATAGTGCTAATCTTTGTGTTATCAGCTTTGCATCCCAACAAGTAAGAGCGTCTCTCTCTCTGTTTCTTCTTCTTCTTCTTTTTTCTTTGGTTTTCACTCAGTGTGTGAGTCATGAATATAGCACTGTTTGTCTTAAAGTTTCACCCTGTCTCAGGATGCAGGCATCCATCAGTAGATTAGCACGGCTGCTGAAGCCCGGAGGAGTTATGCTGCTGAGGGACTATGGACGCTACGATATGGCACAGCTTCGCTTCAAGAAAGGTTAGTCAGTGAGGCTTCAGTCCAAACAGCTGTTCTGACTGTCCAGCTTTGGAAAGTCCATTATTCATGGCCTGTTCCTAGTGTTGATCCTTGAATTTGTTTCACTTACGTCTGCCTTAAGTATTCTGCTCTGTCATATGTTAAAGAATATTAAAAACCCAGTTCCAAAAAAGTTGAGATTTTGTCTAAAACATAAATAAAAATAGAGTGCAGTGATTTGCAAAAACCTTTAACTATATTCAATTGAATACAGTACACATGTTCAAATTAATGTTCAAACTGATTAACTTCATTGTTTTGTGTAAATATACACTCATTCTGAATTTGATGCCTGCAACATCTTCCAAAAGAAAGCTGGGACAGGGACATGTTGACCACTGTGATATGTCTCCTTTTCTTATAACAATGCTTAGTAAGTGTTTGTCACCAGTTTTGAAAGTGAAATTCTTTCTTTCTTATTCTTGCTTGAAATGGTGCTCAACAGTCTGGGGTCTCTTTTGTCATATTTTCCTATTTTGTGCTTCATAATGCACCACACATTTTCAACGGGAGACAGGTCTGGACTGCAGGTCAGTCTAACGTGCAAAATGTGTCTTGTCATTGTCTTGCTGAAATAAGCAGGGGTGTCTTTGAGAAAGACAACGTCTGGATGGCACCATATGTTGCTCCAAAGTCAGGCATTAACACACCTCCATACAATCACAGATGCTGGCTTTTGAACTGCATGCCGGTAACAATCTGGATCGTCCTTTTCCTCTTTAGCCCAGAAGTCATGTCGCTCATGATTTCCAAAAACAATCTGAAATGTGGACTTGTCAGACCACAGCACGCTTTACCATTTTGCATCAGTCCATGTCAGATGAGCTCTTGCTCAGACAAGTTCACAGTGTTTCTGGATGTTTTGGAAAAATGGCTTTTGCTTTGCTCAACTTGCATTTGTAGCTGCAGCAGCAAATTGTATTTACTGACAATGGTTTTCCAAAGTGGTTCTTAGCCCATGTAGAATCCTTTATACATTTATGTGGGGTTTTAATGCAGTTTTTAATGGTGTGCTGCCTGACAGCTCAAAGGTCACAGCATTCAGTATTGGTTTTTGACCCTTGTCCTTTTGACTGAACTAACCTGTTTACCTTTTGAATGTTCCAAACAGGTGAGTATTTTGAGCATTCCACCCTAACTTTTCCGTTCTCTTATTGCCTCTGTCCCAACTTTTTGAGATGTGTTGCAGGGATCAAATTCAGAATCGGTGCATATTCACAAAAAACAATAAAGTTTATCAACTTGAAAATTAAATACATTTTCTTTGTACTGCATTCAGTTATATACAAGTTGTAAAAGATTTGCAGATCATTTTATTCTGTGTTTATTTATATTTTATGACGCCTCAACTTTTTGGAATTGGGGTCATATAACCCATACTGAGCGGACCAGTGTGTAGGATTCAGTGGCATCTAGCGGTGAGTTTGTATGTTGCAAACACCTCACGTCATCTTCCCCTTTCAAGAGTGTAAGATAACCTAAAGTGGCCACAACCTACAGTGGTTTGCTCCTTCTGGGCTACTGTAGAAACATGGCAGTGCAACATGGCAGCCTCAGTGGACGAGGACCTGCACCCTCTGTAGATATAAACATCTCATTCTAAGTTAACAAAAACATGACAATTCTTATTATCAGGTGATTATACACTAATGAAAACATAATTATTAATATTATATTAAATATCTGTCATATTCTGCCAATAAATCTCTGTACATTTTACCCACTGGACCTTTTTCAGATAGTCACATTAAGTCCAACTACACAAGACCTGTCAGACTTAGGGTCTACTTTATTTCTAATGCAGATCAAAAAGGCAGTACATTAATGAAAAGTGTTTTTTAAGTTTGTGATTTGTTGTAGAGTAATATGCATGTTGTATTTATTTACTTCTTTTAGGAAGGTGTCTGTCTGAAAACTTTTATGTCCGAGGTGATGGAACAAGAGTATATTTCTTTACTCAAGGTAAAAATAAAAACTTATTAGAAAGTAAAGATTTGTTGGGATTATCGTGTTCTTTAATTATAATGAAAATATTTTGGTGCTTCTTTTTATTTCAGATGAGCTCCATGAGATGTTCACTGAGGCGGGGCTTGAGAAAGTGCAGAACATGGTGGACAGACGGCTACAAGTGAATAGAGGCAAACAGCTCACCATGTACAGGGTGTGGATCCAGTGCAAGTACCGCAAGGCTCCACTTCAGCCATGTGAGACGCAGAGCTGAGACACGGGAAGACAACCCGTCTGGCTTGACCTTCAACCACGACTGAAACTGGGAGCTCAAATCCAGGCGGTGCTGGCTTTTTTTTCCGAGGATGTATGGAACTGAGAAGCTCTATTGTGATTGTGATAAAGGGGACGCAACTGGATAGTTAGGCTGTAAAGCCCCTCTACTATCTCAGCTGCCATGATGTTGATGGACTTGTTTTATGACTAGTGTCCCTGATGTTGTTACAGTCCTCGCAACTAGAGCGACAGTTTTGATGAGTTCAGTAATCTGAGAAAGGGCTGGTTGTCACTGTGTAAATGTTTCTATTCTGCCAGATGCTGTTTTTAATGAGCTGATGTTTTGAAATTAATGGCATGATTTTTAATATAACTTCATGACATTTTTCTACATGCAAAATGAATAAAAATCTAAACTGTACTCCTGTTATTTACTTTGTTTTTTCAAAGCTGCATTCAAAACTGTAAAAAAAAAAAAAAGGAATCACTTACATCATGATACTGATCCTCATAAGGTTGTAAAAATTAAGGTGACTTTGAGAGCTTCAACGGTTAATTGATTGACTATTAAACAAATCGCCAGCTATTTTGTTCATTGATTGACTTCTGTTTTCAGCTTCTCAAATCTAAATATTTTCTGGTTTATTTACTCTGTTCTGACAGTAAACTGAATATTTTTGGATAGTTGACAAAAGGCATTAGAGGACATCAGCTTGGGCTTTGGGAAACTGAAGCTGAAACTCAACATTTTTCACCATTTTCTGACATGTTATGGACTATTAGATTAATAATATTAGTAATCAACAGATAAACTGATAATGAAAATAATTGTTAGTTGCAGCTCTTGATATGCAAGTGCTCATTAGGACTCTTTTTTTCTGACATTTTTGTCTGGTATTGAAAGAGATACTGAGTATCACTTTTTGATACTAGTATTGTATCCAAGTTTAATATTCTGGTATTGTGACAACCCTAGGTCCTTATACTACTTGTTTTCCATTACAATCTCCTTAATGAGCAAACCCTCATTTATGCTTGAATGGTTACTTTGGAAAAAACATAATTAATTTGGTGATTGATTGACATTATATAAGTACAGTATGTGGGTGTGAACATTATGGTAATGGCCACTTTCTGATAAGTGATCATTTTGGTGGTTGCGTGGGTGGGCGCTGTTAAATTGTATTGTGTACAGAGGGGATTTGCCATTGGTCCAGACAAGAGATTTGGGGCAGGCGTGGACTGAACGAAGGTGAAAATACTTGAACAATCTCACGAGAAAATATGAGATTTTACTGATTATTGTTTACATTGCAAAAACATGAGAACCGAACCGAATCGATCCGGATTCAACTGAAACGCTTGCAACAGCACGACTTCCGAAACAGATTGGTGGTGGTTTGTCCCCTGCGGCGAGGAAGGCGACTGGAGCCGAACTTTGTTTTGATCGAGCTGAAAGCCAGGACCCGAAATTCATCTCACCAGCGGGGGCAGAAAAAGATAGGGGTAACTAACGCTAGCTTAAAGGCAGACAGCGTTTAGTTAAACCTGGTGGAAAAACGCAGAATCTCGAGGGTCGCCATTGTGTGGAGCGAGATACCCGACACAGGCACGGTGTGGTCCTTGGAGAGATGGATGTGATGGGGATCCCCGCCTAAGGAGTACAGCGAGGCGGGTTTGGGATACCCGGAGTCGTCGAGGCCTCCGTGGGAATCCTCCGTCGTCTGCAGTGAGCCACAGCCAACGCTCCTGCGTCCTGATCGGTAACATTCAGCACGCGAGAGACGCGGCTGTTGATGCGGCCTAGCCTGGGAGGGTCTGCCGAGCACCGGGGAAACAACGGGGACGCTTTCAGGGTTAACAACAGGCCCTTCGGAGGACCGAGAAAATATTGACGTGCAGTAAGTATCCCGTTAGGTTGTCGAACAAAAGAGTAAATGTGGACGGCTGTCTAGTTTCAGTGAGTGCGGGCGTCGTGGCACCTGACAACACAGAAGAGACAAGATGCTTCTTTTTGACAGACGAGTCAACGTTAGCATGCTGGCTAACTATCGCTAGCGAGTGTTTCTCTAAAATAATCCACTACTGTGCACAGTAGTTGTGATGATCTCAGTCGCTATCTTATCAGACAACTGTGATTGAGCCAACATTAATAACATTTGCCTTATTTAGGTACGTTACTTGACTAAATCAGATGTGATGTTTCTAGCTAATGTTAACCATAAGGTTAGCTCTTGGATTGCAATGCTAACTAGCGTTAAGTGATAGCTTGTTAGCTCATTTCTCTAATCTCGACTACCATTCACTAATGGATGTCTCAAATCTTTATTTTGGTAATTACTAGGGCTGCACAGTTCATCGCAATATTATCGAAATCGTAATATGGCCATATGCAGTATCTAAATCCCAGAACCAGAACTAATTTCTTTGAAAGGGGAGAAGTGTGTGAGAAAACAGCATTACAATGAAGCCCTCTTGTACTGCAGAGAGGTCTTGACCTAAAATTCTTGTTTTCCAGATGAAAGAATACATATTTGTTTGGTATAGACCCCAACAAATAGCACACCAACAGGATATCAGGGTTATGCCTCAGTAAAAATTAAAATTGTAGTGCAAAAATGATCATTCCCACTACTTGTATCACATATTTCAATTGTAGTTTCAGTAAAAAATCATCTCAAAATTACTTTTTAACCATATCATACAGTTGTAGTCATTATGTTGTCTGAGCCAGCAAACTCCATCTTCAGTTACACAAGGATTATAATGAGTATAATGTATCCCTAAATTGACAGGAATGTTTCTGCTTACGCTTATCATTTAATGTAAGTAAGCTATAGATAACAGATATACATAGAAGTCAGTGTTGGGTGTGTAACTTAAATGTTAACCTTTGCACAAGCTAGCTGGCTGGGCACTTATTGTCTGTAGTGGCCTTTTCCATTGCTGTGAGTATACTTGGCAGTCCCTCCATTAGTGACCTTTCATAACTCCAGCGCCATGCAGCTTAGGCCTATAATGCCAGGTTGTTATCACATGATGCTATAATTTTTCTAGACAATGACTCCACACATCTGGCCTACATCTTAGATGCATACTTAATATTCCTAATTTTCAGCCATATTGTGCATTTTAGTACCGCATATGTTTATCTTGAGTACTCAAGTTGCATGGCTGTTGCTTGCTGAACACACATGACAGTGGAAAACATTATTGTCAGGCTTATTGATGACTCACAACAGGAATTTTCCACATCCATATAGCTAAAAACAGCCATGACTCATCACAACCAATGCTTTTGAAACAGTGATCCGTCACTCCCACTTGAATATACCAGACCCCACAACGCTTTCCTTAATCTGTGCTCTTGTCTCTGCAGCCATGATGGAAGAACTGCATAGCCTGGACCCCCGGCGGCAGGAGCTGTTGGAGGCTCGCTTCACTGGGGTCGGCGTGGCTAAGGTTTGTGTTACAGCAAATGCCGCTGAGGTGGAGCATGAGGGCTCTCTCCTGTCAAAGTGCTTATAATCACAGATTTCTTGATTACACATTTTTGCAAATCTCTTCCCTTCTTTGTCTCACTCCGCCTCAGTATCATTCTGCCATTTGGCCTGGACAAGCTTGGCCCCACTCCTTTTCTTTGTCTGTCTCGGGAGAAGGTTGAGCTATGTCTGTGTTTTTTGGCTGGTGTGATATGGCATCTCTCCCTGGCTCATGATGTAGTGGCTGTATATGCAAGTGGCGATGCCTGCCAAAAAGGCCACAGACAGGACCGGGGTGGTAGGGGGAGGAGGAGGAGTGAAGTCAGAGGAGGAATGCAGAAGTAGTTCTTGACCAGGTGTGAGCGGAGGCAGCATTTAGCCTTCCGCCCTCTCGCTTGCTACACGGATGGAGCTGTCTTTGTGGAAGGTGATCTTGGAACAGTTAGGGAGCGAGAGTCAGCGCCAGGAGTGGGCCCTGTGCCAGCCATAGGCAGAGCTGAGCCCAGAGCATGGCATGGCTGCTGCCGCAGAGAAAATGGCGGCTCTCGGTAAGGCATTATGCCACAGCCACCCTGTATGACAAGAGATGCAATGTGTGTAGGGGGGAGTGAGAGGAAAGTGTGTCAACAAATGGCTCTGAAGAAATATGGGTTGGTGGTCTAAAAGCCCTTCAATGTCACAGAGCAGCTTTGAGTTTTTATTCTTGACCTTGAACAGCCCTGTGGCACTGCTGCTCTCTCTGCCATCAGTGAGGTGTGTGGGTTTTTTTTTAAGGAAATTTGTTATCCTTTGAGGACAAAGGGCTATGACACCTTTAGTAATTGAACAGAGAGGGCCCACTAAAATTGTTGGAAAGTGCATTTTCTTTTGAACAAGTCTGATCAAACAACAAAGATGTCTTGGGGAGGTGAGGTGGTGGTGGTGGGGGTGCAGGGGTAGCAAAAACAAGCTGTCATTCTTAGATCAAGGAAAACATCTTTCCCTGGCTTCCTCCAGAGAGAGAAGAAAGGAACGGTTAAGACCGGTGATCAGGAGAAAAATGGATGACATTATCTAAAGGTGACAGACAGAGGGAGGAATACTTCCTCAGCAGCATGCCTAATGTTCAGCCATTTTAGGGGGGTTCAGCGAGAGAGCTCTAGTGTGCTCTGAATGACTAAGTATCTCTCCCTGATTGGACAGTGCCTGCTGAATTCTGATGTGATTCATTTGACTGACAGGCATCACCTAGGGAACCGGCAATGGGACTGATGCAGGTCTAGATTCAGTGGGAAGTTACTGGTGACGGGATTTAGCCAAACCTCTGCATTCTTACCCTTAGTTTCTCACCTATTTTACTCTGTTTTCTAACTCTCTTGTGTGCTCCTTCTTACATGTGCATGCATACACAACAAGTGCATGTGCACACATTTTGAAAATATAATTTTCCACTTGCATATCTCTCGTATCCTTTATGCATCTTTGTATTTAATTGCCCCTTGTGCTTTATTTTTATCTATTTTACCTCATTTAAACAGGGCTCGGGTCAGAACCAAAATGAGTCATCCAATCAGAGTCTATGCAGTGTGGGCTCGCTCAGTGACAAGGAGCTAGAGGTCAGTCTCTGTCACATATTAAGAGGATTTTTTTATGACAACTATCTCTCTGTCTTACTGCATTATACATGTGTATTATTTATGCTACTTTCCTAACAGACTCCTGAGAAAAAAGCAAATGACCAGAGAGTGAGAAAACGGAAAGCAGACCATTTTGACAGCAGCCAAGGTAAGACTGTCCCACTGTTGTGATCCCGTCATCATGAATCCCCACGTCGGCCTCTGTCTGAACACCCTGCCTCTCTCTCTCTTCTAGGCAAAGCAGGAGCAAGGGGACATAAAATTAGCGATTATTTTGAGGTGAGTGATTGAAAATTGTACTGAGTGTGTATCCAACAGAGCTCATGTCCTTTACAAATGCTTCAGTATTTGATAACTTTTCATACTTTCTAACCCCTTTTTTGGCCATCTTGGTCTTTCCATTGAACTACTTTCCTCTTCTTCTCTCTTTACGTGTCTGTCAGTTTGCGGGAGGTAGCGGTCCTGGTACCAGCCCTGCCAGGGGAATTCCACCAGTGGTCCGCTCTTCCCCACAACACTCCCTCTCCAACCCCCCTGTCATGGTGAGCATGTTTGCTCGATGGCCTGTCTTGTCCTTTTTTATCTTTCAGCACTCTTTACTGCCATTCTCTCCTACACGCTTGTTATTAACATCAGTAGTTTGTTTACAGGTGGTAAGAATCTGATGTGGTCTGTAAAGTTTGGACCTAACTGTGTGGTGATGCTTGGTCACAAAGTGTGTTGAAATCTACAAACCCCAGTTCCAAAAAAAGTTGAGACACACAAAGAAAAACAGAACACAATGATTTACAAATCCTTTTCGACTTGTATTCAATTGAATACAGTACAAAGACAGGATATTTAAAGTTGCTGTCAGTGAACACGGTTCATTGCTGCATCTTCAAATGCAAGTGAAGACTCTACTTTGCAAAATGAAAGATATGTATCAACATCATCCAAAAATGCTGCCCACTTCTTTGGGCCTGAGCTCATCTGAGATGGACTGATGGAAAGTGGAAAAGTAAACTGTGGTCTGATGAGTCCACAGTTCAGATTGTTTTTGGAAACCGTAGACTTTATGTCAACCATCCAGACTGTTGTAAGTGCAAAGTTAAAAAAGCCACTATCTGAGATGGTATGGGGGTGTGTTAGTGCCCGTGGCATCATGGGTAACTTGCACACCTGTCAAGGCCCCGTTGATGCAAAAAGGTTTTGGAGCAACATGTGCTGCCATCCAGACATCTTGTACAGGGATGTCCCTGCTTATTTCAGCAAGACAATGCCAACACACATTCTGCATGTGTTAGAACAACGTGGCTTCGTGATGAGAATTCAGGTACTAGAGTGATCTGTCTGCAGTCCAGACCTGTCTCCCACTGAGAGTGTGTGGTGCATTATGAAGCACAAAATATGACAACAGAGACCCCGGACTGCTGAGCATCTGAAGTTGGATATGAAGCAAGAATGGGAAAGAATTTCGCTTTCAAAACTTCAACAATTAGTGTCCTTAGTTCCCAAACGAGAAGAAAATATGATGTAGCACAGAGATAAACAGCTTCATGTACACATAGTGCAAATGACTGAAGGGTTCAGATGAACCTGTTGCACACACTTTTTGGCGTTTAACTCTTTTTTTTTTGTGAACTGGAAGCCTAATGTCTAACACTTGTGATCATCCATTTTACTGCCTACAGTTTTTGGTCCTCATTTTTGTGCAAAGTTGTTTTGTCAGGTCTCATGTTTTATCATGACTGACAGCAGCAGGTCTCACAATCTTTAATGTGATGAAACTCGCACATTAAAGGTAGAGATCAGTTGGATTTGTTTGAGCTGTTTCTTAAACGCACCAGAAAGATGGTTGATTGTTGACATGCTTTTTCGGGGTTGGTAAAGCATCCAAGCACAGCAAACCAATCAGAGAACAAGGAAATACATACAGAGGGCTGGGTCTCTGTCTCTGATTATGCTTATGAGTCTATACAGTTTTTAAGGAACCTCTCTGTATGTGTGAAATTTTGATTGGATGAATATTTTCTGCTTCACAGGTGCAGCAGGGAAGCCCCTCTTCTGTAAGCTCCAACACAGAGCACTCGTCATGTTCACTGAAGCCTACTGCTCTTCACTTGCTGCACAAAGCAACACAGGTACTTGATTTGCAACCAGGCCCGACTGGCCATTTATCTGATTGTG
The DNA here is from genome assembly GCF_056507025.1 of Lutjanus erythropterus. Lineage (NCBI taxonomy): Eukaryota > Metazoa > Chordata > Actinopteri > Lutjaniformes > Lutjanidae > Lutjanus > Lutjanus erythropterus. The sequence continues at coordinate 7,900,395 of NC_139335.1, forward strand.
ATCATTATATTATACATTACTCTTATTATAAGGCAGCTGCTACATAATTGGCATATAAACCAATAAATTACAAGAATCATCAGCAACTGGATAAGTTTGTTGTACTACATTTTCACTGATACAGAATGATCCACCATTAACATAAACACTGTTTTTTGTGCTCACTGTACCCTGTAGTCTGACCTTACTATAGAGAAACTAACAGCAATGGAGAACAACAAGAACTCTGACCTGGAGAAGAAGGAGGGCCGAATAGACGATTTGCTGCGGGTACTAATCTCATTACATTTCATCCCTGCTACTTTGCCTGCCACTTTCAATGGTTTTGAGAATATCATCTTCTCTATTTTTCACTCAAGGCATGTTAGTGCTGACACATTCCTTCTGTCTGTACACGTATAAACAAATTAAAGATTTGATATTTTTTTTACCTGACCTTTTTCCTACTTGTTTGTCTGTTCTGTTCCAGGCAAACTGTGATCTTAGGAGACAGATTGATGAACAGCAGAGGATGCTGGAACGATACAAGGAACGCTTAAATAAGTGTGTGACCATGTCCAAAAAGCTGCTGATTGAAAAAGTAAGACTTATTTTCAGCTATTAATTTTCTGAAGTCATTAGGGTTTTTGACGTGGGCTAGTTGCAGAAGCTCCAATTTAAGCCGCATGGAATCACCAGCACTGGTTTGATACCTGTATTTCTCTGCCCTTCCTCCAGTCCAAACAGGAGAAGATGGCGTGCCGGGACAAGAGCATGCAGGACAGGCTTCGACTGGGTCACTTCACCACAGTGAGACATGGAGCGTCTTTCACTGAGCAGTGGACGGACGGATACGCCTTCCAAAATCTTATCAAGTGAGGACTTTGATGTTTTAATTTCAAGCTTCTCCTTTCATATGTTATTAACTAGGAGTGTAAATCACTTTCACATTTCATCACAATAGGATATTATATCAGATCTCTGGACAACAATACCATATTTGCTGGTATCACAATATCATATGCCCATTTAACACATTCAGTTACATTTATGTCAACTCACAAGAAGCAACTACATTATAATTTGGCAATTTTGTGACTGAACTCTTCTAGACATTGATGACACAGACGTGCCATGGAAATTTCCAAATAAAGGTTTATCTTCGAGATGATTATATAGAGTGATATTGTGTTTGCATCAATCATATTTGATTGGATATTGAATTCTATCGACCCACATAGATTCTAGATTAGAATCGCACGAGCTAGGAAGAACAGCACATTCCACTATAGGAATGTGAATGATTAATCATAAATTACTGATTGGTGTTAAGAAGTTAACTGATTTAAATGCTTGATTTATTAGTCTGGAAATGGCAGTAATCGTACCTCAGTTTTCATCGTTTTGTCTGTCAGAGACATTTGTTGAATAAAGAATATATGTATATGTATATGAAGTCATTTGTATTATATACATATGTGTATGGTGGGTGTTAAGCCCTGTCTGTAAATGATTTAACATTTATTTATTAAGCACATATTAAAAACATTAACAAACAATATAAATAACAAGAATTTGCAAGGGAGGTCAAAGCCTGCAGGTATATAGTTAAATACTGGGGCAAATCAGTCCAAATATTTTAGATTCAAAACCTAAAGTTGGTTTTATACCATAGGTCTCACACAGATAGGAAGTAATAGAAGAAAAAGTGATACAGTCAGGAAAAAACAACAACAGAAAAAAAACCCTCCCACACAAGTAAGAAAAATATATCCACCCAAATAATCATACTAAGATCAACAAATATCTTAAAAAAAACATAAACCTTAACTGATGCAAGTTCTATGATTTTCTAAAAAAAAGCATATTTTCCATAGAAGAGTGAAAGGCAACATCTGAACCGGCCAGAAGGCGTGCAGTGGCTCGTGCACAAACTGATAAATGCATCTTGTCTATAAGTCATTGCAATGTGTGTCGTCTGTTTTCAGACAACAAGAAAGGATCAATTCCCAGCGAGAAGACATTGAAAGACAGAGGAAGCTGCTGGCCAAACGCAAGCCACCCTCCATGGCCCAGACTCCGCCTCCAAGCCTGGAGCAAAACAAACGCAAAAGCAAAACCAATGGAACAGAAAGTGAAACGTACGATGCTTTTGTTTGTTGCTCATCTTCTCTTGTATAGCAGCTGTTTTTGGCCTGCACGCAATATCAAAGTCACACTGAGGTTGTTTCTGCTTCCTTGCAGGTTATCACAGGCAGAGTACCACGAGCAAGAGGAAATCTTTAAGCTAAGACTAGGCCATCTTAAGAAGGTAATAACTGATGTATTTTTGGTCAAGTTTGACGTGACGACATGCTTGTTGCGATCTCTTATTATTTTGTTGTTTTGTTAATTGCAAAGGTCTTGATGTTATTTTGTTGTCCTTTGCAGGAGGAGGCAGAGATCCAGGCAGAGCTGGAGAGGTTGGAGCGAGTGCGAAACCTGCACATTCGCGAGCTGAAAAGGATCCACAATGAGGATAATTCTCAGTACGCTCTCCTCTTATTTGGTCCTTTCCAAGTTAGTCTTCTGATGTGAGCCTCTGCTCTGTTTAATTACACAACTTGAATTGTTTCTCACCCCATACAGATTCAAAGATCACCCTACGCTAAATGACCGATACCTGCTACTCCATTTACTTGGAAGGGGAGGTTTCAGTGAAGTTTACAAGGTGAGAAAACCTTAACCTTTCCCTGTAAGGTCAGAACTACTTTTTTATAATAGTCTATATAATAATAAAGACATTTTATTTTCACATAAACTCAAAGATATATGCAGGATTTGGTGCAGTCATGTATAAGTATCAGTTTTCTGCTGCTTAAAGAGCCTTTTATAGATTTTTAAACTTTGTGGTCATTTTTGAGGCCAGAGATGTGGCTTTACACTGTCGAAAACTACCTTACTTATACTCTAATTGCTTAAAGTGACTGCAGTGGCTCTGCTGTGCATACTTTGGAAAATATTTGAGGACATGTGTTTCATTACATTACACTCAGCTGACATCATCAACATTTCGAAGTAAATGATGGTGCCAGAATGTGAGAGTCGTTCCAAGAATCTGCTGTCATCACTGTAAAAAATGATGAATGAACACAGCTTTTTAATATGAAGCAAGAGTCTCAATGCAGCTGAAACAAAGTGATGCCAAATGCAGTTCCTAACTAACAGGAGACATTTATTTTCCAGGCCTTTGACTTAACAGAGCAAAGGTATGTTGCGGTCAAAATCCACCAGTTAAACAAGAACTGGAGGGATGAGAAGAAGGAAAATTATCACAAGTGAGTGCTGGGCAATTTTTACACAATACTGCTGTATATTTACTGTGGATGTTATGTTCATCATTCATTAACCCATCAGATTCACTGTGTGAAATATACATGTTGAAAACGAATGGTGTAAATGTTCTTTGTTTCAGACATGCATGCAGAGAATATAGAATCCATAAAGAGCTGGACCACCCACGAATAGTTAAACTCTACGACTACTTTTCGCTCGACACTGACTCGTAAGTCATTCCCTTTTAAACAAATGTGTGTGTGTGTGTGTGTGTGTTCATTATGAGCCAGATTTCAATGTGTAGAGCCTTAACTTTGTCTTGATTTGATGGACCAAATCCTGAGGTTGAGGTAAAAATTAAATGCCTCTCCGTTGTTTTTGGCGCAGGTTCTGCACAGTCCTGGAGTACTGCGAGGGCAATGACTTGGACTTCTACCTGAAGCAGCACAAGCTTATGTCAGAGAAAGAGGGCCGCTCCATCATCATGCAGATCGTTAACGCCCTCAAGTACCTCAATGAGATCAGACCGCCCATTATCCACTACGACCTTAAACCTGGTTGGTCTCCACACTACAATGACTCTGAAGAGCCTGCATGATCTTGTTTCAGATTTCAGTTCTACTTAATATTGAATTATCAGTAAAATTGTCATAGTTAACCACTTAAAATGCTTTAGCAGCTATAGTTTCGGTTTTTGATGTTGCAAATAACGATGTTGCGTGCATCTTGCGCTCCTGCAGTGTTCCTGCAGCCTGCCTGAGCTTGGAGTCTGGGGAGGAGGGGGTGGGGGGAAACAACTCACTTCAGCCATAGATTGTATATTAAATAGGATTTCAACCTATTTAAGATGGGACTGTGGTACCTTTGCACGTGCAATAGCTACGTATTGCTCCTTTCTGATTAATTTGAGCATGTTTAGTTTGCACACAGAAAAACAGACAATAATTGTTCATTCAACAGCACTGAAGCCTCCAAAGTATAATTGTCATTTTTGACTGAAAATGTGATCATAAATCTTAGCCATGCAGACATTTTTTTTTTCCATCCCTATAAATCCTTTCCTCTTTCCACTCAGGTAACATCCTCTTGGTGAACGGCACTGCCTGCGGGGAGATTAAGATCACAGACTTTGGCCTGTCGAAGATCATGGATGATGACAGCTACAACTCAGTGGACGGGATGGAGCTGACGTCACAGGGAGCAGGGACATACTGGTAAGATTTACACAGGAAGATGACACACTGCTGCAGGGGTGTCATCAACTATGATATAATAAATTTCACTGTTTATTTTTTACCGCTGAGCCTTGATCCTCAGGAAATCAGTGCTTAAATATTCCTTCGTCCCGGAGTGGTTTTTACACAAATGGTGCACAAAGAAGGAAAAGTTGTCATTTTGCAGCATGGTTGTATTTTATGCTACAAAAAGGAAAAACAAAATGTCAGAATCTAAAGTCCAATGTTTGTTTCAGAATCAGAAGCTAAAACACCTCAAGCTTGATGAAACTTTTATTGAAGCATCGTGTGTGTGAGAAAATCCATCCAGGGATAAATACAGCAAAACCTGTGATGCAGTATAATCAGATGTATTGAATAACCTAGCCCTTTTTACATGGTTTCCTTTCCTTCCTAACTGAAAGCTTTCAGCCACACGACACACTGTCAAACTAACATTTAATGTCTAAATTATCTGTCCTATATCTGTAAACACAAGTTAGTGAATGCCCTTTGAATCACTGGGAAAATGCTGTAGCTGTGACTTTTACACCAGGCACATAGGGCAGCGTTCTATATGGTTACTGTGTCTGACAGCACACTGGATCGACTCTAGTTTGCCAGAAGCAGCACTCCAGGCTAAACAGTTTCATGGCTGTCACACACAGGAGATTCACTGCTGCAGAAATGGAAGCGATGATAAACGCATGGTAGAGCAGAGTGTGGGTCATTCCGCAAGATAATGCAAGTTGCATTTATTAAGTTGTTAACAAATAGGTAGATATTAAACAGAAAAAAATATGTGGTTGTTGTCAGTGGTTACAGATGCATAATGATGTGGGACTGATAACAAATGATATCAACAAAATATCAAAGAATACTACGTACCTCAGTTTTCTCAATAGATTTCAGTGTCACAGTTTTACTCGACATACAGTTTTCAACATGTTCAGTAAGTTTTTTGGTCTCTGTCTTGATACTGATTATGCATGAGTGAAACAACACTGACTGTACTGTACTAGTTAATTCAAAGTGCGGTTGTAGCTACAAGACTAAAAGGTCTTTGTGTCATGTCTTGTTTTACTCTAAGTGGTTGCAGTATTACTCAGGTATGTCTTGGTAGGTTATATAGGTGTTCAAAGCCCCACCTTCCAGTTTGGTTGATCAGGAACTGATGCTCCACCTGCATAAAATTTAGGAGCACCAGGGGTGGGATTCTCTCGGTACCTTCCGATTCACAGGGCTACAAAGCGATGATAAAATGATTATCTATGCATTAAAATTTTAAGAGTGTAAGCCAGGGGCTGCTGGTTGGATTGTATCCATCTGCAGCTGCTCAGCCATCCTCAAAACTCAAACATGAAAGAATAGAAAAGGGGTACAATCTTCAATCTCCTGCTCCAGTTCCCCTGAAATACGGTATTCACAATACACTTCACATTTGTCTCTTAAACACATTTTTTAGGCACTAAATGCTTGCAAGTGCTGCCTTTTGAGAGGATGAAGTACATCTCCTTCACAGGATAATGCAAGCATGTGCGTGCTGTAGACTGTCTGGGTGATACATTGCCCTCACAGCTGAGTTCTACCTTTTTTTTTACTTGTCAGCATCACATTTTGATATTTATGAATCGATTCAAAATCGTCCATGCATCTAAAAATCGAGTATTTCACCCACCCGTAAAGAAAATTTCTGCTGAGGGAGATGCCTACCTGATCTGTGAGATATCTGTGAGACGTTAATTAAAAAAATGTTGAAAATATAAAATGTACCACTAAGCTTTGGCTCCACTACCCAGCAATTAGTTAGTCCAGTCGATAAATTCCTTTTAAATTCAATATTTAATTATTCAGAGAGCAAATAACAGACAGAATTAACTTCTGCCATGCTGCTGGATGTACAAATGCACTAAATTCTTACTGATGACCACCTAGTGCACAGAGTTCACTAAAATAACTGTAATGTGAATTCACATGTGGGGACAGAGCTGAGATCATGATGGAAAAAGATATTCTTATACAAATCTTAAGGCTATAAAATGCATATTGAAGCTAATCGGTATAATTTCATCTGTTGAAACCGTTTTAACATGACTCCTCTTCTCTCCGTAGGTACCTGCCTCCAGAGTGCTTTGTGGTTGGGAAGGAACCACCCAAAATCTCCAACAAGGTGGATGTGTGGTCTGTAGGAGTGATTTTCTACCAGTGTTTGTATGGCCGCAAGGTAGGAAACTCTCTGACAAAAAATGTTCTAACAAGACATTTGAGCTATTATTGAGTTTTGAAATTGTGTTTGTGTTGCATAAAAGTTATATATTAACACTTGCTAATAGAAAACAGCTGTATCATCTTTCAATATTATAAGTAAATTTGATTTTTCAACAAAGGACGATGAAGTGACATGGATGTGACATGGATGTTAGGATGGACAGTGTATTGAACACGAACACACTTTAATTCTTCTTATTCACTTTTGATTCATGTGTTGCTGTGTGTTAATAATGGGGCTGTGCATTGGCAAGAATCAGGTGGTGTGATGTGTATCATGCTACGATATATTGCCATTGTATTTAATTGTAGGGAAATCGTATAAATAACACACCACCATATGCATAAAATCTGAATTTTAGTTTACTTTTATATGCAGTCAGAACAGTGAAGCGAATCAAATCAATGTGAGGGTTTACACACACAGCACAAAATGAACCACTGCCATGCATCTTGCTTGTAAATTATTCATTAAAAAAATTACAATACGGTGTAAAAATTGTGATGCTCAATTGCACAGATAATTTCTTACACACTAACACTTCTCTTTGCTCTCTAGCCATTTGGCCACAACCAGTCCCAGCAGGACATCCTGCAGGAGAACACCATACTGAAGGCAACAGATGTGCAGTTTCCTCCTAAGCCAGTAGTCACACCTGAAGCTAAGGTACTGGACACTCCCTCCTCATTTTGTCTATCTAATGTTTGTCGATGGATTTCCCTGTACTCCCACAGTACTCTCCATGTATTATCTTGTAACTACTGTTCACACACACAGTTTATAGGAGGGGATCTTTAGATGTATGTATTTATTTTTTAAGAAAACATTGTGTAGGCTGATATCTGTGCTTAAGATTGTTATTTTAACTCTCTGCTCTCTTTCATTCTCCCTCCAGGCCTTTATAAGGCGTTGTCTAGTCTACCGTAAGGAGGACCGCATCGATGTGCACCAGCTGGCCAGTGACCCCTTCCTCATGCCCCACATCCGCAAGTCGGTGGCCTCCTCGGGCACCTCGGGCATGGCCGTGGCCTCCACATCCAGCTCCTCCAACAGCAGCGCCTCAAACTGAGCCCACGCCCCTTAACTGACTGACCGAACCATTTGAAAGAGTGGGGTGGGGGCGACGCCGTACTGTGTCCCCCCTCCCAACAGCATCCTACCTTGCCATGAAGAACCCAAGAGAAACTGGTCAGACGACGGCAAGGGGTGGATGAGAAGTCATGGACGGGCTGGGAAGGGAGGCCCTCACGTCGCCCTTCATCCCTCTCATGTCCTCCCACCCCAGCCTACCTGTCCTCCTTTTTCAAAAGGGTGGCATTGTTCTGGGGGTCAAAGCCCTGGACGACTCACACAGCAAGGGGCGCGGTTTGGCACTGTGTTGGTGAAAAGTGGGGTTCAGTGTTTGGGATTTTCTTTTCTGCTTAAAAAAGAGAAAATTAAAAGAAGTATAGAACTGCTTCAGCTTGGCCAGATGGAACGGACTGCAGAAGGCCTCATACCCATACGCACTCACACATACACCCATGCATGAGCCATTCTGGTCGGAGGTAGTCTGAGCTCCCCAAGCTCAAGCGTTTTGTTTGTTCTCATCTCCCTGAACCTTACTGAGAGAACCAGTCTGGCCTGTTTATTGTATTGAACCCTAAATATCTATGGCACTATGTCATCCCAACCCGCTGTTCTGGAATCCTCTGCCCCGCTTAAATTCCAGACCCAGATAGTTTGTGACGAGGAGGGACAGAAGCTACTAGCCCCCCCGTATCCCTTCCCTTCTCCTCGTCAAACTCCTGTGACCAAAGCTTATAACTTCCAGCTGGTGGCAGTGTTCCACCTCAGTTTTTATAATGAATGGTTTTAGAGTCGTGTTACTTGATATGGAGTGGAAGCTGGTGAGAAACGACCCCTTTTACATTTTTTTAAAAAACTTTTCAATTTAACCAGTTTTATGGAGAAAACTGTTGTGTTTTTCAAGTTGCCTTTAATTAGAACTGTTATTGTTTTGATTGACCCCCTACCATAAACACACATATTTATTTAGGTATGTTTGAATTTATTTTTGGCCAATAAAATGCAAGGGACTGGTCTACCCAGTACTGTTGGGGGGAGATTGGGCCTTAGCAGAGAGTTGCATAAACCATTAAATACTATTGGTTAAAATGTGTCTGGGCTTCTGTCTGACTGCTGGGTTTACCATCACTGCTTTCTTTGAAGAGAAAACTTCTATTTACAGCACAGCTGATGATGTATTCTTGAGCATTGCATCTGTATTTGGGTTTTGTTTTTCACTTTTCAGAGTAAAAATGGCTTTACAGACCGTAAATCGGCCTCACCTAGCAAATAATGAGTTGTATTCTCTGATAAGGGATTAAATGGAACAAACAACTCATTATTTGCTAGAAAACAAGACTATAAACTTAAACTGCAATGCCACATTGGCAGTTCTGATCTAGTAGGAGCAGACTTAACTAATTAATACAATGTTATTGTAGTACATCAGCCAAATTAGAAAAGCATCACAGCGAATGCGGTCTCTCTTTCATAACACCATTACAGGGCTGGAGTTGCCATGCTCCTGTCAGGATGTGAAGAACAACAGAGAATTAGCTTTTCCCCTACAATCAGTGTTTTAATTACCATTTAATAACTTTTTAATAACATTTTTTTTAAAGTGATTACTCGTAAAATTGTTGTATAAAGTTGTTCCAACTAGTTTTTCCACATTATTTAAAAACATTTAAGTAGTAGATAAGTTGTTCCAGATTTTCTTCAGTAGTTGTTTTAAATTTACACAAAATGTTGGGTTTACATTACACACAGTTAAGTTGATATGATTACCAGTATTATTAAGTTCACACAACTCATCAAAATAATGTAATGGCATGTTAAATATTTGACACAATCAGAAATTCTGGCATTCATTTGAAACTATATTATAGGCCACAAATTGAATATAATGTTCCAACATACACAGCCAACGTTGATTCTTCTCTGTAAAGACATGAAGTAGTTCTCACTTGACACGTTCTGTACTTGATTATGGAACTGGATACATCAGCTTTTGGCAGCCGGATCCATCCATCCATCTTCTGCCACATATCTGGGGCAGGGTTGCAGTGACATCAGCAAACTCTTGTTTGTTTATTTTACCCTTACATAATTCTTATTCATTCAACTTAGTTCAACTCTATATTTGGTCCCGCTGCACAGTTTGAGGACCACTGCCCTCTCTGGAGTGAACGTGGCATCCTTGCGGAAGAAACTCATTTTTTGGCAGCTTATATCAGTAATCTCATTTGCTTGGTCACTGCCCAAAATTCGTGACCATAGGTGAGAGCTGGAACATTGATTGACTGGTAAACCAAGTGCTTTGCTTTCCGGCTCAGCTCCCTCTTTACCAGTCTTGTATAACGCCTGCATTACTCCTGACGCTGCACCAAACTGCCTGTCGCTTCAGTTTCCCTTCACTCCAGAACAACACCCCAAGATACTTGAACTCCTTCGGCTGAGGCAGCTAATCACTCGCAACCTGGAGGAAGCAATCCACCATTTCCCAGCAGAGGACCATGGCCACAGACTTGGTATTGACTCTCATTCTGTCCTCTTCACATCCTCTTCACCCTGCAAACTGCTCCAGCGAGTGCTGAAGGTCACAGTCTGATGAAGCCAAAAGAACCATCTGCAAAGAGCAGAGAGGGAACTCTGATGTCCTCAATCAAACGCTCGAGACCCATGAAAATCACAAACAGAATTGGTGACAAGGGATGACTCTGGCGAAGCCCAACACATGCTGACAGTGTGTTTGACTTCCTGCCAGGAATATGGACACAGCTCTCACTCTAGTTAATATGAGGGCGAGTTGGCTCATAGCAGTGGCCTCTGTACCCCATAGTACCCCTGGAGACATGGTTGTAAGCCTTCTCCAAGTCCACAAAACACGTGTAGACTGGTTAAGCAAACTCCTTCGACCTCTCCAGTAACCCTGTAAAGTAATGAGCTGGTCCACTGTTCAGGATGGAATCGGCTTTGCTCCTCCTGGATCTGAGTTTCAGCTGTGTTGCAGCACCGAGAAGTGTCAGCCGAGCAGCTCCAGTCAGCTGGCTCCACAATGTCCCACTGAGATTCCACGTCTCCGACCTCCTTCAGGATGCATGACAGATTCTTCTGGAAGTGGGAGTTTGGGTTTACAAGGTTTGTCTCCCCTAGTCTGATCCAAATCACCACCAGGTGGTGATCAGTTAACAGCTCTACTTCTCTCTTCACCCACGTTGAAAAAAGCCACACAGCCGCAGATCTGATGATGCAAACACAAAGCTGACCATCAATCTTTGGCCTAAGGAGTTCTAGTACCAAGTACACTTATGAATCACCCTGTCCTCAAGCATTGTGTTTGTTTTGACCAACCCAAGACTAACACAGAAGTCCATAAACAAAGCTTAACTCAGGTTCAGATTGGACAGGATGTTCCTTTCAAATACCCTTGTCTAGATTTCTCCATCTTTGTCCCTATAGGCAATATCCTTCCCAGGACCCCACCCAGAGACTCCTAGAAGGTCGAATTCTCCAAACTGCTGCTCAGCCTATGGGCACATATGGTGATTGCTCTGGAAAACACAGTGACACTCAGCTGGGGACTCATGAGTAGCTCACCTTGGACATGCCTGCAAAAGGAGAGCGTCCAGCCCATCTCCAGGAGTTTGGTTCCAGACCCAGAGCTACACGTAGAGGTGAGCTCAAGTATACCTCCTGCACCAGCTGCACAAGCTGTGCTTCCTTCCTTGACAGAAAGCTGATGTTCCGCGTCTCTAAAAAGAATGTGCAATGTCAGCGGTCAGCATGACGGTGTCAAGTATGCTTTTTTTGTTTCACAATTTATGTATGGGATGCTTATCAAGAAAACCGGGGTGAAAAGTAACTAAGTACAAATACTTTTTTTTTACTGCACTTCATTCAGAGGGCTACTTTTTGGTTTAATACTTTATACTATACTATACTCAGAGACTATTGAATCAATACTTCCTCTTTTAACAGTCTTTTTTTTTTTTACACCTGTACTTTTACTTCAGTAAAGAATGTATGTATTTTTGCCTCGGCTGGAAAAAGCTTTAGAAACCACAATTTACATGAAACTAAATCATATCTCTGCCAAGCTCCAAGTCTCCTCTGGACTATTTAAGGAAGCCATTAAAATGAGCAATAATAAGATTACTACGAAGGCACTGACCACTACAAAGACTTTCCTGAAATATTACAGGAGTATTATGGGATTGTTAAAGTCAGAGTAATGCGCTCTACCATGTCAGGACTCATATTTTTCAGACATACCACCTCTGAGGCTTTTTGTAATACTTGGCTCAGATATGATATGAATGTAAGAGGATTTAATGTGTGTTGTTCATATTGAAAATACACTATAATATTCAAGAGGACGGGGTTTTCTGGAGGAAAAAACATGTTTACTGAAGAACATCACCAATGCTTTATAATTGTGAACTTAGGCTGAATAACACATAGGCTAAATCAGAGATTCTCTTCTTTTTTCTCAACCCTCACCTTTGTTACTTGGAATGATTTGACATAAACCATTTTGTTTTACACTTCTGCTTAGTTATGTAAAAGAACAACATCAGAGAAATGTATCAGAAATATATTAGACATGTATTAAAAATATTTGCACCATGTCAACACAGAGGCCTCATATCATGTCATATTTTGGTCACCTGTCCATTTAAATGAAGCCATACTGGAGATACTCCTCATTTTATATCCATAGTTTTCTCTTTTTTTTGTTTTTCATCAACTTTCTTGTTTTATTTGTTGCAGTAGTTGCATAAAATATGTCCATGTTATGATCTATGACTGACCACCTTGACAATGGAGTTCTAAGAATTTGTTCCTAACTACTTGAGTAGCTTAAATTAACCTGGTGAAAAATTAAAAGTAGGCTACATACAGAAGAAAACAGTTTTCAGCATTTAAAAATACTCATCAAAGGTCCCGCCTTTCACTGGACAGATAACCAACCAAATTTGAGGATAATGTGGTGGGACTTGGGGTGGCCAATCAGATTTCAGGGGTCCCAGCGCCCCTCTATTCCCTGTCTTAGAAAAGCACCTTACCCTTTTGTAAAGCAAATAAATAAATACATTTATTTTATATCATGATCATTTAAAGGAATGAATCAGACCTCCTGGCAGAGTGCCATGGACTCCTGGGGGTCCCTGGACCACTATTTGAGAACGACGGGGTTAGATACACCAAAATGTGTCCAAATCTGAAGTGTAAAATCTAATGAATTTTTTTTGTGCCAAAGAGGCTGAAGCCTTTTTCTCAGATTTATGAATAGCCTACTTTTGTGAAATAATAATTATTCTATTGTGTTGATGTTTTTTATTGGACTACTGGGGGTCCCCGGACCTCATGTTGGAAACCAAACAGTCTCTCCCTCACACACACACACACACACACACACACACACGCACACATTGTTGACGCGGCTCCATTCATTTCAGTCTCATCTGACTGAGAGGCAGACGGAGCTCTAGCGGTCAAACTCAACAAATCTGCATCATCCGTCCTCAGTAAAGTAGAGCACTGGGGCAGTTCTGCTGCTCCGGCTTCACTTTTTTTTCTCGTCTTTTTTTTTTTTGCAGCGTGTGTGTGTGTTGTAGTTGTGAGCATGCAAGGCAACGGTCGTCACCGAAACAAGGAATTAAGGAGGACATGGACGAGTCGGCAACTTATATTTTACAAATGCACTTTATATTTATTCATCTTTAGTCTGGAACTGAAGAGCAGCGTTACGGGTGAGGAAAAAAAAATCTCAACTTTTGCGTTATTTCATTCATGTAAAAGTGGAAAAAAACCGGGCGGACACTTCGCCTACTGTGCATGCTTTTGTTTTGATAACGACTTCCAGTGAGAAAAAAGCACGAGAAAGCAGCTGATGACGGATATTTTCTGCGTATTCTGGATTTGGTGCGTTGGTATGCCACGAACCAAAAGTCCGAGCAGTGAGTGGAACCAGATGTGGAGAAAAACTGGGGGGGAGGAGGAGGGAAGGGGCTGCTGGCTTACTGTCTCTATTGTGATTTCTATTGATGCATTTAGTTTATTTAAAGCTGCAAAGCAACACTCTTTTTTCCTTTCTCTTTTTGTTCTATTTTTATACCGGATGGGTTTTTTAGGCTACATTGTAAAACAGAATTGGAGAGACGCTTCATTTGGCACCCTGCGGGCAAATGTGACCTTTACATCCTGTTACAGGCTGCAATTAACACATCCAGTCCAGTCCTGAGCAGCTCCTACAACATTACATGTTGTGGGATGCCATGGAGGGTAAACCCACCTAAACTGTTTGTTACAGAGTGAATAATACAGCTCTACTTGTTTTATAACATAAGATCCAGTATTTGTTTTGGGACCACATCATCATTTTTCCAGTATTTTTGCTTTTCAACAGGAAATCTGAGTTCCCCAATTTGACTAACGTCAGTGACTTTTCTGTTCTGTTGCACAGAGGGTGATGAGATGATGAAGTAGAGTGCAACAGGAGTTAAAAGCCGCATGATCTCTCTTTTTTTGGCACATTAAAGGAAATAAAGAGCAAGATTATATACTAGGGCTGCAACTAACAATCATTTTCATCATTGATTAGTCAATTGATTATTTTATCAAGTAATCGATGTGTTGTTTGGTCTGTAAAATGTCAGAATATGGTGAAAAATAACAGTCAGTCTTCTCCAGAGTCTAAGACAACAGCCTCAAATGTTTGTTTTGTCCACAACCGAAAGATATTCAGTTTACTGTCTGAAATGAGAAAAGAAAGCAGGAAAAAAAAATCACATTTAAGAAGTTGGAATCTGAGAATTTTGACTTTTTCCCCCAAAAACTATTAAAATAGTTGGCAGTTAATTGAATAAATATATTCAATATATATATAATAAATATTACAAACATATGATGACCTGGGCAATATAGATGAAATCAAGTGTCATACTTTTTGACCAAATATCTCAATATCTATATTGCAACAATACTGAAGGGGTACGAGACATTCCAGGTTCAACTCCTGGACAAATCCCCAGACATGTTACAGCCGCCATAAACAAACAAAGTCTCCACTGGAGACCGAAACATTTAAAGGATGTCAGTTTAACCAACAAGCTTCACTCCATATAACAGTGACTACCGGTGCTTTCACAGAATATTAACACAATGAGATTTTTGATTAATAATCATCATTAATGTGGATGTAATGACTAAGTGGTAAAGGGAAATAACAGAACAGCAATAGAACAGCTAGAACAGTCTGATGCGTTCAGAAAATGACATAACTGTACTGCAGCCTTTAAAACCAGGAGAAGACAACACTTATGCCATATCTTGATATCCATAATCTAAAATGATATGGTCTCATATCACAGTATCAATATAATATTGATATATTGCCCAGCCCTAACAAGTAATGTAACTGTAGGTACTGTAAACTCTGGGTGAACTAGGCTGTCATCTCTGCTTATCAGAACACACAGCCTGCAGAAAATGACTAACCACACATATTCTGATCATTTTCAGTTAATTAATTAGATTTTTTACAAAACATGGTTTAATGTTATTAAACTCAGGACATTATAGTCCTTCCAAAGATGTTAATTTATTTCTTTTTGTTTGATTTTGAAGATTAAAACACTGAGATTATGTGGATTTACACTCCCTCGCTTCACATTATTATCCCTAAGAATATAGGCCTAATGCTAGACACACATCCTCAATAATCTGGAGCTCTTTTTGCGAGGCTTAGTTTCTTAATTTTAAAATGACTTGCACCCATCTGCCATCAAATTCCCCTGTTGCCAAAGTTGGGAATCCCTTGTCAATCATTTTGGACTGAATGGATGAGCGACAGAGGGATATAAGGGGAAAATAATCACTGTTGATTTTGCCTTATGAAAAGTTGTCTCTTTGGATTTCTTATCTGAATTGTTTTGCAATACCCAGCTACCAGAGTTTAACACTGAAAATATCTGATATCTAATCAGGAACAGATCAGCATGTCATGAACTTTCATGGCTTTAGAAATGCTTGTCCCGTGCTGTGCTGTGTGTTGTCACCACAAATAGAAATTAGAAGAAGAAGAAAAAGTGGGAGTGATGATACTAGATGTTTTAAAGGAAATTAAGATATTTTCCCTGATTAATGACTGGCAGAACTGCAACACTCCACAGTTTATTTGGGCAAGTTCTGACTAACATGGTCCCAACATGATGTGGGATTTCCTCATTATTTTCCCATTCACTGTCTATGGAGACAGCTCCAGCTCTGCGTGTGGAGGTCTCTTGTGCCAAGCTCAGGCAAAGTTGTTCATGACCTCACACAAAATGCCAGTCAAAATTACTTCTCCTTTAAAGGAAAAATTCAGCATTTTTCATGTGGGCGTCCATGTGGGTGTGACAGCAGTGGCTCGGGCTGTCTGAAGGGCAGAGGTGAAAGAAGTAAAAAAGAGCACAGCACAGCTTTGATCGTGGTGCAGTGTAAAATTTTGAAAAAAAACTGTCCATATGGGAAACGAGAACAGGAACAACAACCACCAGGGACAACACAGAAACTAACATCACCAAAACATAGCATTAAGTGACCAAAAAACAACCAAAAAAAATAATCTAGCAGGGCACCTATCAAGAGGCAGAGACTAAAAATACAAGCTAAATCAGTCTTCTTTCCTCAAATCCAGTGATGTCACTGGATGTAAGGAAGAACAACAGATTTTGCAGCAGGAGAACTCAGCTTTCCTCAGTTAAGCTTTCTGAAGAATTTTTGCCAAATTTTCCCTTTAACTACATGTTTTGTATTTCTCTTATCTAACATAACAGTTAAACCTAAACCAGGGTTCAGCTGTAATGCTTTATATTTTTAATTGCACGGTCAGAAAGTCCACGGGTCTTTAAATATCTTGTTTTGTTGGTCCAAAACCTAAAGACGGTCAGTTTAATATGAAAATAAACAAAGAAAAGTGGGAAATCTTCTCTTTTGCGAGGCTGAAAACGGCATTATCTGCAAGTTTTACATGAAAAATTACTTTAACCATTAATCAATTATCAAAATAGTTTAATACCTTAATTCTTTTTTGCCATTTGCAAAGCTGTGCAAGTGAGTTGCAAGATTTACTTGCTTGACATGACCTTGTATTTGCCCAAGGCAGTCTTTATTGTTGAGCCCTGCTAAACTGCGATAAGTCATTATCCTCATTGTACTGTGCATAAGTGTGGCAGTGATGGAAAGCTTTGACAGCGTGCACATCCTCAGTCTCACACTGCTCTTGAAATTGACGTGATTTGCAGCATCATGGATTTTCCCCGTTAGCTCTGTCTCTGAGTGTGGCTGCAAAATGCAAATACGCTCCCCTCCCTGCTCTCCCGTGCTTCTCTGATGAGGTAAAACCTGTCCACAGTTTTGGATCCTTCAGAGGCCAGACCACCATAAAACACCAAAGAAACAAACACAACGCAGCAGGCTGGAATTTCCTGTCTGTTTGTTGGTTGCCGTTTTATCACAGTGACCAGTGAAGGCCTGTTTTCGTAATCTCGAACATCTGTCAAAATAAAGACAGGTTATGGGAGAAAGTATTTTGCTCAGACTGCAATCTAGATGTTTAGATTAAGTCAAAGTGTACTGCAAAAAAACAAAAGACTGGAAAAACACTCCTCTTAATGAGTCACACCAGAAAGTGTGAGGGATCAAGAACTTTGCTGAACTCATAATGTCTCAAGCCAAGAATTGCTATTGATTAGCCACCCACGTCTCAAAGTATTGTCCTCAAACCTGGTCCAACAGATGACCGTATTGAGGGGGTGGAGGTTCTGGGAATATCTGCCTCAGTTGGCGAGCGCTGCTGCCTGCTCTTGGCCGTGGGTTTCAGCCTCTCTCTCTTCAGTGGGGAAACTGTCTTCGGCGTTGAAAAAAGGGGTGACAGGGCAAAGAAGAGGATGAGATCACAGCAGGAGAGCTGTTGTGGCTTAGCGTTCACAGGGCTCAGTGGCTTAAAGTTAATCTGGAATTCTGCACTCTCTCTGATTGCCCGCGAGTTTTCTCACATCAAACATCCAGTTGTGTCCCCTCCAGACTGGAATTAAAAACTTCTTTTTGAATTTGCAGCTCGCTGTCTGGAGCTTCAGCTTCAGGTTGTCGAGCGGTTCAAAAAGCTTTTTTCCAGGAACGTCTCACATTGTCATTGTGAGCTCATATTCACATAGTGAAGTGAATTCAACACTCAAAATAATGCTGGTTTTCACTGGGCTGGTGCTGGTGTGAAAATCTTCCCACAGGCACCGTTGGAGCTGCCTCTGTGGTCTATTTTTAAAAATGGTTTAATTCACATTGTGAGGATGACAAAATGGCATTAGACTGATTTATTGGCATGTATGTCTCGCCTCGTTAAAACAACTCAGTGTTGTGTAAGTCCAGCCATTCTCTAAGTATCCTCAGGGTTTTTACTTGCAATGAGAAGTGTTACTAAACCCTGAGCTAAGATTATAGTGTATCAACATTTTATTGTCTGTTGTGGTAGACGTCACACTATAATTGCGGAGTGGAGATGAATTACAACACAGAACTGAGAGCAAGTCTGTCAGAGGGGCATTTACATGAGCGATCCTGAGGGCAAAATATTTTGTTCAGTTTTTAGAGCTCAAACAACCAATTAATTTATTAATTTATTAATTTATTAATTAATGTTTTAAGTGACTACCTGCTGGGTTTCCCTAAAACATAACATATTTTGTGTGTTTTCCATAACTGATAGATGAAAACAACAATCGACTAATTATTAAGAATTAATAAGATACAAAACACACATTTATTTCAGTTTTTTACATTTACATTTTTGTTCTCTTCTCTTTTTTGTTCTCCTTTTTTTTCTCAATTTAAATGCAAGTTTTCTTACTCAACTACGTCAGACAAAACAGTGGCAAATAAGACACGAGAACTGTGATTTCTAGACTATTGATTAGTTATCGATCAATATATTTTTAGTCTGTTAAATTCTTAGCGGCAATTACTTGATTAATCATTAATCATTAACATCTGTAGTAATTTTTGTAGTTTCCACGATTATAGAACTAAATAGATCAGCGAATGGATAAAACCATTTAAATAAGTTAAATTAGGCTTTGGGAAATTGTGATGGACATTTTTCACAATCTTCCTGCATTTTACAGAGCAAACGATTAATCAGTAGATTAATAAATGACAAAAATCAGTGATATTTTTCCCTTTTAATACTAAACTTGCTGAATACAACAGTGACTTTTCTTCGAAAACAAGTCTTAGCTTGCATTGCAGGGTTTAATGCAAAACACGATTTTGTATAATTTTTAGAGCTGAAAGGTTCTCTCGATCATTGATTAATTCTCTAATCAAGCTATTTTGGTAACTGATTAATCGTTCAAGTTATTTTTCAGGCAAAAAATCTAAGTTTAAAAGTTCTGTCTCCCCTAATGTGAATATTAGTTTCTATTATCATTGAATGAAATATATAGCTATGTAGATTGGTGAAGAGATAAAAAGAGTGCTTTAAAGCTACTACAAGGAGTTTTTAACTGGTTATGAATTAGTCTCAATTTATGACTGATGTTTCTATATGGCCTACTTAAGTTAATGAGACCATTAGCAGGAAGACTGGCTATTTCTTAATTTCTTAATCTTTCTTCATGGCTGCCACCAGGTTAGAGTCTCCTTAAAATCCGATGAAATGAGCCAGTGTTGTTTAAAGGACCAGTATGCAACATTTAGTGGCATATAGCTCAACTTGCCTCACTCTCACCTTCAAAGCATGTAGGAGGACCTATGGTTGCCGTGCAGCTCACAAAAAAAACGCTGCATCTCAAGCCAGTGTTTGGTTTGTCTTAGGGTTACTGTAAAAATATGGTGATTCAACATGGTGGCGTCCATGGGAGATATAAATGGCCCATTCTAAGGTAACCAAAACACACATAAAACATACGCTAGCTGCTGAAAACATACTTACGACTATTATATTCCATTTCTGCCACATTGTGCCAGTAGATCTTTCTAAATCTTAATTTTTAAGCAAAAATAATACAAGAATTCATCAGTTCTGTGTTGACAAATGTGAATATTTGGTGGGTTTCTTTGTTTCCATGAACATAGGATTAAATATTTAGATATGCAGATAGGTGAATGGATGGAATGAGCACTTTGAATAAAGCAGACTGAGCTTTGGGAAATTGTGATGGACATTTTCTAGAATTTTATGGTGCTTTGTAGGCCGAACGATTTATCATTTCATCAAGAAAATAATCAGCAGATTAAGATCTGACTGAAGTCAGTAATGTTTTTCCCTTTTAAACTCAATGGATACAGCAGACAGTGACTTTCCACAGAAACAGGTCTTTGCTGGCATTTCTTTGACATTGGATCCAGCTCCGGATTATGTTGCATTAATAGGAGTGACTAGAATAACAGCTTCATGGAAAGATAGTCTCGTCCCAAAAGCAACGGAGATGTTTTGTGTTATTTGGAGCAGCATTTGGACACAGTGCAACTTTAAGTTTATGCTACTTTTTTTGGTTTCATGAGAAGATTTAAAGAGACGATTCAATCCAAAGTCAAAAAACATATTTTTCCTCCATGTAGATTGTTTTAGTGTGAGTCGCTGAGTTTTGGAGATATCGGCCGTAGAAATGTTTGTCTTCTCTCTTATATAATTGGGCTAAAACTTGTAATACCCAAAGAGCCAAGAAAGACATTTGAAGAATTCAACAACGTCTCTTTCCAGAAAATCATGACTGGATTACTCAAGATAATCCACAGATCTTGTTGTGAGCAGTTTCATGTAGGAAGTAGAGATGTTCTTGGTGACTAATATCTTTGTTAATTAAACAAAAATTTTAATTAAGGCTCGTCGACTACTTTAAAGGCAAGAAAACACTCAGAAAACAGTTTAAAATTGAGCAAAGTTAATTAATTGATAATGGTAAACATTGTCCGAAAATGTGTTTAAGAGCCATTTGAAGACACTGATCTAATTCTTCAGTAACCACAGCATATCGTAAATGACGCTAAAATGTGTTGCACCGTGCAGTATACTTAAAGATATGACAATAACTCACTAAATGATACAACTTTTCAGATCGAGCAGGATCGCAGCGTCTGACAGCTGCCATCTTGCCATATAGAGTGGCCAAGATTAGCAGTGTGTTAGCATGTTAGCAGCCTGCTCTCCCTGCAGGTTAATGTCCACATGCTACATTGAGTATGAATGTGGTTATGCATTGATCCAGTTGAGTATGCCACTTTATTCTGACACAACCTACACACATCCTGATCTTCATTTTCTGGATCATAATACTGTTAAACAGCACTGTTTACGAGATGTCATCTGTCCCAGTTTGCTGATAACAACATCTAGACCATCCAGGCATTAGCAAGGGGAGAGCAGGGCTGCCATCTGATGGGCCCGCAGCACCGGCTTAGTGGCAGGCAGAAAGGAAACAATTAACCCTCGGCTAGTAGCACTACCAAGGGCAGCAATGTTTAACCAACTAAAAGACGAAATGCACACTTCCCTAGAAAGAACTATTTTAAAGAAAGTAGTTCCTACATGAAACTGCTCACAACAAGATCTGTGGATTATCCTCAGTAACCAGGTCATGATTCGTGGAAAGAGATGTTGCTGTTGAGTTTTACAAATGTATTTTTTGTTGTTGTTGTTGCTTTGAGCAGCACAGGCACATACCATTTAGTCCCATTATATTGGAGACATCTCTGTTGCTTATATCTCCAAAACTCTGCAGCTCACACCAAAATTGTTTAGATGGATAAATAGCACTACAGGCCAGAGGAAAAATATATATTTTTGATTTTTTCCATGAACTGTCTTTTTAATGGGTTTTGTGTCACTTTCCCTGATTTGCATCACTCATGATTAAAGCAGCGAATTGGCAGTAAACAAGCCTAACAGCTGGGTGTTACTGTAAGATGGATGGCTTTATAAAAAGAGCAGGGCGGTGATTATATCTGATTGCACCGTACAGATCATTTTATGCTGAACCAGTCTGCCACTGCGCCCTGTCACTGTGTTTGCTACCGACCGAGTGAACTAACACCACTTCTGAGAAACGCAGCCACAAGCATGAGTGCAAGAAGAGGGGCGTGTCAGCAGTCCTCTCCAGATTACAGGGGTTTTTATGGAGCCCTTGATGAGACTCTATTGTCTCTGTGTCTATAAAAGCAGAACAGGAGCTTTGGAGTGTTTCAGAGGAGAGGTAGGAAACGAGGGATTGAGCAGACTTAAGTATCCGCTCAGGATAGTTGAGTTTCTCAACCAAATGCCCAGTGATCTTTTCCCACCTACCCCACTTCCTGGCCTCTCACAGGAGCCCGCCGAGTAGGAATGCTGTGGGTCTCACTTTTTCTCTCAGGTCTGCATGAGAGAAGGGGTTTATGTGGACTTTTGAGGATTTCTTTTTAGGTAATTTTTAACAGGACCTTAATTTAGAGTCACTCCTACACTCTTTCTTTGTCCTCCTTTCTTCCACCTTCACATAACCACACACCATTATATTCACAGTACTGGCTTATAGGTTTCCAGTTTCTAAATCCTAAAAGAAAAAGCAGAAAAGAAAAAAAAGCAACGAAGCAAAAAACCACATTTGTTTTTTTTGAGAAAGGTTGTTGGGTTTTGTTCCTGAAATTCACGTCACGGAGGCTGGCGTCCAGCCACTGCTCTGGATGTGTTCAGTTTAACACTTCTTTGGTAACTTTTAAGTTTCTGTTCACATTTTATTTATTTCTGAGAACTTTGTATCGGGGTGCAAGAAAATCTAGACACGCTTGAGTATCGTGATGTTTTGTGATATTGTTGATTTTCAAAAACAATGTATCGCAATTTTTTGATGCATGCAAAGATTTGTGGCAGTAATTCATTTTGTCTGGAGTTTAAACCCCCAACTGCTAGATAGCAATTTTGTTTTAAACTCAGAGTTTATGCATATGTTGGTGTGATTTTTATACTGTGACAGTTTCCTAAAATCTCTTTACATTTTGTTCTGAAAAAATAGCTCCTTTTATTTTATTTTATTTTTTATAGGAAACCCTTCACAGCAACCCATTAAATGTTTTTGTCCTGCTTCTTGCCAGTACACAGGCATACTTTCTGTGGCATAAGTATATATATATTTATATATGCATATTAGAAAACAGCAAAGCTGTGTGGGTAACACCTTGCAGGCAATTATAGCTCCTCAGAGAATCACTATGAAGTAATGCCAATAAAGGCACCAGTGTATAGCAGTGAGAAGTCTCACTGGAAAACAGCTGCCCATTTCACCCCAATTTCACCAAATTAATCAAATTCTGACATGTAAAAACATTCACTTATTTGAGCCAACTGTATTAGCGTCACCCTACAGATTCTTATGTAAAGATCCTTGTGTATTTATACCCCCGAACCACCAACCGCTGCTTTCTCCAAAGTCAAATCCAACAGGAATAGACACCATAAAATGCAGTGAACAAAGTGGGAGGTAATTCCAGGTCAAACTTCGGGAACTGGGTGAAGGAGACCTGGGGCATGTTGAAATACTTCAACTGTGTTTGCTAACCTTGCATTAAAAACATGTGCAACCACTTTTCCCAGTTTACTGCATGACATTTCTGCAATTACCTCCCGCTGAGAGCTCTGTCATATAATGCATGTGTACAGGATTTTTGGGGTTATAACAGGATGTTTGGTGGATTAACAACAAGTGTGGAGTGTATTATGCAAGGAAATCATCACACAAACGCAACTCAGACTTGTTCTAACCCAGCAGCACTGCATCCATCAATGGAGATATTGATCAGCCACTGACCTGTTCTCTTGCCACATTAGCTGTTACCACGGAATCCTGTTTTCATCAGCATTATTGACTGATGCCACTGTTTCCCTCTCTCTGCACAGCGCCGCTGGACTCTGACGAGTTTGCTTTCTTCCATGAGGGCGCCCAGGGGTGCCTGGGAGTGCGGGATCACTCCCTCATCCTGTCGTCCTCCTGCGAGGAAGCCAGCCAGCGCTGGAAGTGGGTGACCCGGGGTCGCCTGTTCAACCTGGGCTCCTCGCTGTGCCTGGGCATGACCACTGGTAACCTCACCTCCAAGGACAGGTCTCCTCTGGGTGTGTACACCTGTGACCGCGAGCCCCCCCGAGTGCGCTGGACCTGGAACTGCGGCCAGGTGTTGGACAACCTCAACAACTACCTTCCCTCGCCCTCAGTTTGGAACTCCTCCGCCTCAACCTCCTCCTCTTCTTCATCGCTCAAATGGACGCTGCACGGTGGTGTGCAGGACCTGTGCTCTAAAACATATCGTGGTAAGCACGCTTGTTGTCAAAGTTCAGATTAACATACCAATGGTGGTCAGTATTTATCTGTTTAACGCAAAATATCTAAGAAAAGCATTTTAGTGAATAACAGAACTTCCAGATTCCCTTTAAAATAACTTGGACAACTTCTTATGGCAGTGACAGCCATGGCTGGAGGCATTATGGGTTGTCCATCCATCCATATCT
Organism: Lutjanus erythropterus; assembly: GCF_056507025.1. NCBI lineage: Eukaryota > Metazoa > Chordata > Actinopteri > Lutjaniformes > Lutjanidae > Lutjanus > Lutjanus erythropterus. The sequence continues at coordinate 7,924,735 of NC_139335.1, forward strand.
CAAGAATGCTGTGAGGCAATTTCTTCAAATTTGGTAGAAATGTTCACTCGGACTCAAGGGTGAACTGACCAACTTTTCAAGATCAAAGGTCAAAGGTCAAGGTCATTGTGACCTCAACTGTCTCCCATTCTTGTGGGTGTGATATTTGAGGAACACCTTGAGGGAATTTCTTTAAATTTGGTACCACTTGGACTCATCGATGAACTGATGAAGTTTGACGGTCAAAGGTCGCTGTGACCTTTCGTTCACCCCATTCTCATGTAGGCAATATGTCAAGAACATCTTGAGGGAATTTCTTGAATATCTGCTTTTATATAAATATAAATATCCATATTTGGTGGTCAAAGGTCAAAGGTCGCTGTGAACTCACAAAACACGTTTTTGGCCATAACCCAAGATTTTATATGCTAACCTACTCACACAAATGTCTAATAGGATGAAAAGGTGATGACATTTTATACTGAAAGGTCAAAGGTCAATTTCATGGTGACATCACTATGTTCAGCTCTCTCCGTCTTCTGTAGTCCTCTGTAAATATAGTCTCTAAGTGAAGACAGCGTGTTTCTCACTGGAAATTATTCACTGGAATCATCAATATAGTCATAACTTTGATTTAGCAAAAAAAGGAAAAACACACTTAATACCTTTTATTAAATTTCTCCAACGTAATTCTACTTTTCTTAACTCATTATGAGTTGATTGCACAGTTTAATGGTTTTAGAATAATGACTGCATCAGTGTTTAAATTGGTTCCCAATAATACTCACTTTCATCGGTCTCCACTGTGCACACTTTTTCCCAGGATGCTTCTTTATTATCTCCAAAGTAGCGCTGATCATTTCTTCTTGGAGTTAGGCTCTGAGAAGAGAGCCGGTGTCGTATCAAAGCGTATTCTCCCTCAGATAGTGTTTCCCGCAGCAGTGCCATCTACAGGTGAGGGGTAGTTCATGGTTCGATGCAGATTAAAGGGACAGTTCAACCCAATATAAAAGATACATATTTTCCTCTTACCTGTAGGGCTGTTCAACCTTCCAGACTGTTTGGGTGTGAGTTGCAGAGTTTTCGAGATATCAGTGTAAGTGATGTCTGCCATCTTGAATTTAATGCAACTAAATGGCTCGGCTTGTGGTGCTCAAAAAATACGTTTGAAAAACTCAACAGCAGTTTATTTATTTATTTGAAAACTCTGCAACTCAGCACCAAAGCAATCTAGATGGATGAATAGCACTACAGGTAAGAAGAAAAACATGTATTTTGATTTTTGGGGTGAAATGTCCTTTTTAAGGTAAGAGGGAACACATATGGATGTGGAAACAGACTTTGACAGAGGACCTGTTGTCTTTGCTGCAACAATAATACCACATGGAAACATTAGGGAGCTGAAAAGTTGTCTGTTTCCACTTTAATTCTCGGAATAGACATACAGTAAATAGACAAAAAATACATTCAAGTTACACAACCTGCTTAGCTAAGCAAGTCTGCATCTTTTAATTGAAATGTAAAGATCATAAGGACAATAAAATCTTAAATAAAAAAGTAACAATACTAACAAATAAATAAAATATGTACCAAAACCTGGTGAACTCCCACCAAAATAAGAAATAAGATCACAAATATTACACCCACTCGATGAGTCTGCCAGTCATTCTCAGTGAAACGGACTGAAGGCCTGTCTTTGTTTCCTCAGCTGTTGTGATACAGTGACCCAGTGAGCGGCTCCTTCACTGAATGTTGTGATGCCTCCGTGGGGCAGATAGGCTTACCGTTGTGAATACCACAGCTGTATCTGATCAAATGGATATAGCAAAACATTGCTTTTAGGGAATCTTTGAGGACAAGTGGCTGTCTGCCAGTCCGAAAAGCCAACGAAAACATTGCTGGTGTTTGTAAACTCCAGTAAACACACAGCGTTGTCCCTGCCCTGCAGTATATTTGTATTTATATATAGTTTTCAGCCCAGATTAAATCTAACCATGGTGGTTCACAGCTAAGCCTCATTTCCGCTGTCAGTGCCATTCTTACCAATATCAAATGTCACAGTTGTTCATTGTCAAACTATACTGCGAGGCTCAGTCAGCCGTACGACTCTATAGTTAACAAGCTCTGCTTGACTGCAATTAAAACCAGATCTGCCATAAACGTAAGACCAGAAAATCTCCCTTTACTTTCTTCTTTATCCTTCCTCTCGTAAGTCTCTTTAACTTTTTTGTGGCGAGGGAATCGGGTGCATTGACATTTTTAGCTTTCAAGTGCCGATCTTCACAAGTTTCTTTGTGAAGTCAACTCGCTGCTGGAGAGGAATGCCTCTGACATTAGTCAGACGAGAAGCAACTCCGCTGCAGCCAGCCAGCCAGCCAGCGGTGGAGCAGAAAGGGAAGGTAGTGAGGGAGCCTCAGAAATCTTTCCTCCCTCGTTTAACATGTCTGCCCTACTTTCCATTGGCCTAACTTGTTTTGGTAACACTACATATCCAGCCTTTCTGCCTCTCTCTCTGTTACTCTTTTCTTCCCACCGTACTATACTGCTGAAATGTAGAAACTAGAACAGCAACTTCAGGGTATTTTGTCAAACTGCATATACAGATTGTTAGTTAAATCATAAAATGACCAACGAAAGAATCACTGTGTGTTAATGAGTCATAACAAATCATTAATGGACTTTTAGAAGGAGTAGATGTTTTTAACGGTTAAATTGAGCAATATCTTAATGGAGTCTTGCAGGCAGTAAGGCAGGCGGTCGCTGAACTCAAACGTCTGGCCTGTGGTGCTTTTTATCCATCTAATTTTGGTGTGAGTTGCAGAGTTTGGAAGGTATTGGTCATTAGAGATGTCTGCCGCCTCTTGAATATAATGGGACTAAATGGCACTTCAGGAAGAGGGAGAGGAATTATATGCACATCATGTAGGTGCAAAGCTATCAGAAAGAGTTTCAAAGAGAAAGGTAACACCTGCACACTTAGTCCATGCCTCAAAAAGTTTCACTGCCAGCATTTCGATTACGTTTGAATCTTCATCAGGTCAGAATGTGACTAATTCTGACCTGATGACCATTATGACTAAATACCACCTGGCTTGTGAGGCTCTGATCATCAAAAAAATACATGTGAAAAATTCAACACCTGCAGTTTCATGCAGGAACTATTTAATTTCTATGGATCTGCATGAACACAAAACCGCTCACAACAAGGTCTGTGGATTATCTTGAGTAACTAGGTCATGATTTCTGGAACGAGACACTTGTGTTGACTTTTTCAAATGGATTTTTTGACGCTTTGAGCACCACAAGCCGAGTGCTATTTAGTCATAATGTGTGCAGGTGTTACCTTTTTCTTTGAAACTGTCTCTGATAGCTTTGCACCTACGTGACGTGCGTATAATTCCTCTCCTTCTACCTGAAGAGCTGTTTATTCCCATTAAACTGGAGAGAAGTCAGACATCTCCACGACCGATATCTCCAAAACTCTGCAGTCACAACAAAACTCTTTAAAATATTTTTTCTAAATTCAGATTCTGCTTCCATATAAAGTTCATGATAAAAGATACTTCCTAATAACCAATTTTTATTTGTTTTCTTTTCCTTCTGCTGACCACTAATTGACTTTACTGTTTTGACTGTAACATCATCCTCTGTTTTGACCATGTGTTTGATTATACAAGTCGCTGAGAAAACAGATAAAATATTTCAATTCAGCGCAGTTCACAGCCATAACGTTGGGCTGTCTCTGCTCCTGCTGCATGCAGGGATTTTGAAGTCTCTCCTCTCTTTGTTTCCCAGAGATCTACACAATCCAGGGGAACTCTCATGGCCGCCCCTGCTATCTGCCCTTCCTGTATGATGGCCAGTGGTTCCACAGCTGCACCAGTATCGGGCGTGAGGACGGTCACCTCTGGTGTGCCACCACGTACGACTACGGCAAGGACGAGCGTTGGGGGTTCTGTCCTGTCAAGAGTGAGTTATCACTTCAGGACTTTTTTTCTTCAACTGGTAAAATTGCCAGAAACTGAGCAAACTACACCACAATTTCCTCTCACCCAACTGTCCAGTATACTGTAATTTCCCCCTTCTATACCTCCTGGTGTAACAAACTTCTTATCTCCCTCCCTCACTGTCAGGCAGTGGCTGTGAGACTTTCTGGGATACTGACCCGCTGACAGACAGCTGTTACCAGTTTAACTTCCAGGCTACGCTGTCATGGAGCGAGGCTCGGATCAGTTGCCAGCAGCAGGGGGCAGACCTGCTAAGCATCACCAAGCTGCATGAGCAGACCTACATCAACGGTAATGTCAGTGTGCACACATGTGCATTTGTGTGCAGAGGCATCCGCTCATGTTGTAGCTATTGTGTGAAATATACGTTGATATTTCAGAACAACTACACATTATACACAATATGGACTTTTTTCAGCCAATACTGATAAGTGGTAATTACCTGCTTTTCATGGCTGATACTGATACAATAACCAATATTTTTACATTAATGTATTTTTAAAAAGAAGTTCATATAACCTATATTTTTTTTAAATTTCTAACTGATATCACTCAACAAAAAAAAAAAATTCTGACAGTTCAAGTGTTCAGTTATTTTTTTCTTGTAAAGTTCACCTAAAAACTTAACAAATAAACTTTGGCTTTTAAAGAGCATTTTGCCTGAGATATTTATTAGTTAATATACGGCAATACTAATATAGACCGATATACCTCGATAGGCAAATGTTGGCCAGTAATTTATTGGCCTTGATTCTTTTTGTGCATCTCTATTTTGAATCAAACTCAAACTTGATAAGTTTGGAAATAAACTAAAAAACTTTTCTTGAGATAATTTACTTTTCTTATTTAGTTTTTACTCCACTACTAAGAATAATTTGGAATTTTAGGATTTTCTGTTTTCTTTTTTTGGACCTGTGGGCGTCCAATTTCACCTTTTTTGCAGTGACGATAATCACCTTGATTGATCTCCTATAATATAATTCAAATTTCTAATATCAGTATCCCCGTATGACCTGCCTGAGACAGCCACAAAAAAGCCTCAAATATAAATATTTTTATTTGAAACTAATTTTATTTTTATATTTTGATATTGATTTGATTTCATGTCATATTTCACATTTATATTCATCATTGCCAGCCAACTTTGGTGATTGAGGGCAATGAAATGATTTGCTGTACAGAATAATTTGTACTCCTAATTTGCTGAGCACATTTACTCTCCCAACCAGGAGAATTGATTTTTCGGATGTTGTGACCCCGTTGCTAATATTGTGCTGCTCTTACATAACAATCCTGTTGACTGTTAGGATTAAGTGAAGCACAGTATTAACTGTGCAGATTTTCTCTTGTTATATTTTAAATGATTTTAGATGTGTGTTGTCCTGCTCTTTCAGGTTTACTGACAGGTTACAGTGCTGCTTTGTGGATCGGCCTCAACGACCTGGATATCCATGGAGGCTGGCAGTGGTCCGACTCTTCACCACTCAAATATCTCAACTGGGAGACAGGTTAGACCGTAAAAACAACCATCCTTTTTTTTTGAGCTTGAAGTATCTGTGATCTTTTTTTAAACACTTTCCCCACAGAAGGCTGAATGTGCAGCTCGCTCATTTTTAGCAACACACTACTTTGAGTTCAAACACACACGGCCACATTCCACTGCAACCACAGTCTTTCAGTGTTGACCACTGGGGCGTTTGGGAGTTAAGTGCCTTAAATAAAGGCAACTTGGTATTAATAATGTTCTGATGTTTCTTAAAGGTGCAATACGGAATTTGTTGAATTCATACTCAAAATTAATCTGTGGCATATCACCAGATATTGCTAATAATTGCTAACTGTAGCTGCGATTAGCTCGTTAGCTCAGTTAGCAGAGCTCAGAGCATCGGGGTAGTGTTGATGTTTAAGTGCTAGCACAGGAGCTACAGACCTGAAGTTGCCGCCCTCAATGTAGAAACAATAAGGGACACCTAGCAGCCTCAGACCTGGGGACTTCAGTCAAGACTGGGGTCCTCGCCTATGAGATTCTGAGTGATACATAATTTTCCTGTATTCTAGTTTTATGCACCAGTGTCTGCTTTTTATGCATCATTTTCCTCTCTGCTGCTCTCAACATGATTATAAAAGAAATAGTCAATAAGAGAACCTAGAGAACGGTTTAATTACATCTATTAATGTATTAACGCAGTTAGAATAGAGTGTGCACAACAATATGGGATAGTTTTTTTCAGTAAGGGACAGTGCATTTTTTTTTGTGATACAGGACAATCATGCATTATACTTGACAGCCCGCTGAGAGGAAGTTTTCATGTCTGCGGGTATAGTCAGCAGAGAAAGCCACCAAGGAATACTGCAGGGAGCTGCAGGGAGTTTTATTTTGATTCTGTTGAGTTTGATTTAAGTGTTTTACGATGAGTTAACGAGGCAAATAAGCTCATCTTGCATTCAGAAGCTGTACAGTTGTATTTTTCTGTTTCTTCACAAGCTAGCTAAGCTGTTGAAAGTAGTGAACTCACCGCTTGCACACATCTCTTCTTATGAGCACAAGCTGTTTATGTGGTGTGACAAACTCAGAACACACATTGTTGCATTACACAAACTTTAATCTCTTTCAGACCAGCCAAACCATGCCGAGGAGGAGAACTGCGCTGTGATCAGAACCGAGTCATCGGGTCGCTGGCAAAACCGTGATTGTACTGTTGCCTTGCCATATGTCTGCAAGAAGAGGCCCAACGCCACCCTGGACCCCTTCACTACCGGTCAGCGTTCAGCCAGTTGAATGAGTCCATTAAAGTGAAATGCAGCAGTTCCAGCCCAGCCTCAGCACCAAAGTGCAGAATTTGATGGGTTTTTATCTTTTTGCTCCCACAGACTCGTGGGCAGACGATGAGAAATATGAGTGCGATGTGGGCTGGCAGGCCTTCCAGGCTGGCTGCTACAAGCTGACATCGGAGAAGACTGACTGGGATACAGCTCAGAAAACCTGTCAGAAGATGGAGGCCAACCTGGTCAGCATCCACACCCTACCTGAGCTAGAGTTCATCATAAACAACCTGAGGAAAGGTGATTTGTAGGGCTGCAACCAATGATGATTTTCATTGTCGATCAATCTGTTGATTACTCTCTCTATTAAGCGATTAGTTGTTTGGTCTATAAAATATCAGAAAGTGGCAAAATATGTAAATCAGTGTTTCCCAAATACCAAGATGGGGCCCTTAAATAGCTTGCAACAACCCAAAGATATTTAGTTTAGATTATCAAAGAGTGATTTGTTCATTTTGTATTGTTCTACGCCTTTCCTCTGAACAGCATTGCTGTCAAATCAGAGTTCAGTGTCTATACCTCGGTGTACCTGCTAGTAGTTGGCTTTAAGGAACACGATAAACATTTAGAAAGGTATTCTGTGTCAGGGGAAATCAGGGCTTTAGATATCTCTCTGTGTAAATGTAGAAGAAGAAAAAAACAAGGACAAAAAGAAGGAAGAGGAGTGCGTGTAACTAATGTTGAAGTGCAGTGGGTTCACAAAGAGTTCACACTCAAATCTCTCTCTAAATTCTATTCTTCGGTTTCCATTTTAAGCACAGGGGAGAAAAATGCACCGATGCTTCAGTTATGCCTTCCTCCAGTGTGCAATCTGAAGAAACAAAAAGAATTTAAAAAAAGCTAAAATATTAACTCTGTTCAGTGGTATTCAAAGGCTGTTTTCCTACATTTTATGCCCACATCCAGAGAAAGCTCAAATGTTGTGGAAACCAGGCAGCTCATTTCTGTCACTGAGCTGAAAAACAGCACATGGAGGCAGGAATCAAATTTTTAGGTCATGGATTTGCTCCAGTGTAGTTATTGAACTTCATGGAAAAGTTTGACAGTTTCATATTAGAGCCATAGTTGGAACAATAATCCTGGGTACCAAACTTTCATACTTTCATACAGACAAAATAGCTTCAATATTATCTAGTATCAAAAATGCCATTTGATTTTATACCATGTTTTGAGTTATTTATATTTTTTATATAGTCTGATACTTTACAGATATTCCATACGTTTCTTTATTTTAATAAGACAGTTTTCACAGATGCTCACAGGTCTGTGAACGGCTGCTTCCTTTACAGTGAGTAACTATAATGTGAAATGTACTTTTATTTTTGTTAAAAATGGATTTGGTATCAAAAAAAAGTATCATGCAGGAATCAGTATCAAAACCAACAAATCAGTCAGAGAGGGGAAAAAGTGCACATGTTCTGTTCTCCAGTAGAAGTACGGATACTTGTGTCAAAAAAGACTAAAAGTAGAAGTACTGATTCAACTTCTTTACTCAAGTAAAAGAGAAAAAGTACAGGCTCTGAAATGTACTTAAAGTATAAAAGTAAAAAGAAGCCCTCTGAAGGACATTTCTTAACTGAACCTCTGCTTTACTTCATAGTCAAAGCTCCCTCTATGTCTGTTTTATCTGTTTGTCTTGTTGCATCATTTTCATCTTGTTATGTTATTTTTGCGTTGTTTTGTCTTTATCGTTGTTTTCATCTTGTTACATCTTGTTACACCTTAGGTTGTTTTCGGGTTGTTACGTCGCTTTTGTCTTGCTTTTATATCATTTTCATCTTGTTACTTAATAGACATTATGTTGCCTCTTTTATGTAATTTTTGTCTTGTTACATCTTTTGGTCATTTTTGTTTTTCTTCACCTTGTTACATATTTTACGCCGCTTTCTCCTTGTTACGTCTTTTAGTTATTTTTGTTTTGTCACGTGGTTTTCACATTAATATGTCACACAATACAGCATTTTTGGTTTGTTACATCTTTTATATCACTTTCATTTTGTTACTCCATACTTGGCTTGTTGCATCTTTTTTTGTAAATATTTTTGGGGGGCATTTTTACGCCTTTATTTAGATGAGACAGCTGAAGACATGACGGAAAAGGGCATGTTGTTTTGTGGCATCTTCTGTATCATACTCATCTTGTTGCATCTTTTATGTTATTTTTGCCTTGTTACATATTGTTATATTGCTTTTGTTGTGTTACATCGCTTTCATCTTGTCATGTGTTTTAGTCATCTCTGTCTTGTTATATAGTGTTTGTCTTGTTGTCTTGTTACGTTGTTTTCATCTACTTTTGTCTTTTTGTGTTGCCAGAACAAAATTCAATCCCCTCAAATGCATTAAAAGTAATGTACCAAGCCTGCTTTGAAAATGTAAGGAATGGAAAGTACAGATATTTGTGTTAAAATGTAGGGAATAAAAGTAAAAAGTTGTCAGAAAAAGAAATACTTAAGTAAAGTGCAGAGACCTGAAAAATCAACTTAAGTACAGTAATGAAGTATTTGTACTTAGTTAGTTTCAATCTCTGATGTCAGTGCTGGAAAATTTGAACGAAACCCAGCAGCCATAACTAACTATCCATCTGTGTCTTCTGCCAGACATTGACCAGCTGTGGATAGGGCTCCATGACACTGATATGCAAATGGACTTCCAATGGACTGACCACACGCCCGTCATCTTCACCTACTGGCACCCTTTTGAACCCAACAACTTCCGCAACACTCAAGAAGATTGCGTCTCCATCTGGGGAGCTGTGAGTGACCCCCTGCCCTGCACCCTCACGCTGACCCCCCAGAGTCTGGGGCCTTGATCACCTCAAAGTGATGGACTCTCACTGCCAGCGAGTCTCCTCCGTTTGTATATACTGAACAGCTGTGTTCTCTCTCTCTTGTTTGTGTCTTGCTTGCATGTGCAGGAGGGCCGCTGGGACGACAGCCCTTGTAATCTGACTCTGCCCTCCATCTGTAAGAAACTGGGAACAAAGAGTGATGGGAAACCACAGCACCAAGACTGCAAACAAGTATTACTCTAATTTTTTCTCTTTGTTTTTAGTGCTATATGTTTCATTTTCTTCTTGACATTTATGCTTTAGATTACCTTTTTTCCCATTCTGAACTAGATATGAACTTTTGATTTATTGTCTTCTGTATAACTCTCAGTTTTATTCCATGAAGATTAATTTGATCTAAGTTTAGTTCTACTCAGAGTTTTGGTTTGAAATGAGTAAATCCAGACTTAAAATTGCACAATTAAAGGCTAATCTTTAGCTCACTAAATCCATCTTTATTTATTTAAACTGAAATGAAACAGAGGTGCTGTCAGGACCTAGTAAGTCAAAAAGAGGGGGTGAACCAGCAAACTTTCAGCTGCTCTGTATTCCTTAACAAAATGTTACATTAGCCAGCAAAATTTTTTCTAGCTATCTCAAGGGTTAGAATTAGGTTTACATTTAAATTTGTTAATTCAATGCTAGTTTTAAAGTGCAAGGATTAAAAATGAATCATTGATGGTGCAACACAGCCAAAACTCAGATCTCCTGCAGCATTTTATTCCAGCTGCAGACAGTAGTGTTGCTGGTGTCATAATTATTATTCTAAATAATCCAGCCCTTGTTTCACCTTTGCCCCCTTTTCTCAAAGCTCCCCTCCATTTCTCACTCTTCCACCGGTCCATTAGTCCGCCCCCAGTCTGTAACTGTAATATAAATTACTGCCTGGGAAGTTTACCAGGCACCCCAGACAAACTAAACCCGACACACACACACTCTTCCCTTGGCTTAACACATCCTGTACTTTTCCACTGGCCCCAAAAAAACACAACAAAGCACAAAATAGAGAGGTGAAGTCCCTCCCCTTCTGTTGGACCACCATGGGACCTTACGGATAGGAACAGTCGTCAGTGGCGAGAGACAAGTCTATTGTTTTGATCTCAGTGGAAATATGTTATTAATTACACATATAATGCCTGTCAATTAAAAAGATTGTTATGTGTGTGGCAACAAACAAAAATGCAGACCAGAACTGAGCTGGGGCAATTCAAAGCCATGGTAAAGATGATTTAACAAGTCGAGAAAGTCGCCGTTTGTTTTACAGGGGTAGAAAAAAAAAAAAATTAAGTTGTAAAAGAAATACTTTAATACAAATACTTGTAATTGTGTATTTGAAATACTTACCTTGCTGAATAGGTCATGTTTTCTCAAATAAGACAGTTTTAGGTTTAAACTGTAAAAAACTGAACAACCATCAGTCTCTGCTCTCATCCTTCAGATAACTAGATGTTTCACGTAGTGTTAATATTAAAACATACAAAATGGTTTAAACTGACATTAAATTGGTGTGTTGATATAGAGTTTACACATTACAGGAAATATATCCTCTATGCAGAAATATTTCTAGTGTTAGCTAACATTAGTAATAATGCTAATGACCATATACACTTATTAAGAAATGGTGTCTTGTTCACTCTGTCACTCAGTTTCTCTCACATTATTGTAAAGCTGGAAATGTAAAAAGCAAATCTATTTTTAACAACGCCCTGTTAAGAGCTAGATGTCAGCTCATCCATCCAGCAATTTTACACGGGGCAGCGTTTGCAACTGACATTTGTTAGCTTTAAGCTTTTTTTTTGTATTCAAACTACAAATTACCTGTAGTTTAATTAAATATTTTTCCCAAACCTTATTTGTGCCGTCTCAGACAAGAGATGTACGACAAATTAACTACGACAAACTTTTCACAAAGTGTCTTTTAAAATCATCTTTTATATTAACAAAAATAACATGCGTAATTTGTGACAAAATTCAAACAGGATGAAAATAATTTGTCTCTCCCTTCCATGGTGGTCCACCAGAAGGGGAGGGACTTCACGTCTCCATACAGAAAATCTTTAAGGCATTCAAACTGGGATATGTTTTATGTATCCTCATTCAAAAATCTATACTGTGCGTACAACAGAAGTGCACTATCATGCCTGCTGCTTGTACCCACATGGCGAATTAAATCCCATCTGGAGGATCCATCTACATCTGTCTGTGATTTCACACCCTATAATTTTCTTCATATGAGACTTTAAGCCTCTCATACCTGTCTTGTCCCTACCTGACCAACATAGCGTTTGTTTTTCAGTGTGTGTGACATAGAGGATAATCATCGTGAGAAAAGAAACCGCAGTGTGCGTTTGCGTGTCCTCCAGCAGTGTTATATTTTATTTTTGCTGAGCGTTGATTTATGAAGTAAACGATCTGAAGTTGAGAGCCGTGCTGTTTCTCAGCTGTTACACTCAACAAAGGTCTTTCTATGGATGGACTGTTTGTTTGGTGTAATGAATCATTACCCATGTCCCTGGGGAGCGAGGCATCATGGGTGGTAATGTGACAGGGGTCATTTGGCATGGCACAGGCGGCAGGGCCCTGAGGCGGCGCGGTTTGTCTCGAACAGATGAGCTCACTTCGCACAACATGTGAAACAACAATGACAGAAAGCCTGCCGCCCGCTGCAGCAACGTTACGCCACATGATTCCCGAACCACACTGGTGGGATCATTACTCCAGAAAAATAACGGATTGCTCATTAATGTAATGCTGTTATTTTACCTAGTCAGTCATTACACTAGAATTGCCTTTCTGCTTCATACTTAAAAAGATTTACACGGAAACAGTTGCTTCATGTGTGAATAAACAGAGAGATTAGACACCACTGATCTCTGAAGTCAGAGGAGGCCCGGGGTGCAAGCAGCTGCTCGAGGCCCCAGGGACCCCCTGCAATAATTGGATTTTTGTGTGATTATTTAACTGTTATAGCACGTGTATAAGACATTATAGTGAGAAACAAATCTGAAGGAACAGCAGCGAAAGAAGAATTTGTACTTGTAGTTTACTCTTACAAATAAAAGTTCTAGAAAGTTTCCTCTTAAAGGGCTGAGGTTCTACACAGAACCATTTCCTTCTGAAGAACCCTTTTTGGAAGTGTTAGGTTAGGGTAAGAGTTCTTGGTAGAACCCCATGGGTGGGTTCTGTATAAATCCTTTGTAACATAGAAGGGTTCTCAGTACAAACCCCCTGAGTGGGTTCTAGATGACACCAAAGGGTGGTGGATTCTTGTTAGCACCCTTAGAAAGTAAAAACATTCTGGACAGAACCTCAGAGAGGGTTGTCAAATTCCCTGAAGAACTCCTTCGTCAAGGGATTTTTGTACCATAATACAAAAGGGTTCTCAGCAGTAGATGGGTTCTAGATAAAACCTTTGGACTATAAAAGGGAACCACTGGGTGGGTTCTTGTTTGCACCCTTTGAAGGTGGAAAGACTGGATAAAAACCCCTGAGAAGGTTCTGAGTGGAACCATAACACCAGAGAGGGGTTTTCCTTCTGCTTCAATAGACTCTTGAATTCTGAGCCCAATTCAAACTTTTAAGTTTTGCAAAAGTTTTATCAACTAACAATGTTTTGTTGAGATAATTTACTTTTATTTTGAAGATAAACTGGAATTCTTCTACAATTCTACAATATTTGTGGGGGTTCTAAAACTCAAATATTCATGCTTATCTAAAAAAGAAAAAATAAATGATCCCAACAAAACTTATCTCGGCAAAACTTTATTTTATTTTAAAACTTCGAAAATTAAATATATTGCTTGTTTTCTAGTAATTGAGGACGTGGTTGAATGTAATGATTGGATGGTTCAGTTTCTGTGTAATTTAAAGGCAAGATAGAAAAAAGACCATCTGTAATGTTTCCTAACATCACTAGCTACATAGTCGATCCCAGTTGAAATACGTCTCATTGTCGTTCTGTCCCTTGAAGATGCAACAAATCATTGATCCTTTGACTGTAGGACAGGGAGAGGAAGGACAGGAAAGAGTGTTAAAGAGCCCAGAACAGGCCTCTCCAGCAGCTATAATCTTTGAGGTTTCTGTCTAGATGCCAAACGTGGTTGTGCAAAAAGCCTGAGGTTGGGCTTATTCACACAAAGCTGTATACAAACTGCCTCTCACTATCAATCTCGCACAAAATGTCACCCCTTTTGACCTCCTGTGTGTTGGCTGCTCTCTGCGTCTGTACACGTCCACAACTACAGTACATGAGCTGGCAGGAGGGATTGAGGCCAAGGAAAAGTTATTTCTGCATGCCTAAACTTGTTCTTTTTATTCTGCATTTAAGATACAGTTCACTGGTATACAGTTAAATGAAATAAATTCTGCTCGACTGTTAAAATTGTTTTTAAGTGACTCTGTTCAGACTCACGTGAAGTTTTGCACCATCCTTCCACGTACAAAACAGCAAGTTGCTGCGATTTAGACATATTATCCAAAAATCATCATGACTGACTGACTCCATCCAGATTTTAAATGATCCGATGGGCAAATTTAAAGAGCCTGTGCACACTCTTAGAAATACAAGTCCTAACTAGAACCATAAAGGGTTCTTCGGCTTATCCCCATAGGAATCCTGTTTGGTTCGTGGTAGAACCTTTTAAAAAGATTTCACTTGGAACCCCTTAGGAGATTTCTACCAAGAAGAAACGTAAAGGGTTATAGCCAGAATCATCTGTGAAAGATTTCACCCAGAACCTGTGAGAGGGTCTACAGAGAACCTTTCTATGGTGTAATGGTTCTACCCAGAACCCTCTCTGGGGGTTCATTCCAGAACCCTTCAAGAACTTTGATGATACTTCAGCCCTTCAGGAGGAACCCCTTTGGAACCCTTATTTTCAAGAGCATAGATGTGAAGCTTCATTTTCAGGACTTTTTAAACATTTTTTGAAGTTTATTTTTTGAAGTTTTACTCTCCTTCTCCCCTCAGGGCTGGAAGTGGCACAGTCCAGCTTGTTACTGGGTGGGAGAAGATCTGCTTACCTTTGATGAGGCCAGGAAGTCCTGTGAGGACCATGGAGCTGCACTTGTGACCATCACCAATAGGTGTGTATGACAACACACACACACACACAGACTCCCTTGTAGTGATTACGGTTAAAGACATCCAAGACAGTCTTTCTAAAAGTCTCTTTAAATGTTTAAAGGTTCGAGCAGGCTTTCGCCAACAGCCTGGTGTTCGGTCGCTCTGGTGACTCCTTCTGGATCGGCCTGCATGATCAGGGCAGCCCCAGCTCTTTTCACTGGCTCAGCGGGGATGAAGTGTCCTTCACCAACTGGAATCGCGACCAGCCGGGTAGGTCACATATGTCATGTATGATGTGATATTATATTGCAGGATGAACAGATTGTTGAATCAGTCCGAGTGTCGAAGCACTAAGATGACTTGGACATTTGATAATATCTTACTGGTCAAAAAAGGACTGCAGTAATGCTTTTGGAGCGGCAGGGATTTAAATGATCTAAGATGAAGTGATGTTCAGGAGAAATCGGATATCATGGTACATCATTAAAAGATGTATTAATGCCAGATAGATCTATTTAGTTCTTACAGTAACAGCTCATAAAGTATATTTACAAACCATATCAAAAAAGTTGGGATGTTGTTTAAAATGCAAATAAAAATTCAATGCAATGATGTGCAAATCCTTTTCGACTTGTTGAAAACAGTACAAGATAAGATATTTATCCGACAGTTTAAGAACATTTCCAAACACACACCATCCACAATCCATAATATCATTAAAAGATTCAGAGAATCTGAGATCTCTGCACATAAAAGGCAAGGCTGAATACCAGCATTGAATGCCTGTGACCTTTGACCCCCTCAGGCGGAGCTGCATTAAAAGCCCACATGATTTTATAAAGGATATTACTTCATGGACGCAGGAAACACTTTGTCAAACTGTTTTCAGTTAACACAGATCTTCGCTGCATCTATAAATGCAACTTAAGACTCACAGAAAGTGTGTCTGTGGTCTGACGAGTCCACAATTTAGATTGTTTTCAGAAATCATGGACGTCGTGTCCTCTGGGCTGAAGCGGAAACGGACCATCCAGATTGTTATCAGTGCAAAGTTCAAAAGCATCTCAGATGATACGGGGGTGTGTTAGTGCCCATGGCATCATGGGTAACTGTCACTTCTGTGAAGGTCCCGTTAATGTTGAAACGCACTCACAGGTTTTGGAGCAACATATGCTGCCATCCGGATGACGTCTTTTTCAGGGACATCCCTGCTTTTTTCTGACTTTTCATGTAAAATGTAACATACTTCTATATCCACTCACAACCTGTAAAAGTAGTTTTGTCTTTCTTCTGAAATGTTCACTTCAGTTCACCATTATATGAAGCAAAGAAAAGCAGCAAATCCTCACATCTGACAAGCCAGAGCCACAGATTTATTGGAGATTCAGTTTGATTATTCAACTGATTGTTTCAGCTGTAGTCTTTTATAAGTGATGTGGTATTTTCATTGTGTTTTTTTTGTGGGGGGGTGTGGGGTTAGTTACAGTAACTTCTTTATTCGGTCACTGTGTTGAGTTCCTTTCCCTAAGGGGATCATCAAACTTGAATCTTTTTTTCAACTGCCCAAAACATGACGTCCATTCGCTACCAGAGCCAACTTTGGATTTAATCTACAGAGAAGAAACTTGATTGGTCTCAGGTGGCTTTTCTTTGGCCAAAATACAGATTCAGCACTACATCCTGATATCCTGACTTGACTGCAAAGCAGAGCTGATTAGCCGGCAATCTGCCTATCTAAGACAGCTATCAGCAGCAGTAAAAAACAAATTTAACGTATCAAAACTGAACCGGTATGTTGTTGAAATTGCAAAGTGTGGTTGCATCATTGCGGCACGGTAGGGTGGAGACAACAAACAGGGCTGAATTCTCCCTGTAAAATTGAGGCTATCGTGGATGTTGGATTCACCATAGTCATAATTTCTAAACCAGACCTGGAGGCACAAAAACAGGCGTGGGCGAGTCCTCCAGCTTTAGAGTCGCTGATAGATCTAAAGATATGAACTGCCTGACCTCTGCACAGATTAGAGCTGCAGTTTGTTGCTCTTGTAGACACGACTGGTTTAAAGGACCTTTCGGGCAATTATTAACTTTATTTGTAGGGCTTTGTCACATGATGACATTTGAATTTTAGGAGAAAACCCTGTGAATACGGTGGATTGCCTTATGCTTCACAAATCATTTCACTTTTACAGAAATGTTATGGTCCCTTAAAATTTTCTGAAGTCACTAAGAACCTGCTGGCAACACATGAGGGAAGAAGCTGTGGGCAAACACAGATTTCATGGTTTGCCCTTGCAACATCCTAACGAATCCTTAGTGTAATTTTATGCAACTCGTCAGACATCCTCAGATGGACATTTAAGGGAAACCTCAGCCTAAGTGGTTTATTGCAACTGGGCAATGATTCATGAGGATGGTTAGATAAACAGAGCCCAGACAGCTTTTACAGAAAATGTTGGACCTTGTTTTGAGAAAAGTTTAATATAGGCTCCGACACTCAAAACCATTTTTGTAAGAAAGGTGTAATCACATTCTCCATGCATTTTTTTTCCCCTCCACATCATCCCTCTATTTCCACACGTTTCATCAGTGGAGCTTCTATCTCTTCCTCTCCGCTCACCTACGTTTCACCCTGTGTCTATTTCAGTCAACGTTAACGGCGGCTGCGTTTCCATGGCGACGGGCTTCGCAACAGGTCTGTGGGAAGTGAGGGAGTGTGCATCATCCAAGGCAAAATTCATCTGCCGCCAGAACCAGGACACGTCTCTGAGCCCCGAGCCCCCGGCCCCTCAGCCCACCCCGAGCCTCAGCGGCTCCTGTCCCAGTGGGTGGAAGAGCAACAGCAACCTGCGCTACTGTTACAAGGTTCATCATCAGTACTCTGCTGGAAGCGTCTTTTAATATCAGTCACACTTTGGTTTGCGTTAATCCATTCATTCAGTGTTGGGACTAAAATGACCTCAGCTAATATTTGAATAATTAATTACCTTTTTCTCATTTCTATGCAGAGACATCTCAGTGTATTACCTGTCCTTGTATGATCACTTTTTACAAAGTAGGATAACAACAGTTTTCAAGGTGATTTAGACGTTATAATTTATTTTTTTTAAAAGTAAACAGCACCAAGAATCTGACCAGGTATTTAGTGCCAGTCTTCACATTTTAACTCTCAAGTGTCATGGACAAAGTTCAGTAAGTTACAATGATATCCAGCTGTAATTGAACTATTTTAACCTTTATCACATGTGTGCAGGTGTTTCATTCATCCCAGCTGGAGCAGAAGCTGAGCTGGCTGCAGGCTCACCTGTTCTGCAAAAGACATGGTGCCAACCTGCTGAGTATCAGCGGCCCCGAGGAGGAGCACTTCGTCCTGCAGGTCCTTCATGAGGCCTTTGGGTGGGTGTGAACCTCTGACCACGTGACATGTGATGTAATACGATGATGATGATGATGGTGATGATGACAATGATGATGATGTGGTCTGCAGGGAGTCAGAGGACCATGAGCAGCACTGGTTTTGGATCGGACTGAACCGCAGAAACCCCATGGACAACGGCAGCTGGAAGTGGAGCGATGGACTGGCTGTGAGTAAAGACAACATCCGACCTAATTGTTAGAGATGGATGGGTCCAAATTTTATCAGTTCTGATCCGATTCTGATAATTGAATTTGGATATCTGGATATCAATGCTATACTGATACCAACACTTTTTCCATTATTATTATTATTATCATTATCATTATTATTATTATTATTGTAATGTGTAGATTTTTCATAATCTGGAAAGCTTGTTTAGTTTGTGTAATGTAACTTGTGTGATGGTGACCTCCGACCATTGTTGTATAGGATTGTGGCTTGTGATGCCTACTTGTGCTGCAGATAGTGCTGAGAGATGGCCCTCGTTTTTCCCATGATGCATTGCTGAGAGTTTAGGTTTTGTGTTCAAAAATGCAATGTTACTTTTTGTTAGTGTTTGTAACGTGTTTGTACAGAACATGGAAGTTTATTTTGGTGGTTGTCATTTTTGTGCTGGTTTATTGTACCATAAGTGAGGTGGCTAGTACATTTCTTCACTGCAGCTATATTTAAAAACTGAAATTTGGAACGTGTTTACCTTGTATTATAAGCTAGTTCAGAGTAGATCTCTATTCATGTCTCAATTCATGTGGCTTAGTGCTTTATTTATAAACAAATAATACATGAGGTTTGGGAATTTAAATCAGACCACAGATCAGTGACACGACTCTGATATTTGACAGTTATATGCGGTTATTGGATCAGTCCCATCTCTACTAACAGTGTACTAATAGATGATTGGTAAAAAAACAAACAAAATCTGTTTACTCTTTTCTTGTGTCTCAGTTCACATACCAGAACTTTGGCCGCTACTACTACAACATCCGACAATGTGCTGCAGCAGACTTGGGCACAATGACCTGGCTGGCCATGCACTGTGACTCTGAGTTAGACTGGATCTGCAAGATCCCCAGAGGTACAATAGCAACGGACCTCCCGTATTCTATTTCATGTTGCCAATTTTCTATTCACCTTTAGGAATACCTTTTTACACCTGCAGCCCCTATTGTGGGGACATCGCTCTCTGATTTGAGTGTCTCAAGATTTCTTCCTTTTTTATTCATTGCCTTTTGGGCCTCTGACATTTTCTATGTCATGAATACACTTTTCCATTGTGTGTATGTGTGTGTGTTTTCAGGTAGTGTTGAGATGGAACCAGAAGTTTCTGAAGGTCAGTCTTATTTTCTTAGCTTTGATCTTCTCTCAGCATACTGAAATTACTTCCTTGGGGCTTATTTCAAACCCTCACTATTCTGTCTCAATACTGTCTTTCCTTCTTCCCTTTTTCCCATCTGTCAGGCACCAGTTCACCGGAGTGGATTGGTTTCCAGGAGGCTGACTATAAATTTTTTGACCACCGCACCACTTGGGACCAGGCCCAGAGGATTTGCTCCTGGTTTGACTCCTCGCTGGCTTCTGTCCACTCAGCTGAGGAAGAAGCTTTCCTGGCCAACACTTTACGCAAGGCACTGCACACTTTATCAAAAACTTCATCATCATTTGAGTTAATTTCATTTAAGTGTGCAATTAAATACTTGTGGTTTAGCAGAGATACCTGACAAGTACAAACCTGTGTAATTATGGTGTCTCTGCATGGCATGCCTTCTCACAGTTTCTCTCTCACCTTCAGATGGCCAAAGTTGAGGGTGACAACTGGTGGCTGGGGCTGCACACCTACGAAAATGATGGCCGTTTCCGTTGGTCAGACCACTCTGTGCTCAATTACGTATCCTGGGCCCTTGGGAGGCCACACCCACTCAGCCGTGATCGCAAATGTGTTTACTTGTCTGCTAGCAAAGGTAAGGACAGCCCAAGACCTCGAGAGACAAAATCAAATGCAGTGCACATACATGAGCTTGTATTTTTGACCTCCTAACAGCGGACTGGGCTGATCAGAAGTGCCACTCTGACCTGCCCTACATCTGTAAGAGAGTCAATGTCACGGGCACCATTCCTCCAACTCCATCATCCCCCCACCCACCTTCAGGCTGTCCTGATGGATGGTCCTCCTACCAACATAAGGTAGAGCTGCAAAGCACCAGGAGTTCAGTGCAATGCAATTATTATGTTCAGTTGTATAAAGGATGCAAAATGTCTAGAATGCATCAAATAAGCATAGCTTACCATAGGCAGTGAACAAGCTAACAAAACAAGCTAAGGTGAAATACTCGCTTTTCTCTGACAATGACAATAATGGAGTCTGGCAGGCAGTAAGACAGGCAGACACTGAATTTCAACTCCAGAGTGTGTATTTTCAGAGCAGTGGGCTTTTGTTTTTAGTATAACAGGCTTACCTGTAGATTAACCGACAACTGACAGTCGTAAATTGCTGATCAACTTACAGTGTATCTGGTGCTTCTGTAGTGTTTCAGAGTATTTGATCAGTCACCCCGAGTTACTTGGTCTGCAGCCAAGCTGAAATGTGAAATGCAGGGAGGTGTTCTGGCAGTGGTGTCCAATCATTTGGAGGAAGGTAATTACAGCTGAACACGACCATCACAAAGTCACATTTTTCAAGTATAATTAGTCCAGCTGAATTTGTATGATCTGTCATTATGAGCAGCATCAAATGGATGTAGTATGTTATAGTACATTATTAGCATCCAGTCATTTTATTTTAACAGTAACTGATTGCTTGTTTAGATATTTAGATACTAGTTTAGATATTAATATTTTTATTTATCTATATTTATGGCACACAAGCAGACTGATGCAATTGATTCTCCCTCTCACAGCCTTTGTCACCACTTTGCTGAACAATGCCAGTGTGGACCTCTGGGTGGGTCTGACTTCAGACTCTAAAGGTCATTTCCAGTGGGCCAAGGCCGGCCTGCTCAGCTACACCAACTGGGCTCCCGGGGAGCCGCTCGACAACAGTGGACCACACCACAACAAAACTCCGGTACTCGCAACACTCACCTGTCAGCACTCATGCTATAATACTGTCCCTAACGTGTTTCTGTTCTGACAATCTCACTGTCACCTTTCAGGGAAACTGTGTGGTGATGATTCATGGGAACCCGCAGAAGAACGCTGGCATGTGGGCTTCCCGAGCCTGTGAGATGGAAAATAATGGCTTCATCTGTCAAAGGCAACAAGGTGAAATAATGAATAATGACTACAGTAATGCGCTTTAAGCACATGTTCTATATATTTCTGTATAGCGCTCATCATTTTAAAATTATTCCAAGTATATTAAAACAAAGAAAAAAGTCCTGAGCTTTGAGTTGTAGGTACAGAAGTTGTGTAAAGTTTCACTGTGTAAAGCCAGCCTAAGTCGTCAACAGTAACCAGAACTGTAAATGTACATTGTAATGTTGAAATATGATTTTTTTTTTCCCCACCATAAACAGAGAGGGGAAGTGCAGAGAGCCAGAAGGGATGGCTGACTGGGTTATAACTTTTCCACATAAATTTTCCTTTCATAAGTTGCCAAAAACGCTACCTACTGCCACATTACTGTTGTTTGTTCTCATAACATAGCTATGTTTTGAAGTGAGGATTCTCCAGATCCTGCTGGAGTCTAAAGCGTAAAAAGTGCAGAATATTTGCAGCACAAACAGAGGAGTGTCGCCTCAACTCATCTTGTGTGACTTTGTCGTTTCTTCAGACACGACTCTCCCTCCGGCCCCTGCTCTTATTCCTGCCTCCCTGTCAAAGCCAGTAGAGCTGGGTGGAGTGACTTACCGGGTGGTGGAGAAGCGCCTGGACTGGACCGGCGCTCTGCATCTCTGTGAGTCTTTGAATGGGACACTGGCCACGGTGAAGAATCCCTTCCAGCAGGCGTACCTCACGCTGTTGATCAACAGCCTGCGCCGGCCGGCCTGGATTGCTCTCTACAACTATGGAGTGAGACTAATAACTTACAGTATATCTAATAATTCGCTAAGCGATTCACCCGAGTAGGACAGTGTTTTCCAGGCTGAGTGAAACTGCAGTGAATTGCATCGTATGTGTTTGATGTTCTCAGGGACGGAGCTTCACCTGGCTGGGTGAAGAAGAACTTTCATATTCAAACTGGAAAGATGGGGAGCCCAATCAGTTGTCTGGATGCGGTCACATGACCACTACTGGCCAGTGGACGATGACTCCCTGTGATGATAAACTTGAGGCTGCTATCTGTCAAATTAGTGGTATGTGTGTGTAATCTGACAGCAATAAATATTCGTTAACATGTTGCACAAGTGCACCAGAATGTCACATATCAGTTTGTTTGCATTATTGTGTGACTAAAATACATTTTAACGCTGACCCTGTCCACAGCAGCACATTGAGAAAACTCAAAATTTCAAGGCAATTTCAAGATAACTTCGTTTGACTTAGGCTCAAACTTCATAAATCTATTGCAGTAAGTTGCCTTGGAGTTTTGAGTTGTCTCAATGTTTTTTCACAGTGAGGTAAAACACTGACTGTGGAGAAGTACTTCAGATCTTTAAGTTTTCTTTTTCTCTTTGCCAGATGAGCCTGTGAGTCACCAGTGGATCTACCCCGGTCAGTGCCCCCACTCTCTGGGAGGATGGGCGTGGGTGCCGTTCAGAAACCACTGTTACGCCTTCAACCTGCAAAGTCTGAAACTGCAGCAGGATGCACGCATGTCCTGTAAAAAAGGTAGGGAAGAGTTTCTCTGTTGTTCTGACTCTGTCAGTACTGTACAGCTCATGTTACTGAATTTAAAGCCAATTAAGAGCATCTCTTTTGACCTTCTCAACAGCAAACATAATTGACAAAACGCATCAATATGTCTAAATTTAGAAGTGTTTTTCACTGAGCCGGCTGCAGCGTGATCAATTCCCATTTCTCCTGTTGTCCATCTCTGTGTGTTTCTTTCTCTTTCTCTCTTCTAGTGGGAGCAGAGCTTCTGTCTATCTTGGATGAAACGGAGAACGGATTTGTGTGGGAACACATCCAGACTTATGCAGAACAGGCACATGGAGCTTGGCTGGGCATCAGCGTTAGAGGTCCAGCAACGTTGTCCTTTCTATCTCTCTCTGCAGCAGTGCACTTATTAACCTTCAGATTTTTAAAAGCTTCTCTTTTTAAATCCAAGCTTATTCATTTTATGCGACTTTCAGTCAAATTATCTCACTCTGCTTGCAGATAAGTTTCCTAATTTATTTTGTTTTTCCTGATTGATTATGATATCTTTGATAGAATAATTATGACACAATTAATTAAGCAAAGGAAACCTGATTAAGACAGATTTTCTCATGTCAAATAAAGCAAAGTGATTTATCACAGGAAAGTTAATTTATTTAAACAGCATTGTTATCTGTCAGTGCAATTAGATAATGTCTGTGAAATGCCCTAAAATATGCTTGAAAACCTCTGTGACTGAAGGCAGAACATGACATGATAAATTAGCTCTCCTTAATATAAAACTAAACAAGCAGTTGAGTGGTTAAGTGTGTCAGACGCTCCTCTGAGTGTGTGTGCATGTGTGTTCCTGCTGCAGGTAGAACTCTAGTGTGGAGCGAGGACACAGAGATGTCGTACACCAACTGGGAGGCTCATGATGTCGCCTTCTCCGTTCTGTCTCCGAACTCCTGCTTCTGGATCCAGAGCAACAGTGGTCTGTGGAAGCCGGGCTCCTGCAGAAATCGCACACATGGAGTCATCTGCAAGCAGCCTCGCAGTAAGAACACGCAAGACCATTTTAGCCAAAGGGATCAGGTCGAGTTAAGTCAGTTGAGTTTGAGATCAAACGAGTCAACAATGAGATCAGAGCATAGTAAATCATTTAAAACTCCCTGAGCGTGATGATCTGTGTGCAGGAGCTGACAGCGTGTCCTTTAAGAACAAAAACCAATCGATAAATCAAATATTGGCTAATCAGTTCAAAGAGGTTCACATACAGGCTTGGGGAGATTGTGGAGAGACTGATTCCATGTAATTAGGACAAAAAAAGAGAGAAAGAAAGATGAAAGATTATTATTAGCAGGATTAAAAATGTTAAATATATTTTAACATAAAGTACAGTATACCACCATACACAGTGCAAACACATTACAAAACCACTCTGGTCTCGAGGTAAACCAGCTAATCTTACAGTTTCCAACTCATTATCATGGTCTCCAGTGAAAAAATGCTTCACTGAGTGGAAATGTCCACATTATTTTGTCTTTAAAATCAGAAAAGAGGAACAACATCACAGTACAGTTTATGTTAAGCCTTCCAGCTGTGAAAATACTGTCATCATTCAAGGACTCAATTTAAATAAACATTTGCGGGCAAGACTGCCTGCTAATGTTAGCTACACAGAAATCCACCTGTCAGTACTACTGCTACCGAAAAATATGTTGGGGCCGTGGGCTGTAATGCTGGTGACCAGGGTGGTGTGTGGGTAAAAATACAAGCCACAGACCATGATTAATTTAGAGCAGTTTACTTGTGTGAAGTGTGAATAGCTACTCAAAAAAATACATTTAAATGTGCACTTTTACTGTGATTCAACATTGTTGGTTCAGGTCCTAGGTGCAGGTACTACTACATGACCTTGTGTAACCTGTTTGGTAGTGTGACCGTGTCTATCATTATTATATGAAATCTTTGAGCATAAATTTTTAGGCTTATCTATGCAAATGAAACGAAAGTGTTGAGGAAATTAAATGAACCATGAAGCATCATGAAGTCTACTTTTACTAACTGCCCCCTTTTCCATTTCCAGGTACTGAAACTGCAACTGTAACATGTAAGTGCGAGTTATTCTGTTCATTTATATGTCTGTATAAAGTGAATTATTTACACTAAATCCTGACCTCCATCTTCTCCCTAGCGGATGGCGACCACCTGCCCACTCTGATTGTTGTCATGGTGACAGGCCTGGTGCTGGTGGTGCTCATTGTCGGCGTGATCTACTTGTACCGTCGGCGAACTGTTGGCTCCCGGGGTTCCTATGAAGGGGCCCGCTACAGCCGCACCAACTCCAGCCTGACAGAGCAGACTGAGAAGAACATCCTGGTGTCGGACATGGAGCTGAACGAGCAGCCAGAGTAGCAGAGCCGCTCCGGACTGGACCCAACCAGGACTGGACCCACACAACTTCACGCAGGAGAGGCTGACCCAGATACACAATGTGGCATTTATGTTCTTTTGTCTCTTTCAAAACCAAAAAAGATTTTTGAAGTGCTGAAGGGCTGTGTAGAGCACAGCAGATGTTTAGTTTTTAAACTGAATCCCCCGCCTTCTCGGCCCTCTTTTGCTAAGACAAAAACATTTCAACAAATCAGATCCTTCCGTGTGTGCAGCCTTTACTCAAAAGCGCTCATGAAGGCCATAAACGGATCCACTGGGAGTTTAGTTTTATCGCAGCTGGAACACATGAAATCGGTTTTATGAAATGACTCCTCGCTGTCTTCCTTGGTGCCAAAGTAAAGTTTTGTTTGGTGTGTATTTCCTTTATTTTTCCCAGTTTGATTGAAATACTTAAAATGCAAAAAAAAAAAAAAAATCCTATCACAGTAACAGATCGACCCTTAACAGACACCATTTGTCTCTGTCCTCTAAATACACAGTCTCAGTCATCTTCAGGACCAAAGTCATTTTTTATTTTTAAGTTGCTGATGTTTTTTTTTTTCTTTCTTGCCATGACGGTATTTACCTAAACTCGAGGTGTGTTTTCATTGTGTCGTTGTGTTCATGTCCTTTGCATTGATTTGTCGTTATCTGTGCAGCTGCAGAGAACTGTTACTGATGATGCATGTGTGCTTTTTACAGGGTTGGGTTGTAATGGATCACATGTGTATTTCATAATCAGATTACAAAAAATAAGTAACATAATCAGACCAGATTACAGTTCAAAAATGTGTAATTAGATTATAGTTACATTGTCAAGGATTACTTGATTACATGTTGGATTCCATCTTTAAAATATGGCAATTTAAGTATTATTAAACTAACCAATGCTCTATTAATGAAAAGGTGACAGACAAATGAGACAACCGTTCTGCAAAAGAGCTTGATGTATTTTTATTCACACTGAAAATCTTTTGAGATGTTTAAGGGGCAGTTCACCCCAAAATCAAAGATACATATTTTTCTTTTTGGAGTTGGAGATATCAGCCGTAGAGATGTCTGCCCTCTCCCCAATATAATGGGACTAAATGGCACTCAGCTTGTGGTGCTCAAAGCACCAAAAAAATACATTTGAAAAACTCAACATTGGTGTCTCTTTCCAGAAATCATGATGCAGTTACTCAAGATAATCCACACACCTTTTTATCAGCAGTTTTGTGTCAGAACTGCTTTCTTCCGGCTGGTTTAGAATTTTTCGAGTGTGCTTTTGTGGAGTGGAGAGTCTATTCTGATTATTTTGGAGAAAATGCGGACATCTCTACGGCTGATTTAAAAAAGAAAAAAACTCAGCAACTCACACAAGCTAGGCAATCTAGATGGATACATACCACCACAGGCTATGGGAAAAATATGTATGTTTGATTTTGGGGTGCACTGTACCTTTAAAAAGAAAAACACATATGTGGAACTCAAATTTTTGTGGCTGGGCTGGTATGTTTGATTTTGAAGTATTCGAAAGTCTGCAGATTTTATTACATTTTTTTGTAGTCCAACAGATTACGTTACTAATCAAAAAATTTGCCATGTAATTTGCATTCAGTAACATTTCACAATAATCTGATCCAACCCTGGCTTTTTGTGAGCCTGCCTCTCTCCCCTCTCTGCTCTGACACGTCAGCAGCAGCTGTCAGACGAGCAGAGGAGGAAGAAGAAGAAGAAGAAGTCCAAATGTGAATGTGTGGAAGGTGACAGGGACCTCAAACCGTCTGAGGGCAGTACAGTGGAACTGTGCACATTACTAATACTACGTTCTCTTGAGAACTTGTATTGGAAGCTGGTCTTTAAATGGACCACGTTGTCTTTTTGGTACTGCAGGACTGGAGGTTGTCATCAAATGATCAGACCTTCAGTTTCCACGGCTCTTTGTACATTTAGGCACTTTCTGCTATTATCCTGAGCTTATTCAATATTAGTCATCTACTTGCCTTTAGTCATTATCCCGAAGGCACAGCTGCTGCTCTCCTAACTTTTATTTGTTTTGGCTCCTCATGCCACCATCTGGAGCTGATTCAGCATTTTTAAGGACAGTAATTCTCTTTGTATTCACCATGAAAAAGGTTTTGCAATTTCATATTTGTCTGATTCATCATGTTTATGAACCGCAGTTCATTTTTCTGTATATTTTTTCACCTGGCTATTTTTTCTCTTTGTCTTTTTAATGATGCAGGTTTCAATATCGGTTTTGACTGAAATACAACATTTGGAAACTTTCTTACTTTTATGGGGTAATTGCCAACATTGTAACCTCTCACTGCCCCACAAAGGAAAACATCCCTTATGTGAATGACACCGTTGTATATACGAGAGCCAAAGAATGTCTTAAAAGTGAATTTACTACGAGAAAACCTCCTTCTGTTCTTTTTCTACGTCATTTTGAGATTTCACATTCGTGCAGCACAATGACCACATTTTTCAGAGTTCATTTGCCCCCTCAAACATTTTTCTTTTCCTCTCAGCTCTTTGCCTTTGAGTGCATTTCTGTCAGGAATGCTTTGGAGCCATTTCAGTCTGAGGCTTTTGGTGTTTCACTGAGCTGCTGTGAAAAAAAAAACAGCAGCTCCATGAGTTGGACTAAGATAGAGGGGGAAGGGAGGAGGAGAGAGAGTAAGTTGAAGTGTGTGTATGTGTTGTGTGTGTGTGTGTGTGTGTGTGTGTGTGTGTGTGTGTGTGTGTGTGTGTGTGTGTGTGTGTGTGTGTGTGGTGTGTGTGTGTGTATGCAGTATCCAGCTGTGGAATGTTGAGTCGGCAAGAAGAGCTCAGTGGCACGTCTGGAACCAATCAGAGAAGGAGGGCTCAGGGACATGAAGGGTCAGAAAGAAAACTGAAAAAAAAAAGGAAAACTAGACGAAGGAGAAAAGGGGAAAAAAGGGGGAAGTGTGAGGTGGAGTCGTGATGTAGGAAGAGACGAAAGGCAGGGAAAAAGGAACGTAAAGGGTGCAGTGGTTTGTCCCTGCAGGCTTACCCCGGCCTCTGCTGGTGGTTTATTGTACAGGTTTGTCTTTATGTGCGGTAGATGTGAACTGACTGAGGTGGCGATGTGAAGGTGCGACGACCCTCGGCGTGTTCCCTAATTAAATCATTTTTGTGATTCAGGCTGGCTCTTGTCCCTGTGAAGATTACCTGAAGCACCTGTTCAACTTTTTTTGAAAGTTTTGTGTCATTTTTATATGAAATGAATAAAGTCTATGTTCTCAAAACTTCTGATTCCACAGTTATTTATATATTATTTGTTAGGGAACAAATTCTCACGTAAAATAGCTCCCTATTTACTCCCACAGTCCATGTGTTTGTAACCTATTAGTAAGTTTTCCCTGTTGTCAGGTTTATAAATCTCCAATTCCAAAAAAAAAAAAAAGTTTTAATGTTGTGTAAAATGTAAATAAAAACAGAATGCAATGATTTAAAAAAATCTTTTCAACCTATATTCAGTTGAATACAGTGCAAAAACAAAACATTTAATGTTCAAACTGATTACCTTTTTTTTTTGTAAATACTGACTGATACTAAATCTGATGACTTCAACATGTTCCACAAAAGTTGGGACAGCAGCAATTTTACAACTGTGTTACATCACCTTTTCTTTGAACAACATTCAGTCAGTGTTTGTGAACTGAGGACACTAACTGTTAAGTTTTAAAAGCAAATTCTTTCTCATTCTTGCTTGATATATGACTCCAAGTGCTCAACAGTCGGCACAGCACATTTCTCCAGTTAGCTTCTGTCCATCTCAGATGAGTTCAGGCCCAGAAAAATCTGCCACTTTTCTGCGTGTTGTTGATATATGTCTTCCTCTCTGCATGGCAGAGTCCTAACTTGCATTTGCAGATTCAGCGACAAACTGTGTTTGCTGACAGCTGTTTTTTTTAATGCAGATTTTAATGCAGTGCCGCCTGAGGTCATAGCTCACAGACTTCAATGCTGTCTTTAGGCTTTGCTCCATTACGTGCAGAGATTTCTCTAGATTCTTCAAATCTATTTATTTTATTTTAGATTTGTGTTGAAAGTTGTTGTTGTCAAACTGTTGAACTATTTGCTCATGCAGTTTTTCTATAAAGTGGTGAGCCTCATCTCTGTATACTATCACATGTCACCAATTAACCTGTTTACCTTTTGAATTTTTACAAACAGGCGTTTCCTAGGCATTTCACAACTTTCCCAGTCTTTTGTTGCCCCTCTCCCAATTTCTTTAAAATCGTGTTGCAGGCAGAATGAGTGTGCATGTGAGTGTATATTTACAAAAATAATAAGTGAATCAGTTTGACAGCTGAATATTTTCTCTTTGTACTGTATACAGTTGAATATAGGTTAAAAAAGGGTTTTGCATATCATTGCATCCTGTTTTTATATATGTTTTACACAGTGTCCCAGCTTTTTTGGAATTGGAGTTGTTCATTGTGAAGCAAATTCTCCAGTGAAATTGATTCCTGTTTACTCCCACAGATCACGTGTTCGTGACCTATTAGTGAGTACCCTGTTAGTTCCCGTTGTAAGTTTTATAAGTCAGTGAGCTGGGAAATTAATTCGGAATTGATGTGTAAAGTAATTGATGTTGACTGCAATGTTGAAGTTTTTCCACAAGAGGGCACACCTTGCCTTCTGTATGGGACACGTCCTTCTGTTCATTTCATGGCATTTGATTCACTTTCGAGTCCATTTGTCTCTAGTTGTTTTCTCTGTTGCATCATATCTCTACAGTGCTACAACTACCAGTTGTTTTTTTTGTTGTGATCAGTGCAGAATTTCTGTTGCTTAATGATTGCAATCTTCTCTACAGTTGAATTGTTTTATGCAAGCAGCTGTGATTTTGCCTGATAACATGTTGCTGGGGAAGAGGAAGAGTAGAAGGTG
This sequence comes from Lutjanus erythropterus, assembly GCF_056507025.1. Taxonomy (NCBI): domain Eukaryota; kingdom Metazoa; phylum Chordata; class Actinopteri; order Lutjaniformes; family Lutjanidae; genus Lutjanus; species Lutjanus erythropterus. The sequence goes on from NC_139335.1 coordinate 7,954,932, forward strand.
TAAGCCATGCTCCACCCCCTCTACGCACAAGCTGGACTATGCTTGAACAGGTAGACCAACCCAGAGCCCAGTGGCTGTTTCAATCCCAGCAGCACCTGGTGTAATGGAAGCTCATGGCCTCTTCCTGCCAGAGACCTGCACCTCTGCAGCGTCACACCCAAGCCTGTAAATTGCTTGTTATTTAAATCAAACTGGCTCTCTGTAATCCATCTCACTTAGGATGAATGTCACAACTCATCCAACAGCATGCCGCAGGCACTCAGTTTAAAGCATCCAGGGGTTATGTACTCCAGCGGTTGTTTATGAGTTTCACAGCACCGTCGCCTGTCGTTTTTAATGTGTCTCTGGTGTATGGAAATTATCCACGAGGAACTTTTACTCTTAAACATTTTTGCATTTTTCTCTTACAACAAATTACACCTTTTTCTGTCTGTTAAATTTCCCTGTTTAACATCTAGCCTTATTTGCATGCCATGGCTACAATCTCCAGTCTAAATACTTTGTCAGGTTGTATTTATCTTTGGGTGCAGCCTGGGAACCAGACAAATCTGCCAGCTCATGTTTCATTTGCTCTGGCAGACACATGCATAATTCACATTTGTGAATTAGTCAATGCCAGGCTGCATTGTAACTTACTGTAATGTTGTAGTACCTTGTTGTCCTAAATATTTATCATGACGATCATTAGGTACCTGTGTGCGGCTGCATAAGCCACCTCAAATATGAAACTTTGTCCCTTAAGATAAATATTTCCTTCAACTGAGGAGTTCACTTAGGAGTGTTGAATAAAGCCTCTTGCTTGTCCTCTTGCCCATGTGTTTACACTGATGGTGCAGAAACACCAAATCCGTTGACATCAGGTTGACAGATCCAATTAATTTTCTATGGAAAAGAGTAGAAATGGTCCTGCAGTGCATGATGGGTACAGTGCAGAGAGTCGGCGGACCGTTCGCCATATCTGAATTTGCATAATCACGACTAGACCTAGTCTCTCCAACAGCAGACTCACAAAAGTCCAATTAAACTGTCAAAGTAGGCAGTTCTGTTCAAATATTAAACATGATTCTCTTACTGCATCGCCTACTTCTCACCTAAAATGTTTTCAGAAACATATTTTAGTGTACAGTGTACCCGAAAAATGAGAAAGGTTATGACATGTTGAAAAGATCTGAGTCGAAATCAAGCACCGCCCACTGGGATTTTCTGTTGCATCGAGATCCGTCGTTGCTAGATTTGGTGTGTCTGCACCATAAACTGGGATGCACCATGGGCATCCCAGTTACCAGCTCACATCATTCTTTAATGTTATAAGACAGTATTAATGTCAGTTGTTAGCCAGGTTAGCCAACACAAATAGTTTGTGTTAGTTAGCTTCTCCAAAATAGAATCAGAAAGACAAGCTGAACACCAAATGGGAACGTTGTTCTTCTCAAACAATGGAAAGCACATGTGCTCGTACATAACACGACGTAAATCTGACCAAGAAGTAAGCTATCTGACAAAATCAGTGTGAGAAATCTGCTGCGAAATGAACCATACATGAAGTAAATTAGAAATATTAAAAATATTACTCTGACAGCAAGAACATTATCAGGGTTTGACAACTATTTGTGAATTTCAATAAAAGCTAATGTTAATGTATGAGACAGGGTTTTGTTATGTTTGGCTAGTGCTAATGTCAAATCCATCCCATCTAACAAGTTTCTCATGGCTCATCGTGTCCAGTGGGTTTTCTTTGTCCTGAAAACTTTCTCAGTATCTCCTCCACTTCAATCACGATAAATTCAGCCCTTGTCTGAAGGGACCGTTATGGGTCCCTTCAGACAACGTCCGAATCGGTCACTAGGGACCCTCTTTCAACACAGAGTAGCTGAGGGCAAACACTTAGAAATTAAACACTTGGAAATTAAATGTTTTTACCTTACAGCATTCTAAGGAAATCCTTATGTAGATTTTATGCAACTCATTTTTTTCCAAAGGCATCCTGAGATTAAAATTTAAGGGAAACCTTGGCCGAGTAGTTTTATGCAACTGGACACTGAATATTTCAGGTGCACTCCAAAGTATTTTAGTCTAATGGCTGAGAAACATTTTGTTTCCTTGGCAACAGCTGAAGGAAAACATAAGCGTTATATACTGCGTGTGGCGTTTTTGTAGGGGTCCAGAAACTGGTAGCCCACTATACTGAAACTAAAATGCTGGACCCCACAAGTTTAAAGGGAAACTTTGTCATTTTTCATGTAAATGTCCAGTCAGTGTGGTAAATAGTGTCAATTGAAGCAATAACTTAGCACTTTGTTACTTAATTTGAACATTTTATGAAATATATATTTAAAAAAAATAAAAGGACCCCGAAAAATCTCAGGTCCTCAATAGTAGCTACAAGCCTGCAGGATAACTCAGTTTTTTCAGTAAATTTAGCACACACTGAGGAATTTATTGGTTCAATCGACTACAGTTACCATCAACACTTATGGGACGTCCACATCCACAAGTTCCTCTTTATTGGCATTGTTTGTTACCACAAATACAGTGACACCAGCCTGTGTGTGTGTGCCTGTGTGTTTGTGTGTGTGCTACAATTTTGCCCATCTCCATCACCTTTCATCACGAGAGGATCTGAACTATCCACCTGACATGTTTCTCTGCAGCCGTTCTACCGCCTACGTTTTATTTTAATGACTTCAGTTCATTAGTTTTATTTACTGGCCACGATTCCACTGCTTATGGCTTCTCTCCCTTATTTACTCATTTGAAGATGCTGTAATGGCTCGCCGGGAGGTCATGTGGGTAATGTTGCGGCGGCCCATGGGCTTCTCTCTGCACACGTACAGCAGCCATAGCTAAAGCAGCAGCCATTTCGCCCGAGGCGTCTCAAATGCACCTGTGTGGGGTTTCGGAGTTTAAAGGCAGGAAGCTGCAGCGGCAGAGGTCTCTGCTCTGGGAGTAACAGAACAATATCACTGCTTCATTCCACCTCGCCTCCTCTGAGATACTCGAGTAAAACCCTTCATGATTAATTAACCAACAAAAGAGGAGAGAAAGGAGAATGAAACTCAAATAGCTCAGCTCATGCCTAATCAATGTCCTCTTAATTTGAAGGTTTGATGTTCAGATCCTGTTCTTGTGCTGTTCTCAAACTGATGTTTATTCCCCCTCCGCCCACTCCAAGTTTTCTTCCTATCTGGTGGTGTTGGCACTGCAGGTTGAGGGAGGGAAAGCAGAGAGAAAGCGGCGTTAACAAGTGAAATTAAAAACCCATTCACTCTCCTCAGTCATCCATTTGGAGGCTGGCCAAAGGAGAAGCAGCTGTTGGACTGGCAATGGAGGAGGGAGACAGAGAGCGAGACACCAGAGCGAGAGAAAAGGAGGGGAGGAAAAAAAAAAGTGAATTCAGAAAGAGCGAGAGTTTTGAAAGGAACGGGATCATGCACTCTTCCCTCTGAACACCAGCAGTCGAATGGGCTCTTTTGAAAAGAAGCTGCCTAATAAAATCTTGCTCTGCGCTCAGAAATGCTGTTGGCTGATGCAGTTGTATAATCAATTGTTTTTAATGTTTCCTGTCCAGAATTGTATCTATGAGACTGATTGTGCAGCTTATCAGAAAATGGCTTATGCTGACACCCACATTGCACTTTCATTTAGTTCCCATTTACAAAACAATATGTTCTGATTAAGGTCCAGCATGCAACAACAGGCAGTTGTTGCAGTGAGTAACTCTCTACCACCATGGTGCTGGTTTTCAGGTTTGTTGTCACTCTATGATTTGTCTTGCTCGCTTGGGGTTGACATCATGTCAAGTGCTGCAGTATAAGAGAGGGGCACAAATACATGAAAAAGCATCTTGTTACAAATTACAAATACTTGCTCATCAAATCTATTTAAAGGATTGTGAGATTAGCCCTGCTAATTTCTCATATCATAGATTTGAAGTACAATCAGAGGTGGGATGCTACAAATTCAGGGGTGCATGCTGGGTGGTTTCAGCCTGTCCTCATCAGAAAAGCAGCCGTACTGACACACACACTCATTGAGACAGCTTTTTGTAAACAGCAATGCTATAAAAAAAAAAATGCATTCACAATGCACCTCTAAACTGGCAAAAGCTTTTAGTGTTCTATTCGAAAACCAAATAGATTTTATGCCAGGCCACATGACATAGCCAGCTGATTGGGCAGATGTGGCCAATAGGGGGTTGTTTTTATATATACATATGAAGTCAATTTAAATAATTAAAAATGGTCTGACCAATCTGGGACCCTGAACATGTGGGGCCCCTATAGGCTGCAGTGTAGACCAGCCTGTGCATTAATCCTCCTCAGTACCAGTCTCTGTTGAGGTTTAGTCATCGTCTTTGTGACAGTGAGAGGAGTCTGACGTAATGAGTCATATTCATTCTTGCAAGAAAAGAGGAAACAAGTTGGTTCTCTGTTCAATTTGGCACTTTTGATGGCTCTCTCTTCAGATAGTTTCAGGTTTACCTGTGTGTGCAGGGGTTTTGAGATATTTGCCTTGAAACAGGTGCTACCACTTCAACGGTTTGGCATCTTTTTTTCAAAATGCGTCTTTATTTCTCAATACCGATATGCAATATGCCATTTTCATGGGGATTCAATTGAGAAACAATCTCAAAGTCAAATAACCAGATGGCGATGACTGTTAATTCAGGGAATTAACTATCTGCTGTGCCGAGGCAATTCATCATATTGATGAAATATTCTTTGAAATCCAGTTTTGCTGTAAGTCAGTCTTGTTCATTCATTCCCAGCATTGCTCACAATGCCTAATACAACAAGACATAATAAAGCTACTACAAGGATTTGTTATGAAACCATCTCAGTTTAATAGTGAGAAGACTGACACTGAGAAGACTGGCTGTTTCTATAAAGTTATACTTTATGTCTGCCACTGGGTTGGATGAATCAAGCTTGTGTTTACATTTTTCCAGGCAAAGTTATAGTGAGCAGTACGTTTGCCAGTTAAAAAAGCAGGAGGAGATTTTTCTTTAAATAATTTTATTTTTGCCACTATATTTTTTGGTTATTGCTACAATCAACAAAATATTAAAGTTCCTTGTTTGATACCTTTCTCAGCATACATTCTGTTCATCATTGCCCAAAACAGTATTATGGAGATGAACGGAGTTTAGTTTCTAAAACTAAACAAAGCATTGCAAAATGTTGTAGAAAAAGTGCTGGTTCTTTACTGTGAAAAGTTTTTACTGCAACTGGTTTCTACCAGACAATAATCACTTAAAACTCAGTGGCAGATATGTCAAGCCCTCATCATGGTATGGATCTGAACACTGGGACTCAGTTCTAATATTGTGCTTTTAAGTGCTTGCAGCGTACATGCGCTGCACCTGCTTCATTTTATGTCGATGTCCCCGTCCCTGATTTCTGCAGGAGTAAGGGCTCTTGGCTGAGATTGCCTCTGGTGCGTCATCATGCAGTATGACAGCTCTCTATCCACCTGTTGTCGCTGCTAGATGCTTGTCATTGGCGAGCCCCTCTGAACTATGAGCGTGGAGTCAATACAATAATCTCCTTTGCCAGTGGGTTGCCTGATAAACACTTTGTAGACACACTGACATGCCCAGATATGCACTTCACTCCCAGCCGAGAAGGCCCCATCTGGAATCGGCCATTGATTTTTAGTCAAAATGATTTTTTCATGGCCATGAAAACAACCCCTGTGTGCCAGCTTCTTTAAAATGGGGATCAAATTCCCTAATCTTTGTCCAAATCAAAGGCTGCACACTTCAAAGTGACTAGATCAGCACAGATACACACAGAGTGCCAGCACTGGAGCAGCAGGGAAAAAAAAGCTTTGCTCTCACTTTGCTGTCCAAACTCATTTTAACTCCCGTCTTTCTTCTCCCTCCTCGTCTTTCTAGTGAGTTTGCAGCAACATTGTGTTGTGTGTGTGTGTGTGTGTGTGTGTGTGTGTGTGTGTGCGTGTGTGTGTGTGTGTGTGCATGTGTGCTGCGATGGACAGAGAAAAGTTGGAGGGCCAGGAGGATGGATGGTGTGCAGTGGCAGGTTGGTGGTGGTGGAGGAGGTGGGGGCGTGGAGGACTTGAGGCTGGGTGTGGTGCAGTTATCTCCTCTGTGCAGATGAGAACATGTCTTTGCCTGCGGGATGCTGCTCTTTCTCAGGCCAAGGACAGCATCCGTGTGGTGAAAGGGATTATGGGCACACTGTTTCCAGTCTCTGCCTTCGGGGGAGCCGGGGATGTGCACTTGGTTGTTTTATTTGTTGGCCATTTTTCAGGTATGTAATTAGCATCCTTAATGGTTCTAATTAGGTGCCTGCACACTTTGCGCTAATTTCAAAAGCAAACCCTTTTATGTACAGATGATAAATCGATAAGGGAGCCGAGATTTGGCCATGCAGAAAAAGTGTCTCACAGAATAAAAGCCCCTATTTTGTAACCAGCATTTTAAGATTGTTGATATCTCATTTTTATTCCCATTTTGTGCCCCTGAGACACAATTCACTGAACTATTTTGAGGCTTCAACAGGAGCACTCTTGTGCTATAGCTGAAACCAGAAAATGAAATGAAGTGAAATAGTAGTGACAGGCAGAGGTGGGAAGTACTTTGTTACTGATGTTTCAGGTATCTACTTGAGTATTTATTTTTCTGACAACTTTTCACTTTTACTCTCTATATTTCAACACAAATATATGTACTTGTTACTCTTTCAATTTTCAAATCAGGGTCCTTACATTTGTTTTAATACATTTGAGGGGAATTATTGATTATTTTTATTTTGCGTGTTGCCTTTCCAACGTCAACACTGATTTCAACCTAAACGAACTAGGCAGTGTAAATTGCACATGGCAAATGGAATAATACAAAAACAAGATGACAAGACAAAAAAACATGTAGAAGATGTAATGATGAAAAACTTCAAATACATGACAAGACAAAAAAGACATAATGAGACAAAAAAAAACAATATGAAATATATTTAACAATACTAAAAATATCGTAAAATATGTGACAAGATCAGAAAGTTGAAAAAAAGAAACAAGGTGAAAAACAACTTAAAACATGCCACAAGACAAAAAAGATATATAAAATGTAATGAGATGAAAAACTAACCAAATAAAAATAACTTAACAAAATAAAACTACGTAAAAGACATAACTAGACGCAAAAGATTTTTTAAAAAAACATACAGTAACAAGGCCAAAAATGATGTAACAAGACGAACAATGACTTAAAAGATGCAACAAGACAAAAAAGATGTAACAAGATGAAAAATGACATACAAAACGTAACAAAACAAAAAAAAGAAACTATTGACATGAAAAAAACTTACAACACGAAAAACTATGTTAAAGACATAACAAGATGAAAAAGACGTATCAAGAGGAAACAGACAAGAGAAGGAGGCTGGACCAGAGAGGAGCTGAGGTTCATTTATCTTTGCACAGAAACATCCAGTGGTGGTTCAGAGTGCTGCTTTTTATTTATATACTTTGAGTGCATTTCAGAGCCTGTCCTGTTTCACTTTAACTCGAGTAAAGAAGTTCAATCAGTACTTCTACTTTTACCAGAGTCTTTCTGTATCTGTGCTGCTACTTGAGTACACAATGTGTGTACTTTTGCCACCTCTGGTGACAGGATCTTCGTAAGGTGCCCACTCCTTTACCTGCCTGATGATAAGTCTTTACTGTAAACAACAAAAGGCTCCATTATCACCCAAAACCAGGGACAGGATTAGACACATCCTCATTTGCATGGATTTCCACCCCAAAATAATAATAAGAAGGTACAAATAAGGAAGAAATAGAGACAAAAGGTGAAGTTAATTTATGGAAAGCTCAACTGCTCCGATGCTCGCTGCTTTGATGCTTAATCCATTATGAACTCCCACAAAACATTAGGCATACACACATATGAACACGCATGTGCACACACACTTTTTTTTCTTGCACACACACCTTGAGTAGCAGTGGATTCCTGAGTCAGGGGAACCAGGAACTGAAGCCAACATTACCCCTCTGGGAAATAAAGATAGGCCAAGGGTGCAGAGGGAGTGAGATGAGGCTACTGTGAAGACGCGCAGCAGAGCACCAACCCAATCCCACTTGTATTTACTCTCCCCCGTTTCCAGGGCAATGGCAGGAGGCTCTGCCTTTCCGGCAGAAGCAAACCCACTTAGAGGAGAAAACGTCGGCCTTGAAAATAAAATGTTGTCAGGGGGAAAATGTTCCATTACTGGGAGCTTTTTACCTTTGAGCAGCGGGTTCCTCAGAATGTGAAAATAGAGACTTCACGTGTGTGCGCATGTTTTAAAATTCACGTCACCTCCCAGTCATAACTACTAATTACCTTATTAAGTCATAGTCAGTAACCTCATCCAATTATCACAATAATGTAACTTCATTACTTTCCATTACTTTTGGATTACCTCAAGACAAAATAGGGTGAAAATGTTTAGCCCAATATGATTTCATGTCTGTTGTAGGTTTATTAATTGCTTCTATGCTATCTATTTCTTCCTCTTTTACTTTTACTTCACACTCAAACGTCAAGTACACTGACAGAAACTTTTTCTGGGCTGGATTTCTGTGTTGCTAACATTAGCAGTTGGTCTGTGTAGCTAGTGTTAGTGGTTATAACGTTATGAGAGTGGCTTTGTGAGACTTGTGAAGTGTTGTAATGTGTTCGCACTGCGCATTAGCAGCATATCATTCTTTTTTAATGAATTTTAATCCTGCTAATAATCCCCATTTTTACTGAATTTATCAGTAATCCGATTATGTCTTTCTTCTGTAACTGTAGTGGATTACAGTTACCTTTTTTTTGTATCCTAATTACCTAATCCATCCAAGCCTGCATCTCAGTAACCATCAGCAGATTTTGGCCATTTCTGCCAAATTCATATTAGGTATATTCCAGTTAAAATGAATGTGGTCCCATGATTGTCTTGTGTGTGTGTGTGTGTGTGTGTGTGTGTGTGTGTGTGTGTGTGTGTGTGTGTGTGTGTGTTTTCCACCCAGTGGTTTGCAGCTGAGTGTTTTCCTCTGTGAAGCAGTCAGGATATGCAGAGATGAGCTCCATTGTTGGCATAAATTGCTTGGCCCAGGCATGCCGCCTCTCCACTGGGCATCTCCCCCCTCATACTGATCGATCTAATCCTCAGCTATAATGAGTTTCTCTGTCTGAGAGCGAGGGGGTGGGCCGGGCCATGAAGTGGAGAGGAGAGGGAGCGAGAGGAGGTGGAGAAATGAGGGATCCTGGTGCTGTTGGTAGTGATTAAAGTTATTTACAGGTACAAAGTTATCAAGTTATGATCTGACAGCAGATTACCTCCATGAGGTGAGGTTCCTTCATTGGCTGAGCTGCTTCTCTATGCAGTGTCTGCGAGAATCTCACACTCCACAGGATATTGCATTGTGTAATGGAGCAGGCTGCCTCATTATGACCCATCTAGGTCCATCTTTAACAGTTGTTTTCATTGCTGATTATAGTAACTTAACTTGCATTTTGTTATTACTAATTAAGCCAATGATATGTTGTATAATTTTACTGATTGCAATAGCAGCACTGTAAATACAACTATTTGTTTTAACTTTAAAAAGTTTGTGTCTGGGCTGCCTTAAAATATTAAGCTGACTGAACTTAAGACAAATTGAGGTCATTTTGCCAAGATTCAAAACGAATTTAGTTTCTTAGTCAAATAAACTGTATATTGATTCAGTTGTACTTCAGTAAACATGTCCAATAAGCATAAGATGTAAAGTAGAACCGATAACTCACACTGATGAGCATTGCAAGCAAATTTGGTTTCCTCCTATATTTTCTCAGTTTGTAAAGTCAGTTCTTCATTTCACAGTTTTCTTATTATTGTGAAAACAAGCCACCGTGACGTTTCTTAAAGTGTATTAGAGACACACAATAAGTTCTCATAATGTATGCTTTTATTTCATATAAAATAGAAGGGTCTCTGGAGTGTTTTAACTCTCAAACAATGCATATATGCTGAGCATGTTTCTTTAGAAACTTAATTTAATGAGTTGTTTAAAGTCTGTACAGTGCGTTCATTCAACTCATTATTTTAAGTCAAAAGTTAGAAGAACTTGTGTTTATAAGGTCTGAAGTGTCCTGATAATGAATACTTGAAATCTTAAGTTTAATTTAATTATCATTAGAGTCATATATTTCCCTCAGAAGATGGTAGACACCAAAACAGAGCTAAAAGGAGACAGAATATTGGAATTATGTTCATTAGGTGGACAGAAAAACAACTACGATTGAATGATAACGCTGCTACACGTTTACTGAATGTGCAAATAGGAAAATGTTTGCTAACAAGTTCAATACTTCACCTCGAAAGGTGATCATTTATAAGTGTTGTGCTCACATCTACTCTGCACAATCCAAAGAAGCTGGTAAGTAGTTTGCATATAAATGTACTATTTGGGCAAACTATAATGAGAATAGTGCAAAAATATAAACTGCATTTATATACATAATACAACTAAGCAGCCAAATCTGAATTTCTGGATGCTCAACCCCAGAACAGGCAGAGAACAACCCCCAAAATGTCCTGCATGCTCAGCTGGATCCAGGGAGCGAGGTAACAATGAAAGAAAATGTTGCTTCCCTCTTGCAGAGACCAGAGAGCTGAAGAGGCGAATAACGAAACCAGGAAGCTGAGACAGAACAGAGAGGACTGCCTGTAGTTCAGAGACCGACTGTCCATCATTTCCCAGAGAGCCAGCACTCTGCACATCAAGGTGGAAGACATGAAAATTTCTCACATAAAAAGGCTTTAGAGGAGCAATAAGTCACACATTGCCAACATTTCTGTGAATATATATCACCCCGCTCTGAACCTTCACACGCTGCATCCAAAAGGCTTCTATGTGTCTGGTTATCTTTGTCTCATTCCTCATCTTCAAGGAGCTTTAAGGCAAAAGGAGAGCGCACTGTATTAAGTTTAAAACTATCTAAGAATAGGTCACTATTTTTATCTTTCTTCTAAGTGTTAGCTCTCTTTCATCTGTCACTAAAAAAACTGTAAGAACTGTAGGCTGTAGGCAAGCAGGATGATATTTTTATTATTTCTGTTATGAAATAATCTATTTGTCAGTTAATGATCAAATCTACTACAAGGAACTTTCACATTGTCTTCATTTTGGAGGCCTCTGTGGACAAAAGCGCTAGCGTTTCCACCGTAATAAGGATTCAAGGACATTTATTATCATAACACAACACAGGGTTGTACAAAGAAACTAGTGTTGCAGTTCTTACATAATACACAGAAAATACAACTAAATTCAGAATGGAATGGGGTGAAAATATAAAACAAAATAAATACATATACACAGACATGTATATGCACATAGGAATTAATTCTGGAGTGTTTTTCTGTTTGTGTCAGGTTGAACGTAAACAGCAGCAACAAGATTTGATGATAATATGGTCGACATTCATTTTATTTTCCTGACTGGACTTTATCCAGGAGCTGCCTTGAGTCCCAGCTGTTGCATGGCTCTTATCCGTGTGCCTCCTCTCCTCCTCAGGTGTTCACCCGTGGTCACCAGCAGCGGTGCAACCAGCTGATCTGACTGCATTTGTTGATCCTCTCAGGGTCCACTGTTGACTTAAGTCCAAACCCCACATCTTCATTTTCTGACTCATACAAGTATGTTTCTGTCAGTAAAGCCAAGAAAAAAAATTACAGATTAAAGGAGAAAAATAGCAAAGTTTGAAGTGGCTACTAACCACTGCTTCATTTTAACTGGCTAACATGCAAGTCCCTGTAACAATGTCTGGGAAAATGTAAACACAGGCTTGTTTCATCTGATTTAAAGGAGAATCCACCCCGGTGGCAGGCATTAAAAACAACTATACAGAAATAGTTGATCTTTTTGCAGATGGTCTTGGTTTACTTTTGCAGGTAATATAGAAGCATCAGTAATAAACTGAGATGGTCTCATAAACAGTTAAAAGCTTCTTGTAGCAGTTTTAATTTTCATCTATAACAGTAAAAAACAGCCTAGAAGACATGTGCTCAGATTGCTTGTTTTATCTGATCACCAGCACAAAGCAAAATATATTAAATTTACAATGATTTTAAATTGAAGAAAGCTACAAATCCTCACACAGGAGAACGAGAAACGAGCAAAATTGTGACCTTTTTGCTTCATTAAGTCACACAAAGTCATACAAGATTTTTATTGATTAAATTTGTCAGCCAACTAATCGATTTATGGACTGATTGCTTCATTGCTGAAGGCAAGTATCTAAAACAGTGTTTCTGTGTCTTTATATGCTCTGTGTTTCTCTGCATGGTTGAGCATCTCTTAGTGGTTTAGCAGGTTCAAGTGTGGCTAATCTGACCACCACGTGCCTTCAAGGCAGCGGCCTGGCGTGACAGAGGAGTCCGTGTGAAAGGCCTCTTTGTTGAGCCGTGTCATCATTTGTATTCAGCAGGATCAAAGTCTCCTCGGCTGCTTTAAAATTTGTCCTGTGGCTAGTGTTGCCGGAGCAGTGAATGACAATGTCAAGGGATGCAGAAGAGCTGCGAATTTACATAGAAATGGCCCCAGATATGAATGTGTAAGGAATCAAATCAGAGTCCACAATTTGGGATTGTGTGGGCATGTATCTGTGTCTGCCTACAGTCGCCTGCCTGCTTCTAAATGGGTTTGGGTGTGAGCAGGTATTGAATGTCTGCTTTTGTGGCATAAACTGTATGTGGGTGCACGTATGAGAAAAGATGGCTTCTTTAATCACTACATCACTTTTTTTTGGGAATCTCTTTTGGCTTTTGTAGCTTCACTGGATAGTCTGTCAGTGAAGTTACCAACAGGAAATATCCACGAGTCCTGGCCCTGTGATACCTTGCCTCGCTGGATGAAGATGAGAAAAAAAAACTAGCTAGGTAGCTATGTGATGTGAAACTATGAGGCTCTGACTTGGCTTGATGTTGGCTTTTAGATAGATGAGATTCTCTAAGTATTCTACTGTCCTTCCATCCCTCCGTAGCAACAGGCAAGCAGAGGTATGACCACATTACGCCATTTTACAGTAAGTATGAAGAGCGTCATGTGTCTCCACATAATTGATTTACCCTAAAAAGAAAAAGAGAGACAAGGGAAGACACCTGTGGTTTAGCTCTCACAGATGCTGGATCTGTGGAAGCATTAACTGCCCGTAATGTACTCAAGGTATCAAGGGGCAAGCAATAAGGTGGTCAGGAAGAAAAAGAGTGGCAAATAGCATGCAACAGAGTGCTCTAGCCAGAAATCAAACCAAGGATGATGCTGTTTTATTGTCCTGTCTTATCCATTAAGTCAACAGGATCTGATTTATTACAACATACAGCTACAACTATTACAAGTGTCATTTTTCACGCCAGTTTTACTCCCAGCTGGTCACATACCGACGATTTGTCACTGTCCCTCTGCAGCTCATACAGACACAGACAGTAGCTGTTTGCTGCACAAGTGACTTCAATGTAAACCCATCCACGGTTGCATAAGATCCAGGCTGTTGATGTAATACAAAGAGGTAGAAAGTCCACACATGGCAGAGGTTGAGTGGTTGGACTGTAACACTAAACATCTTCCCCACCTTCTATCTGTCATAATGATGGCGCTTATTCCTGAGACTTACGGCAGGAGGGGCGGTCAAATCATTGTTGATAATTATTGGTAATTCTTTTGAAAGTTCTCAAAGTTTTTTTCTTTTTCAAAACTTAAAATATGTCCAAAAATACACATTAACCTGCATCCAACATATTATTAGCGACATTAAATCGGCATGTTCATAAAAAACACCCCAAAAACTCTACGCTGTTATTTTGTTATTTTATTTAGCTTTTATTATGAAACAGCACAATCAGGAAATGTTGGGTTTTCATCAGCAGTAACATGACATGACTCCTATCCAGCTGAAGGCGAATATGAAACAATAAAATAAAGCAGATACCTGACAGTATAAATAGTGATGTGGGAGAGAAACTAAACTTCAAACCACAGAGATTCAGTTAGAAGCTGCAAAAGTGCTGACAGCTGAATGCTGGCAGCAGATCAGGTGCACTCTTGGAAAAGGTTCATTGTATGTAAATGTGGCTCAAATTTAAGTGTAATAAAAATGAAAAACGGGCCTTTAAACGTCAACAAAACTAAGCCCAGATGTTGTGTATTTGTTAAAATGTGCACTTTAAAGAATGACGACCTCTTGATCTGTAGTTCCACATTAAAAACTAATTTGTTTCACTCAGTGGTCAAATCAGCTGTAATCCTGCGGGCCTGCCATGTCACAACTTGGCCTTTCTCCTCTTCATCACTTGGAGAAAGGCTGTCAGAGCATACACTGATTACACTGTGGCCGCATTGACATCCGCCGTCTTCATTATTATGGCAGGCACACAACAGAAAATCAATAGGGTCGTTGTAGACTTAATAAAGGTAATTTCTCCACGGTCCTGCCTCATGCGCCGCCAAAGTACCAGGCTTATTTCTTGACTTATTTTATCCTTCTCCACTGTTCAATTTGTTGCAAAAATGCAGGAGGGATCGATTCATGAGCCATTAAAACTTTCAAAAGAAGATTGTGAGAGAGAAAGGTGAAAGCTTTATTTTAGAATCTGAATGAAGCAGAAATTTTCAATCGAATAGCTTGTTTAGTGCGAGAGATGGAGCATTTTTATGAGCTCTCTTGGCCCCCTGCTTTGAAAAATGTTAGAATATGAAGGTGAATACGAATCGAACTGATCAGGCATTTCACTGTCATCTCCACAGCACCACATCAACACATAATATTCACTGTCTCTGCATACATAACCGTGCTCTTGACTCAGAATTATCTGTGCCTGAACTGTATTTTTAACTGATCAGTGTATATGCGCACTATACTACTATATATGTGTTACATTACATATGTTGCTGCATTTCTTCTGCACAGTTGATTGCAACTGAGATAATGATACCACACATCAATGCACACACTGTCACATTTTATGTAAATCTGTCTCTTCCATCTGGAGCTTTTGAACAGTCAGCAATGCTCATATCCAAGTATAAAACCCATGTACATCTTATTTACATCTGTAATTTGAATACATGTGATAAGATACATAAGATACACTTACATACATACAGGTCATTTCTGTACATGTGATACAAAAAACTTTTTTCCATCACAGTGACATAAAACAGATGTAATCAGATTACAGATACATTTAATAAAAATGGGCTTTGCTGACAGAATTACAATTATGAAATGTATTTTTTGAAACGGCACACATATTACAACATTTCACAGGTCTCACAACATCACTGCGGTCTCAAGTGAAATCTAACAGCTCCCAATTCATTATCACAGCCTCTAGTGAAAAAATCCTCTCGCTAGGTGAAAATTTTGCCACTGTTTAGTCTTTAAATCAGAAAAGGGGTAACAGCATCACAGCACAATGCAAATTCTTCCAGTTGTTAAAATGCTGTCATCATCCAAGGACCTCACATTTAATTTAAAGCTACTAACAATGTGTCTCAATTCAGTACTGATCCCATTATGTGACCTATAAAAGCAAACCATCTGCAGGAAGATTGCCTCTTTTTGTGTAGTTTTTCTTAATGTATCCTGATGGTTGGGATGCTCCTTGAAACTGGATGAAACAAGCCTGTGTTTACATTTTCCCAGGCAAAGTAACAGTAAGTAGTATGTTAGTAAGCCTATATTTTGTGATTATGGTGGACACAGTACCACCACTTCTGTCCACGGGGGCCTCTAAAATCAACTAAATATAAAAGTTCCTTGTAGTAGCTTTAAAGAAACAGGTGAGACCAATCGCTAACGTTAGCTACACAGACATCCATTTAGCTCACTAACCTTTACTGCTACAATACTGCTTTAGATTGAACTGTTAGATGTGTTTCATGACACTCTCAATCATTTTCTACACTCCAGCGCACCAGCAGAGATTTTTCTGACAGACATCCATGTTGTTTCATCTTAATCTAGTTATTTCTCCTGACCAAAAGCTTGGATTCTTCATGCATATAGTGTCCCTATAAACTGAAGTAATATTGTCCCTGAAAGGCAAACGATCAGCCCACAAAAATACAGAAAAATTCTCAGGAGAGGAGAAAGGAGGGAGCATTTAAATGGCAGTTACGGGGTGGACAAGAAGCCGGATAAGGCGCTGGTTAAAAAGGATTGTCTAAGCTGGTGTGTAGCCTTTGGCGGGAGATTATTTTATAAATAGGAAACTGTGGTGGAGCTCGCCTCGCAGCTACGCATCAGATCAAGGACAGTTTCAGCCTGTACACTATTAAGATAGTTTCCGGATTAAAATTCTTTTAAAGTAGGCTTTTAGTCTGTTCGAAGTTTCTCTACTTTCCTCTCCACTTGGACAAGCAGGTTAATCTGCTGCGGCTGGAGCACAACAGCCATCAGAAACTTCTCTCTGCCTGTATGAGAGGAAAATATACACCCTTAACAACTCTCTGATTACACCCTGAAGCACTCTGTACATTATATACCCTAAATACACCCTAAATACACTCAAATAAAAGTGCTAATTAGAACCATATAGGGTTTTCAGCTTGTCCCCATAGGAGAACCTTTTTTGTTTCCTGGTAGAACCTTTTATACTTGGAATCCTTTGTTCTAGAGAACACAACGTGAATGGTCATACCTCAACCTATCTGTGAAATGTTCCACCCAGAACCCCCTACGAGAGGTTCCACAGAGAACTGTTCTATGGTGTATGTGGGGTAACAGAGAACCCTTTAATATTTCACGGATTTCATATAAAACCCACACAAGGATCCTACAGGGAACCTTTCTACCTGTTTTCCAAGGGTTTCCGTTTAAAAACCCACCCATGGGTTTGACAGAGAACATGTTTATATTCCAAGGGTTTAATGTAGAACCCACCCAATAGTTCTACCAAGAACCCTTTTCAATTTCAAAGGTTTCGCGTAAAACCCAGCCAAGGTTTCCTCGAGAGAACCCTTCTATTTTCCAAAGGACCCCACCCAAGGGTTCTAGAGAGAAGGCTCTATGAGGCTTTAATATTCCAAATGTTTCGTGATAAACCCACCGAAGGGTTCTGTGGAGAACCCTTTCATATTCCGTGAGTTTCATGTAAAAACTACCTTATAAAAGCATGCTTTCAGCAATCTTTCAAAAACACTTCCTTAGAGAACCCCTAGTCTTCCAAAGAACCCATGACAAACCCTTTCTTCAGAAAAGGAATCTTCAGAAGCAAATGGTTTTTGGTACAGCCTCAGCCCTTTAGGGAGAACCCTTTTGGGACCCTTATTTCCAAGAGTGTACAGACCCATAAAACCATCCAAACAAAGCCTGTACTGTGAGTGCCATCCTGAATACCCAGGGAAGCTTAAATGTTGTTAGCTGTAATGTCTCATTTTAAGTCCCCTGCAGGTTGACTGCCCTGTGTGGACATAAATGCTCCCGGTGAGTCCAGGTGAGCTGAATAAGAAGACAGTGGCCTTGCTTTGGCCTGAGGCTTGTTGTCTGTGCATGTCGACCCCAGGCCCGCGTGTTTATCATCTCATCTCCTCTCTCGGCTACTGACGTGCCTTTGGACTTAAAGTGCCCCTTTATGAATTTTAATGTCCACTCCTGATCTTGACCCATCGGCTAGACTGAAAATCTCAAAAGCAAAAAAAAAAAACACTGACATACTTTCCCAGCATGTGTACATGGTGTCCCAGTAAAACAGACACATGGGAGCATGGGTTGGTAGTGTTCACTAAAAGCGAGGAGTGTGCTCAATTATTAAACTGACATTGAGAGGGAGAGTGGAGAATAAGGATGGAGTCACAATTCAAAGACAGTTGAGATGTATATAACCTATGCATTAGGGTGTGGCTACATAAGACAGACAGATCCTCCTCTTGGCTCTCTTTCAGGATGCTGCACTGCAGGCACCTGAACTGATCATGGCCATTCTAGAAAATGGTTTCACCAGAAGCGCTTCAACGCGTTCACTCTGCATCTGCCTCAAATACGAATGCCGCATCAAGCTGCACAGAGCAGATCAAGAAGGAAGTCAGACACAGAAAAGGCATAGAGAATCTGGTCAGTTGCAGGAATCTTGAGTTACTTTTAAAAGCAACTCAAAGTAATAATAAGGATAAAGTCAAGCAAAAATGTCAAATATTTGCTGTTTCCAACTTCTTAAATTAAGGATTTGCTGTTTTTCTTGGACAAAAGAAGCTATTTGAAGATGCTGCTTTGGACTCTGGGAAACTGTGTTGTGCATTTTTCAAGTTTTTGATATTTTATAGATGAAATGGTTAATTGTGAAAATAATCAGCAGATGAATTGCTAATGAACATAATTGTTATTTGAAAACCAAAAACATGTCATCGGCAGTCATACAGGCCAAACCTGGAAAGAGAAGACATCTTCATCTTTGACCCAGTTGTGCACACATAATGTTTGCAGTGTTTGCATTTGAGGATTATTCTAAAGAATTATGTTCATCGCTCCTAGTTTTACCTCCAAATAAAGTAGAGCAGTAATGCTTCCTTCCAAAATCTCAGCGATTACCTCGGTGAGTACATTGTTACAATAACAGGCAGAAATAATGAGAAAAACTCAGCACATAAAACCCAAATTGTAAGAAACTGAAAATATCCCTTAATTTGTAATTGTTATTTTGCTAAATAGAAAAGCACCACAGTGGTAATTTGAATGAAGGACACAGCTGATGGTAGGCCATTGTATTTGCATGCAATGTGTGTGTGTGTGTGTGTGTGTGTGTGTGTGTGTGTGTGTGTGTGTGTGTGTGTGTATTTGTGTGCCCTTGTGTGTGTGTGTGCGTGTGTGCAAGGATGTAATTAACAGTGGGGAGTAAATGGGCAACCTGCCTTCACAGAGAGCCAGAGTGACACGATGGCTTGCATCAACATATATATCCCAGCATGCACGCTGTTTTTTATCCATGCTATCTCTCACACTCCTCCCCGCTTCCCACTCTCTCTTTGCTCATCCTCCTTCCTCTCTCACACACACACCACACACACACGCACACAAAAACAGACAGCAACGATTTGCATGGAGCACTGTGCCCGTCATGCCAGTGAGAATCGGTAATGTGGCGCAAATCAGCCTACTTTGTCTCATCAAGAAGCAACGCTGAGCCAGTGGGCAGTCTACAGCAGCACCTCACCGCCTCATGACTGCTGCCTTTTTGACTTTGAAGGCTGCGGTTGCTCACCTTTAGTGTCTGTTTGCAGTAAAGTTTAATCCCAGATCGACAGCTGCGCGGCAGAATACAGGCAGTGAATACTGAGAGTGTCACTTATTGTGTTGCATGGTGCGTGCTGCACCGAAACATCGCCATCCTCTTGTGTAATTTGTCTCTGTATGTCCGTGTGGGTGGGCAGGTTGGTTTAACTTACATGCCTGTACTGAGCGAACATGAGCAACATATGACTGTGTTTGTGTCTATAAGCATGCAGTCTTGTTTGCGTGCATGTATCATTGTGTGGCTGAGTGCTTCATGAGCGATTCTCTCGACAGGCCGGGTTATAATGAGATCCCTGGGGCTGAACGCAGCCTGCCTGTAAAACAACAGATGTGACTGGACTCGCTCAGTCTCCCCTCGCTCCCCACTAGCTGACAGAGCTGTCACTCAGCGGGGAGGAGGATGACTGACAGGTGAGGAGGGCTCCGGTGCAGGGCAGGAGAGGGGTGAACTACTGTGAGGAAAGAGGAGGGGGTGCAGTCACCTGGCCTGACACTTGATCCCACAGCTCAGTGCTCTCCAAACAGAATAGTCCAACGGCTGAAAAATCCCAAATGTCAACAGCTCTATCGCTCTGCTGATGTGATGATGATGATGAGACCTTATACTTCGGCTACTGATGCTGCACTTCAAAAGCAAGCAGAATAATCTGACATTTAAAAGGCATTTGGAGACTTTAAGATAAGGTGCCATCTATAATCACATCGGAAATGACCAGTTATTAATGTCTTAAATGCAGGAGGCTTGTAAGCTCTGCAAATGGAGGGGAAAAAATCAGATTTCCCATGAGTATACTAAATGTGAATCCTTAACATTTTGCCCTCAAAGACGTGGCAAAAGTACGTGCATTTTTTTTACCCAAGCAGAAGTACAGATACTTGTGTAAAGGAAGGCTCTGGTAAAAGTAGTAACTTTTTTGTCTTGTTACATCTTTTATGCTGTTTTTGTCCTGTCTAGTTTTTAGTGTTGTTACGTCTTTTTCATCTTATTAGTTTGTTGTTGAATCATGTCTTTTAAGTTGTTTTTTGTCTCGTTACAGATTTTATATTGTTTTTGTGTATTGTTTCTTTTTTGTTTTGCTACATCTCATACATAATTTCTAATCTTGTTATATCTTTTTTATTTTGTTAGTTTTTTATGTCATTTTTCATCTTTTATGTCTGTTTTGCCTTGTTATATATTTTTAACGGTGTTATTTGTACAGTGTCTTGTTATGTCTTTTATGTCATATTTTGTCTGATTATGCCTTTTACATCATTTTTGTCATGTTACATCTTTTTCGTTGCTTTCGTCTTGTTGCGTAGTGTTGCAGTACGTTGTCTTGGTCTTGTCAAGTCATTCTCGTCATGTCAAGTATCCTTATGTCATTTTCATCTTATGTCTTACTATGTAAAGTAAAAATAATCAATAATTCCCCTCAAATGCAGTAAAACTAAAAGTAAGGAGCCTGTTTTGAAAATGTGACCAGTAGAAAGCTCAGACAGTTTTGTTAAAATGTAGGGAGTAAAAGCAGAAAAATAGATACCATATACCTGAAACATCTACGTAGGTACACGTCTTGCCCTCCCCAGAATCACCCTGATCCACCTTATTTATAGGGAAAATAATTCAGGGTTTTTCACCTGTCTTTCTTCTTTACGTCCCGAGAGAGCCAGACAGGGGAACTGGCAGAGGCCCCTGGTCAAATGTTACTGCAGAATGCCAAAAACATCACAATAGAGGTTCTGTGTGAGGGAAAGAGCAAATGGGCGCGCGCACACAAAAACACACACACACAAAAACATCCCTCTGCTCCTGGGCAGACAGCCATTGGCCCGCTGCAGCCCCTCAGTCAATAGATGTGCATTGTGCTTCCTCCAACAGGAACCTGCTGCAGAAACCTGTTACTGTGCCATGTGCACGCCAAATTAGCCAAAGGTTGCGTGAGATTTTTAAGGATTGCCCAAATTACAAACAGACACATTTGGAGTCAGCAGTTTTCACACAGTCAACACAAAGCCAACGGGGGACTTTTTCTGTGCTACAAGGATTATCCAGAATAGCAAGGACATGGTTTTTGGAAAGAGTCACTGTTTTTATTCGCACTATCTCAGCAACAATTGGATAGAATGACATGAAGTTTTGTACAATCATCTTCCCAAGAAGATGAAGCCGACTTATACTGATTATTCCCTGACTTTTCTTGTAGTGCCACTAGCAGGTCGACTGTTTTTTTTGTTTTTTTTTGCCATCTCTAATGTCACGCTCAGGGTGGGAAGCTCAAATTCTGTACTGCTGTGTTTCAGGTTGCAAGTCAGAGAGAATCTGACAAATCATTATTATTTCACAGCTTCCCAACTGATCAGCAACTGAAAAATCAGTGCATCAAAGTAAAACAACATATGGCCCAATGTCCCTCCAGATTTTTCTCCAGATCTGTTGTCTTTTCAAATGCTGATCGATTGGGAAGCAGTGAAATGACAACAAACTGTAAGACTGTCTTGGTTTATATGACTTGCAACCTGCAACACAGCAGTATAACATTTGAGCTTCCCATCCTGAGCATGAGTCAGAGGAAAATTGGTACTTGATTGCCATGAAATGTGGTGCGGGATGAGTCACTATAACTTAAGTGATCCCCTGACCTTTCATCCAGCACCATCATCAGGTCAGAATATTAGCTTATAATTTGTTCAATACTTTGGTTTATGAGTACTACGTATTCATTCCCGTCAGCCTCAGCTATACTGACATGTATTTAGCTCTAATTAGCAAATGTTAGTGTGCTTACGTGCTAAAGGAAGATGGTTAACAAGATAAACAAACCGACCCCATTTACACTGGACAAAAAACCCACTAACACCCACTAACATCTGGCTTTTATCTGCAGTCTGAGCAGTAATTGCTTGTTGCATCTTTTTCATAACCTTTTCCATGCACATGTGCTGCTTGGCTTGACTCCGTTTGATTCGGTGCGTCAGCTCCCGCAGCAGAGTTTGGACCACTTGAAGGTTTGTATTCAACTGATATACGCTTTCTTTGAGTTGAGCGTCTGAACGGTGGATAAACAAATTAATTCTACGCAATAAAAGTCTCAAACTTTTTTTGTTATTTAAGCCTGTAAAATCAGGAAATGTTGCATTTTCATCGCCAGTAATTTAAAACGACTCCTGCTAAGCTGAAAGGGAACATGAAACAGTAAAATAAAGCACAGATACAGAAATAAGTTTAATCTCTATTTTCCAGTGCATATCAGAAAAAAATGGAAAAAGGCTCCATTGCTTACTTTTAGCTGGTTTGGCAGCATTAAAAAAAATGCTAATTTTGGTGTAAAAAAAGATTTGTGTTGGCATAATATTTCTGTGCATGTTAGCATTTAGCTCACAGCACCACTGTGCCTCAAAGACCCACTAACAGGCCTCATGCCACTGTAGATTATTAGTTTGGAGGCAGCATTCACTGCTAAATACAATGATGAAAAATCTTTTCTTAGTCATCTGGGTGAACTTTAACCCAACTGTGAGTGTCTGACCCCGTCTTTTGTTTACACAACACACAGTATATTTGCTCTGGTCATCTACCCGCAGTACAACACTCATGATCTGGCAGTGAATCTTAAATATTTTCGGCTGCGCAGTGTTGTACTCTAGTTAATCCCTGTGCTGTAGTTCCCTGGTTTCTTTATGAGACAACATGTCATTAGCTAGATAATCAAGCTTGTTCCCATTATCGCTGCTCATTTTAATGAGCTGTGTACATCCACAGCACGGCCTCCAGAGATGAGCCACCACACAACAAGGCCTCATTTTCTCCAGCGTTCTCTAATGCTCTGGTAATGTGTTTAATAAAACAACATTTTTTTTTTGTAAATCTACTATCTTTGGGGCACGACAATTAATGTTACTCTGCCAGGAACTATTTGCAGACTGCTTTTTTTTATGATTATTATTTTTTTATACAAACTAATAGCAACCTTAGAGCTGCATAGCAACGCCATATCTGCTCCATTGCCATTCGATCAGCATACACCGGCTGGATATTTTGCAGGCGAAATATGCAGCGTCTCCATCATCAGAGAAGGCTATGATGCGTGACCTGCTTGACTCGGTGGATAAATGATTTATCAAAAGCACACACAACCAGTCTAGGTAAGGGTTGTGGACGCAGAGATGCAAGCAGGGAGAGGGAGGAGAGCGAGCGCTGAATCTGAGAGCTGAAGCTCCAGATGGTGTCGGTGACAGGTGTGATCATCATTGGGAATTACGCTACACTTGTGATACTCTGACTGCGCAATGTGTGATATTTCAGCTCTAATTTCAGCTACACATCACACCGCAAGAAAAGTGCCTTGAACATGAATGGCTTTTGAAATTGAGAGGAGCAACATAACTAAGCAGAGAGCCAACATTTGTACCGTACTGTAGACTGAAAATAATAGGATTTAAAGCATAAAAATACGTTTCCATAACATCACCTTATTAAATCAACTTTAAGTAAAAATATTCACATTATTTATGTAAACCTGGGAATTAAATGCTGCCATCTGTTCATAAATCATTTTTACAGTAATTAATTTAAACAATTTAATGATAATATATCAATTACTGCAAACTCAATCTCAAGGCTGTCAATATTTAAACGTTAAACTGAATTTGAAATGTGCTTAAAATTTGCATAGAAAGACAAGCCCAAGTTCATGTCTGCGAGGCAGCCATGGCAACCCTGCTAAGAAACCAAATCAGAGGGATGATGAGATGATTAGTGTTGCTCCTTCCAGTAATAGACACGAGGTCATCATTGAAAAATGGGGTTTATTCTGAGGTCACACCAACCTGGGAGGAATGAGCTGAAAGAGAAAAAAATAAAATAAAAAAGCCTGTATGCACGTGTTGTATTTACAATTTATGCCTCCAAATCTATACAATAGGTAGCATGTAGCACATAAGCTAACACACATAGCATAATTTGCAGCTTAGCCATATGTAGTTTATTCACTTAAACAAGTGCAGATTTACTTACATACTTGCTCACGAAGCATATATAAATTATGCACTTGACAAATCTTTTTTATGCCTCTCTGTGCTCAGCACTGGAGAAAGGTCTCGCTTTCCATGTACATTCTGCTATGGGGGGTCGGGGGGGGGGGGGGGGGGGGATGCCCTGCCCTGTTTGTATTTCTTTAAACCAATCACAAGCATCTTGGGAGGTGCCCAGGATGCAGCGACAGTGCAGCTGCAAAATAGTGACTTGGTAGAACATCAGGAGCCGGACTCTGGCCATTTTCAGGTCAGCTACAGGTCAGAGGTTGTTGCTGTTTCCTGGGGACTTTGAAAATTTAGATAGTGAATGCTTGAAACAAGCGACAAAAAGCAGACTTATACCAGCAGTGTGCATCGGTGAGTGTGACTATAATAAATACAACAGTGTTATATGCAGAAAACCGAACATTAATTTGGCTGCAATTATGCCTCATCAAACATAAATAAGGCTATAAAAATTGTTCTTTAGTTAAGCAGTTTTTCACAAGAGGGTGTGCTTTAACATCATTATGAACATGCCAGTGATGCAGTTAGCAGCAAGTGCTATACACAACAGGTTACCAACAAAATAAAAGATATAATTTAAATTTTATTATACTGTTTCACAATTTGCTTTCAAAATAAATAAAGTTATAATTTGTTAATGTTATCTCTGTTTCTCTGTCACTTAGAATGAAAGATAGAATGAAACTGGCTTATTTCTAGGAGAGGATTTCTAGTCCCTGTTGAAACAGCAGCCAACTTGAGCTGCTTTAACTTTGCTGTAACTTAAATGTCCACATTGGGCAGATTTAGCGACTATGTTTGCGAACATAGCTTGTATTTTTAACCTATACTGCCTGTCAGTCACAGACTCACCAACAGCACCATAAATTATATAAACTAAGGAAAGCTAACACCCAGTCCTATTAATGAATCTTTAAATGTTACTGCAAGAAACAGCCTAACAGGTCATAAAAACATGGTGTGTTATCAAGCTGATGTTCTAAATGTCTAGTTGACCAATCAGATTGCTTGGTTGGATTTAAATAAATAGAAAACGAACAGAAAATACTGGCATAGTTGGACTTCCATACAATCCTTTAGGTACTCTGGGATAAGTGTGTGTTTTGGAAGCTAGCTCAGAGTTTTAGTGCCGTATGCTGTTTTTCCTTTTTAATTACACCGGGGAACAAATGTGCTTTCATTGATCCATCCATTCTCTAACACAAAAATGCTCCACACTGTGTGGACGTTTATACCGTCTCCCAAAAAATTTTTATGGCTTCAAACACTTGCGGGAGGAAACAGTGAGACTGGGTTCAGAGCATTACGTATATTGTCTTAAAAATGCTTTGTGTATGTGACTCAGTATATCTACGTCCCAAAACACTCACCATGGGGCGATTTCAAAAACTCTGCAAGTCTGTCAACTCTGTCAAAATAACTGTTTAGATTCACAAGTCTCAGCAGCAGTGAAGCAGCTCCAGCTCTATGGATTTGAGGGGACTTTTCTTCCAGCAGTATACTTTATCACTATTAACTTCCCTCCCAAGTCCCATCATTTTCTCTCCATTTATTCTCTCTCTGTTCTAGACAGAAGAGCACTTTATCTCACTGTTCCTCTGTCGCTGTTTAAATGCACTCATTTTGTGCAGGATGCAGGTAATGTTGCTGTTGCCCTGATCTCCATTATTATAGGCTGCCTGTCTAACTATATCTAAAACCACTTCAGTGGGATGAGAAGACAGGCAGAGAGAACAAGGTGAGAGTGTTAAAGAGAAGTGGGGGGGCGGCGGGGGGGGGGGGGGGGCGGGGGTGCTGCAAGTCTTGTCCATTGCTTTGAATACAAATTGCAGCTGTCAAAAACTGAAACCAAGTGATATTAACATTTGGCTCAGACAAATACGCTCCCTTGGCTTAAAATACAGCTGCTGTTTTCACTGCATCTTCATCTCAAACACCCATTATAATTGGCATTAATTCAGTGTTAGCAAGCTGTGAAAATGTAATTTCCAGTTCAAGAGCTCCAATTGGAGCTTAGCTGAAGTGGAGAGCATTACACTGTCTGTTGAATTGGTTTTGCCAGACTGAGATTGCCCCGGCTCCTCTGCTGAGAGGGACGGGTTAATAGATCAACGGTGGAGGAGGCTGAGAGAGCGATACGGGCAGAGAGAAAAGAAAAGAGCAGGACTGTGGTTATTTAGAGGTAAAGGGAGGAGAGGAGCATGCGGATGTGTGAGGGAGTGATTGGCTTGATTTCCCCCGTGTGTCTGTCATCATTGGGGAGCAGGTCTGGCTCCATCAGCCGGCCAGGAACTCGGCTGCAGCTCCTAATGCAACTCCTGCCTACATTACATGGCTATTTGCAGCTAGGCGCTGTGGTTTGATGGTCAGCCATATTGGTCATCATTGCCTCTTTGCAGGAGATGAACGAACGGAGGGGAAAGGCAATTTCTTATTTGGCCTCCTGTTCCTTCTTCCCTTCTATAAATGTGGTGTGGAGATTTGCTATATTGTGTTTATTCATGCTGAAAATCTTTTATTAGGCCTTTGCTTTGGAGACGACTATTTGCCATTTTTCTGTCTTTCTTCGCTTCTGTTGTCTTGTTCTTTCAATTGTCTTGGCTATTAAACCTTATAACAGGCCAAACTCCTGGACAGTTTTATCAAATAGCATTTTAGGATGCTGAATTTTATCAACTACATCAGACACGCAAAGTCATTTTTAACACAAACAACACACATTAGAGGAACATGACATTTTCTGTTGATCCAACCTCATTTTATAAATTAATGGGCATCAATGTAACAGAAAAAAATTCTCTATGATGGAGATGACAATTATTAAAGAGAACTGAGTTATGTCACTTCAGTCAGTACAAGTCAAGTTGACAAAAAGTTTTCATTTCGTATCATAGTCCTAGCGAGTAGCCATATTATTTCTTAAGTTGCTAAGAGTTTTCTTAGAGGGACAGTTCACCCAAAAATGAAAATTCACTCATTATCTACTCACCTTCATGCCAACTGAAGGTCGTGTTTAGTTTTTTCAGTCCACGAAACACTGTTGGAGTTTCACAGGAAAACAGCATTGCAGAATCTCCCAAACAATGGAAGTGAATGGTGACTGGTTCTCAAATGTAAAAAAAACAAAAAAAACATAATAAACATATAAAAAGCCTCCATACTGCTTGTCTGGTGTAAATCAAGTCTCCTAAAGTCCCAGCATGCCAAGCTGACTAAAGCTTGGAGCCACGTTTTTTGTTTTTATTTTACAGCATAGTGGTAGAGAGTTGCCATGTTATTTTTTTTTTTTAAGTTGCTAAGAGTTGCCTTAATTACATGGCTTTTTGCAGTAATCCATTGTGGTTTGATGGTCGGCCATATTGATCATCATTGCCTCTTTGCAGGAAATGAATGAACAGAGGGGAGAAGCAATTTCTTATTTGTAGAGATTTGCTATATTGTGTTTATTCATGCTGAAAATCTTTCATTGGGTCTTTGCTTTATAGATGACTGTTTGCCATTTTTCTGCCTTACTTTGCTTTTGTTGTCTTGTTCTTTCTATTGTCTGATTAATTTCTGTTCGTCAGCTGCTTTTGTGCTGCTGCGTTTTAAACTTTTGTGGGATTTCTACTGTTTATTGCCTGTCTGGTTCGTCCCTGAACCATTTGGCTCCACCACAAGTCTGTGTGATAGTTGGATGTCTCTCAGGACTCCTCGCAGCTAACCGGGCAACGCTGGCACGTCTTTGTGTTTATGAGACAGCGGGCATGTGTTCAGTCCCACCTGGCAGGGGGAGATAGAGTGGGAGGGGAAGGGGGCTTGCAGGAGTGTGAATGAGAGGCCTGTTGTGACACTGTGGGGAGCGGGTGGGCATATTGGAGAGCAGCAGGTGCTCAGCCAATCTGGGAGGTGGCCTGAGCCCCCAAAATGGCCACCTCAAAGCAGGGAGAGCCTCTGATTGGCTGCCTATCAGAACTGACAGGGGCAACGACCACGTTGCTTTGCCAAGGACCCAGTCTGAGTGCACCTGGCCTCGAGTCATATGACCGGAGATGTCTCAGACAGACCCTGTGTGTGGCGTTTGTGTGTGGCTGCTTTGAAGTCCTCGGTTCTGGCTTGTTTGTGTCGCGACCACATGGGGAGTGGAGGCCCGGCTCTTCCTCTCAGGAGAGCCCGGTGGGAGTGGCTTTGTCTGCTTGCCAGTCGCCATAGACGTGGCTGCTTTTCAGCGGATGTCTCTTTGTTTTGCAGCTAATTTGATTTTATTCTCACATCTCTCATCTCTCCAGGGGTGGCCGGTCAGTGTTGAGCCTCTTTGCTATTAGAATACCAATCAAACACCCACCAGTAGCGACTAAACACTCATCAAACCCCGAGCCAAGAGCTCCCGCCTCCTCATCTTGTGCCTTTCGAGTGTATACTTGTAGGCCAGCAGAGCCATCTGGACACAGATTACAACTGCTGCTGCTGCCCATATACTGTATATTACACACTCATGTATTTGAAGCATTGGTAGCAGTAAATAAAGGATGAAGATATCGCTGCAAAGCTAGTGTTGTCAAAACACCAGAGCTGGCCTCGTTTGTCGAGCTGGTGGCATGCACAGCTAAAGTGCAAATGTATATTTAATAGTCATGTTAGTCTGGACCTTTTAAAAAGCCTGTTAAACCCCACAGCTGCTGCAAGATACTAAATGGGTTTTTGAGGAACGGCCACGACCACGTGCTTGAGGTCACAGTGAGATTACTCTCTCATTAATATATATCCAAGGGTTATGATGATGTTATGTCGTTAAAGGAGCAATGTGTAGCAACTGTGTGTGCAAAAATGAGTGCTGCAGCCTAAATAGCGAGCTGGAGCCATTGACTGCATACCAAATAGGTTGTAATCCTACGGTTGAAGTGAGCTGTTTCCCTGCACCCCCCCCTTCCCAGACTTAGGCAAGCTCTGCAAGAACAGTACAGGAGCGTTTATTGTAAATTGACAATCACATGTGATGACGAGTCCTCCACTGTAAGTTGATCAGTTTGTAACTGTCAGTTGTCTGTCAATGTAATGTTACGCCTATTATCCTCAAAACAAAAGCCCACTGCTCTGAAAATACACACTCTGGAGTGAGTAAAGAGGCTGCCTGCCTTCAGCCTGCCAGACTCAATTAACACGTTTCTCATTTTAACCGCAACAAACGTCTCCTTCTAAAAGATTATTTATGATTTCTCATGACTCATAAACAGACACTTACTCGTTTGGTGAACATTTGGCATTAATTTGAGCTCAAATTAACATGAAACGGGCAAACAAAAGCAGTTATTATTCTGGCCTGGAATAGACATTTCCAAAGGGAGACACCAGGGCAGCAGTGTTGTTGTCAGAGAAGCCAGTAATTCAACTTAGATTTTCATTTTCAGTTACATATTAATAAATAAATCTGGAGTCACAACAGTTGGACAGTATGTTGCAGGAATGCCTGTTTTGGTGAAAAATAATTGAAATGCGTTGGCAGTGAACATTTTACCGTTGCATTTAATATCAACTTGTGACTTGTTATTTTACGCTAAGTATGTTAATTAACAACATTTCATCAGTTCCGTTAACAGAAAACTTATTTTGGTCGGCATTACATTGCGTTCAAAACATATTTGCTGTTGCAAATTAGTTGTATATTATGAATATAATTTCTAGGAGACAAGCCTGTCTTTTGAATATCAAGTACTTCCCTCCTGTAGGCATGAAAAGTGGCTCTGAAAGGTTTCAGCTTGTTCTTTTGTGGAGGGCAGAAGTTGGAGATTGGGCTTTAATTTACAATTGATTCGCAGTGACATAATGGGAAAAAAAAGTATTAAAATGCTCCTCCAGTGCAGTGTTTGGGACCTGCTGATGGGTCAGTCAATGACAAGATAGGACAAAACATTTCAGCTAGACTAAAATGTATCTGGCTTTTCTCAAAATTGCTCTTTTTTGTAATATACAAGAGAGGTTTACTTCTTCATACAGTGGCTGCAGAGTATTTAAACTTAGCATGTTTCCTTGATGTCTGATGACATATCATGGTCATTTTATGATTTAGTGCAGTCAATATATTACAGATTTCTCCTTTAATACAGAGGCTGCTCATGTTCATCCGTTCTACCAGAGAGAACTGACTCGATCAACAGGGCAGAATGATTTGCTCTGTGACCTGATTACTCCCTGGTTCTCCTCTCTTGGACTTTTCCCCTTGACCCTGAATGGCCCCTGACTCCGGTGGGCTGTGACCCAGGAAGATGAAATTACCCAGAGGAAATAGAAACCCCCCTACCACCACCACCTCTGACTGTCACTGACCCCGATCTGCAGCCAGCAAAGACAAACTACTGCTATTATGTCATTACTTCCAGCCTCTGCAATAAAAGTCTGTGGAGGAAAATGAAGAGAGATAAGAGCAGGGGAGTGAACAGAAGACTGAATAGGACAGTCTATTGTTGTGAAATTGTTCGTTTTTCTGTGTCAGGACAAAAGGGAAATCAATAGGAGATATTGATGTTGAGCGCTGGGCTCACTTGTATCGTTACTGCTTTGTCATCTCTCTCTGTCTCTCTTTCTCTCTGAACAGAGATTTTGAAGATGTGGTAATGCATGTCTATGTTTTGATTTGTTTTTTTGTTTTTGTTTTTTTGCTATGTGCATGTATATGACCCTGTTCAGATATTCCTCTAATAATCCTGTTTACATGCAGCCATGCATACTCTGATTATGGAAACTTATTTGCATTTTCAAAGTTTTCTACTGTTGACAGACTTGTGTGACCAGCATTGCAATATTTGAGCATATCTTAAAACCTGTTGATACCTAATGTTTAAAATAATGTTTAAAAATAGATCTGGACCAAAAATTTGAGATTTGCTTTCATGCATGCATCTCTACCTCAGCCATGCAAACTGTTAGTTAGTTAGTTGGTGTGTTTACAGCACAGAGCTGACTGTAAACAGGCAAAAGTCACAAACTGCAGTAAAAAACCCAACTGAGATGCATATTCTGAATTTGCTGTTTACACATCCAAATTATGCTCCAAAAACCAGCATAACACTGGTGTATCCCATGTGTCTTAATCAGAAAATCCTCCATTCAGAATAAGGCCTTATTCAGAATATCCAGCTGGAATATTCCATTTACATTACCTGTATCAAATTCAGAATACTGCCATATTCTGAATAATAGTGGAAAACTAGTTTGCATGTAGCCAGTGTGTCCTGGACCTCATTAAAGACCCACCTACTCAACTGATGTGCTGTAAGTCCATCATTTGGTTCACTGTAATGCAAATGATGTGTTTATCTGCCAGGATAACCAGCGGATGTTTGTGAACACACTAGTAAACACAATATCAGCAGGCTCCCTTAAAAAATGCACAATTTTGAGGGTTCTTGAGTGAGGAGAAACTTTAGAAACTTTGTGAAATGCTGTTTAAGACAAATCTTACTAACATAATTGGAGAGCGGTTTGTGGTTTGCATCCGTGTGGCCCTAATGTCAGACAATATGTCAGACTATTTTCAGGTCAGTACTATACAGTGAGTAGGCAGTGGAAGAAATCAGACAGGACAAGAAAGAAGGATATAAACTTCAGAGGAGCCTGGACAGCTCCACAAGAGAGTGACAGTTGTTGGCGGTAATGCACCTCTAAGCTGGTCTGTCTACCACCTCAGGAAGAGACAAGAAAACATGGAGGAGGAGAGTGAAATTGTAAATACAGAGAGCCTGTAACACTTTAAATTATTCTTCTCAGTTGCAACCTGAAAGCTGCTTTTAGAGCCAAAGTCTCAGGGTCAGTAGAGGGTCCAGGAAAAAAAGCTGCAATCCCCAAAGGGTGCTTTGGTCTAGCTGAGCCGTCTTGTAAATAGAGCAAGTGTTATCCATTAAGTTATTTCTTCCATCATTGGATTTTCTTCGTTGTTATTACTTCGTATGGCAACAGAATGACTTCAGCCTGGTTATGTTTGGTGTATAACACTCACCTGTCACTCAACACAGTCCTCAGTGTCATCAGAGACCCACTGAGTCTTCTGCTGCTGCTGTGACCTCTGCTGTGAAATTCAGTGACCCAGTGCTCATTCTGGAGGAGCATACATGTTTGTGTTTGTGTGTGTTTGTGTGTGTGTGCGTGTGTGTGAGTGTGTTGTTGAGCCCTTGAGCAGATGGTAGAAGGACAGCCCTGTGTTCAGCACCGTGTCCATCACTCACCTCTGTAAATAATTAGGGTAGATGCTGTGAATGACACAGAGACACAGTGTGTGTGTGTGTGTGTGTTTATCTCTTAAGAGTGTTTCTACCATTTGTGACCATAGGCTATATTTCTAAAATTCTAAAATTTTAATGATATATACTTCATTTTATATTTCATCAACACCAATTCAAAGCCAAGCAACGTTAAAACCCTGTGGTATAAAAAATTCTGACTTTTGAAACCTCTCGTGGTCAGGGATGGGTATCGAGAGACAGTATTGATAAGGCTGTGGACAAATGGTGCTGAGACAAAAGCTAGTTACTGTGCAGACGAGAGAAAACTAGTGTATACATGCAGGTTTTTAAATTCACTTTTCCCATTGTCAGAAGATCCGTTTCCATTTCTTTTTTCTGATTTGTCTCTGGAAAGCCAAAACTCAACTTGTGTGTGCAGGAGTGCAGATGATTTCAAAAGTCTGTGTGTGTTCGGTTCTCGGTACTGTTGTAGCTTCTAACTGAAGCTCTGTGGTTAAAAGTTTGGTTCTAAACCCAACACTTCCTTTTGCTGCTTCATAATAAAACCTCTCAAAAAACAAAATAATGAGGGACTTTAATTGTATTGAAAAGAAAGTGTTTATCCACCATTCAGACGCCTGAAGAAGGACAAGCACTTGTTTAGTTAAACATACACCTTCAAATGGGTGCAAACTCTGCTGTGCTGTGTGCACTGAGACAAGCCAAGTCAAACACAGGCATATTTCAGAGGTGGCGATCTGCATCACTCGTAAGGGCCCATGCACTCCATGGACCCCCCCACCCTACAGGCCCCAGGTCCAGACATTAAATTACATTCAACTCAATTTATTATTTGTCACAGAGAGCAATTTGTTTTGCAGCAACCATAGAAAATATATATATAATAAAACACAAGTTCACCTCCAGTCAACAATATAAAATGCTCTGAAAGAAGTAATAAATTGTGTCTGATATGTTGCAAAATAAGTTCAAATACCTTGTTAAAATGACTTGCACTCAGTTTAGCTCTATACCTTGCCTTCATTAAGCGTTCACAGATCATGAATATGCAAATTGTTCCCACCATTTCCACACAACCCCAACCCCGACACCTACCCCTAAGTAACTGCACCTGGCCTCTCCTCTGTTTACTAGCTAATTACAGTAACCAGCTAGGGTAGGCATCACCACTAATGATATATACAGCGCCGCCCCCTCGATTAACAGGATTGGTTCCTCAGGTTTACGGCGTCATATAGGCAGCCTGACTGAATCTGTTTTTTTGAGACAAGCGAGCAGAAAAGAGTGATATGCATGATACAAACATCATCAACACGCCCACTCGATCACTGTGAATTCTCCAGGTGATGACTTGCTCTTTTAATACATGGGTTTAAACAGGCATTACACAGATTTTGTAAGGGCAGGAAAAAGGCAGTTTAATGTCTGGTGCAGGTGATGAAGTTCAAGGTTGCAGTGCATGTGTGAAAGAGTCCCAGAATG
This sequence comes from Lutjanus erythropterus, assembly GCF_056507025.1. Classification (NCBI taxonomy): domain Eukaryota; kingdom Metazoa; phylum Chordata; class Actinopteri; order Lutjaniformes; family Lutjanidae; genus Lutjanus; species Lutjanus erythropterus. Next base: position 7,988,910 of record NC_139335.1, read on the forward strand.
ACTACAGGTCCACCCCCAGAATCTCATTTCTTCTTCATCTACGGCCCTATAATGTCTGCTCTTTTGTCAGTCACGTCTTTCTTTCTTTCACTTAAACCCAGATTCATATTGTTTAGTTTTGTATGACATGTTAATTCTAGAAACAAAAGCTCTCATTCCTTGTTTCCAGGAGACAGACCTAAGTAAAGCTGTCTTAAATAATTATCCTCATCTTATGGTGCCATCATTACTGGTGCCCACGCGTGTACTATACTGTAGTCAGTCTACATAATGCTCTTTTTTTCCCCACATGGATCATATGTGCACAAGTGCAGGGCCGCAGGAAGCCACACATACAGTACAAAGCACACCCAGCAACACACACGCACACACACACGCAAGTAATTAAGTCTGAAAATCTGAAATTAAATCACAAACACAGGCTAATTTCCTTGGTGATGGCACGGTGAACACATCTCTCCTTGTAACTGGCCATTTAGAGTGAGCCTGTGTCATTGTCTTAGCAAAAGAAGTAATCAGTGCGAGGGAGATAAAGACTGAATTATAGGAGAATAGAATATGAAAAAAAGGAGAGGTTGAGAGGACAGGAGATGGATGGAGGAAAAGAAAGAGGGCCTTTGTGAACGCAAGTGCTAGATGTATACATCTATAATCTGCTTAATTTTACATGCTGTTTAAACAGGCAATCCATTTTTAAATACTGCCATTTTCCTTGGCGAGCGCTTTCTGTGCCGACGTAAGAGAGCTCGTTCTTCACTGCCATCGGCTCAGACACGGAGACACAGAGGAGAGCTGGAAGCGCCAAAGCCATTACTGTAACATCCTCGTGAAGCTATGTCAATCACTTCTGAAACATTACCCTGAAAACAGTTGTTGTTTCTGCCTTGTTCTGCTTTTAAAAGTGAATTTTACTCAGATTAAGGTTCATAAAAACGACCTACCTTGAAGCGATTCTTTGTTTCTCTGTTATCTCTGTCATTTTTCTTCCTCCTCAGATCCAGTTAGGCTATACATCTCAGTATATGCAGATGTCAAGCCGCTTCAAATTTTGAAAGATAAGCACCATCCATCAACATGAAGTGTCTGTTTTAGTTATCTAAATTTATTTTTATGTTTATTTTTTTCAAAAAAAACAACCTGGACGCAAGTGTGGAAATTATGGGGCGACAGAGGGGTCCAGATCCCAGAAAGCAGGAGCAATTTTCAATAACTATAATTAAGAGAAATTATAATTATTGTAATCAAAATTCTGTTTTCAAAAATCGTAGGTACCCTCTTGTTCTTCAAAGCATTATGTAAAATTTCATTTTTCTATTTATGTCTCCGTGGGTTTTTGCAGCAATGTAGTCCTTTGTGTTTTGTATCATGATCAGCTCATCATCAAGCCTCTGCAGAAGCCTGACAACAACCTGATCATGTGAATCAGGTGTGTTGGAGCAGGGAAACATCGAAAAAAAAACATGCAGGGCAGGGGTCCCTGAGGACAAGGGCTGGGAAACACTGTCCTAATGCATGTATGCCAATGTAGGCAGGAGGTCTATCCTCATTTAAAATCAACATAACTCGCTGAAATTCCTGCTGATTTTCCGTCCAAGTCAGACTAGTTGGTACAGGATGCTTGGTTAAATTAAAAATGCTCGTTCTCACACCAAAACACTCTTTGTAGATTCTAACAGTAATTATTATAATATAATATTTATTTATAATATAATAATATTTTTTTCAAACACTATGTTAAAATGTTAAAGTTCAGCAGGCTTCGTAGCATTCTGGATTTTTTTCATATACAGCAGTGCTTTGGATGGCACTTGGTGTCCCCTTCAGGAAATGTGCTTGAGAAATATTTCTATTTATTACACCCCCTCACCCCCCAACCTCAAGATAAAAATGAAATTATGAAGAAAAAATGCTGCTTATGTTGAAAGAGACAACTTTCATTGCACTTCTAGAAAATAAAGAGTAAGAAACACTCAGCTGCTTACAGTAGATTTTCAGAGACAGTGTTAAATATTACTTAACAAAAAGCCCCAGCCTATACAAGAAAGCCATATGGAGAAATGGCTTGTGGGAAATGAAAAGCAGCAGTGCAGCAAGGGAAATAAACCACTAAGTTAAAAAATGATGAGTATTTCTTTCAGCGAACCAGTTGTCAGATGTGTACCTGCACTTCCAACAAAATCTCACACCCTCATGGCTGCCAGCTTTCGCTAAATCAACAAACCTTAATGTGCGCTTGTTTTGTGCCGCAGGAAATCTCCCCAGTGTGAGACGCGTTTACGCTTGCGTGGCTGCGGCGGCCAGCTCTGAGCGTTCAGCGTGGTCTTCTAACTCTGCCGAGCGAACTTCCCTCCGGCGTGCCAGACCCTGACCCTGGCTCCAGGCCTGCCCTGGGGGTGCAGGACTCATTTATAAGCCACGATGACATTCTGGTGCTGGATTCCTCCTCATAACCAGCTCGGTTGGTTTCTGACTAGTCTGAAGATTTCATTTGCCACCAGCTGCAGCTTGCATGTTACTGGAATGTGAATGGAGAGAGGAGTATCTGCTCTGTGGGGAAGGAAAGGAGGAGAGAATATCAAAGAACTGAGCTAAAAATGGACTACATTTACTACCATATAAGGGTGGAAAATATATTGTAAATACCTAAACATACATGATTTTAAAGAACCGAATAAGGAGAAGAAAGCCATCATTTGTCTTCAGAGAGCTCTAACACACCAGGGAATGATTGCCATTTAGGCAACTGAGGTAATAAAATACATTAGATAATAAACAGTGTATGTCTTGTTAATATTTATTCTGTTATAGCCAGGCGGATTACATGTAACAATATTACACAAATAGGATACAACAAATTGTAACTGTATTGCATTATAGTTACAGAAAAAAAAAGAATTTATACAGATACATTTTGCAAACTGGATTATTAGCAAGATTAGAATTTTAAAATACATTTTTAAACAAATGCATGAAAATGTTAAAAGTCTAGCTACAGAGGCCACAGAGGCCAACCGCTAACTTAAGCTATGCAGAAATCCAGTTAGCTAAATGCTACTATTACTTACAGAAAAGTGTGTTGGGACTGTAGGTGGTGATGCTGGTGATCAGGATGGTGTGTGGGTAAAAAAAAACCCAGAAGCATCAGTTTCTGTCTCGACAAACGATTAATAAAAATATAACATAAAACATTACATTAGACTACTGTTTCACCATATTTGGTGTGGAGGTACTATTAAAAACTAATGGAAAGTAATCACATTATATTGTGATGCTTGGATTAGGTTACTAACCCTGACCACTAATACGGTTTTAAAGTTACTGGCCCAAGTCTAAGTATGCAAAAGTTTGGGTGAGTAAATCCTTTGTTGGGTGTTTCTCTGCTGTGACTGGTGCTGTTTCTGGGTGATGGGTTTGTGTGGTGTAAAGTCACTCAGCGGGGGTGGCAGTGATTTATGTGTCGTGCAGGAGGGAGGCTACACATCTTGCTGACACAACTCAGCCATCAACAGGAGTTATGTCCACCCAAAACCACAAAGCAAACTCTGAAGGTGGACCAAAACAGGACATAAAGTAAGCTTTTGTTATTACCTCTCACTCTCTGGTTCGCACACAAACACACACGCACACACACATACACACACACACACACACACACATACACACGCACGAAAGCCTCCGGGCTGGCCCTCCTTCACTCGCTGTTTGTTCATCTGTTCCTCTTTGCCCAGCAAGAAATGTATGCATTGCCACGAAGCATAAATAAACATAGACACACACATGCACACACAAGCGGAGGCATAGATTCACACATACACATGCAATACAAAACAAACAAACCAGATCACACTGTAAATAAGCATATTTAAACACACTCACACAAGCAAACAAAAATGCCCTCGCAGTTTATAAAGATTAGCAAACCTACGTGCAGTCGGCTGGCAGGAAACACACTAATTAGTTTTTATTTATTAGCCGATTGTTTCTCAACAATATGTTTCTTTTGAATTAATGAGTTCTATATTCCTTATCTTATCAGAAAGACACAGACTGATGGATGCAATTGTTGCTCATAACAAAGTGGAGCAGAACTGGAAATAACACTGTTGTCTTTATGCATGTAAGAGCATGATAACATGCATAAACAACATGCATAAATTTGTGGTCATGGTCTTGAGGTGTCAATCTCTCCCCCGCTTCACTCCTCTGAATTACCAATTTCAACTCAGAGGCAGCCAGCTTTATTCTGCTGCCATGTGACTGCAGAGGCAACGTACAACAACCAACTCTGCAGCAGCAGTTCACATAACAAAGTTGCCATTCTGTTTCTTGCTCTGGCCTCTGAGTCTGAAAGCAGTTGCTGCCAACTTGGTGATATGCCATACAAAACTGGCAATGATGGCTTAGCAGGGGCTGGACTGCAGCCAATATATCCCCCCCTCTTATAAACTACACATGCTCGCAGAATAATACACAGCTGTGCTTACAAAGCCAATGCAAAGTTCAGTATAATATACAGAAACATTTAGGCAATGCAAGGTTCGATATAATATTCAGAAACAAGCATGTGGACTGTAGGTATATTTGCATGCAGCACACACACGCAAATCCAAACAGACAACAGAAAACTCCTGAAGCCACTCAGAACCTCGATGCATCTCTGCAAGTAATATAACTTTATTATTTTCTGTTACTTTTGGATTACATTAGTATCAAACATGGTTTTATATTGTTTATCCTAATATAATATTTTATGGTCATTGCTATGTGTTTGTTATTAATTGTTTGTCAAGATATCCTTTCCTCTGATATGTGTGAACAGGTGTAACAGGTGTAATTATGTGTTACAAGCAATTTGTGAGAAAGTCTAATTCATTTCCAGACAAAAGTAATTCATCTGAAAAGTTATTTTCATCCTTTCCTTAATACAGTTTTAATGTTATTCTATGTTCAGAACATGTAATTTCTTGTTTGGTTTTAAAATGTGTTAGTAATGTGTGTATTAGTATTGGTAACTGTTTAAGTACTGTTCACGCAAGTAGCGATACTAAAAAAGGAACACAGATAGCTCATGCAGATCCTTGTCTATGTGGGTCGATTGCTCGCCGATCTGTTAGTAATGCCTTGGGAGCTCCTTCAGGGGGATCGCGCTCCTCTCCCTCACGCAATACAGACGAGAGCTGCGTGTGCACATATGCATGTATGCACATTTAAATGTACTCTGTTAAGCAACTGACACTTCATACTCAAATGTCACATAAACTTATGATGGTCAGCAGCTTGTGTTTTTACCCACACACCATCCTGGTCGCCAGCATCTATAGCATTTAACATTTATTTTAAAATTGCTAATGAGCCCCACTTTTACTATATGTGTCTATAATCCTTTTTTCTGTAAATACCTTTTTTGTATCTTAATTACAAATCCTGCTACTCCTCAAGCCTGCTCAACTTAATGCAAAATAAAGTTTTCTAAAAAGTGGCAGCACATTGTCCTGAGTAACAGGTCCAGACGACACTGGTGACCTTTCGTAATGCAGAGCCAGACAAAGCAGGATGAGGGGAGAGGAGGCGGGCAGCCAGCTAAACACACTCCACCCTTTGCGTCACATTGGTGTGTGTGCTCAGGGCTACACAGGTCTGATTAAGAGCAGCTCAGAGGCTTTTTCCGTACCAATAAACCATTTCCTCCCTCCGTCTTGTTTTTCTCCCTCCGCCTCTCCTGCTATTTCCTCCAAACATGCTGTACTTTTTGTTTTGCTGTGGTGTTTGTGCTCCGAGTACTTCTGGGTGACTCACCTCTCCACCAGGTAACTGACAACATGTCGTGGACATCAGCGAGCTCATTAACATTCTGAAGCATCACTGCCATGGTTGCCATGACGTCAGTGTCTCTGTGGAAACTCATTCTGGGGATCAGGGTCAGATTCACATTCTGCCACGACGATCACGTTACTATTCATCCCGTCAGGCTGTCGGAGAACACACTTAGAATAATTAGTTGCATATTTCTGTCTGTTCTCATAATAACCGTAATTTACAATCAAAACTGTTGTTCTGTGCTGTTGATGCTAAATAGTCTGAAACACCTGCGGGGCACAAGTGCACTCTTAGAAATAAGGGTTCCAAAGGGGCTCTTCAAGGAGAGCTGATGTTCTACCCAGAACCAGTGGCTTCTGAATAAACCTTTTGTGAAGAAATTCTTTGTCGAGGGTTCTTTGTAAGACTAAGGGTTCCATGAAGAACCCTTTTTATCCAAAGAAGCCCTCAAGGATTTCAACAATCCTTGTGGGGTTCATCAAAGTTTGCTTTTTAGAGGGTTCTTGCAAGGGTTCTTTGTAGAACCCCCAGAGGGTATTCTAGATAAAACCCTTGAAATATAAAAAGGTTCTTGGTAGAACACCCTCGGTTGGTTTTCGTAAAACCCTTGGAATATAAAAAGGTTCTTTGTAGAACCCCCTTGGTTGGTTCTAAATAAAAAAGATTTGAAATTCATAAAGGTTGTTGTCAGAATCTCCTTGGCTGGTTCTCAATAAAACCCTTGGAATATAAAAGGGTTCTCAACACCCTTGTTTGGTTCTGAAAACCTGAGAATATAAAACTTTTCTTGGTAGAACCCCCTTGGTTGGTTCTATATAAAACCCTTTGAATTTATAAAAGGTTCTTGGTAGAACCCCCTTGGTTGGTCCTCAGTAAAACCCACTGGAATATAAACAATTCTCAGTAAAAACAAAAAACATCCTTGTTTGGTTCTAGGAAAAACCTTAGAAAAGGTTCTTGGTAGAACCCCCTTTCCTGGTTCTCAATAAAACCCTCAGAATATAAAAAGGTTCTCTGTAGAATGTCCTCAGTTGGTTTTAGAAAAAAAAAAAACTTGGAAGATAGAAAGGTTCTCAGTAGAACTCCTTTTATATGTTCTTATTAGCACCTTCAGAAGATGAAGGTCTGGATCAAACCCCCTCAAGAGGGTTCTGGGTGGAACCATTCACAGATGCTTCAAAGTATAACTCTTCATGTTGGTTTCTGGGTAAAACTCTCTGAAAGGGTTCCAAGAGAAAACCTTTATGGTTCTAGTTAGCATCTTTATTTGTGTGAGTGTGTGAGAAGAAGAATCCAGCAGCGGAGAGAGGTGACAGAACACCTGACTGGTTCTCTAATGTGTGTTTAATTGTCCAAACCAGACTCACACTGCATCAGGACGCCTGTTAGCTCGTGTGAGCAGGAGGATGATTTCAGCATCAGATTAGCCAGCCTGACAAACCTGCTCTGCGATACACAAGTGGACACGAGTTTTATTACTCTATAATCACCTCGACTGAGCCAGCAAGAGGCTGAGACACTTTCTCCCCAGAGAGACGACGGATGATGAGCCTGTCTCCTCGCTGACATTATGTTTGGACAGTCTGGGTTGCTTATTCTCATATCCAGCGGTGGAGCAAGATTATAATTATCTAAAGTGCCGTTCTCGTGCACACGGCACAGGGTATTACGTACAAGAAATTACACATTTTCAGTCTCAAGCTGAGTGATTGTATTATACAAGCCAACATGATAAGCTGTTTATTGTTTAAAGGCCTCAATTACACTTTCTTGAGCCTGAAATCTGTGACTGTTTGGGTATAAATATGGTAATTTTGTTTCATCTGCATTGTTGAGAGTTGAAACTGGCACCTTCACTGTGGCAAATGTTGCTGTTCAGCTTCATATTGGTCTGGGTTTCGCTGTTCTTCTGGCAATACCAGTGATGTTCTGAAAGATCCTGAGAGCTTCCTCCTGTATCACAAAATCAAAATAATACTATGTTACTTCAAAGGGACAGTTCACCCACAAATCAAAAAATGTTTCCTCTTACCTGTAGTGCTACTCAAGCATCAACCATTCACCTAGATAGTTTTGGTGTGAGTAGCAGAGTTTCAGAGATGCCTCCTCCTCAGTACAAAGGGACTAAATGGCACTCAAATATATTAGAATTTCTTTGTACTTGAAAGAAAGTAGCTCCTACACGGAACTGCTCACAACAAGGTGTGGATTTGGGTCATGATGTCTGGAAAGAGACATTGCTGCTGAATTTTACAAATTATTAATTTTTTTAGTGCCATTTAGTCCCAATATATTGGAGAGAATTCAGACATGTCTGTGGCCGATACCTCCAAAATCTAGATAAGTAGATAAGTAGATAAGTAATCTAGATGGATAAGTAGCACTACAGATAAGAGGAAAAATATGTATTTCCGACATTGGGGTGAACTATCCCTTTAATGTGTGCAGTATAGAAAGCTAGAAGATTGCTGTCAGTAGAGTGCAGATCTCCACCAGCTAGCCTTGTATAGCCATACACCTCCTCCACAGCGCTTAGAGCTGGAGAAAGATCTGGCTTGAAGTTTGCAGGGATCCCTGCAAAATAACATCAGAAGAGAATTGGCTTTGGTGGAACATTTGCACGTAGGGAGGCAAGCCCTGGCATTAAAATGTCTAAATCCATGGAAAAGAAAAGAAAAGCTGCTAACTTGGTGACATTCGCGCCCTTAGTAATCAGGTGCTAATTGGACATTTCAGCATGTAGGTTGCTAGCTGTGAGCTTAGTTGCTGTTTGCCAGGGACGTTGAAAACACAATCGAGCATCCTGGTTTCAACTGGTTCAACCACCTGTACAAACTTTAAAAGCAACCAAACCTCAAAGCACGTTTTTTCAGCTAAAAACAATAATTCTGGCTATTCATTAGTGTTGCTGATTGACTCGGGATCCAGATATTTTAGTGTAAAATACATGAATTCTACATATTGTGCTGTGATTATCTATATGTTTATTTATTCTAGACTGTGTGTTCTGTGTCTCATCTGGCTGCAAGACCAATTTTCTCTTGAGAACAATCAAGTTAAATTTGCAGCATCATAAGCACCGCTCTGGATGCTCTGCCATCTTTATGTTGTACAGATTTTATCAGCTTTTTTTTTTCATTTAATATTCACCCTCCAACATGATTGCTGCCTTCCAATAATAATAATTACATTTTATTGACCAGCTTTATTGTGGAGATCGTGGGATGTGACGACGCTGTTATTGATCAGTCAGGTGTTTAAATTCGGTTTAACTCAATTATCTAAACCACTTCATTGCAGGTAAAAAAAAAATGGGGGGGCACCCTATCTGTAAACCAAAATGCAACACAATGGGTTTAAACTGAATATTTCGGTAATTATTTGAAAGTACTGCAGAAATAAAATGAGCGAAGCCTGGAAGCCATAAAAAAAATTAGCATTTCAGGTTTCTCATGGAAATGAACTTTATCTTTTTTTTTTAACCAAATGACATTTACCGCAGTTTCTTGACATATGTCAAGATATGAAATTTCGCTGAAAACTAATTTTAAAAGGAGTTCTGACAACAGGTCAAACTGTAACAGGAATGGGTGAAATTATCTCACCCTATTGGCAGCAGTGAATAGATAATGCTCTCCTCTCCCTCTGTGGTTGACAGTGACGTGCCCTTTATTAAGGCACTAAACCCCCAACTGCTCCAGTCGAGCTGCTCGGTGGCCAAACAGTGAACAGCTAAAAGGGTATCTCCCTAATGTGTCACTATGTAAATGGGAGACGCCCTGCAGCAAATATGAGAATTCCAACCTAAATGGCTGAGGGGGTGAGAGGGGGACGTTGGGATTTATTGACCTATGCCAGAACAAAAAAAAGATGAGAGACTGTTTAAATAAATTAGTCTGCTACATTATAATTATAGCAGATTAAGTGACATCAAATCATATCTTGAAAAAGCTTTTTATTAATACTAGTGCACGGTTTTAATTCTATCATCTCTCTGTATATATGTCTTATTATTATTTTTATTTTTTTTAATATATTATTGTTGGGTATCTTATTTCATTTTATTTTAGTATAATAATTTTATTTGCATCATTTTCGTCCAGAAAGTTTTAATTCTGGTTTAACCATGTAAAGCACCTTATTATATTATTATTTAATTTTTAGACCGTGAGGAGCCACATAAAGCTGAGTCAGTTTCCATGGTGATGTTATGCAGCAGGCGGTATAGCAGACTGATGACCTCCAGTCCTCAAATTTGACTGACGTGAGCAAGAAAACTCAAGCAGTCTGCTCGATCGTCCCAAAAATATTGAACAGCTGTTTGCAAGGTGACAAAGTATTTCAACTGCAACACGCTTCTGGAGTTATTCGCCACATAATTAGCTGCTGGCAGGTGGTTGGTTTTGCCTGAGCTTGATCAAATAGTCAGAAAACAAATATCCATCAGATTCAGACAGGCTTTCACTTTATAAATGTACGTCAACTCTGTAGCTGCTGCAGGCGAGCACAGCTGGACTCATAACATTACTGTAGCATGAAATATGTAGCTTTCCCCAGCTTTCAAAAATGAGTGCAGTAATCGGTATATTAGGTGTAATAGGCTGAATCTCTATTTAATATACAATCTATGGTACAAGTTGTTTCCCCCTGCCTCCTCCTCCATGGACTCAAAGCAGTCTGCAGGCTGAGAGTCTTACATTTCTGATTTTGTTTTTTTTTTGTTTTTACAGTGCAGTTATTTCATAGAAATTTCATACGTTTCTTCTTTAATATGCTCACAGTTTCAATGCTAACATGCTCATGTAATCAGAAAATGTTTACCATGCTCACAATTTAGCATGTTAGCATGGTATATTTTGCTAATTTGCAGGTATTTGTTCCAAAGTTCTGGACAAAGTGAGATTTTGATCTGATGATGGTACTGTTTTGTGGAAGTTTGTGCTGAAGGAAAGGTGAGAGTATTGCCAAAGCAATCATCTGGGAACCATGATTGTCTACAAAATTTGGTGCCAATCCATCATGTAGATATTGAGATGTGAGGTGAATATTTGAGCCAAGTCTGAATATTTTTTTTTCTAAAAGTTCTTGAGATATCACAAGATTCATAAGAAAGGGACGGACTGCCAAACAACCTGAAAACATAATTCCTCAGATTACAGCTGTCTCCAGAGCAGAGGCATAAAAAACCCAGCCCACCTTGACTGGACACAGCGATGCGACTCTTGATAAATACTTAAAATTTGTTCTGCACAATGACAGATTGTGACGCACTCCAAGACGTCTATCAGTCTGTGGACTCCAATTTAAAAACTCAGCACTGGATACTGCATATCGCTGCCAAACCACTCCATCTTTCTTGTCTTTTCAGACCTCCCTTTGCACAGCTCAGTCACACAGCTCATACACTGCCTCTAATCCCTCAGGGAAATGCTGCATGTGTGCATCCACCTGAAAACACATGATGGAAAAAACACTACCTTCTAAAATATCAATAACTTCTCCCATCAGTCAATCTCTCCCTGTACTGCTGTTGATGTTGAGAGACATAAAAATATTTTCTCCGTAATAAGACGCTGGCCCCACTTCACACACGCAGATGAATAAAGACATACACACACACACACACACTGACAAATTATATGAAAGCACACACTCACACATTTTAATTAGCAGCACTTTAGTGCAGAAAGCACTAAACCGTAGGATAATTAATCTCTACAGTCTGTGTTTTCACAGCTATACCACCTCGGGGAGGGGCCCAGGTTGGTCTCTGCTTTGTTGAGTTCATCTGCTGGGAAACAGGAAACAATAAAGTTGAGAACCTTAAGAGGGAACAGGGGAAAGGTCGTCGGTTTAATATGCTGTTGAAGGCATTTGCTTGTGCTGTACACTGATGGTCAATTCCCGCACTATGAATGTGGAATGCCAACGATCTCTGCCCGCTTCCTGTGTGTGTGTGTGTGTGTGTGTGTGTGTCTGTTTGTGTGTGTGTGCGAGTTTGATTTGGTCACACACTGCTTCTCATTACAAATCCTCTCATGACTGTATGCAATTTGTGGCTGTGCTCTGTAGCCTTTTGTCAGCAGGCAGGCCAAGTACTGTCTCTCTCTGTCTGTCTCACTGTCCATCACTGCCCCTCAGTGTGTCTCTGTCAATCGCTCTGCCATGTCCTCTCTCTTAGAAATAACAGTTCCAAAAGGGTTTGTCCTGAAGGGCTGAGGTTCTACCATAATGATTTGCTCCTGAAAAAAAAAGGGTTGTTTTCTAAGGGTTTTTTCTAGATAAAACCCTTAGAATATTAAAGCATTCTTGATAGAAAGAATAGATGAAACTCTTGCAGTATATAAAGGTTCTCAATAGAACTCCCTGAGAGAGTGTTCTAGATAAGGCCCTTGGACTATAAAAGTGTTCTCAGTAGAATACCTTGGGTGGATTTTAGATAAAACTCCTTGGAATTTAAAAAAGGTTCTCAGTAGAATTCCCTTGCACGGTTCTAAAAACCTTTAGAACATAAAATCATTCTCAGTATGAACCCCTGGTGAGTTCTAGGTAAAACCTTTGGAAACCCTATAATGGTTTCTCTGTAGAACCCCCTGAGTGTGTTTTAGATAGAACCCATGGAATATAAAATTGTTCTTTGAAGAAACCCTTGGATGGGCTCTGGATAAAACACTTGAAAGGTTCTCGTTGAACCCCTTGAGGATGTTCTGAATAGTGAGTTTGAGGTGAAACTTTCAGAGATGGTTCTAGGTATAACCCTTTATGTTGGGTCCTAGGTAGAACTCTCTGAAACAGTTTCAAGTGGAACCTTATAAAAGGTTCCACCAGCAAGCAAAAAGGGTTCTTCTATGGGGACAAGCCAAAGAACCTTTTACAATTCTAGTCAGCACCTTTATTTCTAAAAGTGTAGAGGCACAACCCCATCTGCAAATTGTGGTAATTAGCCGAGAGTGTCTGTGATCATGTACTTCCTGTGTGGATGACGTAGGTTCTGCTTGTTCGGGGAGAACATGACCGGGCCTCTCTGTGTTTGTCAGAGCCACTTGGAACAGAAGAGAATCGAAGAGGAAATTCAAGAATGTAGAATCAGAGCGTGAACCCACAAAGGTACTTCTAATCCTCCTGGCGTCTCAGCGGTAAAGGGCAAATGGCTGATCAGATTGCTGAAATCGAGGCTAGACATCCTGCAGTAATAAACCTGCCTGTGTGTGGGAGCAGATTGTCAAGATAAACTCTGATGCTGGTCTAATTTTACAAACAACGCAGCAGCTGATTTGTCTTCATCTTAGCGAGATGTACACGTCTGTATCGGCGTCTGGATGACTGCTTCATTTGATGGATATGCGGGCTGATGGGGAAATGCAGGCCAGTGCAACAGAGACAATGCTGCCCAGTTAAATGCACAAACACACACACACACACACACACACACACACATACATACACACAGTGGCAGCGCAAGACTAATCCCCTTTAAGTGTCAGTCCGAACTGTAGGGGCACAGCAGGTCTTATACCCCTGCTGTGGGTGCTGGCCTCATTTCCACCGCTCATTTCCTGCCCTGGGCACCACCTTCCTGCAGCTCCTCTGTGACTCCTGTGTCCATCCAAAAAATGTCCCACCTCCTTTTTTTCTGCTTTAAGTATTACACAACTGGAAATCTTTTCAGCACTGAATACTCACATCTTTCTATGCTTTATAAGCTGTGCTATGAAAGTTGGCGTGCTCCTTTTGCAAATTTGTGTTGTAGCTTTTGCTCCTCATCAGAGATTGCATGAGCTGGCCACAGAGTTTTTGAACTGTTAAGAGGTAAATCAGTCCCTCCAGGAAGGTTGTGATGTTGCGATCACTTAACACAAATTCAACCAATCCCTGTGAATTGTGCACAACAACCGAAGTTTGTCCAATCACTGCAACTTTTTTGCAAATTTGACCAATCATCGTAGCTTCTTGTGAGTTGAACAAATTACCAGTCCCCTGTGCAAGAGTCATACATGTTACATACATACAAGTTATTTTTGTATTTTTGTATTTTTTTTTATTTTGTCACTGATACTGAAGAGAACACAACGTTTCTTGTTATCCATGACATTTTTATATTTTCTAATTTTGTGCTTGCTGTTTTGACTGAGTTTAAGGTCCAAAAAGTTTTGGCTTCTTAGTGGAATACCCCCCAGGTGCACTTCTTTATTTATGAATAAAACATATTTTGTTTTATTGTTTTATTTATTTGTTTTGCATTTTTGTAATCCTTTGCCTTTTTGGTAAGTTTCCTTAGAACACTCAGAACAAACTGTGGTTTTATCCTGACTTTGATCTTTGCAGTTTTTATTTGCTTCCACAATTTCATTGCAAAAAACGCCATTGCAACATGCATCATAATTTTTTTTTTAAAGCTGGCATTTTCAGGCATTTTAGGCTGCAACAATCCCCAAAAAAGCCTCCAAAATCCTTGAGGCAGTGGTAAGACTCTCAAAAAGAACAAATCTGAGAAAAGCCAGAAAAAATTTTACCTTGCTGAAATGTGCTGTCCTATCTCGCTATTTACTGACACCCTCAGAGTTATCTTCCCAAACTCCACACTGGACTGGCATTTTAATGCCAGCTTTCTTGCCACAATGTCACTGTGACTCAGTTGTAACAGCTGTAGATTAAAGCTCAGTCTGCAACTTCTGCCCTCCAAAATAGGACAGAGTCACTTTACTTGTACTCAAAACACAGGTCTTTTATTTTGAAGGATACTGTTAACACAATTGATAAAATGTTGTTAATTAACATAGCTGGCAAGTCACAAAAATGTTGATACTAAATGCATCAGTAAAACATTCACTGACAGTGCATTTCCTCTGTTTTCCACCAGAATAGGCAGTCTTGCACTGTGCTATCCAGCCATAGTGACTACAACATTATTCAAATGTCAGCAGTGACTTGAGATTTGTTTATCAATATTTAATCAGAATTATAATCCATCCCTAAACTTAACCAAAGTTATTTTGTTGCAGAACGCAAACTGTGGTGTTAAAAGTCTTGCGGTTTGTATGTTACGTTGTCACCACAACGTACGTATGAAAACAATCTAGTAATATACAAATGTAGGAGACAGGGTGGCAAAAGATATATCTTTGGTTTATATTCCTTTAATCACTACCTGTCACTTTTCTTTTTGTTTCTTGTCTCAGCTTGTTTCTCTCTTCATTTATCCCAGTTTCTCTGACATTTCATCCATCATTTGAGCTCATCCTGTCAATGCTTTAATGTCTCGCAGCGATGTACTGCAACAACAGTTAAGTTGGCAGACAACGCCGACAGTTATAAAGGTAAAGCTTTCAGCTGCTGCCAGAGTGTTTTGACTTACAGTAGATGGGCCTGTCCACCATCACCTCCACCTAAATGCTGTCAAGACGCAGCAGCCTGCCAACTGCAGAAACGCTCCTGACAGAAAGTCCTGCTGCTGGAGAGAAGCTGTCTGTGTTGAGACTGACCAATGGACTGTTTTACAGAAACAACTCAGGAAAAAAAAAAACAACAACTTTGAAAGGTCTGAAGTCCCAGAATCAACTGGGCGGCCAAATTGTTCTCTGCGGATGAAAGAGCTCACATGTCATGTCATCTGTCGTACTGAATAGACTTGAAGCTCTTGTAACAGTATGGAGTCAGTCATTCAAAAACACTACATTAGTCCGCCGGTGCTGCTGCAGTGCAGTTCAATTTTGTTTTTGCCAGCTGAGAGGTCTGCACACTGTGCACATTACCTTGAACGACTGACTCATTCTTCAGGCTGCAGTGCTGTTTGATTTGCAGGGCAACATGAGAGCACGGAGATTAAATTAACAAAGGAAAAGGACAGTTGTTATTTACTGATTTAACTTTTGAAGCTGGTAGACAGGGCCGTAGGAAGGATTTTAGAAATACTGAGGTCATGAGTCCTGACCAGGGGAGTTGGGGATATGATACCCTGAAAATTTTTAAGATTATAGTACTGAGAATATTTGAGATAAACAATAATCATGTAGAGAAATAATGTTCATGCCTACTTATAGCTGAGATGAAAACTGAATAAAAAAAATTATTATTCTTTTTTAGTTTAGTTCCTTCGTGCAGTAAAATCACTTTCACTGTCAAACTGCAGTATCTTTCAGGTTTTGCTCTAAATTACCTGTCAAGTGTTCTAACACTCATTACTCAGGTTCATCCAAACAATCAAAGCAAGTCATAATCGAAAAGTTTCACAAGGCATAACAGTAAAAAAGTAGTGTGCAAAATGTCTTGTCTTGTCTTAAAATCTCTTTAAATATAAACCAATACAATACATCATATTGCGTGCTGAACTATGAAATTTTTCACTTTAACATTTTAGGAAATATAAACGTTAACAGATTTTAAAAAGACCCAGAAAACATCAAGGACATGACCTCGATGTCCTCAGTGGTAACTACATGGCTGCTGGTAAATGAAAGCACATGGATGGGAAGTTGTAGAGAAAAGACTGAGCATTATGAATGATTGGTTTGCTCCATCTAATCATAATGACACAGTTGGTTTCAGTCTGTAATAATCACATGATCTACATATTTGATGCCATTTAAAGGTCCAGTGTGTAAGATTTACAGGGATTTATTGGCAGTATGTGGCATAATTATGTCCATAAGTGTGTAGTAGTGTACAATCACCTGAAAATAAGATTTAGAATGAGCTGTTTACATCTACAGAACATGTTGGCACTCTTCCTCAGAGGCCGCCATGTTACACAGCCACAGTTACTACAGTAGCCTAGAACTGACAAACCAAACACTGGCTCTAACTATGGTCCATGGCCACTGTGTGACATCAAAAAATGATCTGTACCCTGCAGCCACAGTGGCCTTGATGCCCCGCCCTCACTGCTGCAGCTGATATTGCTGTCAATACAGTTTTTAGAAACCAGTGTATTTTGTCAAAGTTATGATTGGGCAACATCAAGGGAAACGCTGTGCACATACCAATGAACCGCTGTTTAACTGTGAGAACTCGCAGCATGAAAGAAAAATGCTTGAACCAGCCAAGAAAGGGAGCGTGCCACTTTTGACAACATTGTCGAGAACATGATATAAACTTTCTTTGATCATGAAGTCTATCTTACTCTACTCTTCTGTGGTTTACACCATAGACTGGAGTCTCTGTTAAGCAGCTGGATCCATGTTATACTCTCTTCTCCTATGAAACGTCTGTATTTTGCACTGCTGTCCAGGCACCATCTCTCTCTATGGAAGCCCATTACCACCAATGAAATGACAAAAAAAAGATCCTTATTATAATGAGAAATCATCATTATAACAAGAAACTTTCTCAACATAACAGCTTATCTCAAAATAGTGAGTTAATATGTCAAAGTAATGAAACTTTCACAAAATGAGAAAACTTTTCATTATTTACTTCTTTCTACTTTCCCTGTAGAGTTAGTATATCAAATAATAAATAAAGAAATCATTCTTAACCTTTAGGTTCAATTCATTATTTCCATGAACTTAATAACTTTGCTTTATATGATGGCCTTTCTGCCCTGGCAGTTGGCCTTTTGGGCCTTCAAGAAAATGACAACACCAAAAGTCAAGTGGCCTTGCCCTTAAAATGATGAAATTCCAGGCCCGTCCTACACATGTGGAGGGAAGGGGAGGGTAAAGCGAGCGGTATTCAGTTGGCTGCCATCTATAACCTCACTGTTAGATGTCACTGAATCCTACACACTGGTTGTTTAATGAAAAAAAGGAATGAAACTTTCTGTCCTTTCCCCATACAGTCAAGCTGCTGCTTTATTTTAGATTTCAGTGAAAGTACAACAAAATAGCCCTAACATTTTACCACTTTATTGTCCACAAATAAACATCTTTAAAATAGCGACAACAGCATTTTCTTCAGTGAATCAAACTGACACAGTTGGAGCTGATGGGAAAAATAGTGTTAAATGAGCAAAATAAGATCAGATATGTTGTGACTCTTTTTCTAAAATGCACTTGTGGTAGTAATGCTCACACAAACCTTCACAACATTTCAGTGTTACAAAAAACTCATGTCCAGCTTCTCGTGTTTGGTTTGAGCCATCATTCATCTAATCACTAGAATCCCTTTTCAGCATTACTGCACATAAAGGTTGTCCTCTCAAGTCTGCCAACAGGAAGCAGCTTGAGACGGTGCAGCAAGACAGTTAGTCCTCATGTTCGCTGAGCAGCACTGTCTTTGAAAACAACAAGCTTCATCCTCAGATGTCCTGCTTCAACATGGTTCTCCTCATATGCACTTCACTGTTCTTGCCATCGCCGTGGTGCCATCCTCTTATTAGAGCGGTTTCAGGAAATTAATTCCTTTTTAATACCCAGGACTAGCCGGCACTTCCGCTGTCACAGCTTCCTCATATCCAGAGGGTTAGTCCAATTTGTCATCATTTCAAAACAACACAAATATGTAAACAGTTTAGAAAATATGCACACACGCAACAAAAAAAGAGAAAAAAATCCAAAGCATTTCTTTCCACAGCGCAGTGTTTCTTTTTTCCTCACTCCTCTGCAGTGCAAAAAATGAAGATACGAGGAAAAAACAACAACAAAAAAAACAATAAATAGACTTCCTCTGTTATATATTTCTGTGTTTATGTATATACATATATTTATATATATTTATAGTTATCGGTCTCTACATGAGCACACAGCTCTTGGCCCGGTCCTTCCTCATGGCCGGGGCCTGGTCCATTTGCTCAGTCCGACCCGGCAGCGGAGGCAAAGGGAGCTGTGAGACTCGTTTCAGGCCTCTGCGGGAACTGCTTCGCTTTAGCTGCGGCTTGTGTGGCCGCCGCACCGACGCCACCGTGGTGATGTGGAACACGTCCCGGACGCTGTTCTCTGAAACCTTGGAGGTGCATTCTACGTAGGCCACCGCGCTGATCTGTCGAGCTATCGTGCTGCCCTGGAAGACGGAGACAGACGATTAGCAAGCACGCAAAGCTAGAGGGTAACGTCAGCCTGGATCCTTTTGTCACATGTTTTTGTGTCATCCTCATTTAAACTCTACAGAAACAAAATAAAACTGAATAAAGGGTGTATTTCCACTAATCCAGAGTTGGTAAGTATATGTATAGTGGAAAGATGAGCCAAGATGTTTTCAGGGAGTTTTGTTCAGTCAATCAATCAGGATCAGGATCAGTTCAAAAAATTTGCTATTCCCATTAGTCACTTAGACACAAAAACAGGAGAATAGGGTTCAGGTTGAAAAATGCAGCAGTTACTTTTTCACTTATATAGCATTTTTCAAAACTGAAGCAACAAAATGCTTTGCATGAAAAATAAAAAAAGAGACTACATGCAATATTTGATCTGCAGTGCTACAAAAAACACAGGCACAACAAACTTTTGTGCACCTTCACAATTAATTTCTGTTGCTCTTTTTCTCTTTTCACTGGTTTGTTGTGGTTTTGTATTCACCTTCTTTTCTAATAGAATTCCTGACTGTGACAAAACAATGTCTTTTCCCTTGTTTCCTCAGGCTCTCAGAGGTGTTAGATGCAAGTTCACTCCACATCAAGGTGCCGTGTGAGCCATTCACAAAGAAAATGAAATTTCACAATATGCATCCGATCCATTACTGTGCCTTGGTGTAAGCAGGCACTATATCTCAACAGTGGAGGACTAAATGTCCCTGAAAGAGGCAGCAGATCTGAGGCAAAGATTCTGATCTAAACCATAGACTGAATGTCAACGGTCTTAACACGTCTAGAGACAAATGAAGCTCCTCCATCTGAGGCATGAATAATGAAGATGCTCTGACTCCTCAATCTGCAGTAAGAGACTGGGAACAGAGCGGCTCAGAGCCCACTGGGCCAGTGCTGACATGGTCTATACAGCTATTTAGAGAGAAGAGGCTCCACTCCTCCATCACTACCCATGAGTACTGTTACAATACACCCAGTTAATTAAGACCGTAAATTGTTTGCTTGAGGTCAAATCAGAGACTAATTTAATTTTTAAAGCCCATCGGCCTCTCTTTTCACTACAGTCCAGTCTTGTCTCTTGTTTCATGATCAGACTTTAAAGGAGCAATATGTAGTAACTGCACGTCCAAAATGAGTACTACAGTCCAAATAGTGAGTTGGATATTAAACTTAAATAGGTCGAAATCTTATTTAATATATGATCTATGGTTGGAGCCAGTTGCCTCCCACTGCCTCCTCTTCCCCATACTCCTGGAGGCTCAGGCAGGAACACTACAGGAGCACAAGACATGCGCAACAGTGTAATTTCACAAGAACAAGCAAAGATAAGTCCTACTTGCATGCACATCCTGCGCTCCTGCAGAGTCTGGGGAGGAGGGGGCGGGGGAAATAACTCGCTTCAACCATTAACTGGATATGAAATAGGATTTCCACCTATTTAATATACAGTCTATTGCTCCAACTCCCTATATGTTTTGCTGTACTCACTTCTGCACATGCAATTGCTACATATTGGCAAACAAAATCAGTCATTCTGGCTCAGAATAGAAATTTCAAAGGAGGACACTGTGCCTGTAGCATTGCTGTCAATTTCAACATACTTACTTACAGCAAATATATTATAGATTTCTCCACATTCATGCAGGATGAACACATGCAAAGGCTGTAACAAATGAGACAGGACTGCATTTCCCACGACCCAATCGCATGCTCTCTAACACAGAGAGCTCTGTTGCTTGATTTTTATCGCGGCTGTGTACTGAGCCACATATAAGAAGCAATGAACTCCTCATTAGGTGGAATGGCAGAACTGGATTCAGGGGTGGCGGCGGCAGCGGCGGCGAGAGGGGGCCGAGGTAGAGATTGCCGTGACAAGCGGAAAAGCTCGATCGGATCTCAGGCAGATTAGTGCGGAAATGTCTGGAGTTCACCCAGTGGTCACTCTCTCCGGCAACTCCTCAGCTGTGTTGGAATTCAATTTAAGATCAGCAACAGGATAACAACACAGGCTATTGGATTAGAGCACCAAAATGTTTATTGTACACAGCTTTGGCATCTGCTGTGTGACACATATTTTCCGGGCATGTCAGAGGGGCAAACAGTAGTTGCCTCGGATGAAAATAGTGAGAAGGAGCAAAACAATAGCTTAATGTAGGCCTGGCCACAAATGGTCCCCGGCTATTTTACATCAGCTCTGTGGTCTGCCACTCCGGCTTTTGTTTATGTATCTTATTTACATGAACTGTCTGTTTTTCTCAGTTGCTGATTTTTTGGAGGCTGCGTGCTTTTAGCCTCCGGCGAGCTCTCAGACAGCAGCAGAAAAAAAGACTCCTTTGTTCTGAGGGCTTTTGTGCGGTGGTGAAAAAGCCCCTCCACTTTTTGTATGTCCAACACGGGAGAGCACATAATGAACACGCTGAAAGCTGATTAAAATTCACAGATTTACAGAACAGTTTATCATCCCCTCCCTCCGCTCCCCGTCCCCTTGGCTTTGAGGTCATGGCGGCGTGCAATAAAAGGGCTCACTCATTCATCAATGTCCGTTTTTCTATTCAACCTGCATTTTGAAAATCCCTAAATCTGCATGAATATTTCATTTCAGGGGGAAGGAAAAAAAACGTGTCCCTAGATATAAACTCTACTAACCGCCCGCGCCTCTTCCGCAGCCCTCGCCATAAGCAACCTTACATCGCTTGTCAGCAAATTTCGGTCAAAATGCCAACCCCAGCAACATGTCCCCGAGGGGTTTCACACCACTCTTATTCTGCGGCGGTTGATTGTGTTGTGTGAGCCTCCTCTCACACTCCCTTCCTGTGGGACATCTTGCCACTGCTGATCCAAGATAGAAAAATCGAAAATAATCGCCGGATTGCTTTCTAATTTCCTTTCCGCGTCAGTGGTTGTTTTCAGATCTGTCTCTCATCCCAAAGTCTGTCTTATTTATCCCACTACTTTCTTCTCACGTATCCATCATGTGCGTGTTCTCACCTGCTCGTGGGTGACAGGGATGAGGCGCTGCTTGGAGAGTTCCCTCAGGGTGTTGACATCTGTCCTCATGTCCAGTTTACAGCCCACCAGCACGACTTTGGCGTTGGGACAAAACTCCTGCGTCTCCCCTTGCCACTGTTGAGACATGAGCCGACAGCGAGACACAGAAATACATCAGTGATTCTGCCAAATCTGAGAGCAGAGCTGCCTGTACTGACTGGTGCAGTGACAACCTTTGGCTCCTCTGACACCGGATACCTGAGCCTGAGAGAGAATTATGCTCTCTCCATAGAGGATATTTTTTCAACTAAGCAGTCAAACTGAAAGAAAAGTGTCTTATCAGTGCTTTTACAACTTCGAATCTACTGCGAGATTAAATAAGTAGAAGAGGTCGATTCCTCCATATTTTGGAACATGAAACATTAGTGCTGAAACAATGAGGCAAGGAAAATTTATTTGCGTAGCACATTTCAACAATAAAACAATCCAAAGTAATTTACAAAAAAACATAAAAAACGTCAAGACAAAATAAAAAAGAAGACAAGCAATATAAAAAGACACTTCAACACAATTAAAAGAGTTGAATAGAAAATAAAAAATAAGATAAAACAGAAAAATAAAAGTTGTAGTGCAGTTTAAGACTCATATTTGAGGTAATCAAAGACAGTCTTCAGTCTTGATTTGAAAGAACTAAGAGCTGCAGCAGACCTGCAGTTTTCTGGGATTTTGTTCCAGATATGTGGTGCATAAAATCTGAATGCTGCATTTCCAGTAGAGCTGCAATGATTAATCAAATAACTGAACAATATTTGGTTTCTTTCCTCCTCTCTGAAAGTAAACTGGGAGGCTGGGAGTAAAACAAGACATATGAAGATGTCATCTTAGGCTTTGGGAAACACTGATTGACACAAAGTGAACCTGTCCCAGACGACCTTAGAGGCCTGGATGATTCGTAACGATCAGAAATGGCCCTAAACCATTCAGTGCTTTATAAACCAACAGCAGTACTTTAAAATCAGTTCTTTGGCAGACAGGAAGCTGGTGTAAAGACCTCAGAACTGGAGTGATGTGATCCACTTTTTTGGTCTTTGCGAGGACACGAGGTGCAGCTGTCTCATCGATTTTTATAGAGAGACCTTTAAAGACGCTGTTACAGTAGTCAAGTTGACTGAAGAGAAGTGCAGGTTTTTACAAAAACCCGCTGAGACATAAGTCCTTCAATATTTGATATACTCTTCAGGTGGTAGACAGCTGATTTTATAACTACGGGAAACTCCACAGGTCATTTTTGTCAGCTCCACTTTTTCAGTCAACAGAGAATGAAACAAAAACATTTTGATTTTATATGAATCGTTTCAGACGTTTATCTGACAGGTTTTGAGGTTGTTTTTCTGTTTCATACAAAGTTAAATTGAAAATGTTTTTGAACCAGAACAATTTGAAGACATCACCTTGTACTCTGGGACATAGTGATCTCACTATGTTTTGCCCTTTTATAGACTGAACAATTAATCAATTAATGAGCCAGTGTGCAAGATGTACAGGATATTTCAGCAGAAGAGGCAGAAATGGAATATAATCTTCCTCAGTATGTTTTCATTAGTTTATTAGCACCTTAAAATAAGAATCGGTGTGTGTTTGTCACCTTAGAATGAACCATTTATCCACAGAGGATGCAGCTCCTCTTCCACAGAGGCTGTCGTGCAGCACTGCCATGTTTCTACAGTAGCCCAGATCGCACAAACCAAACACTGCCTCCAGATAAGGTCTTTTGCATTATCATGACTTTCATGGCCAGTCTGCAAGCTCACTACCATATGCTACTAAATCCTCTATCAGACCTGTTCAACTGCTTTTTTGATGGGCCAGATTTGAAAAAAGTTCAGACTTTAACAATAGTATGTAGTATAGTAACAATAGGGCTCATGATAATTTCCTAAATTCCGAATCCTTCACAAAAACCAACAGATATTGACTTTTCTTTCCCACAAGACAAAGAAAAAGAACAAATTCCCACAGAGAATGTTTGTCATAACTAATCAATTGTTTGAATCATTGCAGTTCTAAGTGAAAGCATGGTTAATAAAGCCACGTCTTATTTTTTAAGAATCCCATGCACTGTTCACTGTTTCACTGCAACATTAAAGTTTCATTACGTTAAGCTCAACTAAGCTGCATGATGAAAATATAAGAACTTTATTCATGGAAGCTTGGCTCAGGATCCTGCAGTACCTGACGTGTGTTAAACCTTCCTCGCGCAGCCCGCATCAACAAATCTATTTCAGGTTCTGTGCAGAAAAGGTTGAGCAGTCTTCCTTCTAAAATCACCCTGAGATTAAATGTCACTTCAGAAACTCAGCTGAACCAACACAGTCTCTCTTCGCCGCGACGCAAATACACAACAGCAGCCAGCCGACAGCTCTGAAATATTCCACATGCCGTGTGCAGAATGTCAGGGTGTCCATTCATCCCTCACACTGAAAACAACCTCCGACCTCTCAAGCCCGTCCCTATTCTGACGACAACATCCAGTCAAACGCTTTGATTGTTTAACCCTCACTCCTCCCCCAGCTGTCATCCCGAAACCTTTGTGACCTGCTTGCTTCTGGAGGTCAAGAGTCTAATTTGGGACGGTGATTGTGCAACAGGTTTTCCATGTGCCCCCCAAGCTTCAGAGATTACCAGGGCGACAGCTCGGGGTCAGGGGTCATGGCGACCCCCCGCCGAGGGATTCATGGGAAAACCAAAAGCTTGACGGCAGCTCCGCTTCCCCCTGTTGACAGAGGGCACTGGTGCTTGTGAGATATTTGTGGGTTAAAAAAAAAGGTGTCCCGGGTTAGATCTACAAAGTCTGCAGGAGCATTTTAGCAGCTCCCCTCAGACCACTAAACACGTCAACGCACCAGCCGTGGGAACAAGGAGCGCAGTTCAAAGGCAAACACACACACATGGCTTCAAGATGAGAGACCGCTAAAAGGCACAGGCCTGTTTTACATGACACACATGCACGCAAACAAACCCATTAAGTTGAATGTCTCAACACATACAGTAGTTATTCCCACCAACAGTAAAAACACATCCATGACCACAACCCCACCCGGACAGCACCACACTCGAGCTGCCACCCAAATCCCAGCATTACAACATCTGTCCCAGAGGCATGCACCCCACCCCTCCCTATTTTCCCTGGAGATTTCTGTTTTTCATTGCCCTCTCCTGGTTTTTCCTCCCGGAGTCACAATTCTCTTGTATTTATGACAAATTATTATATTTTTTCCTTTTCATTATCACAATTTCTTTCTGGCCCTGTGCAACGTGTCCACGCCCTTCAACTCTAAAAATCTGTTTCCACCCAAGAAAGTCCCATGTTACTGCGGTGAGAATCGAGTCACGTCAAGATGCTGTTCAGGTCAAGCAAGTCACAAGTCAAGTCACACAAAGTTCTGATGGTCCCTACATTGAAATTATTTCGAAGACAAGGCTCATGAAAGGCTGAGTTTTATTTTAGCATTGAGAAAAAGAGTTGCAGCCAGCCTCATTAATTTTGCTGATACTTGACATTTTGTGGCATCAATAACAAGCGGCTAAAATGAACAAGAGCTCTCAAATTATAATATAGCCCTACAACTCTACATGGCTAAAAGTGATGACAGAAGCCACTTCTAACTAGTTTTGTATCATTCATATCGATAATTATTTATTACGTAGACTGTTACTGTCTACATGTTGTGTACTCCAAGGGGTTGAAGCGACTAAGGTGAAAAAAAGTAGTAAAAACCCCATATGTTTGATCAAATACTACTATTGGTGCTTTCACAAATTATTAATCCAATGAGATCTGTTGAAAATCACTGGTAAAGACAAATAATAGAACAGCTAGAACAGTCTGGTACAACTTTACTGTAATGCAACCTTTAAAAACAGGAAAAGACACTTGATATATCACAATATAACTACAGCCCTACTTTAAACTTAACATTAGTTTTCTTGTTACATACCACTGTTCTCTTCTTACTACCATAACTGACAACATAACTGTTGAATCCAGATTTTTCTTTTAAATTTTTGACGAGCTCCCTCCATGAGAGCTGCCTCATGCCTTGGCCTCTGCTGGTCTGCTGAGTAGGTTGCCAGCTTTGCACTAGAAATCACCAAATGATGTTTCAAAAACAAAAAAAAATAACTCAATTTTCAGAACAACTCAATATTTAGAACAACTTAAATATTTCATTTTTTAAAAAAGAAGTTCTTTCAGGTCATCTGCTTCAAGTCTCAAGTCAAGTCTCGAGTCATAAATAGTCAAAGTCAAGTCAAGTCTTTTATCAGTGTTGGTCAAACAAGTCTCAAGTCCTCAAACTGTGTGACTCAGCTCTGACTGGAGTGAGGTCATGTGACATGAATCCAGTGGCACCAGAATAAGTTTTGAAGTGGGATGATGTAGCACTATTATGCCACTGTATGTTGGAAGTGTTTTCCTACATATCTGCTGATTCAACTGAGAAGACAATTCATCTTTTGACACCTTGGCATCAAAGTTAAACTATTACCCAACAGTACTGTTTGATAAATGAGAGCTGGGATAAAAATACCATGATAAGCATGAAGATGCTTTGATAAATTGATTTTAAAATTTCTGGTACTCACCTCCAGGGGTGGTTCAAATGTCGCATTATTGTGAAACTGAAGAGCAAAGTGAGTCAAAACTCTACGTACATGAAAGGTGTGTTTTGACGTTGAGGAGTATGTTTGTGAGCCTCTGTCAACTACAACTATTTGCAAGCATCCGTTTGCAAAAGAAATATATAATCATTATTTTGTTATTTTCATTATTTAAAAGAACGCAGGAGACAGAGTCTGCGAAAGGGCGACTTACAAATGTTAAGTGCCACCAACTGCTCTGCATAAAACTTTAAATTTTAAATGCCCACAGAGAGGCAGTTCCTCTTTGATATGGCTGGTGCAGCTAATTTGCGTATCTGATATTCCTCTCCAACCCACCAGGCTGAAAAGCCTCTCCTCTCATTGTTCATTCTGACCTTCCATTCCTCGGAGGGACGAGGGTCAAGTATCCATGGACGTTTTGATGAGATAAAGGAACGAGGGGCTCTAACCTCTGTGCTGATTTGCTCTATTGTTGAGCCGTGAAAATGCAAGCTGCTGCCACAGAAATCCGAGTGCATACGAGATGCTGATGAGGAAAAACTGAATTTTTTCCGGTTAGTTCTCCGGTGTCACAGCAGATATTAAATGCTGATCAAAGGGTTGAGAGGAGGAGATGAAATAAAAAAAAACACTGACCTTCTTTATGACGCTGTCCAAAGTCTCTGGGCGGCTGATGTCGAAACAGATGAGGACTGCATCTGAATCAGGATACGCCAGCGGCCTCACATTATCGTAATAAGAGGAACCTGCAGACACACAATAACATATGGCATAAGGTCAGGGTGTTTTCTGAGCATTTCCTGTATGAACTCGTTTTTAACCCCATGAGGTTCTTCATCCCAACCATATGGCAGATTCTGTCAATTAGAAACAAGCTACACACCCCTAGAAGGTGATCTAAAGGTCATTAATACACGAATACCCCATTAAAGCAGAGGGACTTGGACATGCTGCAGCTTGAATGCACTCCACACATGCAAATGAGTCTTGATCTTAACAGTTGTGTGCACATATTTGAGTTTCTTTGTCTCTCGGGCTTCCACACAGCTGTGGCCTCCCTTTATCACAAGAATGTCAAGGGGTTACTCAGAGAAGCGCACACACACGTACACTCAAAAGTGAATTATAGTGGGTTGAGGACAGGGGGACTTGTGCACACAATCCATTATCATCTTGAAACAACAGCGAACGCCAGCACAAAGGCCAAACTAAAGGTTGAACCCCTTAATTCTCTCAACTCATCCCTCTTCCTGCCTCTCTTGCAAATGGTCCTTGTTTCCAAATCTTTTTTTTTTCTGACTGTATGAGATTCACATGCGCTCACACGCCTCTCCCCGCTCTCACTTTTCATTTCTGTACCTTGATCAAATTTGAAGGCAGAGTGGTGCCTCTGTACTTTCACAAGCCGCTCAGTTACACGGGTCCTGCTCTCTTACAGCTCTCATTAGGAGGCTTGTAAAAATATCTGGGCTTTCTGGGAAATGTGGCTGTGGCTGCGGGCAGGCACCCTCCCTCCTGCCTGCCACCCCTGGGAGCTGGAGCGGACCTGAACTCTTACATTTCGATAGCAACAGCACCCTGGCTGCATAAATTTAGTGTCAAGGAAACTCACAGGTTTGGTGACAAATCACCTCTTTTTACACTTATAACTGTGCATAAAAATGTGCATAAATCTGTGATTCACATCCGGCAGACGGATGTTGCACACTTTACATCTACAAATATTGCATTTTATCCCTTAAAAGGACAGTTCACACCAAATCATACATACATATTTTCCTCTGGCCTGTTGTACTATTTATCCTTCTAGATAGTTTTGGTGTGAGTTGCAGAATTTTGGAGATATCAGCTATAGAGATTTCTGCCCTCTGCCTTCTAGTAGAGAGAAAGTAGTTCCAGGTGAACTGTCCCTTTAAGGTCACACAAACATATTGTGATGATGATAGATTATCTCCGTACTTGTTGATATCACACTTCATACCAGATGTACACAATAGACAGCCCATTAAAGCACTGCATGCCTTTGTCTGTGGGGGTAAATGGAGTCTGCACAATGGTGCTACAGCCTGTTTTAGCATCAGTGTGTCCTCTTTGTTAATGATGGAATGAGACTATGACAATAGCTGCACGCGGCCCGTAGCCCCCATCATTCAGCTGGCTGTCCTACGGTGACCTGCTCTCTCCCTACTGCGAACAATGCAACAGGCTGCACATTAAAGATTGATGCTTTTTGTGCCTCTAAATGAGGGAACCAGTTCTGATTACATTCTGTTTCTCACCAAAATGCACCTTGTCATTAAGGTCTAACACACTGAATGCCTGTCCAGTCCTATTAGACTTTTAGAAAAAATGTTTTTTAAACATTTAGGGGTGTGACGATTACTGCAATACCGCTGTCATGTCATTACCGTCATTACTGCAAATCTTATTTTGAAGGGTCAGTGTCACAATGCATTTTATATTAGCACATGGATCTATTAATACACCTAAGGATCAGCGCTGCCACACATGACAAGTCAGAAATAAAACCTCTGATGGGTTATCAGGTCTGGAAAACAGCCCCTGTTTGATCAAAAGATTCAACCCAAAGCATCAGGGGTTTGCCAGTGGGGGGGCTAAGAACATGCCAATGACAACAACAACTGTTTTCAAGACAGAGAAGTGGATAAATAACTACAGAAGACATTCACACATGGGTTTATTTTACAGCACCTCAAAAAAAAATGCCACAGTTCAAGATCACAGATTAGAAAGTTCCAAAAAGGGATTCAGTTGCATTATAAGGCTACAACACTAGCATTAGCATTAGCATTAGCATTAGCATTAGCGTAACTTCAGGGCTAATCCCCTTCATGTTTCCAGCAGGTGGGAAACAACAGGCAAGACTTTTCTTGGTCTTGAGAAGCTGTAGCATTTATTAACTGACACATTGTAACCTGAACTGTACATTTATTGCCACATTGATAATATACTGTTAAGTTTCTGCTCCGCTATGAGCACCACCGTCACTCTAATTAATTAATCCGCTATTCCGTGGGAATTTATAGCCTTTTCACTGCGGCCCCACAAACATGCAATTTTAATATTAACCTTGCAGTCTTCAACTCTCCTTTTATTGTGGCACTAATACCAGTGATGATATGCATTACTGCCCTCTGCCATCAGCATAAATATGCAGCCGATCACATCCTTGCTTGTGGCGTGTAAAGCATGGATGTATTAAGATAACTGGATGTGGTCTTACAAACCGGTGCCCCATTAATTCTAGAAACCTTCTCACTGCATACACCATAAGTTAAGTCTCATCTGCATTTTGTGGCCTACAGAGCATGTACAAGAACTCTTCTGGCTGACTTGAAGGACAAGAAAATAATATACTGATACAGCACCTTGAAACTTTTTTTATTGGCTCTAATGACTCAATTTTTTATTGTTTTCCCCTTGTGAGTCTGAGTGTGTGTGTGTCAGGGTGACCAGATGAGAATGGGTGAGATTCAGAAGAGGGAGTTGGAGGTGGGTGTGTCATGTCATAAGGATTAAAATAGAAGAATTTAGAGTAACATAATTTTTTAAATGAATATTATGAAGATGAGTCACAGATTCTGAGCATGATATGAAGCACAGTGTCCTGGCACAGGTGTTTCATCTTAAACATCTTTTCAGCAGATAAGACTGTCATTAAGCTGCAGGACCTTGCAAAAACATTTTTATTTTTTTAGACTTTTTTTTTTATTCACAAATTCCTCCCACAGTGGCAGCTGCACTCTCCGTCATCTGGTTTAAAACAGGTCGAATGACATCAACAAGCTGTTATTTATGATAACTTAATCAGTGCAACAGACAAGTGAAAATACATTAATTATACTCTGACATATTTTACAAAAACTAAGGACTAAACTCGGACATTTTTTAATAATTACAAGCAGAAATTATCGTCTACATACATTTTCAATGAGAATATTTT
The DNA here is from genome assembly GCF_056507025.1 of Lutjanus erythropterus. Taxonomy (NCBI): domain Eukaryota; kingdom Metazoa; phylum Chordata; class Actinopteri; order Lutjaniformes; family Lutjanidae; genus Lutjanus; species Lutjanus erythropterus. The sequence continues at coordinate 8,019,299 of NC_139335.1, forward strand.
TACAGACTTGTGTTGTTCATATTATTTTTATTAATAAAATTGGGATTCGAACAGCTGCTTGTAATTCAGGACTGTGTTTGTGTCATCATGGGAAAATCTGGTCCTGGACACCGACTGTGTCTGCAGGTTGATGGCATATATAAAAACACCAAAAGTTGAGATGCAAAAGCACAAAGCACAGACAAAAGCAGATTGATGGCACATAAAAAACATTTAAGAATACATAAAAAAGCACATAAACGCAGATAAACACATAAACAATTAGGAGGACAATGACATAACTACTGGTCCAGATCATGACAGCATGTTTGATTGTGCAGTGACAGCTGTTTTATAGATTTGGAGAACAAGCTAAGAGATGTGATGTTCCTTTGTTCTCTGGGTATAGTGTTCCAGGTAAGTGCTGCTCGATAGGAAAAGGCTGTACTCTTTCTATACAGTCTTTCACAATCCCCCCTGGTAGAAGCTCTGGTAGGAGAGTTTTGAATTTGTTTAATGATTTTTTTTTTTCCACCATTTTAACAGCAGGTCGTTTTGTAATGATTGGTTAGGGCAAAAGTGTTTCTGGGCTGTGTGCATCATGTGACTTACAATTTCAACTGTAATAACTGCATTCCAAAATCACTGCACAGCCTGACGCTGTTCCTGGGAGTCTGGTGCATTTGAAAACAGTACAGGGACCATCTCAACAAAACATTGCTCTTTCCAGTACTTTTGGTGGTCAGAAACAAGCTGTTGTCCTTAAACTCTTTAGGCAAAAGCCTAAAGGAAGTTTTACTAAATCTTCGATACAAACACCTTTTACAATCTTTTTTCTCCACCTTTAAAGAAGCAGTATGTAGCAGCTCCACAGTACTGCAGTTCAGGTAGCCAGTTTGAGCCATATGTTGTATATTAAATAGGTTGAAATCCTATTTAATATGCGACCTATCACTAAAGCAGTTGTTTCCCCCTGCCCACTTTTCTCCAGACAACAGGAAGCTCAGAGAACACTGCAGGAGCGACAAGTGCTACACTGCAAGATAATCAGCTGTTTATAACTATTAGTTATCTGTCAATGTAAAGTTAAGCCTGATACCCTGAATACAAAAGCCCTCTGCTCTGAAAACACACACTCTGGAGTTTGAGTTCAGTGACTGCCTGCCAAACCCCATTAACATATTTCTTCAGTTTTAACATTATAAACATCTACTCCTTCTAAAAGATTATTAATGATTTCATACAACTCATAAACAGACACTTACTCATTCTGCAAGCATTCAGCATTAATTTGACCCCTAATAAACCTGAAAAAGGGGCAAACAATACCAATTATAAAGAAAGATAAAATGTCATTTTACCCTACACCTTACAGGAAGTCATTAGGAATTCATAGTCCCCTTCTCGTCTTATTAACACAAGATTTCTACTGTTTTGTACTGCTGAGAGAGCAGGATTGACACACACACACACACACACACACACACACACACAAAAGCCCAATCACACGGATGCCAAGTCCAACAGTCAGCAAAGCACACATTGTACAACAGCGAGCTCTGATTGGTAGCGGTCACACATGAGGTGCTGTAGCTGCTGAAGTTGGTCTTTAGTATGTATCACAGTGCAGCAGACCTGTACTGAGGTTAGAGCTGAAGAAGAAAAGAGATGGAGCATTTGGGGGGTGGAGAGGGGACAGAAAAGATTTAATGACTTTGACGCTGCGGCGAGGGGAAAGGTGCAGAAGCATGCGATGAGGAGAGAAGCGACTGGGAATTAAAGCAGAATCCAGATGAAGGGGAAGAGACGTCAGATGAAGGGGAAGTTGAGAGAACAGCACTTGTTTGACTTAAGGTGTAATTAGAGGCTGGAACGAGGCCGTTGGGATCAATTTGTCAATTCCAACGATCAAAATGATTGGCAGGTCACGGTCAAAACAGGCCTTGTCACAGCACAGCAGCAATTCAGATCTCCTCCGCCCTGAGCGACAGGGAAGCTTCCTCAGCACTTTTGCAAAGTCAGAAAAAAGTCCTTAGAGGGAGAGAAGAGGGGAAAAAGTGCTGTGTTTAAAAGGAGCAGAGCAGGCACAAATAAAAGCCAATCACCATAACAATCAAGAACATGAGGAGGGGGAGGAAAAAAACAGTTGTCTCCTGATTGTAAAATATATCACCGTCACTGCCTGAACTGTACTCGCCACCCCCTACCAGCGAAAAGACATGGCCAGAGATAAAAGAGGATGTAGCCGTGGAGGAGTGGAGGAGAGGGGTGGCGGTGCAGTGGGTGTTTGGGTAGGTAATGAAAGCACTGGACAGATCAAATAAAGAGGTATGAGAGCTCTGGCTTGGCTATTGGTGGAGGTGGCCTGTGCCCATTCACTGCGAGGTGGAACAAAAGGTCAATTGAATTTCAGACAGAGGCAGGACGAGATGGATGGGGCAGGAAGGTGAGGGAGGGGAGCGCAGCCTGGCAGGAACCGCTAAAAACCATCACGCCTGGCAAGGAGCGGGACCCCGCCACGTCGTGCCAAGGACAGGCATAAAACACCCCTCACAAAACCTCCTCCTCGAGCATTAGCATTAGCCTGATTTAGCGCCGGTGATCTCTCACAGAGGAAAGTGGATTTCTGTCTTTATTTCCACGGGGCTAATTAGCGCTAAGCCACGCTGCTGCAGCGCCGCGCAGGAGGCTCCGCCGAGCAGCAGAGAGGTGACAGAGGTGGGAGGAAAGCGTTCCTCACCAGCCGTCAGTCGAGCCTCATCAAAGGACAGAAATATCCCAGAGGATGTTGAGGCGGACAGGAACTTAGTGGAGCGCTAATGTACAGTAATAAGGCTGGAGGGTTTGTGGTATGACTTCATTTATGCCTCCCGTCCCCTGACACTTGGACAACCCTGTGGGGACAATCTGTCTCAAAGATGACAGCTCTCTATCTGCTTATTCAAACACTCCTCTGTGAGAATTTCCATTTCATGACAGCAAACAATAAATAAACTTGAAGAGACCGCTCACCCAAAATCAAAAATACATATTTTTCCTATAGTGTTATTTATCTGTCTATAGATCAGAGGCGGGCCTCCCCAAGGGAGCTCAAGATAGTTTCAGGGGAGGCTCAGTGAATGGAAGTGAATAAATATTAGTTTGGTTATCAAAAGGAGATTAGAATAGCCTAAATGTGTGTGATTCTGTTAAAACGACAGGTCAGAGATCCACTAGTTTGGAAGAACTTTTACAATTTTTCAACTTTCCAACAGTCAGGAACTAATAAATGCCTTAGGACAGACCTTTTTCATGTACAAGTCTTTTTCAGACTTCGAAAACCCCTGATCTAGACTGTTTTGGTGTGAGTTGCAGAGTTTTGGAGACATCTGCCGTAGAAATGTCTGTCTTCAGTTTGTCTTCTACAGACCTGGTTGTGAGCAGTTTCATGAGGGAACTACTTTCTTTCTTGCTAAAAGAAAGAAGTTACAGTAGCTTCTACCTAAGAAAGAAAACAGTTCCAAGGGTCATGCTTTATGGAAAGATATATTGCAAAGGATTTTTTCAAAGGTATTTTTGGTGCTTCGAGGACCACAAGCTGGGTTCCATTTAGCCCCATTATATTCAAGAGACGCAGGCATCTCTACCACCAATAAAAGCTCAGTAACACAAGAAATCTAGCTGGATAAATATCACCACAGAGAAAAATCTACAATATTTGTTTATTTTGATTCAAATGAGCCCTTTAAAACCCTAACCTACATTACTAGGCCTAGCAGGGCTACATCACTAGATTGCTATGTCTTAAGAAACTTTCTTGGGAGCAAAAAAATCAGTCAATGCAGAGGTGATGCAGGAGTTGACTTTTCTTCGTTGAATTGTTTTCTTTGATTCCCTGCATCACATGAGAGACCAAGCAAATGGTGTGTGTGTTGCCATCTAATCATCTAAATTACTCAAAGAGCCAGAAGAAAAATATTTATGTTTTTGATTTTGAGGGTGAACTATCCCTTTAACAACAAAACAAATGGTGCAGTTTGACTGAGAAGATTCTGCTGGAAACCTGTGGAATTTCGCGAGCATCAGCATCTAACAAAGCCTTCCGGTCCTCAGTGCATTAATCTGTACCATCACAGCAGGAATTTTCTCTTCCTCTCTCTGTTTGCTGCATGCAGACACAGCTAAAAAGCAAAACCATTATGAGTGAGGGGAAAAGAAAAGTCTGTGCCTCGAGGCTCTCTGATGTGTTCGTGCACATATGGCATGGAGTCAACAACAACTAACAGCCTCATTAGGCCATATAGACAATGAAAAACACCCATGCACACAAAATGAAGTCAGGGTATAAGGAAGAAAACGCCCTCTCAAATGTCACCAAATAAACGAAAGCAGTTTGCGTGATTGAGTTAGCCGCAACCTTAGAAACAAAGCACATTCAGCGACGCATACACTGTGTCTTTTTTCTCCTCCTGCAGCTGTTTTCCTCTTGAAATGCACCTTCAAAGCAAAGGCAAAACATTTCAAGTTGGGGTGGCCGAGTATCGTAGCAACCTGGAGGGATGCAAATGGCTTCATTGTGAGGCCCTTGAAAGGAGGTACGGAAGAAGAGAGCAGGAGAGCGAGGGGATCATGGAGGCTAATGACTCCGGTGCATTGATGATTAGAGGTGACTAAAAGGAAGAGAAGAAGAGGGTTGGTTGCTCCATCCTTTCAGAGGTTGAGCAGACTTTTCATCGCTGAAGGTCCGGTCTGTGTTACGAACTGTTAGAATCAGGGTTCTTACTCAAACAGAGATAAACAGACACTGCAGCCAAGACACCCCACAGGAGGAGGTGGAGTTAGTTTGACCCGGTGCACCACTCCACCGATCAAGACAGCGTGCATTTTATTATGTGAATATCAGCCGGAAATAAAAAACATTCTTTTACATTCACATTCATCCAGAATTCAATACGGTTTACCACATATGTACCCACTGACCTCGACAGAAATATTTACCTCACTCCCCAATCTATGGGCATCACAGTACAAGAATTTTAAACTTTGATACAATACTAGAAAACAATACTCAATACCTCTTTCGAAATCATGGCAACAAGAAAAAAAAAAAAGACGTAAATAAAGATGAGCACACAGAGCTTGTACAGAAAAAGTTACAGACCGCTGTCTGGTTTTGCTGCAAGCCAAATTTCATGCACAACAATAAAGACTCAATTGAACTGAGGTCTGAAATGAGAACTTAAATCATTTTTGTGTAGGCTTAGTACTGTACTTAAAAAGGGGGAAAAACTATTGACATTTTGATACTTCTGATAACCTTACTCAAATCTGTCTGGCAGATTGGCATAAAACTAGTATTCCTCATAAAGAGTAAGTTGGAGACTCATGACTCAAACTATCAGCTGCTTATCAAGGTCTGCGGACTGAGAAGGAGCTCAAAAGCTCCAAACAATAGTTCATATTTTTCACAGATTTTTTTAGGCATGATACTCATACTGTTCCAGGCAGCCACTGGCTTCCTTTAGTTTCCAAATGATATGAAAATCAGTGCACACTTGTTTGAGGTGTATAATCCATTCTCACTGAAGATTACGATCTGTAGCGTTAGAATATCATTGCATTTTAATGCAGTTAAAAAGAATAGTTCGACATTTTTCCTAATGAGGAGAGAGCGTCTGCAGCAGCCTTGAGAAAAGTTTTTCCCAGGGCACTGCCTTTTTTTTGTGCAGCAGCTCCAAACACCTCTAGTTGAAAATCTCCAAACTTTTTGAGAAAGGTGCTAGTGTCGTCACTGTCTGTTTTGTTCAGCCAACCAATCTTGTATTAGATGGGGAGTCATCACCTTGGTTTGTGTTTAGCAGAGTTCCACAGCGTGATTGCAACCACAGGCAAATGATGCAATGTGTAATGCCTCCCAGTAAGTTACATGACTCACATGGTAAAGGACAATTAAAAGCCTCTCAAACACATACTGTATGTTAAATCTTGATACACGAAACACCAAAGGGGTTCATTTAATTTTTCTAACAACACAGTGATGCATCAATCACTTGATATTCCAAAGATGGACTTCTTGGCATCGGTGGATTAATATGGGTTTTTATATTTTATCGACTTGTTGAGATCCAGTACTTTTTAATTAAAGGGATAGTTCTGATTATTTTAAGTGCATTGTATTGCTCTTAGGCGGCGGTCGGCATGCCCCATGCCACCACAGCTTTGATCTGTTAGTTAGTTAGTGTTATTGCATGACTTTCTAAAACACCAAAGTCACACAATAACACAAACACGTGTCATGTGATCATGGCAGCAGCAGACCAGCAACTCACATGTTCTGTGAGTAAAATTACTGATTTTGCCTATGGAGTTTGGAGCAACATTTGGCTTATATAATGGCAGTTTCCCATCATAAAAGCCTGTCTGACAGCCAAGTAAAGCTCTAAAAATATTCTAATCATAATGCATTCTTGAAGTGATATTGATTTTTTTAGGTGGACCTCTTTTAAGGTGCTAAAATCTGTTTGTTGATGACTCTGTCTGCAGCAGTACAGTGCTGTGCTAAGCTTCCATGCTGGTACTCCTCTCTGCTTCTCCTAACTGGGTGTGTGCTGACTGCCATCTACTGTAGGTAATACACTGACTATTGATAAGTACCTCATACACATACTTGTCAACCTTGGGACCTCAAAAGTATTGAGTATTTCGATAAACTAGAGTCAAAGACTTTGTTTCCTACATTCTAGTGACTTTTAAAGAATGAAAATAACAAAATAACACTGCAGAAGCACAAAGTACACTCATTGCATTAATTTTACTTTTAATTCCCAGGAAAGAATGCAGAATAATTGACCTCTCTAACATGGATCTGCATAAATCTCTGGCATGAACTAATATTCATCAATTTTCTTTCTTTCATTTACTTTTTTGCCCCTAAAACCAAATCGCTGCTGCAGATTTTAAAATCTGTTTTTAAAAGTCTCGTTTGCTGTTTTGTTAGGTGGAAACAGTTGACTTTTAAAGTTGTCTGGGGCTTGTACATGCTGTACAGTGTCAGAAACAGGTTGTGTTGATGAAAAGTGAAAATTTGTCAGAAATCGTGAGAAATACCAGAGAACTGTGATCCTCAGGCGTGTCCTGGGAAAATCTGGAGGGTTGGCTTCAAATAATCCAAACTGATTCATTATTTCGTCAGAAGGAAAAATTATGTTTCCAGCGTTCAGTGTTCTACCTTGTATGTAACAGTGGGGGACAGCTGGGCTGCAGGTATTTAATTCTCTTGTGATGTAACTTCAACATGTCCAGTGATATAGGCTCTATACTGCATGTGTGAAATATTGAACCTGGGAGGTAATATTGCAATTGTGACTTTCAGATTACGCCACCGCATGAAATGTTGGCTAGATTTTGTGCAATATGCAGCAGCAAATGACATAAACAGAACACTTACAGCTTTGATACACTCAACACACTATAATTGCCACAGCCTTATATATATAAGAAGCTTGAGGCAATGAATCCATGAGTGAAAAATCATTAAAAAGCCTGTAATGAAGCAACCTCAGCCGGCCTGCACTCTGGACTGGGGCTTAAATCTCATGAAGTTTGACTTACAGGATGTGCAAGTGCATGTACAACGCACAAAGACACACACAAATAGAGCTGTTGATCTGCAATAGAGATGGTTGTGTCAAGTTTTCAAAGGCATTAGCACACAGCTGGGACAGTGGAGGTGACACTGGGTTAAATGGCCATTAACCTTCCATGTCTGCAGCCTTCACACGGGGGATATTGATCAAAGCCCCTGCGCCTCTCCCTCTGGAGGAAGTGCAGCCTTTGAAGGGCGTTGAGCACCTTCCACTGATCTGCTCTGAGCTCCGCTGCCAAGGAGTTAATGCCTGTGTCTGTTGTCCAATCGCAGGTTGAAAAGCGAGGCCCGGCCGCAGCGCTGACAGCTCAGGCAGGGGACAGAGTGGCATTACTGTCTGTCTCCTGCTCCTCGCCCCAGGGGTATGGAAATGTAGTGTGTCCGCTTTCAGTTTCTCCTCACCCCGCCCCCCCAGCCCTTCTTTTATTATCACACACACAGACACACTCTCATTCCACCAGAGATATAGCTATGCATTTCATCTCCTGTTGTTTGATCTCTCTGTCTGTCTGGTTCATGTTGCGCTTTGCTTTTAAAGATCACTATGCTTCTTTTGTTGCTCACTTCCTCTGTCGATCTATATATTCCCTGTCTCGCTTTAAAAGAAAAAAATACCAAACATATCTCGTCTTTGGTTTTCTTCTTCTGACTGTTTCAGACATGACTTCAGATTTGGCGTGGCAATCTACACTGGCGCAGCCCTCAGTGACACTTTTAATTCCTTGGAGATATTCGTGTGTTTGGATGTTACAGTACAAACACTACCCTGCGTTTGTTTGTGTGAGGGAGTCAAGTAGCTGTGAACGGCTGCTGGCTGTGCGCAGGGAGCACACGCAGAACCTGTTTTTATCTGATTCTGTGTTTCCTCAAACTCTCACACCAAAACCGTTGAGTCTCGTTAACGCAGCAGTAGCAGACTGTTTGGACAAGATCCACCAAATAACACAGTTAAAAAAAAAAGAGAGACAGGAGCCGGTTAAAGAGGGCCAGATGCTGACTTAAAGATTGTCTGTTCTTTGCACAATCTCTTTTACCGCTCAATCGCGCAGTCAGTGTTGGACCCCAGCTGGTTCTGATATTCCAAACACTGACTGCAAGTCTGTTTACTTTTTATTTGGTTTCTCAAATTGAACATGTAAAAGCAGATTTCAGAGAAAAAAGGCCAGTTCGAATATACAGTTTTACATCTTAAAAGTTGGATTAGGATCTTTGCCCTAACAGATTTGCACTGAGGTGGACCTTCTCTAGAGTGTCAAAGCGTGCTGGACCCGCCTCCAAGTGAGCTGTGGAGACATCTCACCAACTGCGTCTCACTCTTCTCCTCATCAAATCAGCACGTTGAGAAACTGAACTCACGTCTGTGCAGGAAAGCAGAAAGACAGATGTTTTTAAAACTCTCTGTGTGTTCAGCTCTCACTAATTTTGTAGCTTCTGACTGAATCTCTGTGGTTTTAAGTTTAGTTTCTCTCCTGCATCCCTGTTCCTCTTTCTGGTATCTGCTTTATTTTGCTGTTTTATGTTTATTTTCAGCTGTATATGAGTCGTTTTAAGTTACTGTTGATGAAACCCCAACATTTCCTCATTTCACTGCATCATAATAAAAATATTTCAATAACAAAATAACAGAGAGGGAATTTATAAGAATTGAAGTACTAATACACCATTTCAAAACCATTTGACATGAGCTAAGTTTGTGACGAGTTAAAAGACACACCCTCAAGTGGGAAGCTTGGTTGCAATAGAGATGCAAATCCCTGCCATGCTGGGCTGATGTGCAGAGTCAAACCAAGTCAAGCAAAGGCAGTACATGTCTATGGATAAGAGATATTAGGCCTGAGTGATAAAACGATAGTGATATCTATCAGTAAGAAACAAGTTTAATAAAGATAGTTTCCGTTAAATGCATTAAATACAACAACCACAACAGCAAGTAACAAATTCGCCACACTTCATATCTATAGCCTGTCATATCCCATGATAATGGGGAGTAACAAGCAAACAGCCAATCATTTAACAGATGTGTTGTTGGGTTGCCCCACAGCGACCGCTCCGCCTTCACATCAAAAGGTGCCAGCTGAGGTGGAGGAGGTGAAAAGCGTTGCTGAAGAGAGGGACGTCATGCTCGGCTTGATACCATCATGACCCGTGAAAGAAAATGGATTGATGGATGGATGGATGGATGGATGGATGGAAAACACCATTGTATGTAAACTGCAGGAATATCTTCCCGACTAACAAACAACAAACTTATTTTATCACCTCAGCTGCTTCCACCTTTTGGATTACACAACTTTTGGTCAGTTATCATTATCTACTGCTATGACACTTCACTATTGCGACAGACTTTTCAGTTATATCACCCAGGCCTATAGTGCGAAAATGTTTGGCTAAAACCGTAAAGACCTGCAGCTTATTAAGTGACTCCGTTTGGCAAGGATGCTAATAATTGAAAAAACTTCAAGCTGCATCGAGTATTGTATTTGTTTTACAGCACCATTTTCGAAAGTCTTTGAGAACACGCCAAAAGGTTTCCTGCCAGCATTAGACACCCACTCTAATTCTTTGACCAAGTACTGGTGATTGCCATGGCACAATGAGTTCTGCGCTGAAAAGCTCCCAGACCTCCTCGGAGACTTCTGTCACCTCACACATACACACGCTTAGTATTCAAATCCATCTCTTTCACCTGTAAAACAGCAGAGATCACATCCTTTATTTCCACTCCTACACATCTTTCAATCTCATACTCTGCTCTCGAAACTTGTACTCCGGCTCGAGGATTTTCATTAAAACTTGTAATAACTGCAGCTTCTCTGTCCACAGCTGTCTGTCTGATATGAAAGCAGAAGTGCGAATATTCAGACAGCAGCTCGGCAGGCATATGAGAGAAAAACTTGCGAGTGGAAAAGGACATCCTCTGCTCCATCGACTCCACTTCCTCCAGTGCATAACCATCCAAACACATCCCTATCACAGTGCTATCTATCTCCCAGCCCACTCTGCTACCCCCCAGGGAGGCCAACAGGGAGACATGGCGCTACTTCAAGAGCAATTTCACTTCCACAAAAGCAGCAGCAGCGAGACAGAGAGCACACTGGATCTTGTTTATAAATAAAGTCATCCATAAATGATGGGATCTGTCGAGAGTGTGTGTGTGAGCGAGGTGCAGGTGGGGAGGCGGGGGGTGGGGTGTGAAGGATGGAGGTGAAAGACGGCCTCTCTGCCTGTATCCCCTTACGCTCGGATGGGCTGCAGACGGATGCTGAGAGGGTTTTGCTCCCGTGGAGGTGGGGGGGAGGGGGGCCGCAGGGACCGAGCGCTGGCTTTGGGAGCAGCAGAACCAGTCAGTGTGGCTGTTTGAAGTGGGCTGATCAAAGCTGGCGCTGCATCGGGTTCTGTTGCACTCAGTAGAGAGAGTGGACGGGGATAAAACACACAGAGCCACAGTTCCCTGGGTGGGTTTCCTGTCGGGCTGGATGACTGAGGCATTCACTGCTGTCGCTGCTGCCGCTGCTGCTGGACAGGAACAAATGCCTGGTTCAGTGCCAGGGCACATTAGTTTGTATCTCTTCTCTTGTTGAAGTCAATTTTCCAAACAGATGAACAGTGCTGGGGCATTATAATGATATAATGTGCTAATGTAACCACATTACCAGCGGTGGACGAGGTATTCAGGGGCCCCATTACAGATTTTCCAAACTATATGTTCATATACTATATGAACTCTTTGGTAACCATGGCAATTAGAGTTAGGACATGAAAAAATCATTAGCGATGAACAGTTCCTATCCTAACTTAAGATAGGAACATTTATTGCACAAGTATCCCAACTTCCCAAAATCTTAAATAAACTCTCCTACCTTGGTTACCCGTTAAGCTGTCCTAATTTTCACTTTCTCACTCCGTAGTGGCATCCAAACTCCTACTTAGATAAGTAAGCATTGGCATCAAAATATACCTCAAAATTACCCATCTCAGAACTATATATTATTGGATTATGATTACTTTTGCATTAATGCATAAGGATGTTGCAGCAGGGAAAAGTGGAGTTTTAAATACTTTATATACTGTTGGGTAGCTTAATCTGTAGAATATATCATAATCTTCTAGAAAATTTAGTATGAATAACAATGTAGTGGGGTTATGTAGAATATGAAAATGAAGAGCCTGTGAAGTTACTCCATTTAGCATCGATAACTTCCTGCTGTGTCAATGGACTCCTTTGCATCGTGCCATACATCATGTTACTTCAGGTCAATGAAGACTGAGGTTGCACAATTAAAGCATGCTTCCTCCATCTCTGAATACAACAGACAAAACACGGCATTAAATCCCCAACAGGATTACTTATATCGCCATATGCAGCTCATTGTTTGGCATGTAACAAGAGTGCAGCAGTGGTTTAAAAGTGTGACACAGTTGGCGTTTGTGTATCTGCATCCCCGAGGACCCCAGTGGGTCAGGTCCCAAGGGTGTCACCGACAAACCTTACACACAACAAAAAGCCTGGAAGGGTGGGGTGGCGGTTGGGGGTGGGAAAAGCACAGATGCCCCCTTCTCCTTCTGTCTACTCCTTCTGTCCCCTTCCCCGGTTTTCAATCTAGTGAACACTTGCTGCTCTCTTAACATGCTCTGAGGGCAGCACCCCCACGCCTTCCATGCTTTAACTCACTCCCCCAATCTGTTTGCCTATTGGTTGAAGCAGCTGCTCCGCTTTCCAGCTTCATTGTGCCCTGGCTCCCACCCCAGCGTCCCTCATCAGCCCCCATTACGCCTCTGGTCAGCTGAGAGACAATAGGAGAGGTCAGGGGTCAAAGCAGTTGGAATTCCTAAACACAAACCCATTCAATCACACACATGCCCAAACACATGTATACATGCACTCACGCTCATCCATTACACATGCATATTTGTCTTTTTAATCAGTTGCAACCATCTCTCTTTCACTTTACAATGTCTTTTAACTGGAGACCAATCAGTAAAGTTTGTTAAAGCAACTATAAACAACATTTTTATCATAACAATTTATCAAATTTAGATGAAACGGTATAGAGTCCTGCACTGGGTCAGGTACTCAAATGGTGACCCCCAAAATGGTTGTGCAATCGGTGAAAAACACCTGCAATACAATAGTATCTATTTTTCCCCTGGAAAAATCAGATGATTGTGCAATATTTTTAACATTTATATTTGGTAATATAGTAATATCAAGCCTAATCAGCTGCCAGGACACAACTTTTGGCCCTCTGACAGCTAAAACTGATGACATAAAGGCAAAATTAGCCAGTGGAGGATACCAAATTGTGGACAATACATCATCAAAGGCCAAGTTGGATGTTTAAACTAAACTAAGCTCAAATACTGTAAGAATAACGCTGTCGGTGGCTTTGCTGCTTGTAAAAAGTCTTTTAAAGTGTTAGCTTTTGATAGCCACAAGCTAGGCTCGTCGTCATTTTGGGAGCACGTTGACAGCTGCACGAGCACAAGGGCTGTGCCAGTCGAGAACACAATCGAGCGACTGTGTATGTGTGTTTAACTGCGGGTAACGGGTCAATTGTGGTTCTCAGTTTTGCGGGTGCAGGCAGGTTCGCAAAACCAGACCCATGCAGGACTGAAACGGTATGAAAATTTAATATTATAGTGACTGAAATTGGCTCTTCCTAAGTCCTGGTCCTTTTGGAATCTCTGTCAACTTTTTTCTTTCTTGTTAGCCATACTTAACTATGCTATGTGTTAGGCTCATCTACTGCATGTTACATCTATCATAGTATTGTTGAAATGTCCTGAAAATATGTTCAAAAAGTACTGTTTCACTCGCTGAAATTATTTCAGTGTTACATTTAAAAGGCACCATGTCCTTTGCAGGGTCACAGTCTTCAATGATGCAAACAAACCCATGCTGCTTTACCTGCATCTGGGATACTGTTGCAAACTTTGGTTGACAGTATCAAATGACGCTCACAGTGATGAACCAGAGAATCAGCACCTGAATCCGCAGCTCCCCTCCGCTGTACTCAGCCTTATAGTGCGTTTCAGCTCGTTGTTTAGCTCTCTGGCCCACAGCTGTACTGTTTTGGTTCATGGTGTGTTTTTGGCCACAGCAGGCAGCTGATTTCAGCTCTGACAACCCACTGTGCACTACCCGATCAGCACCAGCAACAGCAGACAGACAGACACAGTCAGCGTGTAGCTGGTGAACATTTAATGGCTGAATAGCCAGAAATTCCCCTCAGGAGTTGGTACTATAGACTATAATTAAAGTTTTTAGGGGATTTAAAACTTTATGTGTTTTCCTGAGTTAATTAACTATATAAAAAAGTTACTACAAGGAGTTTTTAACTAGCTATGAAACAGTCTCTATTTAATATTGATGTTTCTATATGACTTATATAAGCAAACAAGTCCATCAGCAATAAGATTGGCTGTTTCTATTTTAGTAATCCAGGTTGGATTCTCCCTGAAATCAGATGAAACAAGCCTGTGTTAACATTTTGCCAGACAAAGTTACAAAGTTACAGTGGTAAGTGTGTGACCCTGTTAAAAAGAATTGGAAGGAGATTTTTATTTGGGCAACTTTTTGACATGTTTTGTGGTTATGACAAGAAGAGGCCTTCCTTGCAGCGGCTTTAAATTTGATCAACACCAATAAACTAGATGTATTTATATACCTCCTGTATATAAGTTAGCATGGCTGATATGATATCATTAATTCAATCAGACTTTATTTTATGTAGCACTTTTCACACAAATAGAATGTAAAACAAAGCGCTTCACACAATAAAACAATAACCTCCCTCCCACACACACACGCCCACAGCCATGACTTTGTAATTGATAAAGCACTAAAACGAGAACAGCACTCATTATAAAGTGGAACTGAGGAAACGCTGTCATAAATGAAGAAACCAGATGCAGGATAAACAAAACTAAAAATTAAAAAATAAGGAAATAAATTAAAATAAATAAACAAATTAATAAAAACTCCAAAAAAGTAGATAAATAGTGAGTGAAAAGTTACAAACACACAATAAAATAATAATATATTAAAAGAAAAAGCAAAGGTCAGATAATAAAAGGAAAACAATCCAGAGAATAAAAGATAAGTAAATAAGTTAATTATAATGAATGACTAGTAATAATGACTAGTAAGACTAAAATGTATAAATAAAAAGACAATAAATAGATAAAGTTCAATCCAAGGCCAGACCAAAATGTTAGGTCTTGAGTTTGCTTTTAAAAATATCAATACGGATGTAATGCCCATGCATGCTAACTTCTGAATCCTAAGTTGTCCTTTATTGATCCCTGTGGGGGAATTCATTCTCTGCATTTAAAGTCTTTAAGAGCAGCAGGCAGCAACAGTTTAGCACTGTGCACCAACAGGAGAATGAAGCTAACATACGTGTTCCCTGGAGGGAACCCACACAAACACAGGGAGAACATGCAAACTTCACACGGAAAGGCCCTGACCCAGCTGGGATTTGGGCAGACAACCTTCTTGCTGTGAGGCAACAGTGCTAAAAACTGCTGTTCATCTGTAATACTGTCCTTCTGTAGTATGAATGCGATTATCCATGTATATACAACAGTATGTGAGCTATAAAAGCAGAATGCAATGATTTGCAAATACAAGATATTTAAGGCTCAAACTGATAAACTTTGTCAGTTCAGTTAAGTGTCGTGTCGTATCGTGTTAAGTCGTGTCCTCCGGGCTAAAGAGCAGAAGGACTGTCTATATTATTACCAGTGCTAACTTAAAAAACAATCGTCTGTGATGGTATGGGGGTGTGTTAGTGCCCATGGCATCATGGGTAACTGTCACATCTGTGAAGGCTTATTTCAGCAAGACAATGCCAGGAAACATTCTGCATGTGTTACAACAGTGTGGCTTCGTACTAAAAGAGTTTAGCTACCAGACTGACCTGCCTGCAGTCCAGACTTGTCTCCCGCTGAAAATGTGTGGTGCATTATGAAGCACAAAATACAGAGACACCAGACTGTCGAGCACCTCGGGTCATATATCACGCAAGAATGAGAAAGAATTTCACTTTTAAAACTTTGACAATCAGCGTCCTCGGTTCTCAAACACTGACTGAGTGTTGTTAATAGAGCCTTTCTTTTAATCACAGTGGTAAACATGCCGCGGTTTTTTGGAAGCTATTGCAGGCCATCAAACTCTGAAGAATGAGTGTAAATATACACAAAACAACAAAGTGAAACAGTTTGAACTTTAATTATCTTGTCTTTGTACTGTACTCAACTGAATACAGGCCAAAAGGATAAACAGTGGAAACAAGTATGACTCAGAATAATGAATACTGAATAATGGTGACAATGTCTTTATTGTGCATTGCCTACTTCTAATTACAATTTATTCTTATATCGGCTTCTTTGTATCCCTGTCGCCTTTAAGCTTGGCAACAGAAGAGTTTATATCATCATTTTATTCCATGTCAGTCATAATAGTTCCATCCTCCTCTGTTAGTGGCACAGCATGGCAGGACTTAAGACACTGCTTGTAATCTGAGTCAGTGTGAGCTCATCAAAAGCATTAAGTGCTCTTTCACTTCACGACGCACCAAAAGACTCCTTTCAATTCTGTCCAGTTAATGTTCATTCCCTAATAACTTATCACTTTGATTATACCATTGGCACATTAGCTAAGTAAAAGCCATATACAGCCTATCAGCAGTGTGCAGTGCTGTTCAGCAGTGGACATGCTATTTAAGCAGATTATACACTTTTGCCTGGTGCTCAGCATTAAGCTGACAGTGCACGGGGGCTGAGACGTGGGGAAGGAATGTGTGGTGGCTCTCGGCTCATCGCTGTATCCATGCTCACATTTACAGGCTCCTCTGACAGAGATAAGAGATCAGAGGGACGGGGAAGCTGCTGTATCCTACGGAGGCCCCAAGAGTGCCTGTTTCACTGTTTATGTGCGGGTGGACGTATGCGATGCTCAGGACGTTTTGTAAGCGTGTAAAAACAGGCTGAACGGAGGGTATATGCTTGTGTGGTGCAGTGGGGCATCCTGCACTTGGCATTTGTGTGAGTGAAGGTCTCTGTTCATGTGTGTGTGTTTCACTGTGTCTCCGAGGAGAGCATATTCTGTGCGGTAATTACAGCCTGTGTGTTCCTGTCAGTGTGGCTGGCTCGCTTTCATGCAGCACTTCTGCCCACCCCCTGCTTAACGCGGCCCCTGACTGCTGGTGACCTCAGCGCCGAGCTTCAGCAGCCGCCTTGACTAATGGCCTATCTGAGATGAAGAAGATCAACCAATAAAAGCACAGAGAAAAAAAGATAACTGACAATCCACCTCAAGAGACCTTACTGTGCACATTTTACTGTCATGCAATTTAACATTTCTCATGCCCTCCCTGAAGGGTTTACATTACACTCAGAACTATTTGCATGTGAAGAACTCTTTATCAAGGGTTCTTTGTAATCCAGAGAACCATTGTTGGAAGAAAGAGATCTTCAAGGATTGTTGAGATCCTGGAAGAACTCTTTTGACAAAAAGTTATTTTTACTATAATATATAAGGGTCTTGGTAGAACCCCATGAGTGGGTTCTAGATAAAACTCTTGGAATATAAACAGGTCAGTAGATCACCTCAGTAGGTTCTGGGTAGAATTATTACACCATAGAAGTGTCCTCTTTAGAACTTCTCACTGGGGGTTCTGGGTTAAACCTTATTTACAAAAGTGTAGTTTCCTTTGTTTCTTCATGTCCTCTTGCAGCTCCTATAACATATGGGCAGTCATTTCCTCCTCAGCTTGTTGACCCTTGGTGTAATAGTCTGGGATTCTTTGTGTAATAGTCTAAGATTATGATTCACGGAGAGCTGAGCTCCAGGGATGGAGCACAGCTGCTCGCCTGCTCAAGAAGCAAGACCTCCAGCCCAGCAGCCAGGACTGCCGGCTGCCCTCCACAGTTTCCATAATGTCACACAAACCCACTCAGAGAGTCAGAGTGCAATGAACTGCAGCGCTGTGCATGAGACCATCATTATTCAAGAAGTTTAGAGCCAGAGACCGTCGGCAAAGAGGGAGAGAGGAAGCATATAGGAGGAGTGGAAGAACACAGAGGAGACGTGTTATTTTAATCCAAAAATAATTACAGTTATTTACAATACGAGGTATGGATGCATCTGTATTTCTGTGGATGTGATTTTAGTTATATGCATTCATGTGTAACTGTGGAGCAATTATGTTTCATGAGCTGTAAAATACATTTTAGTAATTGTTTAATGAAAAACCTGCACATTTAGGGCTCTCAACAGCCTCTCAGCGCTTGTTTAGGAAAAGCAAATGGTCACTACATTATTTTCCTATTTGGAGCTGAAATACATGTATTTGCATGCATTACTGAGTGAATTAAAATAATTATAATCAACTAAAGGAAGTTTTTTACATGCGGTTTTACAGACTCTTTATGAGTTGTCAGTTCAGAAGTCACAAAAATCGTCAGCTATAAAATGTGTGTATCATTTGCAGCAAAGATATTGTTCCTAACCCCTTTGACTTCTGTCTTTGGTGTAGTGCCGGACGAGATGCAATTATCATCAAATCAGGTAGAGGCTCTAGCGTTTCCCACAATATTGGCTAGATGACTGATTCTTTTTAGTTAGAGAAGAGCTGATTAAACTTTATTGTCCCTGAGGGGAAATCTGCCTTGGGCTCAGTGCTACAGCTGTTGCTTCACATAAAAACATCACAGATGAAATAAAGCATGTTTGTTTGGTACAGACCCCCAAAAATGTCACATCATGACAATTTTCATAGGGGGTTTTAATACCAAAAATGAAAATATTAATGCAAAAATGAACGTTTCCAGTAACTGTATCACACATTGCAATCGCAATATTAAAATATGACTTTTTCACAATATCGTGCTGACCTACATTCAACACAATACCAGACAGTCACGTCGCATGAAAGCATCATAAAAGAGACTTTTAATTGTCTTTGGCATCGACCATTTGACACTGGAAGAAGGCAGTACCATCCCATTAATGCTGGGTGGATGAGGTGATGGTACATCTCACACTTGAGCACTTTAAACGCACCATCCAAGGCTCTTCTTTAAGTTCTCGGTCTGGCACCTCAAGATGGGACCAATCTGATCCAGTATTGGTGCCTGATATTGATATTCATCGGATCACTGGCTCACAACATCATTCTGCATTTTAATCTAAATTACACAACATCAGGTGTTTGCACAGGTTGTCTATTTTCAAACACTGCACAAAAGCACAACGGTTTAAAAACTCGAAAAACATTTGAATAATAATAACGTGTGTAGAGCTGTAAAAGTGGTGTGTTCATTTCGCAGTACAGTGACACACAAAGACTGCAAATCCACTTCACCTCACGCAGCGCTTGCCGTTTGATTTCTCATATGTAAAACGTCTTTGTGGGCTCCAACCATTAACTGTAATCCCTGGGATTATCAGGTTCAGCCTGCCAGAGAGGCTGCAGGCTCATCCCAAACTTGACGCCAGGGGGATGAGAGTCGAGGAGGAGCCGGAATATGTTCTCTGAGATTCTTCTGTCAAGCTTGTAAGGTCCCAGAGGACAGAACGGCACCCCCCCTTTCCAAAAATACCTTCACAGGCATTCCAGAGCTGTCAATGGAGATTGGAGACCTGGCACAAAGGACCAAGTTTATTTCCAACCCTTGCAAAAATCCAACATGGCAGTCACATGTCAAACAAACTGCTGTTCTAGCACTCACACTTCAGCCACCAAATTATAAACTTCCATTAAATGTGTACATGGGTTCTTTTCACAAACACATCACAAAATGTTACACCTGATGTGCCTGGTCATGCTTCATGAGTCTACAGCCATGTTGGGTTTTGGACTATTGGTCGGAAAAAAAGCAATTCAAAGACACTGCCTTGGGGTCTGAGAAACACGTTGTATAGACTTATCAATACATTGCAAGAACCATCACTATTACATAATGTCACATGTAAGGATGAACTGCTAAGGAGTGACTTTCTAGTCTTCTTCACTGGATGTCTTTGTTTAATTACGAAGGCACAAAGAGTTATTTTAAGTTACCGTATTTCACCAAGCTTGCACTATCTTCTGTTTACTCATTACCCGAAACTGTCATGCAGGCGTTCTCCCCCTGTGCAGGGGAGTGCCTCCCAGCCTGTTATGCATCATCAAAACAGGTTTCGTTTAGGCAGTTATCGCCCTGGGCTGGTTAGGCAAAGAGCAGGAACAACTTTCAGGGCTTAGGCTCCGCGCATACATTCAGGCTTGTGAACAACAGTTGAGCAGATGTCGTCATCCTCCCTTCAGGATGCTGACAAAAATAAACAAAAGGTATATTTACTCTTTCATGCAGCTGCCTTTCCAGCAGGCTGCAACCACCTTAGCAGCTTCTAATTCTCCAATAGTTTGAGAAAAGAGAAGGAAAATGTGAATCCTTTTGTTTTTAACCGTTAAATGTTAACATTATTCAAGGAGGCCAAACAGACCAAGTGTAACAGCCAAGAGTAGATAATGTTATCTTCTGTGATCTCTGGTCTGGTAGTACTTTCTGAGCATCCTCTGGCTCCAGTGAGCTGTAGGTTGGAGGGCAGAGGGGGGAGGGTCTGTTGGTTTTATTTCTACTCTGCGTTGTGGCTGTAGTTCACTCATTCTCTATTAAAGATTAATCAAGCGGAAAGTGTTGAGGAGCAGAAAGCCAACTGAACTCAGCGTGTTTTTACAGGCCTCTGGATGCCCTACTGGTCCAGCGCGCGGAGAATGTGGAGTTTAAAGAGCATAAAGACACCAGGAATGTTGGGAAGTTGGTATGAGAGGAAGGAGGCAGCCAGACTGTGACTCCGGGAGTGGTGTTACGCACTCGCTGTGTCTCGTCTTTCAAGACAAAAACAATCACACCTCTGACTGAGAAAACACAAGACAGCTTTGTCATGAGAAATGAGCCATTAAAAAACATGACACTTGACTTTAAAGGAACAGTTCACCCCAAAATCAGAGTAATGGCTGTAGAGATATCGGCCTTCTCCCAGGATTAAATGGCTTGTGGCGCTCAAAGAACAAAAAAATACATTTGAAAAATTCAACACCAGTCATTCTTTCCAGAAATTATGAACCGGTTACTCAAGATAGTCCACTAATGGAGAATTTTGTTCGATATCTTTTTTCAAAGTTTCTTCCTTATGATACTTGTGGTGATTAGCTGCGAGAAAAACCACATAAATAGTATTTTTTTTCCTATAGTATGTAGAGTTTCTTGTTTAATTTGTTTGCAAATTTCTCAAACTGTAGTCATAAATCGCCTGGTGGTTTTCCAGATGTTCATAACAGGCTAAAAATTTAACCCACTATTGGTTATTTCTACAGTGTTTCACTTGATGTTAAGAATTCAGATTCTCAACAGAAGACACTGGTGTCTACAAACTGTATTGACAGGAAAGAGGCAGAGGAGAAAACAGTGAAATCAGCTGGGGCAGTGTGGGCAGAGCATCAAAGCCACAGCGGCCTCGGGGCAGATTATTTTTTGAGGAGCAAAAGGCCATGAAACTCCTGCGCTGGTGCCGCTTTACATATGAATCTGTCTGCTACAAAGAAAGTAGTTCCTAAATGAAATTGATCACAACAAGGTCTGTGGGTTACCTTAAGTGACTCAGTCATGATTCCTAGAAAGAGACATTGCTGTTGAATTTCTTAAATTTAGTTTTTTTGGAGCTCCACAAGTCAAGTGCCATCTACTGTGATTATATTCAAGAGAAGGCGCACATCTCTACGGCTGATATCTCAAAAAAGAAACTCTGCAACTCACAGCAAAACAATGGACATAAACAGATAATGAGTACTAGAGCAGAAAAACATGCATTTTTGATTTTTGGGTGAACTGTTCCTTTAACAGAGGAAGACAGATGGGACTCATGTGAGAGTTAATTTTATCAAAGAATCTCTTGGAGTAATAAACAGTGACATTTTCAAATAAGCACATGGGTTTTTTTTTCTGCTTTCTATGCTGAATACTGAATGCACCACAATGGTGCTTCAAACTGCAGCCAGTTCATGAAAGCTTTTATATTTTGTTGTTGTGAACACCCAGTGTCAGGCAGGTCTATTGCAGGAAAAATCCTCCACTGCACAGCAAGTGATGCGTTTTATGTTCCCAGCAGCAGCAACAGCACTTTGTTTGGAAATAAATAGAGAAAGAATTGGGTGGTTACAATGAGAGGCAATAGCCAACATCAGGCTGATCATGCACAGAACCTCAACAGAAACTCAAATTTCATCGACAGAAGTTCTCAGGATAAGAGCGAGGGGACACGTGGTTCGAATGACAAGCGATTCTGGGAAGTACAGTGGAAAAAGCACCACAGCATGAGCGATTAGCAGCAAAGATGTCAGCAAAAGACAAAAGCAAAACAAGATTCCTGTGGATTGCCTCTTGAAAGCACACTCCAGCATGACTGAACAGAATGTAAGAGTTCCAGTCTTCATGTGAGAATCAGGTCAGGCATTAGAGAGGCAGCAGAGAAGAAAAACAGAAAGAGACGGGAGCATACTGCTGTGGGAAGTTTTGGGAAAACCCAGCCTGTCATGATTCGGACTTGTAAGAAACAGCACGCACACCTCTTAGTACGGTATTAGTCTGATGCCAAAGCTGGAGGGAGTCTTTCCCAGGCACCCTTACCATATTGGGAAGAGAGGAAGAGTGCGTTAATGCCTCAGGCTCAGTAAAAAAACCCAGACTGGCTGACTACCAATGGGCCCCGTGAGCCTCGACAGTAATCGCTAATGGCCCTCCGACAAGTTATCACCAAACCACGCTGACATTTTGACTACTTAACAGCCTGGGGTTGCTTTACAAGTCAATTAAGACACACACACACACTCTTTAAAATAAGGGTTCCAAAGGGGCTCTTCCTCAAGGCTGAGGTTCTACCCAGAACAACATGCTTCAAATACCCCATTATTGAAGAAAGGATTGGTGTTGATGTAAATATTGAAAAAACAATTAATGGCAACATATATCGTTAAAAAGATGGACAATAGAATACAATATGGTTCTTTGTAGAACCTTCAGAGGACAAGAGGGTGGGGGTGAAACCTTTATAAAATGTACTTTTAGATCCCTCTGGGTGGGTTTGAAATGAAACTATTGGCAAATAAAGGGGTTCTTTGTAGAACACCCTGGGTGGGGTTCTCAATAAAAACCTTGGAGTATAAAACATTCTTGGTAGAACACCCTCTGTATGTTCTAGATCAAACTGGGCAGGTTCTAGATAAAAAAGATGGAGGATAGAATACAACATGGTTCTTTGTAGAGCCCTCAGAGGACAAGAGGATTATAGGTGAAACCCTTGTAAAATGTATTTTTAGATCCCTCTGGGTGGGTTTTTGATGAAACCCTGAGAATATAAATGGGTCTCTGAGTAGAACACCCCGGGTGGGTTCTAGATGAAAACCTTGTAATATAAAAGAGTTCTTGGTAGAACACCTTGGGTTGGTTTTAGATAAAAGTCTTGGAATGTAAACACGTCTCTGGGTACAACACCCTGAATAAGGTTCTAGATAAAATTCTCGAGATATAAAAGGGTTCCTGTGGGGGGAACCTAGAATCATGTTAAAGGGTTTGAGGTGGAACCTTTAGTCAGGGTTCTACCAGGAACCAAAAAGCCAAACAACCCTATGGTTCTAGCCAGGACTTTTATTTTCCAGAGTGTAACAGATTACACCGACTATCACTACGTGGCTGCTCACACATGTAACATAAATACACACACATACAGTGTCTTCGCTCATTGGAATTCATTCAATCACTTTCTAATTGATTTATTCTCCAGATGGTCTGGAGCTGAATGCAGAGCCGAGTACAAAGCGCGGCTGAAAGTTGTCCTCTGGTTCCCAGAAGCCACAAAACTGTTTTTGTTTAATGCATCTTTAAAAACCCATTCATTTAGAGCCACAGCACACACACACACACACACACACACACACACACACACACACACACACACACACACACACACACATATATATGCAGACACTGAGATTTACACTCAGTAATGACCTCAATTAGATAAACACCTCATACCCGTTCTCACCCATCCTGCAAGGACTAGACCTTGTGGAAGAACCAGAATTAATGAGACCAAACTAATCAATGGTGGACTTGCATGCTACAACAACAAATGCTGAGAGCTTTTTTTAATGGCAATACACATCTAACCATGCCGTAGAAATGTGAACCAGGCGAGGCGCAAGCTGTTTAAATAGCCTTGCCTCGGATAGCGATCAATAATGCTTTGTGAACGGAGCCAGACCACAGCAGGCAGACTTCACCAGCAATTAAAAGGCAGACAATACTTTATGTGAAGAGGCTGCAAGCTTGGTTGTCAGAAAGAAAACAGCTGTATATCTGAGGAGGATGAGGCTGCGGGTCTGGAAGAGCAAGTGGAGGACTGACTGATGCAAATGTCAGGTCCAAATGAAACTGTGAAATGTTCTGTAGCCTGTAGCCACCAGAATGTGGAACAGCACAATTCGGTTATTTCCCCAAAAGAGAAGGCACTCACTCTTAAATAAGGGTTCTTCCTGATGGGCCGAAGTTCTACGCAGAGCCATTTGCTTCTGAAGAACCATTTTCTGAAGAAAGGGTTCATCAAGGGCTCTTTGTAATCCAGAGAAACCTTGTTGGAAGAACTCTTTCATCAGGGGTTCTTTGTACAATAATATAAATAGTCTTAGTAGAACCTCCTGGGTGGGTGCTAGATAAAACACCTAGAATATAAAAAGGGTCTTGGAAGAATCCCCTGGGTGGGTTCTTGTTAGCACCCTTAGAAGGTGTAAAAATTGTGGATAGAAACCTTCTGAGCATTCTGTGTGGAACCATTACACCATAGAAGGGTTCTTCTTTAGAGTATCTCATTGCTGATTTAGATGTACTGTTCTTCTCTTGCTTGCGCCGAGTTCTGTTAAAAGAAAACTGGGTTCTAAGAGGAAAATCTCTGCTGGCATTGCTCTTCATTTGGCACACAGCTACCATGAGAAGTTCCTATATTTCGGACTCTGCGGTTCTCCGTTCCCTCAAAGGTCAGTGCTGTCAGGATGTTTTGCAGGTGTCCCACAGAGTGAATTCACAGGCCAGAGTTTACCTGAGTTTAACTCTATACCAAAGCATGTCACACCGTTACGTCACCTCTGTGAATAATTCCTCTGATCACGGCGATTCAAGTGAAATAAATTGATTTCAGTCTGAGATGTCTCTGTTATAAATCATGGTGTGACCATGCCCAAGAGCCTGGTGTGACTGCTGCTGCTGCTGCTGAGGGTGGTGGTGTACATGAGAGGATTCTTTAAAAAAGCAAAGCCAGAAAAGGGGAGCTGAAGGAGAAGAGGGGGTGAAGCAATAAAAAAAAAAATCAGACTCTAAAAGAGGAACGAGGGGAGACATGCTATTTTCTTCAGATGAAAGCCTTTTTCATCCAAGTGTGAGCCAATTATTTTTCTTGTTGAGAGAAAATATGAACATCTGTGTTTGCTGTGAATCAGTGAATAATGGCAGAACCACACAAGGACCCCTGAAAGCACACACACGCAGTAGCACACATGCTTAGCAAACACACACACACACACACACACATTTGCCCTGTGGGTTGGGTGACGTCATGTTTGTTGTGGGGTGGGCGGCTCCTGGCTGAAGATTAAAGTCTAACACTGCCAAAGGTGGTTTAGGCTTTTAAAGATGGACAGAAGCGCAACATTCCCACTACATCATTAGGCTCTCACAGCCTGAAGATAAGGAACTCCTCTAAGTTGTGGCCCCGGGCCCCAGAGGACCTCGACCCCTGACTGACAGGCTAAAGCAGATTTACTCTGCAGGTCAGCATGAGGTCCAAGGAAAAACAACATTCCTTCACTGACTGACCATGAAACATAAAAACACTCCCATCATCATCTCTCCCGGAAGATACTTTTAGGTTTGGGAATGTTTATGGTAAAAGATGGAATTCCCCCTGGAATGACCCCATATCCAGCCCTCTGACTGGTCAGCCATGTCGCTGGTCAGATAGTCAACAGGAGCCTGGGATGACTATGATGAGATGCAGATCTCAGGGTAGCTCAGAGCAGTTAATCCATCCATGCTGACAAACTGGATGAAAGTAGAGCAAGGCTTTCTATGCAGGAGTTTCAGTGATGCAACTGGCTGCCTTGTGGCCAAAACTACTTCCCCAGCAAGAAGCCCATCCGCACACTGAACCACAAGAGAAGTCATTGACTGGACAGAGTGAAAGGATGATTCGCTTTCAGAGAAAGTCCCCTTCTGATGGCACAACACTGCCGACATGGATTCCTGTCTGTGGAACAACAACGTTTTCACTGACGTCAGCAGCAGTTGTTATTCTGAGAACATCAACATATCTGAATCTGACATTTTTAATACCTCTAGAGTTTTATACAGGTGGGAAGAGCTCCTGAAACAATATTTACAGGATCACAATTCACTAAAACTCTCAGTTGAAGCTTTGATGAATGAGTCTGAAAAAGAGTTAAAAGGGAGAGTTCTCCCCAAAATCAAAAAACTTATTTTTCCCCTGG
The DNA here is from genome assembly GCF_056507025.1 of Lutjanus erythropterus. Taxonomy (NCBI): domain Eukaryota; kingdom Metazoa; phylum Chordata; class Actinopteri; order Lutjaniformes; family Lutjanidae; genus Lutjanus; species Lutjanus erythropterus. The sequence goes on from NC_139335.1 coordinate 8,045,486, forward strand.
CCTCTAATGCTATTTATCATCCAGAGTTTTTTGGTGTGAGTTGCAAAATTTTGGAGAGGTCTGCTTTCTCTCCAGTATAATGGAGATAAGTAGCACTGACCTTACGGTGAGCAAAGCATTTATTTTCTAGTAGAAAGAAAATAGTTCTGGTAGATTCTACTGCAGAAAGAGCATGAAACTGTTCACAACAAGGTCTGTGAATATTATCTTGAGTAACTGGGTCATAATTGGTTTTGAATTTTTCAATTCTTTTTTTTTTTTTTTAAGTGCTTTGAGCACCACAAGGCAAGCACAATTTAGTCTAATTATGTTGGTGAGAAGGCAAAACAAAGCAGTGTAGCTGAACAACTAGCACTACAGGCCAAGAAAGACATACATTTCCAATTCTGGGGTGAACTGTCCCTTTAACGTCACATATACATCAGTATCTGACTCAACAATGACAAAAAAGTTATTCTGTAGATATTCTCAAGTATTTTAATGGTTTTTCAAACTTTTTCTTTCTTTTTCTTTTTATGGAAAACAATTAAAAACTTTTGATGACTCACCCTGCTCTCAGGGGCATTAATTAATTATTTATTTTTTCCTCTTTTTTCCTTTCTCAGTTAAGATAATACCAGACCATATAGAAAGGGAAAACTTTCATGCTCTGGAACAGACTGCAGCATTTCTGGGGGCATCATATTTAAAAAAAAGCACAACTATATAACTTAATTCACTAATTTGGGTGATACTGGTTCATATTTTAGGGAGAAAATATTTTCTGGTGTCTCCTCTGATGTCCTCCGGCTGCTCCGCTTCTACTATGCAATTTAATTACACAGTTTCCTGATGGACAGATATAGCTTTAGCTTTTTTTCTAAAGTAGCCAACCGTAACTGTTAGCTGCTGTAAAAAGGCAACGGGAACAGGCTCAGTAGTCTCTCAGTCAACATTGCTGGTCACCAGGATGAACAAAACCTCCAAGACTGACGGAGAACACAGTACCAAGTGTTTTAAGACCAGATGTAAATGCAGTGATAGACACAAAATTGTGGGAAAATAGCATCCAGGTTAGAAGTTACCCTTTAATGAAGTGACTGTCTGTATGTCTGGAAATGTGGCTCAATTAAACCAGCAACATGACAACATGCCAAATATCTGGCCCAATATGAGCCGATATGACAGCAAACCACAGCATCGGTCAAACTCTGATGAACACACTCAAACAGTCAGGGCAGTCACTCGTCCCTTTAGGCACATCCTGTCTCAATTATCCACGCCCGCACGCCTTTCTCCCCCGACAGTCGCCTGACCCTGGCCAGAGCATGGGAAGAGCCAGCCACACACAGTGGACAGACCAGGAAGGAATGCAAACACAAGGCACCAGGAGAAACGACTGGCACCAAAGTTCCTAGCAAAGACAAGTCACAAATAGCAGATACCCTGAGCTAAAAAAAAAACAAATAAAAACAAAAGACATCCGTGTGACGTTGGCAAGGTCAAAGCAATTTGTCAAAGGGATGACTGCTGGAAAAGTTGGAGAGGGGAGTTTGGAGGCAGTCCTCCCACGGTCGCAGCCAGGGACAGACACCATGGTGGGGCTGGGAGTGGATTGATGTGATGTCTGCAGCCTTTAAGAGACAGAGATGATATGGAATTGTCTTACCTGACGTGTCCCACATATTCAGCTCAATCCGGTGCTTGTCTATCTCAAAACTGGCTGTGTAGTTTTCAAACACAGTGGGGACGTAGTTCTGAAAATAAAGCATTTATTTTAGTGAACAAATTAAAGAGGCACAAGATAAGCCTGTGTTTACACAGCCACAGAGGGAATATTATAGTTTAAAGGTCTAATCTGCAACATTTTCTCAAAGAAAGCAATGCTTTGTCTCATACAATCATAATCCCTTTCAATCACCACTTATGATCTGCTAAAAGTGTGTGCTGGTGTCTGTATATGCAGAGACCACGTCTGCCTGTATTTCCTTATTTTTTCTCATTGTTTTGCTCAGGACGTTTTGCCAATTCAGTGCGTGGGTATTTGACGTCCTGATGCATTTAGGAACAGCTCGGACAAAATCCTGCAGACTCTACCTTTGAATGATGCAGCAGACATAGATTTTGCCAATATTGGGGTTCTGTAGTTTTATCTTTTTTGCAAATACTTAAAAAAAAGAACACCAGTTCAATAATTATCAATGATCTATCCAGACTGGGCCGATATAATGGATTTATAATGGGCATTTTTAACTGACGTTCACATAAGCTCAAGCAAGTGAGCCCTTTCTACTCTGGAATAAATTCCTAAAATTAAATTAAGATAAATTTAATTAAGTTATGCAACCCGTTTTCTAAAAAACAGGCCAAACACACAATGAAAAACACTGTGCTGCAAATTTACCTTGTGTGGAGTCAATTTAGCACCGATGCAATACTGGATCCATTTTACCCAGTACCAATGGGCAGAGACTCACCCACCAGAGGGGATGTTTGATCCAGTAACCCAACAATATTATAAAAAATACCACCAACACTGGGTCAAGTTGACCCATTGTATTGGTGCTATATTCACCCCACAGTGAGTACATTTTTAGCAGTGTCTTTTATTGTGTATTATTGGTAGTTGTTACAGAGGGGCTCACTTACTTGAACTAACATGAATGTCATTTAAAAATGCCCAATATTAACTATTATACAGGCCCAGTGTGGGTAGATTTTTGTTCATTATCATTTTGTAATGATCTGTCTTGTTTTAAATCTAAAATAAACACATTTCATAGCAAATCTAGTGCTGTGAGTCCCTGTGGGGATATTTTAGAAATAGTGATATTATAGCAGATGAAGACAACGCCTTAAAGTTTTATTGCAGTACTGCAGACTCAATAAAAGTCCATTTTGACACCACAGGACTATAATAGTGATTTTACAGGCATTTATTACAGTCCCTCTCCAGCAGCGCCTTCTCTCTACGTTTTCACGTTTCCGTCTGTAAGCAGGTGGATGAAACCTACTGAACAAGTGCTGAAGTTCAACTGTTCAGTTTTACATTTCCCCAGTGCCCCTCACTCTCATTTCTCTTCACATTAAAAACAATAAGTTCATACTTTTACACAGACCTACCTCTGGATAGCAGTCCTTGGCGAAAACGTGCAGGAGCGCCGTTTTCCCACACTGCGTGTCCCCGACCACCACAATCTTACAGCGGCTGCCTAAACTGTCCATGGTTCGTCCGTCAGAGGTGTGTTGTTGACGCGGGGATGGTTTGCATCCAGCATCCGATCAGAGGCGCCGCGGAATCAAAGACGGGAAAGAAAAAAAGAAAAATGAGCAAATGCATGCGCCGACCCGGTGCGCTTTATCCAGCAGCTCGTCCTGTCCTGCGCGCAGCTCTCAGGTCCCGTTGAGCTGACACACTGTGTCTGACTGGTCGGAGACCAAAACCAGAGGAAGGACGCGCACAGACAGCCCTCCCTGCAAACCGGTACTTTGATTACTGGCCACGCCTTCCTAATGTTCACGTCTGAGTCCCATCACTCAACTGACTGATCTTATTGGAAATAAATAAAGGCTCTGTGGAACACGCTGTTTATAGTGACCTCATCCTGTTTGTTTTTCCTTTTAATATCTCCATGATATGACTAAAGTAGTCAGTGAATCATGGAGTTCATGGAAACAATTCTGCCTCCTGTTTTAGCCCCACAGTGTCTATATTATATTGTGCATCTGATTGCCTCCTACTGTGTCACTGCAAATAATATTAGGGTAGACTGGGGACGGTTAGAAGCGGGGATGGTTAGAACAAATCTTATTCCTCCAATCAGAAACACGCAAGAATGTTGATCCTCATGCTGATCGATCCGCTGTCCAAAACAAAACTTGTTTTCATGTATGAAATGGCTGAGACGATAACTGTATTAGCGCAATATCGCTGTCATGTGATGCTTGCCGTGCAATCTCATGTTGAGATCAGTGCATTGATCTATCAATGCATCTAAGGTTCAGCACTGTCAAACACAAATCAGAAGCAAGGCCTCTGATTAGTCAACAGACTCCACCCCACATTCTGGGATTTTGTCACACTGTTCATGCCTTTAGTATGAATTCATCAAAACTTTCTCAGTTTGATTCCTTGTTTTGTTGACTTCTGAGTGACATGTTGCAATGACGGTCATTGCAACCATCCACAAGCTAAGCAGCCATATCAGAATCGACCACATGACAGCATTTTGTCTCACGCTGAAAAACAGAATAGCATCTGTAGTACCTATCAACATGTAAATAACTGTTATCTGATAAACATAACTAACCAACTACACAATACTATAATCATATTGTAAAACAACGTATTTGTGGAATATGCCTTTTGGAACAAAAAACAAAAGTTAATTTGGGAAATTTAATGGATTTTTAATATGTTGCAACTGTCTGCAGGGTTGATCCGGCTGCAACATCTGACTTCTTCATTTCAAATAAATATTGTGAATGATATCTCATATGTAATCATCTTTAAATGGTATGGGTAATTGGCAGACAGATGTAAGTATCATAAAGATTTGGTTTAGTCCAAATAGTCTCTGAGTAACTGATAGAAATGCAAAAAGTTTTACGACCATCCCCACTCTCACCTACTATGAAATATAAGAGTGCGACTTGACAAAGATTTCCTGTCATACTTAATGTTTTATCTTCAATGTTAATATCAAGTAAGATAACTATAAAAGGTTATAAGTACTGTTATAAGATCTTGTTAGAGCTCACTGACATCACATGGTTGGCCCTTCTTTTCTTCTCATATGAACTTGTCATGATATGCTTAAATGTTATATTTTATCTTATTTTATGACACTATTTATTTTATTATTGTTGGCCAGCAACAGCTAGATTTGGATGCTGACATTGAATGATGTATTCACCACAGAAAAAGTCACTCTGCTTCTGAATATTTTATATGAACGCATGTTAAAATAATTCTTACTTTTTCTGATTTTGTCTCATTATTTATTTGCTCATAATGGTGTTTGCTGATAAGTCACTAAAGACCTATTTTTCCCCCATTATTGATGGGAAAGCAGTATAAATACTCTCTGCCTCTTGATTTAGTGTCATCATGACCTCTTAATGGGGATACAATAAATGCAGCGTACATGAATAAAATAGTCCATCAAATTAAGTAGTTAGAGGTGACTGGTCTGTGTTTTATGGCCCTTTTCGCCTTTCCTTTATGTCATATTCATTGGAAGAGCCCTGCTGAGGAGTTATTGGTTTTGTGAATGAGATAATTAAATGACGCGGTACCACGTGCCAGGACAGATCACTGTTGAGTCATCTTTTGTCCCCCAAAGAGTGACACTGACACCTTCTGGAAAAAAGTGGTATTACATCACATTCAACTTACAAGTGACAAGAGAACTATCAGTCAGAATATTGAGAAACATTACAGTTTTTCTCAATTGTTTTGGCTTATTTCTCACAACAGTCTTAATTTTCTCTGAGCTGTATGTGCAATTGTCACAACTGTTTCATGGGACATCAAAATTCTGTTGCATGTTTGCAAAAGGCAGTAGCTCACCCAACACCTTTTTTCCCCTTCATTGATTGATCCAGTCGATCTGATAGATGAATAAACTCCAGCCTCATTTCAAAGAGGTGAGTTTACTTGGGTTTACTCCGCACCACACCCCTGGTTACATATACTGTAAGCAGAAAATTTAATTTTACATAGAAAACTTACCATAAAATGACGTCCATGTGATTTCTATTTCTCTGTCATTACTGTAACCTGGGAGGTCATTTGTCAATTTACTAAACATCACAAACAACATTTCATGGGTATTTATGGACTATACATGAATGTCTCATGTGCAAGAGTCATGCGCAAGTGATTACTGTGCAAAACTCAACATACTACTTGATGAGCAGTGTTGGGACTACAAAGTAACGCGTTACTGTAACGCCGTTATTATTTGCACTAACTAGTAATCTAACGCATTATTTTTTTTAATTCAGTAACTAAGTTAACGTTACTAAATGATGCGTTACTCCGTTATTTTACCTTATTTTTTGTGTAGTCTTGGCTAGAGACTGAGCTGCAGCCAGGGCCGTGTAGTCCTGAATCTTCCCCTGTGTGTGTGTGTGGGTGCGTGCGTGTGTCTCCGCGTGGATACGGGAGAAGACACGCTGTGTGGGCCTGTCTGTTTACAAGACTGGTATCATCATGGCGTCGGCGGCGGAGCCCAAGTCAAGTTTCTTCACATGGAGATATTCTCACTACTTGACCTTTGTCGAGCACAAAGACAAGAACGTTTTAGTTAAATGTAAGTTGTGTCTTGGATCAAAGATCTTATCCACTGCCCAAAATAGCAATTCAAACCTGTTGAAACACCTACAGAAACAATATGCTGCGACGAAGCTAGTAGCTAAGAGTACAGACACAGACTGATGCCACTTCACCTCCACCACCTCAGCAACAGCGGCTGGATTTGAACCGAGGGACTGACTGCTCCTGCTAACCAGAAAAAAGTTGATAAAGCCATTGCAAGGTATGTTGTTAAAGACATGCAGCCAATTTCTACTGTGGAGTCGCCCGCTTTCAGGAAGCTAGTTAGCATGATACCGGGCGACACACAGCAAATGGGACGAAACACTTTTTCTAAGTACCTGCAGAGCGAATACGCAAAAATGGAAACCGAGCTAAAGAAAACTTAACTCAAAACTTAATGGGAGACCTTTTTTTCATAGTAACTGTAGAAATTAGTCCTTCTGTATGTGTGTGAGAGTCATTAATCACTCCGGCGTATGACAGAACTGCAGGATTTATTGTTAGCTGCCACATAGCTGACCAGGTGGACATCATAAAACAAACCGCGTCTTCCTGACTCACTGAACTGCCAGTACAACAAGCATTCTGATTGGCTGACTGTAAAACAGAACTACAAGTATGGTAGCTCGCAAGGGACAAACAGAACAAACACTTGGCCAGACGATCTACGGTAAGTAAAGAGTTACTTTTCACAGTACTGCGTTACCTTTTGGTGTAAGTAATCAGTAAAGTAACTGAGTTACTTTTGAAATTAAGTAACTAGTAACGGTAACTAGTTACTGGTTTTCAGTAACTAGCACAACACTGTTGATGAGAGATTTTAATTTAACGTTTTGAAAACTGTTGTTCTCATTTGAAAATTGAGCCGAAGTGAATGAGAAAATCTGTAAACTAGTAATTTAATTAATAGCTTGGTGGTAGCTCCACTACTTTTATATTTGCTTAATGATGCAATTAATGATTTTATCTTTATTTTGCAGTTGTTTCTCCACTGTCCTGAATACATGCATACACTGTATACAAAACCAAAGCAGTAGTGTTTTAAAATATTGTTTGTTGTTGTTTGTTTTGTTTTGGGGTATTTTTTGTACAACCTGTGAACAGCTGGACACTTTTAGCAGTAAATTCACTTGACTGGGATTTTCTAGTATGTGAAGTTTTGTATGATATTTAGTTATACTTTCATATCATATATATGTCATCAATTTGCTAATTTCTTACAAACAATATTGAACAATATTTTGTTTATTATACATTTTAAGGTGAAATCCTAACCTGAACTAGCCGTCAAATTAATGGTCCAGAGTAAAATGTGCAATATTAATGTCTGAAAAGTAGAAGTGTAAAGTGGGATAATATGGAAATAGTCAAGTAAAGTATAACTCAAACTTATGTCCCACCACTGAGATTGACAATCGTGTTCCTGATGCCCCAAGAGGACCAAATACTGTGGATGCTTGAAGTGTGTTGTAAATTCTTCCAGGAGCTTAGAGCAGCAAGTCCTTTCAAGTATAAAATTATATAAAAATGGCTGACAGCATGTTCTGAGGATTATACTTGTTTCTGGAGTTTCTGGAAGTTGTTGCTGCAGAGTTTTTGAAATGGCACAAAGAAGAAGAAGAGTTGTACAAGTTTCAGATGCAGACATCTCAAACCCGGGCAAACTTTGATTTGAGATAAGTGAGAAAATGTCTCTGTGTCAAGTGAACAGCAGGTGGCAGTATGCAGTCACCACAAGAGCAGGCTTGTGTATATTTTAGCCCATGACACCCTCCCCAGACCTTGTGGGTCACAGACAAAAATACTTTATCATCTTTTCATTAGTGAACTGAGAAGAAATCTATAGGTCTCAGCTGGAGTTCACCACTTTGTTCTTAGGCATTTTCCATTACCCATTTAAATTAATGACACTTAATGAACACAAAAACCCTCTGAGGTTTGCATCTCATATATTATACACATACATATTTGCAAAAAGCATTTGTGCGTACATAAATGCATTAATACTTACATTTATGGTGGGTTGATTACACTCACTCTCATGCTGACTATCCAGCACAGCCTGCTGCGTCTGCCAGCAGGTGGGTGTAGTGTTCTGCCTTTATTTTACCGTGTGACTGTGCCAAATGTTTTTGTGCAAAAAGATGCTTTGATGGATATTTTACTCAACCAATAAACACATTACACCCCTGCGTGAATAGAGCAGACATGGCAGCGCCAGATTACTCAACGGGAGGGTAAATGGGAAAAAAAAACAAATATATAAATGATCAGAGTGAGAGAGAATTGGTGAGAAGCCAGGATGCAGTGACTTGTGGCTTTGGAGCTCTCAGTTTCTGTAAACATGCCAGGACAGAACTGATCGATCCCATAGATTTAACTAAGAAATTAACAAAAGTTCTTCCAAACGCAGCATTTTAATTTAAACCTAAAGTCACTAGGATTTGTCCGAGCTGTTAGCAAACACATCAGGACGTCACATACCAGCGTTTTGGGTTTGTCAAACATCCCAAGCACAGCAAAATAAGTAGAAAAAATAAGAAAATACAGGCAAAGGGCAGGGTCTCTGCATATACATCCACCACCACCACTTCTAGGGGGTCATAAGTGATGACTGAAATGGATTATGTCATTTATGCATAAATTTGGTGGGATGAGAAAAAATTTTTTGTAAAGCACATTATTCAAGTACTTATTCTTCACTTATATTATAAGTATTTCCATGTTATGCTACTTTATACTTCTAGTAGTCAGTGGTGTAGGAATTACCAGATCTTGTTGGCCCCACTTCAGTAAAGCAGCAATGTTACAAGTAAAAGCCCTGCATTAAAGGGATAGTTCACCCCAAAATTAAAATTCACTCATTATTTACTCACCCTCATGCCAAGTGAGAGTCAGGTTTATTTTCTTAGTCTGCAAAACACTACTGGAGTTTCACAGGAAAACAGCGCTGCAGAATCTCCCAAACAATGGAAGTGACGGGCGACCAGTTTTCAAACATAAAAAACAACTGGAAAAAACACCAGACGCACACAGTTCAGACAGTGTGCATGTGCACATGAACGTGGCTCCAAACTAAGGATGTGCAGTGAAGATTCAGGCTAAAAACATGGCGTAAAAACATTTTTATTAGTCAACTTGGCATGTAGGGCTTTTGGAGACTTGAATTACACCAGATGAGCAGTATGGAGGCATTTTATGTTTTTATTCTGTTGTGGACTAATAAAATAAAACTGACCTTCAATCAGTATGAGGGTGAGTAGATAATGACTAAATTTTCATTTTTGGATGAACTATCCCTTTAAAACACTTACTTTAAGGTATAACATGTACAACTAGATTAAAGCATTCAAAAATTACAGTGACACTAAAATTATCAGCAGAATGTGAAGAAATATTTAAGTTTGAACAGAGATTTAAAACAGTCGTTCCAGACTTCTAAAGTGATTGTGTAATGCAAAGAATCATATTTCTGCTCCATCAATATGTATTTTTCTCTGACTTGTTTTCAGTCTTTGCTCTTTAATGTGAAGCACTGGACTCTTTTACTTCTTCAAGCCTCTAAAATCTACTCAGATGAAACTATCTGAAGCAAAAGCACAATTTGTTTGAACTTTTGGGAATCCATACCCAAAGAGGATCACAAACAGATGTTACTTAAAAAGGATAATAAGCCAAAAGGGCTGGGAAGCAGGGCTGCACCTAGCAATTATTTTCATGATCGATGAACCTGTTGATCATTTTTTCAATTAAATGATTTGTTGTTTTGTCTGTAAAATGTCAGAAAGCCCAAGGCGACATCCTCAAATGTCCTTTTGTCCACAACCCAATGACAATAACTGCCAGAGGACTAAAGAAACCAGAAAATATTCACATCTGAGAAGCAAAAACAGAGACGTTGGACCTATTTTCTTAAGAAAAAGGATCAAAAAGATTTTCGAAATAGCTGGCAATTAATTTAATAGTTGACAACTAATCAATTTGTCACAAATCGTTGCAGCTCTCCTGGGAACTACTGGTTAAGCAAAACAGCAGCACTGATTCAGCATCTTGCTCACGGATACTGTAATAATGCATGAAAAAAAGAACATTTACTGTGTGTATGAAGAAGATAACCAGACTGAATAGACTAATGATGCACTATGACACGTCAATACTTTCAGTAATAAGCAGATAAGTCACTGTAACCTCTGAGCATGAAGATATTGATAGTTCTCAAATCTGCAGTAATAATTCCTGCAGATAGCATGCATAGGATTTACACAATCTGTCATAGCTCATTTCTGTAGATTTGCTATAAATCCCAGAATTTGCCCAGGTTTAATGGAAGTGAAAATGTGTGTGTGTTTCAGACACACACATCCTCAGAGACCGTCCAGACTCCCTGCAGACTCAGTCTATTTGCCTGGCAGAGTGGTGACACAGTACTTTATCCAGGCCAAATTACACTGCTGAGCAGCATTATGCATTCAGTAACCTACTTAGACAATAGAGGAAGTCTCCAAACTACACCAGGTGTCCACGGCAGTACATCTCTGTTCCTGCGTCCTATTCCTGTGTTCCTTTAACCGCAGCCATTTCCTGTGATGAATACTGTTTCAAACCCTTTTCAGCTGCTGGAACATGTTCTGAAATTTTCTTCTTGGCTTCAAACACACAAAGAAAGCTTTTGCATTCATGCTTCTCTTCTAAATCCCTTTTGTCAGACTCCAACCTGCAGCCCAAGTCATTTTCCTGACTGAGCCTTGCTGCTAGATTATCATACTGGTCCTCACAGAGCTAATGAGGAGAAGAGGCACTCTGCGAGCACCCACAGCATACTGATGTGTGCTCAGAGTGGCTCAGTGCGGTCGGTGAGGAGGAGCAGACGATCTGCCTTTTAACATTTCGCCTGTGTCAAAGCGGCAGATCAATAACGCCTGCATCCTACATCATTACGCCCCTGTGGGATATTGATCAGGACATTGCTGACTTTGGCCTCAGGAGTGCTGAGTGGCACTTTACGGCCACAAGGTGTCTCACCACTCCTCTTGTGGTCACATCCCCCTGAATGGACACTGGGCTGCTCTCTCAGCTGTGAAGAGCTGGAAAATGTGAATAGACTCTGGTTTCTTTGTGTGCAGGCTTGGGAAGGTTTCTCTAAAAATGTATTCAATACAGTTACCTCTGAAATGCAATCCAAATCACCACATTAAAGTAATGTAACTTGATTACTTTCTGTTACTTTTGGATTATCGTAGTACCACATATGGTGAAATAGTTTGGACTTCTATAATGTTTTATGTTTTGCACTGTGTTTATGCTGTAGGTTTATAATATGCTATTTCAAATGTTATACTACACACTCAACCTTCAGTTAAACTACAGAAACTTATTCTGAGGCTTCTGTTTTTACCACAAACCATCCTGATCACCAGCATCAGCACCTACAGTCCTAACATGCTTAGCGAACTTGATATTTGTTAGCAGTTGGTCTATGTAACTATCTGATTATGTCTTTTTTCTGTAACTTTAATGGAATACAGTCACCTTTTTTGTACCTTAAGTATGTAATCCTGTTGCATGTAATCCATTACTCCCAAAGCCTGTTTGTGTGACAAATAAAAGGGACACTGGCAGTTGCATCTATGATCACAAAAGTTTAACTATTTGTTTCTATTGCCTCCAAGACTGTCTCCAAAATACTTTATGAGCGGCCCCGTCCCGTGTGTAGCAGCTTTTGATGGAGAGGTCATCCTGCCCTGTGCCTCTGGCTCCCTCTGCCAACGCTGAATAATACAAAGCAGGTTATATCGTTTAATCAAAAACTGGCGTGACCTCAACACAAACTCATATTTTTCTGAGCTGCCTGCACGGGGAAGTTACAACAATGAGCCATACGCAGGCCCAAAGTTCCTGCAAATCCTACTGTAGAATAGGCAGTATAAACAGACATTTCCTCCGGCCCCTGCTGTTCCAGCACCACAAACCTCACTGTTCAACAAGCAGCAGTAAACAGACAGAAATAAGCAAAAACTTGCCGAATGAATGAATTCATTAATTGTGAGGGGCAGGAGTGCACCGTACTGTGAAGATGAGTCTCTGACAGCTAAAGAATTAAATATCAAAATACAGCGTTGAGTTTATAGTGACTTCCACGGTCTCTGAAGGCATCATTAAACCTATTATAACATTTGGCTGTGGCCCCCTATGTATGTGCGTTTCCTTATTTGGGAACACATGACAACAACTTTAAAGGCAGAATATGCAGGATGGTTTTTGATTAAAAGCACCATTCAAAGTTGGTCCTCCTATTTTCTTATTGTTTCACAGTGGTTATGTCCTAAAGCAACTAAACGCAGCCACACCTCTGCACGACACTGGATTTTGTGTGAATACAGCCAAAGCAATCCTCAGTCTGCTCTGCCAGTGTGTGTCTGCAGCTTTCACAGACACAGAGCAGGGCAGAGAAACAGAGTCACCAGTGTAACCACTGGTCACTACCAGGGCTGCTTCATGAATGTCAGATTTTTGGAACATCAGTCGGAGACCTTTCAGTTGAGTGAGATTCTTCAAGTCGAGCAGTCTTTTTTTTTGTTAGACAGTGTGCATTATGATAACAGGATTAAGCAAATAGAAGGTTACAAAAATGCACAGGGAGAACATGTCAGTAAATAATTATAAATAATGGGAATCATAAATATAGCTTTATATTATCTGGTGCACTTATTTAAAAAGCATAGCAGGCTGTAAACTTTACAAATTGAGTCCCTCTGACTTGGTGACTCGAGTGACTTAAAACCTGATTCTTTGAGTCACTCAAACTAAATTCAGTTAAAAGAGTCGAGCTTTCCATCTCTACCAGAAATGTCCTGAACATAGCGAAATATGAGATAATAAGAAAATGCAGGCAGAGGGCAGGATCTCTGCAGAGACAGACACCACTTCAGACTTCTAGTGGGTCACAAGAGATGATTGAAAGAGGTTACTGAATACTATGCCTTCAATAAGTGTGTGGTGACTTGCAGTAATCAACAGATTTTGAAGGGTTTTTTTGCTGGGTTGGCTTCAGCTTTATTTGCCTTTTAGCTATAATGAACATTTTTGCAAATCACCTCTCTGCTTGATGCAATATAGGCTTATCTTATAGCCCTACCCAAACAGCCAAACCCACCCAATCACAGGAGCCAATCCCTGGGTTTCATCAGCTCTCCGTATTTTCCAGCCTGCCTCTGTCTCGTCCCACTCACACTCTCTGTCAGAGCGCGGCGTTGACAGCCACTGGCCACTGAGCAGCCCACTCTGTCGGGGTTTGTGTCTCTCTCCATCCAAGACTGCAGAAAAAGAAGCTCTGACTCTCTTTTATTTGCAAAGAAAGAGAAAACTATCGAGCCCATCCACGGCAACAGAAGCACAAAAAAGCCTCTGAGTAATTTTCTAGACTCATCACTGTCTCACAGCTCCCTGCACGATGTCTGGAGAGGACGCACCTGCCCAGCAGCAAAACGCCGTGGACCAGAAACAGGAGACCAAACCCGCCGAGGAGCCCAAAACCGAGCCGCCCAAGACGGAGTCCGCGCCGGCGGCCGCCACCGCAGACGCAGCGGCCACCCCGGCGGCGACCACCGAGAAGGTCCCCGAGGAGGAGACGTTCACCTACCGCGCCCTGGTGCTCACCGGCTACGGCGGCTATGATAAAGTGAAGCTGCAGGTGAAGAAGGGCAAGCCGGCGCTCAAGGCGGGCGAGGTCCTGGTGCGGGTCAAGGCGTGCGGGCTGAACTTCGCGGACCTGATGGCTCGACAGGGGCTGTACGACCGGCTGCCGTCCCCGCCGGTCACCCCCGGAATGGAGTGCTCCGGGGTGGTGGAGGCTGTGGGTGAAGAAGTAACAGACAGAAAAGTAAGCACACATGCATCTAAGCTTTTTTTCCTCGCCACTTTAAATCCCATTTTACTGCGCGTGCTTTATTGTTAAAATGATGATTTTTGGTGCTCAGCAGCTACATCTGGATATGGGCGTGTCAGGCTGTGCTCGCTGCTCAGGGAGTGGTGTCAGCGCTGAACACTGAATTAAACACTCATCACTTTATGCATTTGATGCTTAAAGGCTATTAGAGCAGCTAATTAACACAATAAAAGGTTAATTAAGAGATATTTGTTAATGTTTCAGCTGTCATCCATTCATTCACTCATGCGTAATGAGGAGACAGCAGCTTAAAACCCTGTGCCAGTGTGTTCATTTTATATTAAATATTAGTAGAGGAAGCCCAGTGGATTTAAATGACACGAGTTGAGTACAATGAAGCAGCAGCAGCAGCAGGCGTCGCCCCTCTTGTCTCCCTGCTTTTCACTGTGCGCACTTCAGATTGAGCAACTTCACCCACAGAACAGAAGAGAAGAGAAGAGAAGAGACCAACTGATCTGCAGATGGATTCACTGTTCAGACGCACCAGCGTGAGTGTGTGTTGTGAGCATTAAGTCTAAATAAACATGCAAATCCGCGGGATGCTTTGCACCCTTGCAGCACCTACGCTGCGTTGCGCTCTCTCGTGTGTGCCAAGGCGCGGAGAGGCTGCGTCAAGTTAGCGAGAGGAAGACCGGAAACCAGACTGCTGTGCCTTCAAAATTAAAGCCTTGAACAGTCAGAGTTTAAGAATTTCCTTTACCTCTGCAAATTAAATATATACGCAAGAACAACGCTGAATTGATCATTAACAATTTAATTTCCAACTATTTTTATAGTAGGTTTGAGTTATTTTTTTAAATAAAATGTAAAATTTCTCAGATTGCAGCTTCTTAAATGTGAATATGCTCTGGTTTCTTTGCACCTCTGTGGCAGTTAACTGAATATTTTTGGTTTGTGGGCAAAAGAAGACATTTGAGGACGTCATCGTAGGCTTTGGGTTTTTTTCACCATTTTCTGACATTTTATGGCTCAAGCAATTACACGAGAAAATAATTGAAAGATTAATTGACAATGAAGATAATCATTAGTTGCAGCCCTAGTCTAAAAGTAATGATGAGTGTGTAAAACATGTTGAATTATTATTACAGCCTGTGCAAAATGTTTTCTGGTCTTCAGTTCTGTTTGGGCCTTCATGGCTCTAAATGCAGCTGTACTGATTTCAGGATGAAAGAATAGCCAGTTTCCATTTATTAATCACTCCCAGTGCTTTGTTTCAATAATTAATTAAAAATTAAACATGCAGCATTTTCTTTAACAAACAATATATGGAAGTAAGTATTTGATGACCTGGTATCCATACGGTGCGTTTACGAGCAGCTCGGACAAATCCTAGTCAGTCTAACTATAATAAGGGACTTTATTTTGTAGGCGATGGCCACATGTCACAGTGGTTAATGTGGTTGACTTGACTCCGGTGGCGGGGACCGGAGTCACCGACGCCTTTTGTTACCGGGAGCGACGGTGGCGCACAGACTCACCGAGCGGAAAGGAAAGGGCGAGGCGCGGCGCATCAGACAGCATGATGTGAGAAACAAGATCATCACTCGCCCTCTTTGTCAACACAGTCATCAATATATCAGGATTAAAGTTCTCAGACCATGAAGCCAAGTCAATTAACCAAGCCTAATAAATAAAACATCTCAGACTTTTCTTTAATGTGCAGCCACAGGGATTGAAGTGGTGTTTGAAAGAGAATTATCTGTCGCTTTCTGACATTGCATGATGAGTCACAGGCCTGTCTATATGTCTGTCTCCTGGCTGCATGGCATCAGCACGTTGACGCCTTTGTAAGGCAATTAAAGTACAAAGCCAAAATGTTACACATCAGCCAGCGATGACTCACGCTGTTTGTTGTTAAGACCATCACATTTTCCTCACATCAGGCTGATAATATCTGTGGAGAACACCATGTGTGATGCAAGTGCAGGATGAGTGCATCTGGCTGGGAGTGGCACATATGTCTGTCAAGTGTGCGTCCATATGGATGCACGCGGGGTCTGTGCAGACTAATGGGAGGAATATGAGCGGTGATAGGTTTATTGTTTATTGTGAATATGATACCCGTTAGCTGCTACCAACTATTCTTCCTGGAGTCCACATATAAAACAAAGACATACATTGCGCCCCCCCGCCACCACCCAAACCTCCTCCTACCCACCCCACCAGATCATCCCATACAATATCATGAAGTAATGTACAGTCTAGTCATATTAGTAGAGCTGCAACAATTAATCAATTATTAAATTAATCACAAATTATTTTGATAATTGATTAACTGAGTAATTTTTCAAGAAAAAAGTCACAATTATCTGATTCTAGCTTCTTAAATGTGAAAATTTTCTGGTTTCTTTACTGTCCTGTTTTTGGGTTGTGGGCACTTGACGTCACCTTGAGCTACAGGAAACTGATCAACGTTTTTCACCATTTTCTGACATTTTTATAGGCAAACAGCTATAAATCTACCAATCAAGAGAAAAACTGACTGATTCATCAACTATGAAAATAAATTAGTCATTTGATTTGTGTGATATGAGCATCCATCTTGCTCGGCTTCTAGTTATTCGTTTGTCTGCACCAAAAGGTGTGCAGCCAATCAGCATCCTAGGAGGGCAGCTACGGGTGTGGTTTTAGGTGTGATGAAAGCAAGATACATCCGGAAGCGACTTGTCTCGAACAAACAGTGGTGGCTTCTGAAGAGGTTAGCGTAGATACTGCAGTAGCATCAGTTATATCCGAACTGGAGAGTATTTTTTTTTTTTTTTTGAAAGAAGAGCAATGAACGGCACTGAAGGGTTTTCTCAGTGGAAAGATATTTTCACTGTTCTACTGACCGGCTTCGACTTGAGTGGTTGAAGTTAGCGTGCGTTAGTCATGATAGACAGATGGTTCATCCAATCACCTGCCAAGTGTTTTTTTTTTGGAAAGTGCCTGCCCTTTTTCAAACTGTTTCTAAGGATGATTTCTCAGATGATTCTTTGTAACAAACCATCTGAGGTGTCAGGTTATTCGTTGCGCAGAAGCCCAATGAATTTCTGGAAAATATACCAACAACTTTGATAATAACTTAAATGAAAGCAACAAAACCAACAGTAAAAAATATAATAATAATAAATAATAAATAATCGTTTTGAATATTTTTTTTCTTTTAAGTCAAAATTCTCTGATTCTAGCTTCTTAAATGTAAATATTTTCTGGTTTATTCTGGTTTCTTTGGGAAACACTGATCAACATTTTTGAACATTTTCTGACATTTTATGTACAAAACGTCTAATTGATTGCCGTAGGTCAGCCCACAGCAGCCAGACATCACAGAAGGTTAAGATCCTCGTGTTTCTAAATGACTTTATAGCTTCTTTCCACATTGTCAGTAATGTAGATTGGATTTAAAGGTCACTCACTGCACACACACACACACATGCGCTTGTCATCAAGGCCTCACACTCCTACATCCCCTCGCAGCCCTCAGGTTATAGAATTAAGAGCCAATCTTGCTAATGGATGGAGATCTCTGAGATCTTTTGGCAGCGAACTCACAGGGAATGTGCTGACCGCGATGGCACAGAGTTTTTGGGAGGCTCATCATCACTCACTGCAGCTCGATCTGTCTGTCTGCCGAGCTACCTCTGTTTCTCTGTCACGCATATTTATACACACAAAGACACGCAATAATGGGTGTGTCTGACAGGGTGCTACCCATACAGTGTACACAAAAATATGCACACAAACATGCCTTTTAATTACATAATGCAACATAAACATCAGCAGTTAAGTGAGATTGATTTTCATCTGATCTTTCCGACGTTGCGATGAAGTTCTCTAATGTGAGTGCCTGCTTTTCTTCACACACATAAATGGCGTCTGAGGACTTTGGCTTTTTTATTTGACGAGAAAAACATGTTTATATTAGAGCTGCAATAATTACTCCATCCATCAATTGGCTGATTATTTGTTTCAGTCATTTTTCATGCAAACATGTCAGTACCACTTTACAATAAGACTACCCTAAGAAATAGTTCATAATTAGATTATTCATTACACTTTTTAGCTTTCAGTGTTAACATTTAGAGCTGTAACAATTAATGGATTAGTTGTCAGCTATTAAAATAATAATAATTGATTAATAGGTTTAAGTATTTTTCAAGAAAAAAAGTTAAAACTCTTATTCCAGCATCTTAAAGGTGAATATTTCCTGGTTTCTTTACTCCTTTATGACAGTAAACTGAATATCTTTAGGCTGGAGAGAAAAACGGGGACGTCATCTTGGGCTTTGGGAAGCACTAATCATAATTTTCCCATAATTTTTGCCATTTCATAGACCAAGCTTTTAACCATCGTCAGCATGTCTTTAATAGTCAAAAAGTTTCATGGAATTAACATATGAAATTACCATATTCATACACAAAGACTCTGGCAATATTGTTTACCTCGACATTTTCAGCAAGCAACATTTTATACTTTATAATAAGGCTCCTTTTGCCAGTTAAAACTGTTAATAATTCATTAGTCAGATAAGCAGTACCTGGAACTTGCCAGTAATGAGCCTCAGTGAAAACTGTGTTATAACTTGTTTATTAATGATTTATAAAGCAGTTACCACCTTATATAACTCATTTACTTATAAGGGTAGTCCTATTGTAAGGTGGTACCAAAATGTCAAACACTTGGATTACAGCCTGTTGAATGTGAGGATTTACTGCTTTTCTTTGTAGCTTATGTAAGAAAACGAAGAGTCTTGGGGTTTTGGACTGTTGGTTGGACAAAAGAAGCAATTTGAAGACGTCACTTTGGGCTCTGGAAAATCCTGATGGGGATTTTTCACAGTTGTTTGAGATTTTATAGACTAACGGCAGATTAATCCATAATGACAATAATCACTAGTTGCAGTTTTAGTTTATATTGGTCAAAGGGATTGAAAATATACGCTTTTAGTATCAAAACTAAGGTATCGTCAAGAATCTGGCGATATGTATCATGATGCAGGGGTTATATAATTTTAGGAAAAACTGTTACAGTCTAAAAAACACAACAACATATGCAGAAAGTCTGAATAAAAAAGTTAACTTTTATGCAATCAGAACAGTGATAGATAGAGAGTACCTCATTTGGCATAGTTTTTTTCTGGTGAAGGCATTTGTTGAGTAAAAACACTTAAACTTAAAATGAGAAAAAATATTAGAAAATGATCTTATTAGTATCTTATTATTTGTTATTGATTAATTGATTAATCAATTGTTAGCACTTTTAACCGATAGTTTAAGAAAATAAATAAAATTTGTAACCTTTTATCACCATAACACAATTCTGTGTTTTTGAGAATTGATGCAGTATCACAAAACACAATATCTTGGTACTCAAGTGTATCAGTATTTTCTTACGCCCCCTAATCTTGGCACCAGTACAGAAATATTTCACTTATCCCTGAATACAGTGTAATTAAAACTCTTCACTGAGTCATGCTCTAATATTTATACATTTGCAAAGTTGATAAAGGCGGCACTTGCACCATTGTTGCCCTCCAGCCTCAGTGTCTTCGGCTTGTTTATCGTTTTGCAGCTTGGCGGCTCTTCTGTTTTTAAAAATTATTTATTATCCACTGCATGCCTCGCATTGTATTTCAATAACTACCACAAAACAGGCTTCCCTGGAGGGGACAATGGAGCTGAATGAAGTAAGCCTACAGTGCCCTCACCCGAAATGACCTCAGGGGGAGTGCGGGGAAAAGTGTAACAGTGAGTAAGCGAGGGAAGAGGGGAAATATTACAAATCACAAACTCCCCTGACACCAAACATCAGCACTTTTTTCTTCTGCTGGCCAGCTTTTTTTTTTTTTTTTTTTCATGCTCTCCCTCAGTGAGTTTTGGTAGGATCTGACCCATATGTTCTCAATTACCTCCCTCTGGCCCACATTGTCATTCTGGTATTTCCTCCATCCCTCCTTCCCTGCCTCCCTCCATCTCTCCTTTTCTTGATTCTTCCTCTGTCGATCAGTGAATCCCACCCTTTATCTCACCGTCCTGTCTATCTATTTCTCTTCCCTGTCCTGCTCTTCCATCCTACATCTCCTTTTCGCCACGATCACGACATTAAGCTTGCCTTCATACTCTGCACGGCCTGTTGACAGTTTGCCATAAGCTGCTGCTAAAAAAAGAAGTCCAACTTCTCTGTTTTGTATTTTTCTCCTCAAACTTGTCCACTGTGGTGTTCCCTGATAAATTCTGGAAATTTCTGTGGTTGAAAGTATAGGCTGGGCTGCACCAAAAAAGATTATTTTTTTAAACCTGATTTAATCATGGTTTAACATTAGATTATGTTGCACCAAACTTTTAAACTATTTTAAAATTAAGAAAGATTACATCTAAACCTCTCTTTTTACTCTAAACCCAGATAAAATTGAATTGTTGCATCTACACTTTGTATGTATCTTTAGTTTTTTAGTCAGCTAGCAAACAATGTCATTTTTTTCTTAGTTTTCTGCAGCCAAAAGTGAATCATGTCCCTCCTATTTATACTTACAAGGTCCTGACAGATAAAATAAGATTAGATATAACTTTATTAATCCCAAAGGAAATACATGTGCCTGATTGCTCCACAAATGGCAGTAACATAAGAATAATAATAATAGGTACAAATGTAAGCTTAAATATAAAAAGTAGTATTAATGTGGGTAATCAAGCATCTCCATACTGATTAAACTCAATTAGATTTCATCTATAATCACTAAACTTGGATTTACTAAACTGAGATAAGTTTTAATTGTGCAACAGAACTATGCTGGATTTTAAATCGGGATTTACTCATTTTAAACCTAATTTTGCTAAACTAATCTTTGTATGAATTAATCTTTGTTGGTACAACCCTGTCAAAGAGTTGCATCAAGGCTTCTAATATGAATCAAGCTGCAGAATAAAGATGAAGAATAACGGTATTATGTTATGCAGATTTGCATAATCAGAGGTGCAGTCAAGTGCAAAACGCAGCATGTCCTGTCTCAGATGATGCTGAATATGAGCAGGGCGTGGCCTTTATGCTAACATCAAACAAACCGTGTTAAAGCACAATAACACCTACGCCGACACCAGGCACGTATTATATTTTGTTTTAATTACATTTACTGGAGCCATGCAGGCTGTGTGGTAGCGTTTAACCTTTATGTTTGGCCTCAACCTGAGTCAGAACCAAGCATCAGGAATTTTGCTTGCCCGTTTCTTTTCTGTGATAATTTTTTGCTGAGATCATCAAAGCTCAGAGCCATGAAGCAGCTGACTTGGAGGCCCTGCATACCCCAAAATTGAATCACCATCTGATTAAGTCCATTCATATACAGTTAACTGGAAGTGTCTTTGTTCAACTCCCCCACACTCTTGACCCTGACTGTGAGTACATTTGAAGCAGTGGCATGAGGGCTAAGAAAGGAAATGCAAGTGTGTGTGTTTGTGTGTCACAGTGTGAAGATGTTGTAACAGAACTGTCACAAGGCTCATTCGCTCGGCCTTGAATGTTCCTGCCTAGAATCTGTGTGACTGACAGTAACTCACATGCTTAACGTGGGCGCTGAAGAATAGCTGCAGATGCATTTGAAGGCGATGTGTGTGAGTCATATTTGTGTGTGTGTTTCCTGTAAAAGCCTGAACTCCCCCGTCTATCGATTTGTGCCACACTGTACCCCCAATTAAAGCAGTGAGGATGATGAGATTGACTCAAAAACGGAAAAAAAAGGGGAGATGGTTGGCAGCATGAACAACAAAGGGAAAGCAAGGAAAAGTAGCCCATGATGAAAAAGTGAAACTAGAGTTTGAAAATAAACCAAATGACTGGGGTATGAAAAGAAAAAGAGAGAGGGAGATCTCTCTAATTGGAGTGGATAGACAGCGAGGCGCATGGCTCCCTCCAGACCATTAGAGAGGCCCGGGTGGAGAGGGTTTGTTCCCAGGAGGAGAGAGCTTGTCTTATGCTCAGCCATGGGGAAGAATCTGGCAGGGACTCTGATGAGTGGAGAGAGGCCAGGGGAGAAGATGGGCCCCATTGTCCTGTCTCGCTGATGAGGAAGAGGGGATACGGGACACTCCTTGCAAAGGAAAGAGGACAGTAAAGATGGAATAAGACAGTGAGGGATGAAGAAATAGGTAGCGTCAAAGAAGGCGGCGAGACCGAGACGCAGACAGGATGAGACGAGGGAGACTGGAGAAGGGGAAGGAAGATGTTCTAAAGTTGTTGAGAGGAAAAAGAGTCAGGAAGTGAAAGAGAAAGAAGGGAAGAGAAAAAGTGGGGAGAATGGAAACAGGGCGGGAGGGAGGGGGAGCCGTGTCGAGAGGGGTGGATAAGGGGGAGGAAGAAAACAGGAAGAGAGTTATAATGCTGCAGTTGTCTCTGTTTCCTGTGTCCCTCGAGTGAGCACTCCTGATTGGTTAGGTGAGGGCGCCGGGGTTACGTTTTCATCGAGGCTTGTCCCTCTGAAAAGAGCTGCTTTGATAAGGATAGTTTGGGAGCAGAAATGAAAAGTTGGCGATTGTGGCGCGTGCCACGCTGAATGACGTCTGTGACTTCCTCACTGTAAAGTCCTGCATCCGTTTGCGTAAACCACCTTAAGTTTCAAACTTAAGTTTGTCCCCCAAGTAAAATATTTCCTTAAGCTTTGGAGTGTTGCATAAAGCCTGTCAGGTTGTCTCCTTGCCTAAGTGTTTGGACTCAGGCTTTCACAGCAGTTACTGTCATAATACAGCACGTGTACACTTCAGTTACCATGGTTACACTTCACTCAGCATTCTTTAATTTTACAAGACAGCATGCGTTTTTTTTTTTTCCCCAAGACTGATCCTCCTAGTCCCACTCCACTCTGCTGTGATTGTTGTGTAAGGGCCTATTTTAAGCGTAAACCATGATTTTTTCATAACCCTACCCAAGTAGTTTTTGAGCCTAAACCTAACCGAACTATGGATGAAAAGTAAAATAATAACTATAATAGCTCGTTGTGTGTTAGCCAGCTTCTCCAAAATGGACAACAAAGAGAAAACAAAGGAGCAAGATGATGTCTGTTCTCCCGATTTATATGGAAAGAAAAAGCACATGATTCAAAGTAAATTTAACCAGCAGCCAGAAAAAATACACACAAGCAGAGGATGTGTTAAGAAGCGAGAAATCTGCTGAGAAACAAGCCAATGTAGTTATGATGAAATATGAAAATTACTGCAAGAAAGGAGACAAACATCAATAAAAACTGGTGAGTTTCAGACAAAGCTGGTGTATATATGAGACAGAGTTGTGTTAACGTTTGGTGAGCTAGTTAGAAACTTGCGAGTGCCAGTGTCAAATCTGTACTCTAACAAGCTGCTCATTACTCATCTTCAGTCACCATAAATTAAGCTGTTGTCTGATGTTCAACAAATTATTTAGCTTTTATGAGACTGTTATGAGTCTCTTGAGGGAAATGATGACTAGGGACTTTCTAGCAGTACTTAGCTAAGGGCAAACACTTGATTTTATGCCACTGATTTTTTTTTCCAAGGGCATCCTTAGAGGAAAATTAAAGGAAAACCTTAGCTTAAGTAGTTTTATGCAACCAGGCACAGAAAAATAGAAATGGCTTAAATGATACTCTCATACTCTATCATATAAAGAGCAATTATGACATTTCCATTGGGGCTGCACGGTTAATTGAAATATTATTTAAATTGCAATATGGCCAAGTGCAATCACACTTATGTGACAAAGCATCTTCTTAATGTACTAGTGAAGTGCTACAGAGCAGCCCTAATTTCCATTATGGTCAAAGCTAAGAGAAAAATCTGAGTAAATGTCTCTTGAAGCCACATATTAAGCATATTAGCGCCATTATTCTTTTCATCATCTTCCAAACCTTTCTTTGTTCCTTCTCTGTCAAATATATGCTGTGACTTGGTTATCAAAAGCTCAAGAATGAAAACCACAGCTTTGCATGTCCACGCAAGCCACTGCATTACAAATCGGAAAACGGCTATCGCACTTTGGCACTGATCCTGACCATCTAACCTGTTAAACAAAAAGAAAAAAAAGAACCACTTCCTTGTTTTGCCCTGATTTCCTCAGCAGCGTCATTATTTCCCTCCATAAAGTCAATACAGTCACAACTCTCACTCTGCTGTGGTTTATCACTTTCCATGTTTGCTTGCACTCCTCAAGAGCAAACTCTTCCAGGCTTGGTGGACATGTTTGCAGGTCTGCCATTGTTGTAAGTAAAACAATAAGCCTGCTACTTTTACTAATCCTGCTGCACAGCTCGGTTCATTCCCACTGCGCCAAAGAAACCGTGAGGCTGCGGATGGGAGGACGCTCCAGAACACTTGAGGCTCTAACAGTGAAGCCTCCTGGGGTATTGAACTGCCAGTGAATCCTATTCAAACTCAAAAACTTACTAAATCAATTAAAACACACCAGAACTTTGCTTTAATTTGATAAAATAGTTTTATAAACTGATTATTTGCTCCCTTTAGGACCACATTGCTGTAATGCTGTCCTTGTAGATAAGAGTATTGACCCCGAGACACGATTCTTCCAAAAACAAGTAACTGTAGAAAGCAAAGATTTAGCCTTAAAGGAGAAGTCTGTAATAAACTTGAAAATTTGTTAAACATTAATTAGAGTTCAAATTAACACAGAATGTTTGGCGAATGTGTAAGTGTGTATATGAGTCAGCTTTTGTTTTCAGGAAGATAACTGACAGCTATAACCCGCTGATCATCTGACAGTGTAGGACTCTTTGTCACTTGTTATTGTGAAACTACAACGTTGCACTCGTATTTCGCTCCTGCAGTATTTTTGCAGCCTGCCTGAGCTTCCTCAAGTTTGGGGAGGAGGGGGCAGGGAGAACAGCTCGCTTCAAATATAGACTATATTAAAAAGGATTTCAACGTATTTAGAATAGCATTTATGACTCCAACTCACTATTTGGATCACAGTACTAATTTTTGGACATGCAGTTGTTACTTATCGCTCCTTTAAGTGGAGCCGTAATACGACCAGCTCCAGTGTTATGTGATTCATTTACAGGACAATTGAAAACGATCTTATCACCACTTTTCCTGTGATTACCAGCCTGTTTTGTTGACAAAATGCTACAAATATGTTCATTTTAATTGGCTGTTATTCAACTATTAATTGTAAAAAAGTAGATATAGTTAGTGTTGCAAACTTTTTCATAAAGTGAAGTGTCGATGTTTCCAAAGTCCAGATTAAACAGCATTTTGTGAATATCTGTAGATTTTTTAAAGTTGATTTTTGGTCAAATTATTTGAGTTACTTCACTGCTCCACTATCCCCTGCCAGGGAATCACTGCATTAGGTTATATTGTTTTCAGGAAACAGGTCCAGACAGAGAGCTGTGTTACCTCCATCTCAGTCGTCCTTTGTCTTCTGTTCCAGGTCGGTGATAAGGTGATGGTGCTGAACCGCTTCGGGCTGTGGCAGGAGGTGGCGGTGGTGCCGGCAAGCCACACCTTCCTCATCCCAGAGGGCATGAGCTTTGAGGAGGCAGCAGCCCTCCCCGTCAACTACATCACTGCCTACATGATGCTGTTTGACTTTGGCAACCTGCGGCCCAACCAGAGCGTCCTCGTCCACGCTGCTGCAGGTAAGGTTAAGGTGTTAAATACAGTTATACAACAGGTAGTTCTGACCAAGTCATCTGACTGGACAAGAGCCAGTCCATGAAAGTCCATGTTGTACTGAATATCAGCACAGCTGTTGTCATCTTAATCAGTACAACAGCACTCTTTCTCGTGTAATATTGTTTTAATACAGAGAAGGATACACACTATACATGCACGCTGAGCACATGAAAACCTTTTTATTTTTTAGGTTTTTGTTTTTAAGTTTGGAATGCATGCATCACTCTCAATGAAAGGTCATACACTTCAGAGATTGTTGAATTCAGTATAAATTCATGAATAATGAATTCACAAACAGTTTCACCCTGTTCGCTGTTGTATCTATGAAAAACCGCCAATGATTCAGACTTCCATTTTAAATTGATGTTGTAATTACGCAGTTGAAAACCACATTTAATTTGTTTGATCTTAGTATGTATCAGCCCAGCTTTCAACTCCGCTAACTGCTTTATTATTTGCAACCACGCAAATGAATTCAGTAATGTACCACCAGGCTTTGGAGCATATTTATAAAGAATAAATCTGAAATCCTCAACACAGAAATTCAAAGCGTGAGGAAACGCCCTTGAATGTTTACAGTGGCTGATTTCTTCCTTCTCTGCACCTCCTGTTTATGCATTTTTTCTGTATATGAATTATGGCTGTTGGAGAAGGTCCCATTGTTCATTAGTATGAGATATGGTTCAGTGTTTTGCACCCTCTAATACTGGAGCACCTGCCACCTGCACAGCGAGGTCAGAGTTCAGAGCGAGTGGGTGGGAGAAAGACGGGGATTGAGGGAGTAAAAGCACCTGTTTTGGGGTGTGATGCACCGAGCCTGAGAGCATTTGATTTTGCTGTGTTTACACAATCACGCCAGCTGGAGAGAATGGGAGTGCATTAGCCAAAAGAAATTGTTCCCTCTTGCTATCTGCCGCTGTACAGCTCTCACTTTTCCTCCGGTTCCCACTCTTTTTGTGCAGAGGGAGTCAGAATGGGATCCCTCGGCATTTGGGACAATGTGTGGGTGTAGATGGCGAAGAAGAAGCAAGCACATAATGAAACCTGAGCCTGGGAGACAAAAAAAATGACAGAGAGCTCTGCCAGCCCAGGTGGATGTGTCCCTTTGGCATTGACACAATAAAACTGAAAATGAGTGAATGTGTAAGATTATCGTTAAATGTTCAGTTTCCAGCTGAGTGATGACATCGTTGTGGGAACGGTGGTCTACAGAGGAATCTAAAAATGTGTGCGCTCATCATATCATCCGGCTGATGTCACTCATCCCTGTAAAAACACACGCATTCTTTACTCAAATAGAAGTACAGACACTGATTCAACTCTTTAGTCATGTAAAAGTGAAAAAGTACAGGCCCTGAAATTTACTCAAACTCGCCCCCCGAGGGACATTTCTACTGGCTGTTTGCAAAGTTAACTGAACTTTTCTCCACTGTCAAATCAACCTCTCTGTCTCTTTCTTATTTGACATTGTTTTTGCCTTGTTGTGTCTTTTTTGTCTTTTTAAATTTTGGGCAACGTTTTTGTCTTGTCGCATGCTTTAGGTTGTTTTTGTTGTGTTGTCACGATTTATGATGGGTTTGTCTTGCAACGTCTTTTATGTTGTCTTTTTTTTTTGTCTTGGTATGTCTTTTATGCCATTTTCATCTTGTTGCACAGTTTTTGTTATTTTGTCTTTTTCCTTGTTTTCGTCTTGTTACATATTTTTTGTCTTGGTATGTCTTAAATGTCTCCATCTTGTCATGTAACTGTCTTGTTACGACTTCTACATAGTTTTCGTCTTCTTACATCATTTTCATCTTGTTGCATCTTTTACAATGCTTTCGTCTTGTTGTGTCTTTTTCTTTGTTTTGGTCAAGTTACATATGCCGTATGTGATATGCACTGATCGATGCACAAAGAAATCGTCTTTTCTATATGTTATTGTCCCGTTCACTTCCCCTCAAATGCAGTAAAATTAAAGAGCCAGTTTTGAAGATGTAACAAGTGCAAAGTACAGATATTTGTGTTAAAATGAGCAACAGTAGAAAAATAAATACTCAAGTAAAGATCAGATAACTGTAAAGTCTACTTAAGTACAGTAACAAAGTATCTGTGCTTGTAAGAGTATGTTTGCTATAGGAGGAATGCAGTGGAAGTGTGTGGTGTAAGACACTTTTCCCCGTTGGTTTGGTTGAGGCGGCGTCTCTGGTTTCTCGAGGCAGGCTGCCAGTCTTGGCTCGCCAGCTGTCCGGACATCAGGATTGTAAAAGCACATAACTGAGGCTATGACAAAAACATTTGCTTAACAGTCTGTTTCACTGCACTCTGTCATTCTTTGCATGTGTAAATCATTATCATGCTGCGGGGCTCTACAACGCTGCTCTATTGAGACTTTTCATGCATCACACATGATAGTAGTACCTTTTGTGAAAAAGCTGTTAGTGTGAGAGATCACACATCCACATCCTTCTCTTTAACGCTGCCGCCCTGTGCTGTGGGGCTGCACGGCTCACATGGTGCTGGTAGCCTTGTGTGTGTGTGGGGGGTCCAGCTCCTGAGTCTGTCAAAAACTGTTCTTGATATTCTCTGATTAGAGAGAAAGTGACTGCTGTGACCAGAGAGATGGGGGAGATTGTGATCGTGTGTCTGTGCCTTTCTGTCTGTCTTCTCATGTCTGATATTTTTTAATATTATGAAGGAAATTGCAGAGAGGGGGACCTCACTGGATGTATTTCACTACTGAAACTGGTTGTTTTAGCAATATTTTGACAAAACTAAGTCTTCCCAAAAGGCATCACCTTGGCAACCGCATGTCCAACTGGAAAAATAATCAATTAGAAGAAAATATTCAGTGGAGTGCAGGTCTTCGCCGAGCAACAGGTAGTGAAGCACCTACTGCAAAGGCACCACAACTGCCAGATACAAACAGTGGTGATTTACAAAGTTTTAAATAAAGTGTTTTTGTAAATTATAGTTATTTTAAGATGCATTGAACAGTGCAACTGTATTGTAACCAAGTGCCCTGGGTTCAGCGAACTTTAAGGAGAAATCTGTAATATATTTTACTGTAACAAATCATAAAATGACCACGATATTTCATCAGAAATTAAGGAAACATCCTCCTTTGAAATGTCTATTTCGGTCAGTTTTGTTGCCTAAACATAAGCAAACTGCAACTGAAAATAATAATAAAACTATACATACTATAATATCATACATATATATATAGTATAATGCATGGAGGAGAATGAAGGGAATTTTTCTTTTTTCCTTTCATCTCGGGGAACCTCATGTTATCCATCCTCTGTAATGTACTCTGATTACTTGCAGCTACTTGCTTCTGACTTTACAACTAGCCCATTCAAGATGTCACTTGTTTAACTGTAATGCGTCACATGAAAATGTGGGACCAAACCACTGTTGCCTCAATTAAAAAACCTTGTTTCAGTTTAAATGTCTTCGAAGAATTGATCTCCTTCAGAGTATTTGGAGTCAAAACCAACACATTAAGTAACACATTAGAATACAGGGCATGTATTGTGTTTTGGTTACGAAACAGTAATTAACAAGTATTCTGTTGCTACTCGGCCCTGCCCATACTCCATTTAACCACATGTAGTATTAGTATGTGGCTTTACTTCACCTCATCACACTGTCTCACAGGACGATTGCATGTGGTGTCAGAGATCAGACTAAACAGCAGTGATTTTGTGAGCCAGACGTGCCTGCACAACGCTGCATTCCTGCCAGATCAGTTTATGTTACGCAAAGATAAAATAGTGAGCTTTTGCATAGGATTAACAGGGTCGAGGAGTCACGGTGTTAAGAAGACACCCTCAGTCACAGGGTAAACGGTGTGATAATTATGATTTAAAGCAGTCTCTGACATATTAGATCAACAGCTTCTTATCACAGCAGCCATATATTAAACATGCTTCTCCTGCTCTCATAAATCCTTTCATCAGAGCATCTTTCCAGTAAAAGCTTGAGGGGTTCATCCCGAATTGGTCTGTCTTGTCGTTGACCTGTTTGTTCTCGTGATAAGGATATAATCCACTGGTTTAATCACATTAGGAAAACAATCATCCTCTTTTCAATTACTTTTAGATTACTTTTTCTCCAAAGCCCCTGGAACTAGATAATTAATTCTAAATGATTACAAAATTTAATAATATTCATATTAAATCATCACCTTTAACAGGTACTGAAAGTTCTTTTGGGATGTGCAGAATGGTTCTCAGGCCTGTGACACTATCATAAATATACAGAGTCATAACCTTTTTTTTTCTATAAAACAAAACTATTAAATCAAGTCAGTTTTATTTATATGGTCCAAAAGAGACACAAGATAGAAACAGGAGAGATATTTCTTTTTCTGGATGGACAACAGGTGTCATAAATACAGACTAGACAGAAGTGACATTTTTAAAATTTTAAAATGGAGAAATAGAATTACAAGATTTAGTAAATATTGCACAATTTTTGTTTAGTCAATATTAAAGGAATACTTTTGACAGTTTGAGAAACACATTTGCTTTTCTCCTGAATGTTGAATAAGACGATTGATAGGCTACCACCCACGTCTGGAAAATTAATATGAAGCTACGGCCAGCAGCTGGTTAGCTTAGCTTAGCATAAAGATTGGAAACAGGGCGAAACAGCTTGTCTGGCTCAGAGCAGGATCGGTTGCCGGGCAACCAGCAGAAATCCCAGGAAGTTAGTGGGCAGGACCAAGAAAAGCCTGGCACAAAACCCCCTGATAAATGATGAATTATCATTTTTGTACAGATTAAACAAGTGCGATATAAACCGTTCATTAGTGAGCTTTTAATGTGCTGGTAGGTCAGAGCCAGATGAGCTGTCTCTCTCTCTCACTACAGTCTTTATGCTAAGCTAAGCTAAGTGTCAAACTAAGTGTAATACTGTTTTGGGTAAAATGTAAAACAGAAATGACAACAAAACTTTGCAGCTTTGTTGGTCTTAAAGCTACTATAAGGAACTTTCATACTGGCACCTGTGGACAAAAGCAGCAAAGTTTCCACTGTATTTATCACAAAATATAACCTCAGAAATAAAATTACCTAAATAAAAATCTCCCCTGCTTCTTTTTAAGTGGCTAAGGTTCTACTCACTATAACTTTGCCTGGAACAAAATGTAAAAACAGGCTCATTTCATCTAATTTAAGGATAATCTGACCCGTTGGCAGCCATTAAGAACAGCTATATAGAAATAATCATCTTTCTGATAGTCTTGTTTACTTATGTAGGTCATAAAGAGACATCAATATTAAATAGAGTCTCTTTCATAACCAGTTAAATACCCTTTATAGTTACTTTAAATACTGCTAATGTCTCTCTATAACCTGTTGAACCATATAGAGAGGGCCCACACAGAGGGATGATGGGTATCCATCCTCTTGCCATTTGCGTGTCCATTGTTCCGTGTTTGCAGGTAATGTCAGTTCATTAGGAGCTCTCTCCATAAAGAACATCATTTCCACTAAAGTATGGTGACCTTTACCCATCATGATCAGGTGACCAGTGCAGAACGCCTGACTGCTGCTTATGCTCTAATAGTCAGTCATGCCTTTATGTGTGTTTTTGTGTGTGTGTGTAAGTGAATCGTCCTCAGCTGCCTCTCTCGTGGGTCCGCTCCTGTCCTCTCTCTCCAAACAATAGCTTGTTGTATTTCCTCCCATCGTGCCTCTCTTCTCCACCGCACTGCACATCTGCATCCTCCGCTCTCCTCCTCCCCCTCCGGCCCTGCGTAACCTCCCCTCTCTCGGCATGACCCCTCCATATCCGTGCTCGATCCCTCGTCATCGGGGAACGTGCACACGTTTTCCCCGTTTGTTTTCCCCGGAGGGCTTGGGCGGGGGGAAGTTGAACGACATTTGGATGTATCCAGTGGGTCGTCCAGCGTGCCCGGCCAACAGCCTTTCCTCTGACCTCTCCCTGAACTGGTCCTAATATTTATGAACCCTGGCCAGCCACCACGCCACCACACCCACACTACACATTCCTGCATACATATGGGGCTCCACTGCATCCAACGATGACGTCCACCTCGTTTTTATTTATGAGTTCTCCAGTGAATGCAGGCCAGCGTCAAGTGTCACACATTGTGTTGCAGATGTGGAATGCATAATATTAATTAGGCGGTGCTGCAGTAGCCTGTGTCATCAGTTTATCTGATGATTCTGCTTCACGGCCTCAGACGCTTCCCGCCGTGCGTCATAACTTTGTGACATTTTGGCGCCAACGCTGACAGAGTTTGCGGTTGCATTCAAACTGGAGCTTCTCGTACTGTTGAAGAGCATAATTGCGAATTGGACTGTAGATGCTTAAGGTCTACAGTGCTA
Organism: Lutjanus erythropterus; assembly: GCF_056507025.1. NCBI lineage: Eukaryota > Metazoa > Chordata > Actinopteri > Lutjaniformes > Lutjanidae > Lutjanus > Lutjanus erythropterus. The sequence continues at coordinate 8,077,712 of NC_139335.1, forward strand.
GAAATAAGAGTCTACCAAGAAACACTTAGCTTGCACTTTCAGGGGTTTCTACTTGGAATTTTTTTATATTCCAAGGGTTTTATCTAGAATCTATTCAGGAGGTTCTAACGAGAACTCTTTCATATTCTGGTACAAAGAAATAGTTCTTGAACGATTTCAACAAACCTTCAAGGTCCGCCGTGCAAAGAATCTGCGCCAAACCCTTTCTTCAAAAAAGGGCTCTTCAGAAGCATATGGTTCTGGGTGGAACCTCCAGAAAGAACCCTTTTGGAACCCTTCTTTCTAAAAGTGCAGGTTAGCAGCTGCTTGTTACAGGAGTGTCTGTGCGTAGGACAGAGTTCCAGCAGGTAACACTGAGGATTATCTGTAAACACTTGATGTGAGAGGCTTCCAGCTGCATGTTGAGAGTGATGCTGACAGCAGTCACAGCTCAGTTAAATCCTTGTTAATGGTAATCGAGTCGAGCTGCTGTTTCTCAAGTGTTTTTTTTTTTACTGGGGGCTCTCCTGGATAATTTAACAATGAAACCAAACAGATTTATGTTATGGCCTTTAGTTTTAATTATTAGGGGGGCAACCCTTCGTTTTTTTTGCCAGTTTTTTCTCGTTCTTCACGTGTCTTGTTAGGTTGTCAAGATGAAGGGCATAAATTCTCAAACTTTTATCTTGATAACTGAATTTTTGAAACGAGTTTGAAGTTTGCCTTTAGATGCAATCCTGGTGATTTCCTGTCTACTTGTCTGTCTACTTAGGTGGTTGTGCTTTTAATTTAAGTAGAGCTGCAACAATTAATCGGTTAATTGATCGCCGACTATTCTAATAACAGATTAATTGGTTTGAGTAATTTTTAGGGGAAAAAAAGTCGAGATTCTCAAATTCCAACATCTTAAATATAAATATTTTCTGTTCTGATGGTAAACTGAATATCTATGAAATGTGGACAAAACAAAAACATTTGACGATGTCCCCTTGGGATCTGAGAAACACTGATTGACATTTTTCTACCCGATCAATTGAGAAAATAATCAACAGATTAATGGACATTGAAAATGATCATTAGTGGCAGCCCTTAATTCAAGTTTTATACAGTTATGTGGCAGACAGTTCTGCTGACTCTCATTTTCAGTCATTTGTCTTTCTCCTCTTACCTAAATCCATACAGTGTTGGTAGTATATGGCTTTTAAAAAATAATATTACACATTTTTTTTAACACAGTGGTATCTGGAAGGGAAAAAATGGTGGGAGAACATCTGTACTCTGGATCTGAAAGGCAGCTGATTTGAACTGTTGAATGTTTTGTCAGGTTTCGATTCCCGATGTTTGGCTTTGACTCACTGTCTCTGGCTCAAGCTACAGACATTTCTTAGTTATCCTTGGGCTTCACAGGCGACCGTCCTATTTAAGTTTTTATCTGCGCAAGAACATTGAACATTTGACTTTTCATCAGAGAACCAGACATTTTCTTATGCAGTTGCTCATCTATTATGCAGAAGATTCAACCGGCAGACTTTTCTACCCATTTAAGCTTTAGAAGTGCTGTAGCTGTCAGTCGTGTCTATGCAAAACATGAACACGGACTTTAATTTCTGTCTCCGTTAGCTGTGTCTGACAGGGAAGGTGCATTTCTGGCTGTGAACATCTCTGTAGCTTAGGGTCTAAGTATAGTGTTGTTATAAGTGTACAGAAAATGCTTAAAGCAAGTGGAACAGGTGGCTGGATCTCTTGGGTTTGGTGAATGCGAGCTCCATCCTGGTGTAAATCTTCATGACTGCTGTCAGACCTGCAGGCAGGGCCTCAGGCGTCAGTGCACAGCTGATTGCAGATGAGATTGAAAAATATAAAAATGTTTCTGGAGGTTTGCAAGACATCTGTGAAAGAAATATAGATTTGTATGTATCATATTACCCCCAGGACTCCCTCACAGATTATTACTCTCATTCATAATTTACCAGCTAACAAAGTCCCCTGCTATTTAAGAATTATCTCAAGTGTAGTTACAGCTCTTACTCTTATGAACCCATTGTTCCTGGGAGCCATGATAAAAGTCTGATGTGCCTTGAAAATGATTTCCTCTCCTCTCCTCTCGTCTCCGCCCGGTCTGTCTGCTCGGGAGGTCTTACCCTAGTTTAGAGAATGCTAATTCAGTCTGACCACTAAGCGGGAGTCTGGGCTGCGTGGTTGAACCGTCTCTGTGTTCCCCAGGCCTGGCATCGCCAGCGGCAGATCAGCTGCACTGATAGGAGAGGGAAACCAGGGCAACCTCCGACCCAGCCCGCCAATCACATCGCTCGCTCGCGCTCTCATCGCTGCAGCCGTTGACAAATGACCCCATCCACCCACCCCCACCCTAACCACCACATACAGTCGCAGGTGTATGTGAAACCTGTGTCAGGACACCTGTTTGTGTGTGTGTGTGTGAATCTCCAGCATAACAGGATGAGTGTGCACCAGCTTGTGTTTCATTCTGCAACCAGGCAGGAAAGAAAGTGGTTTATGTTGGAAATGTATTCTGTGCCCATGCTAGAGCTGCAACGATCAGTCGATTAATCGACAAATTGTTAACTATTAAATTAATCACCATCAGTCACCTATTTTGGTAATCGTTTAATCATTTAAATTTTTCTTTTTTAAGAAAAAAAATGTCCAAATTCACCAAACAACTAATTGATTAATTGAGGAAATGGTCGACAGATTATTCGGCAATGAAAATAACTGTTAGCTGCAGCCCTAGACACATATTGACAGGTTTTGGGAGTAAGAGATTGCATGTAACAGAGATATTGCACAGCTACATTAATTACACCATATTTGGCACTGGGGTAATCCAAAAGTAACAGAAAGTAATCAAGTTGCATTACTTTAATATTGTGATACTTGGATTAGGATACTGACCACATTTTTTAACAGGTAGTTAGTAACTTTTCTAATACATTTTCAAAGTAACCCTCCCAACCCTGCATGCTGATGCACATGATGTGTATTTGTGCATGCTGTGTTTCTGTTTGTGTTTGTTGGCAGTGTGAGAGTCTCACTCAGGAAATCACGGGGACCACCTTCACACACCAGCAAAGGATGTTTTTTTAATTCTCTCGCAGTAACTAAAAATGGGCTTCCTCTGCTGCACAGAGAGAAATTCGCCATCAGAGAGAGCACATTAAACTGCTCTTCAAGCCCACAGTGTGTGTGTGCACACACATACACAGTCATCCCAGAAAAAAACACCAGGGTTACATAATGCAGAGTAATACCTCAAAAGTACACGTTCACAAACAGCCAACCACGGCTCCCAGCACCGGTACAGGACTCATATCAGAGCTCAGCTGCAGAGAGCGGCAATAAAACAATCATTTCTTTGGCTCGGCTTGTCGATGTTGTAACATGGATGCAGAGTTTGGGTAAGAGGAGATGCCTGGGTCCACGTTTGTATTTCATTCCTTTGTCGGCCGCTACCACCACAGGCTAATGATAGGTTCAGGAAGACGGGAGTCCTTGAGGAAATGTGGAATAAAATGCAGAAGAACTCACACAAGAAAACAACACGGTGTTCAGAGACAAGAGACAAGTCGTCTCTGCGGTGTTGACAGTAGCCATATGGCCACCATCCGTCTCCCGACTCACACCTGAGATTATAGCCCGGCTCGCGCAATTGAGAAACACTGTGAGATGATGTGAGACAAGAAACACGAGCTGTCACAGAGAAACCTGCATCAATCAGGACGAGGAGGACGTGATATCTATCCCGTTCGTGTTTTTTTCTTATCAATCTGAAAAACATTTGTGATGTCCCCACCCGCCCCTGCTGTTGAACTCTGGGTGTGGAGCAATAACAGTGGCCTCAGTGTCAGTCTGGATTCCTCTGTGTTTTGGGGAAAATTCCTCTTCGCTCCTCACAGTCATGTTATGGAAGCCAAGTGCAAATTGTGCCAAAATGCGAGTATGTAAGGATTCACGGGAGGACAAAACCCTGCTGTGTGTCCTGTTTCTCCAGACAGGGAGAGAAAAACAATATAGATAGGCTGACGATTTTTTTGACAATTCCTAATCTACAAATGTAAACAATTCAATTGAATCTCGAGGAGAACAAATGTAGTTAGCAGCAAGAATTTGCTCAAGCTGCTTTCTGTTCCCTGAGGAACGGCTAAGTGTTGGTGGATGGTCTTAAATCACATCCAACCTACTGATGGTTCTAATCTAAAGAAGTACAACCCCAATTCTAGAAAAGTTGGGACGTTGTGTAAAACAAATAAAAACAGAATGCAATGACTTGCAAAAATGGTTTGACCTATAATCAGTTGAATATTATATACTTAATGTTTAAACTCATTAACTTGATTGTTTTTTGTAAATATACACTCATTCTGAATTTGATGCCTGACTGATTGTTTTGAAAGAATTTTAAAGGCGAAATGTTCTCTCAGACTTCAGGTGCTCAACAGTTCAGGGTCTCTGTTGTCATATTTTGTACTTCATAAAACACCACATATTTTCAGTGGTAGACAGGTCTGAACTGCAGGCAGGTCAGTCTAGTACCTAAAATCTTTTACTACGAAGTAGTAGCACTGCTGCAATAAGCAGGGACACCTCTAGACACCTCTGCCTCTGGATGGCAGCATATGTTGCTCCAAAACCTGTGTGTAGCTTTCAGTTACCCATGATGCCATGGGCACTAACGCCCCCCCCCCCCATACCATCACAGATGCTGGCTTTTGAAGGCAGCAATGGTAACAATCTGGATGGTTCATTTTGTCTTTAGCCCTGAGGACAAGACGTACATGATTTCCAAAAACAATCTGAAATGTGGACTCTACTGACACCAGTTTTCCAGAGTGTTCCTGAGTCCATGTCGTATCGTTTATACAGTGATGTGGGTTTTAAAGCAGTTTTTGATGCAGTGCCGTCTGAGGGGCCAAAGGTCACGGGCATTCAGTGTTGGTTTTCTGCCTTGTCTCTTATGTGCTCTCCAATTTTGTTTTGAAAAACGTTGTTCTTAAACTGTTGGACTATTTGCCCACACAGTTTTTCGGAAAGTGATGAACACCGCTGTCCAAGCTTGTGAATGACTGAGCCTTTTGATGCCCCTTTAATATCCAATCAAACTTCTATCACCTGTTACCAGTGAACCTGTTTACCTTTTGATTGTTCCAAACTGGTGGGGTTTTTTTACATTTCACAACTTTGCCAGTCTTTTGTTGCTCTTGTCCCAACTTTTTTGAAATTACATATTAGTTTGTATTTACAAAAACCAATGAAGCTGATCAGTTTTAACCTTAAATATCTTGTCTCTTTACTGTATTTGATTGAATACAAGTTGAAAATGATTTGCAAATCACTGCATTCTGGTTTTATTTACATGTTACACAGAGTGCCAACTATTTTGGAATTGGATTTGTAAATATAAAGGGAGAAACTATAAATCAGGACTGCAAGGATACAACAGGAACTGAATCACTGGCTTAATGAAAGGCTCATATTTTAATCTCTGTGCATATTTGTGAAGATTAGCTGATACCAGCAGCCATTCAGGACGGCTCCTCTGCCCTTTGTGATCTGAGTATGTATGTATGGATGTGTGTGTGTGTGTGTGTGTGTGTGTGTGTGTGTGTGTGTGTGTGTGTGTGTGTGTGTGTGTGTGTGTGTGTGTGTGTGAAGTGAGGTGGGGGGCAGTGAGGGGTTCTTGGCACAGCTCAGCAGTCTTGTGACGGCAGATCAGGAGTTTGTACTCGGGATTCAGAAACAGGTACCTTCTTCTGGAAATATATTTTACACACCTAAAATTTAAGAAACAAAGATATCTGATTGTATAAAATGCCTTTTTTATTCAAAGTATTATCTATGCCATACTTTAAGGCCTTACTGGAAAGCAGCTCTTTGTTTGTTTCAGTAAAAAAGAAAAGAATGCAAAATGATAAGAATAAAGATTTCTGCAGCAGTTTTTATCCACTTTGCTCACAGACTGAAACAGAAGCAGAGACAGAAGGAGAGTCACTGTGTTTATGACAGCAGTGTTAGTTAAATATTAATATGTGAGCGCCTGGCTGTGAGTACATGGGGTTAATGGATGCATCATCCTGTTGGCCACTTTTTCACACCTGTATGTGAGGGTTGCTCCTATGTAACAGAGCCATTTAGTCAAAGCAGCTCTTAACCCCCACTCAGACAATGCAACCTTTTCGCTCCTTTCTTAACTTCTCTTCTACATTCTGTAAACACTTGCTCATGTACTTGTGCACAAACACGTTTGACCCAAACAGATGCATGTAGTGTAAGGGATAGGGTCATAAAGCGTGTGAGTTTTGTGAAGGTGCTGAAAAAGTTCATTTTGAGCCCTGTACTATAACTCTAATGCATCCTGCTGTAAACGTTGCCTAAATCTTCTCAGACACCATCGTCTTTTCTAAATGTTATCACATTTCTCCATCCTAAATGACAGCAAATCTAATCTAAAACCATTACTTGTTACAAGGCCAACTTTATTGAGACATATACAACCGCACAGAGTACAATTATACAGTCAGATTCATTCTCCTCATTTTATCGATCCAGGTTGCAGCGGGCAGCCGTTGTGCAGCGCCTGGGGACCAACTCCAGTTCTAAGCCAGCGCTGGCTGGAGAGCTGACCTAACATACATGGTTTTGATGGTGGTGGAAAGCGGAGGATGCCCACGCAGACACGGGGTGAACATACAAACACGTAAAGGTCATGTCCGAATCAGGATTTGAACCCACTTGCTGTGAGGGGAAAGTGCTAATCAGTGCACCACTGTGCAGGGTTAAATATATAACATGTTATTATGTATAGATAATACAGTTGATTGGCATTGCTTCTAACATGTTACACCCAGCTTTCCCTCAGATATCAGTCACGTTTTCAGTTCTTAAGCATAACCCATGTATTTTTCTCTTTCATTTATTAATAAAAAAGTCCATCTAAAGCATGTAACTTGCTAAAAAAAACACATATATTAGATTGTATTGTGCATGGATGAATAGAATTGTTTTCATATCAGCGTTATATATCTGCCATTGGTCGCCCTGCTCTCTAAATATCAGCGTCAGCCACTTAACTTATATCGTTATAAAAACTTATATCGGTTGACCACTAATACACGGCACAGCGAGGCAACTGATATTTCAGAGCCATGGTCGCGACCACAGATTCTGGCTTGTAAAAACCTCAGTCAGATAAAGGATCAGTGACTCAGGCAGACTAGACTAACATATTCAACCACACAACCCGTCTGCCTCTGCACTCTCCCTGCTACTAGGTGATGAAAAGGGGTGATGACTCAAAGACTTCTCGTAGATTACTGGAGGGCCAGGACCGGGAGAGAAATATAGAGTGATTCTAAGTTGGATAAATATGATTTAGGGACATTTAGGGATCCTTTTTAGTTAGTTGCTTCCCCTGACATTTTTAATGATTGATAATAACTGTAAAGTTGGGGGCTTCTTAAGGGGGACATGACAGAAAAAGTTCAGGAACCACTGCTCTGTTCCTCGTCTATAAGTTACTCCTGGACACAGAAAAATTGTGACACATCCATACCAGTGGCTGGGTATCCAAAACCTGGCATTAACCAGTCTGTCAAATATAAACTGATGACAAACTTGTGATTGCCATCAAACTCAAACTGTGTGAATCTCTTATATGCCCAAAGGAAGAGCAGTCAATGAAACAAAATGGCTCCCTTTGCTCAGTCATTGCCGGCAATTTGGCCGGGGTTTCCTTGGCAACACAAACTTGGTTTCTCACTGAGGACAAGAGGAGATGGTGCTGTTGTAACGCAGCCGCAACAACACTCACATCCAACAGCAACAGCCTTGATTGTGTTTTCTCATCAAATCTCCCCTCAGTGTCAGCAGGCGTGATCATAGTAATGCAGAGCAGTCTATTCATCTCTCATGGACGTGAGCTCTCGCATCACAAACGTTTTTGGTCTTTACAATGATTCTGTGGGGAGAGAAATTGTCTTTCTTACCTTTTTTTACATCAAGGGACTGTTTTCCGTAACAAAGCACTCTGAGGTTTCTTTCAATTTGAAATAAAAGGCTCTGAAATTAACCTTTTTCATTCCCATGCTGAGTGATTTCTGGTCAGATCTTAAAAAAAGAGGATAATTTGATTTGGCATTGATCTTATCATTACATCTCAGTTCATTTCTTTGGCCGGCATCAGTGCTGTTTTTATGTGATGGTGCTGCCTTAGAGAGTCACTGCCAGGATGTCAGTGAGGAAATTGTGCTATTCCACTGGTTCACTGGCTCAGGGTCATTTTAATGCTCGGATGAAGAGACCAGAGGGGCATCAGTCATCTAATGTACTATGTTCTACCCATACAGAAGATATACACATTCTGACAAAGGTATTTTATTAGCTATAATGGAAATTAATTCATAAAATAACTGTAATCATGCAGCTGCCCAGTAAAACCACATATATCCATTTTTGGTCAATTTTAATCTGTCAGAAAACCAAAGAATATGGCGTACCTTCATTCTCATTTAGGTGGCTCTATTGGCATCTGGCATTGCCAGTTTTTGTAGCCACTGTAACTTCTCCTACATGCTTGGATGCATACATCCCTCCTGGATGTCCCTAATCTTTGGACTAGTCTCACTCTCAACTCTCAAGTACTGATTTTTGGTATTAGTGGGAGAAAGTCTGCACATTGAGGAGGTTGGATGGCTAAAACACACTCAGGACTTTCACCCAGGAGACCAGGGTTTGTGTCCTGTATGAAACCAAAATGTTATTAAAAGTCTTAAGGTCTTTATCCTAAACCTACTCACATAGTTTTTGTGCCTAAAACTAACCAAACTGCTACTGTTTCACAACATTAAAGTTCCCAAAAAAGGCTAATAGACTGCTTATTGGTTATGTGTTTCCTGTAAAACAAGCAGCTAGGGAGGGACTTGTTGCAGACCTTGATTGGTGTTTACAGTAGCCAATAAAGCTGTGCGTTACATCTCTCCCGCCATGCATTTCTGGTCCATGCACGTAACACTTGGAGGGAGAGCGGTCCTATTAGCAGACCCTTCCTGTCCTGACCAACGGAGGCCAGTGTGACAACAGGAAATGGTCTACAGTACCAAAGTTTTCTTGCTGGATTTGGCTCACAGCAACCTGGGGCTAACCAAGCTTAAGTAACGTGAACCCTGGGGTTCTGGAGGCAAACCCAGCAGGAACACCGCTTTGGTACGACCTCGGTGCTGTAGTCCCTATCAGTCTCAGAGGCTGTGTCATATTCATCGGGAGGCTGCTGAGTCCCGTCGGCCACTAATAGCAGCTAACAGCTACGGTTAGCTACTTTAGCAACAAGTGAGCTAAAGCCATCTGTTCATCAGGAAACTCTGTAATTAGATCACTGAGAGTTGAAGCTAAGCAGCTGTAGGACATCAGAGGGGAAACCAGAAAATATTTTTCGCCATAAAATATGATCCAGACTCCACTCGCTCGGTTGAACAGCTGTATTTTTCCATGTTCTGCTGCATCATAAGCAAGGAAGAATTTCATTGGCTCTGAAATGAACTTTTTTTTTTTCAAAATCCATTGGATTTTCTCAAAATGCATTGTGACACAGCTGAAAACAGGGCTGTTTTTCTTAGCTTGTGACAGCTGACATTTCATAGTTAAGTTATAATGCAACTAACCATCTTTAATAAGATGTGTCACTTGTGTGTTTTCTGTTTATACGGAATAAAGGAAGAAAATCGCCTGATAGCATCAGACATGATAAGAAACATCTTCCTGTGCGGTTACTTTTACACGAGTCTAATCAAGTGTTCATAAGCCTCCTTTGAGCATGTGACTGCTTCCTGCCCTTCTGATTATCTTACAGGGTGTGCTTATTAAATGTTTGGGTTTGGTTGCCTGTGTAAGCAAGCAAATCATAATTTCATCAGTCATTTAATCCAAACCTGTCCGGCAGTGCAGCAGCTCAGTTATGTCATTAAAACTGGATGTAAATGTACATGTTGCTTTGTGTGGCTTCATTCTGCGCTATCAGATAAGACGTGCTCTTTGCTTGGTCAGCCGTAGATGACCTTTACGGATGCCTTTCAGTTCAAGTCCTCAAGTCAGCCTCCATTTCAAACAAGGCACTGCTTATCAGTAACCTATTACTTCTTGCGCTGGCTGCCTTAGCAAACATTGGCTGAGGCATTTGCCACAACTATGTACACACTTTCAAATACAGTGAACACAAACACAGATATCCGAAACATCCAGCGAGGCACACAGTCTCACAGCACTTTGTCTTTAAAAGTTATCTTGGACAACGGTGCACTTTTTGTTTTCAGCTGGCACGGTTAGAAGGAGCTGTGTTTATGTAATTTGCGATAGAATGTCATCCAGCTCTCCGTTCCCAACAAAACAGATACCTCAGCTACATTTTTCACCCTGTGGAATTTCAGACAGGTTGTCTTGAATAAGGGAACCAAAAAATTTGATGTGTCACTTGAGCTACAATGGCGACTTTCTCCAGCGCCTGTGCATCTGTGTGTGGGCGTCTATTCTCCCCAGGCCAGTCGCAGTAATGTGATTGTGTTTAATGCGCTCTTTACATACCCCTGAGCAAAACACATCCACGCTGTTATTGACTTTGCTTGTTTTGGACAATAAATAATGCAAATCACATTTACCTGCCATAGAAAATGCTTGTGGAATGGGAATTCTTAGGTGCCTTCAGCGACTGTTCTGTTCTGTTTCACGGTGGTCTCTGTGTTCCTTTGAGCAAACATATTCAGCTAAGCCTTAATGATTGTCAGTAGGACTGAACAATTTAGAGACAAAATCTAATTGTGACTATTTTGACTGACATTGCAATTGCAATATGATTTATGCTGCTAGAGGGAATGAGAACTTTTACATCATTAGTCTCATTTTCGCTGAAAAACATTAAAATGATCATGGTGTTATTTTTGCAGGGATCTGTAGAAGTCTGTAAAATATGTTGTGTAGGTCAGGACATCTCTGCAGCACAGCAATATTTAATTGAAAATGGTAATTTGACATACATTTTGCATTTAACAAATATTGCACCTCCTGCAATTGTAGGCCATTTTTGCAATTTCCATTAAATTTCTATTAATTATTTAACTCTAATTGCCAGTAGTCTTTGCAGTAGAATCCATTACAAGTCATGTTCTCAAATTATGATATGACTACATTTTTTAGTGATGTATGATAAATACCGGGCCCGATAATTTGTTGGCCTATAATGGGAAATTAATATATACTGGCTAATAATAATCTGATTTGACAGATTATGTCAAAACTTTTAAAATGAATTCTTTGGCAAAATGCAAGTATATACAGTATTTTTTTTTTTTTTTTTTTTTTTTTTTTTTTTTAGGAAAAAAAAATAGGAGACAAGTGCCTAGGTGTCCGTAGGGTAGCCATGAGGGTATAAATAGCCAATGTGGCTCATGACAGAGATAAACCATGATCTTTCCTGAAGAAGTTTTGTTGGCTAAACCTATTCGTGCTCACGTACAAGTAGGCATTCAGAATATCAAATCATCCATCTTTGTCATTACATCTTAGCCTTTCTTGCCCTCAGGTAAGCATAAACTAGAGGTTATATGAACTTCTTTTTAAATACAAAAACATGAAGTGAGGGTTTATCTTATTAGTACTGGCTGAAAAAACTCCATTTCGCACATTCCTACACTTTTCACCAAATCATAAATCATATTCATTAACTCTGTCCCTCTTCCTGCAGGTGGTGTGGGCATCGCTGCCACTCAGCTGTGCAAGACAGTGACGGACGTGACCGTGTTCGGCACGGCATCAGCCAGCAAGCACGAGACTATCAGCGAGGGCGGAGTCACGCATCCCATCGACTATCGCACCAAGGACTATGTGGAGGAAGTCCGCAAGATCAGTCCGAAAGGTGAGAAAATTGACAGTCCGCTCTGGGATGAGTGCTCCAAATTTGGAGTTTGTGTGCGCAGGGATTAGAATAAATGAACCAGTGCAAACAGTCCAGAAGGTTTACAGCAGGGATCTGAAACTGGGTTCCAGGAGGTCATTTCTGGCCCCTTCCATTCAGCCCACAAAATGATTTATTTGATGTTTTTTCTTGTAGTTGTTTCATACCAATTAAATGCCCCCTTTAATGTTGTTACAATACCGGAATTTTCTAATTTCGATATAAAACCTTGAAATTGACTCAAATTAACTCACATTGAGGGCACACAATTCTGGATTGTTATTAAAAGATAAATATAAAAGGTGAATGATGTGAAGAAGACAGCATTTTGAGTAAGTGAGAGGAGGCGGGACTATGTGGGCACTGCAGCAGTGTTTGTGTCAACTCGCTGTTCGAGAGGAGAGAGAGCGAAAAAGTGCAGCTGGTTACAAAGTATCAATACTGGGAAAAAATGAGCATTGAAAGCAGAAGAGAGAAGTGTGTGTCCAATGCAAAAATGTGAAGAAACTGCTTTTTGCACTTTTGTTTTAAAAGTTACAACAAGAAGCCTTCATAATTTGTTGATTTTAGAGACATCTGTGGACAAAAGTGGTAGTGTTCCCTCCTTAATAACCACAAAATATTGTGTAAAAATGAAATTATCTATATAAAAATCTTATCCTTCTTCTTTTTAACTGGCTAACGCTGGCTGACATATTACTCACTGGCTGGGAAAATGTAAACAGAGGCTTGTTTCATCTGATTTGTGGCAGCCATTAAAAACAGCTATAGAAATGGACTGAATCTTCTCGCAGATAGTAAATTTAGATTTACCACCAATTATATAATAGTTAAAAACTTTCCAGAAATATTGTTGTTATATACCATCAGTGGCCTCAAGCCAATTTGAGTTTGAGACCCCTGGTTCACAGTAATATCGTCCAGATCGATTTATTCCCACTGGAACAAAGCAATACTATGTGACCGCAGCCTTTGTTGATCACTGTTGAACCAACTGCAGACGGTGAGATGAGACATTTTCATACACTTTTTTTTTTTTTTTTTCTCCTGACACAATTCTCAGCAGAGCTGGCTGCCATGTCCACTAGACTGACAGCATGTAGGGAGTCATTTTTCTCTAAGCTGTGAGTTTGGACTCTCATCGCCATCAATAATGCATCTGCAGAGTTTTATGTAGATGTGGCGAAGAGGGGCACAAAAAAAAAAAACGCTGCTTTTCAGCAAAATGAAACAACGTCCAGTTCCTGTTTTTTTCTTTGGCCAACCGCTGTGCTCCTAGCAGGATGGAGACTGTTATTATGCTGGAGGCTCATTTCATAGTCGCCTCTCCGACCCGTCTCTGTTCTTTGTAGCGTGGAGCGAGACAGAGAGACATTACAGAGACAGATAGGACGAGAGTGAGAGCTGACACTTGAGACAGAATGTATCTAATTAGGGGCCTGGATCAATGCGCAGCCCTGCTCGCTACCTTTCCCCCCGTCTTTGGCGCTCCGTCAATTCATCTGTGCTGTGGTCAAGACAGAGTCCTGCTGTGAGCCCCCTCGATCAATAGAGGCAGGTTTAACAGAGCACAGAGGGGCAGCCCAGTCTGAGGAGTCCCCTCTGGCACAAAGGGGCATCATTAAGGCACAGACTGCACTCTGAGAAATAAGCGATCTGCAGCTTCACAACCCTTTTTGGGTCCCGGTAGAACCTTTTATAAAGGTCCCAATTGGAACCCTTTCGTAGAGTTTTGCTGAGGACCCAATTTAAAGGGTTATACTTATAATATACTACAATTTGTGAAATGTTTCATATAGAACCTCCTATGAGAAGTTCTACAAAAAAAACCTTCTGTGGTGTAATGGTTCCGCAACCTTTAACCCCTTCTAAGGGTGCTAACAAGAACTCACCCAGGGGTTACTACCAAGAACCCTTATAAGATTCCAAGGGTTTTGTCTAGAACCCACCTAGAGGGTTTTACCTAGAACCCTTTTACATCACCAAGAGGGTTCTATTGCAACCCTGTTATATTCCAAGGCTTTTATCTAGAGCCCAACAAAGAGGTTCTACCAAGAATCTTTCTGTATTCAAGGGATTTCATCTAAAACACACCAAGAGGGTTCTACTGAAAACCTTTTATATCATGGTACAAAGAACCCTTGCCAAAAGAGTTTTTCAGGGATCTCAACAATCCTTGAAGAGGGGTTCTTCCTAGAACTTGTTTATATTCCAAGGGTTTCACCTCAGAGTCACCCAGAGGGTTCGACTGAAATCCTTTATTATTCCAAGGATTTTATCAAGAACCCACCCATGGGGTATTTCTAAGAATTCTTTTATATTCCAACTGTTTTGTCTGGAACCCATCTAGGGGGTTCGACCTTAAAGGGCTTCATCTTAAAGTCATCTAGAGGGTTCTACTGAAACCCCTTTAATATTATGGTACAAAGCACCCTTGACAAAAAAAGTTCTTCAAGGATCTCAAGTCTTAATCTTGAAACAACTTTAATAGAACCCGAAGTCTTACAAAGAATGCTTGATGAACCCTCTCTTCAGAAATGGGTTCTTCACAGGAAGAACCCTTTTTTCTAAGACCTTATTTAAGACCTTAAGACTGTACATGACCAGATGTTAATAATCACCAGCTCAGAGTCGGATCGTTAATCTCTCCATCTACAACTGGAATGAACAATGATGGCGAGACATTTTACTCCTCTCGTCTTATCAGTAACAAGAATGAGAAAACATAAAACAATCTCACCCCACTCTCCTCCTCTCCTCTCTTGGCATACGTACGGGTTCCTCTCCGTGTAAACATGGCACAACTTGGCTACGCTCGCTACTCCTAGTGAACTCTGGCATGCGGAGGGGGCCGCTGAGGAGACTTGGCAGGCCGCTCTCACTGATAACTGCCCCCTTCTTCTCTCTCCTGCTCCAGGTCTGGACATAATCCTGGACCCTCTCGGAGGATCAGACACCCATAAGGCCTACAACCTGCTGAAGCCTATGGGCAAACTTATCACCTATGGTAAGTAGTAAAAAAAAGTTTAGGGTCAGTGATACAAGACGGGAGTTAGTGAGGCAGAAATAGGCAAGAGTTAAAGTAGAAATCTGTAGTATATTTACTGTAACAAATCATAAAATTACCATGATAATTAGACTTCAAATTAATGCCGAATGTTCACCAAAGGAATAAGTGTTTGTTTATGAGTCAAAAGAAATTATTAATAAGCTTTTATAGGGAGTAGATGTCTATAACAGTTAAATTGATCAGTATTTTAATGGAGTTTGGCAGGCACTAAGGCAGGAAGTCATTGAACTCAAACTCCAGATTGTGTATTTTTGGAGCCGTGGGTTATTTTTCAGAATAATGAGCTTAGCTTTACATCAACAGACAATTGTCAGTTATAAACAGCTTATGAACTTACAGTGTGGGACTAACTGCTGCTTGTTATTGTAAAATCGACCATAGACTGTATATTAAAATAGGAATTCACTCTCTTTAATGTGTTGTACCATCTATGGCTCCCACTCACTATTTGGACTGCAGTACTCATTTTTTATGTGCAATTGTTACATGGTGCGCCTTTAATCCAAGTAAATTTAGCTGAAATTCGGCAGAATGTTTGCCAGTTTCACCAACCAACCAATTCAGAACCACTTTTATGAGCCAAAGTCCAATAAAAATTAATCCTCAGCCTCCACAAACAACCGTCCTGTTACTGTGGTGGAAAAAAGGCTCCTCACGCAGCACTTGCCCCCAGGCTGCATGAATCTCTCCAACCAAGCTTCTCCAGATTGTCCATTTTTAAATTTACCAGGACTGCTTATGTAATGCCTAAAACCAAATGTGTTTTATTAGGCTTGTTGGCAGCGCTGCACGGCACGGTAGCTGCACGAAGGTCATCTTTTAAGTGAACTCCATGACTAGCTACCTGCACTAGCAGCTCACAAAAATACATGAACAGGGTATTCCTAAACTAGTTTTTACTCTTACGGAACCTCATTAGCTATATTATTATCGTTATTATCTGGAAGTTCTCTATGAAGTAGCTATTTTATAGCTTGTAAGGCTGCTCAATATATACAATAATATTTTACTTCATATTATATTGATATTGTAATGCTAGATATCATCTTAGATTTCGGATATTATTATTTCTTCAGATGGCATAAGTCTTTTACTCGTTTTAAAGGCTGCATTACAGCAAAATGATGTCATTTTCTGAACTTACCAGACTATTCTTGCTGTTTTATTGTTTGCCTTTAGCCGTTAGTCATTATAACCACATTACTAATGATTGTTTATTAAAAATCTCATTGCTCATTGTGTTAATATTTTGTAAGAGGCAAGGCAAGACCAGGCAAGTTTATTTGTGTAGCACATTTCTACAAAACATTTCAAAGTGCTTTACGTAAAAGGCATCAAGACAAAATGTCAGACAATATAAAAAAGGCATTTCAGTACAATTTAAAGAGTTAAATAGAAAATAAAAGTTAGATAACGACACTAAATTAAAAGTTACAATGCCGTTAGGATACAGTTTAAATGAGAGTGAGAGTTGTAGCAGACCTGCAGTTTTCTGGGAGTTTGTTCCAGATGTGTGAAGCATAAAAACTGAATGCTGCATCCCCATGTTTAGTTTTGACACTGGGGACAGACAGTAGACGTGTCCCAGACGACCTGAGAGGTCTGGATGGTTCATAACGTAGCAGCAGATTAGAAATGTATTTTGTAGTATTTTAAAATCAGTTCTTTGGCAGAAGCCAGTGTTAAGACCTCAGAACTGGAGCGATGTAAACCACTTCTTTGGCATTTGTGAAGACACAAGCAGCAGCGTTCTGAATCAGCTGCAGCTTTCTGATAAGTTTTTGAGAGACATGTAAAGACACAGTTACTGTAATCCAGTCGATTGAAGATAAATGCATGGCCAAGTTTTTCCAAATCCTGCAGAGACATGAATGCTTGATAAATTCTTCAGGTGGTAGATGGCTGACTTTATAATTATCTTAATGTGGCTGTTGAAATTCATGTCTGAGTCCATGATCACACAAAGAGTGCGTGCTTAATTTGTAGATTTTAACTGATTGAAGCTGTCCCCGGCTTTTAATCATTCTTCCTTGGCTCCAAAAACAGTTATTTCAGTCTTATCTTTGTCTAACTGAAGAAAATTCTGGCACATCCAATCTGTGATTTGGTCAGAGAGAGGAGGCCCCAAAAAGGAGCATTAGGGATCAGATATAGACAAAAAGTGGTCCTTGTCCTTTAAGTAGGATTCAAATCAGTTTAGTACTGTGCCAGAAAGTCCCACTCAGTTTTTGAGTCGGTCTAGTGTTGACTATGTCAAATGCGGGCACCAAGATCTGATAATGCCAACACTGAAAATCTGCCATTGTCTGCGTTTAAGAGGATGTGACTGAAGACCTTATCAAGAGCAGTCTCAGTGCTGCGATGTGGTGGAAATCCTGATGGGAAAACATAAAAACAGGTGCCAAGAAGATGCACCAACAGTCATCCCTACAATACTGCTGCAATATTGATAAATATCTATATCAAGGTATATGGTCAAGGATATTGTGATATTTGAGTTTGTCCATGTTGCAAAGCCCTACTTACTTGTTATTTTTAAATATTGCTCCACTTCACTCTAGAAAGGTAAAGCAGTTGCTGCTGTTTTCAGTCACTCCACAGATCCTGGAGTAGAACTGTTAATCAGATGAATACAGATCATGAAACAGTCGTGGGTTTCCACACTTGCCACAGAATGAAGCCGCTTCTTGGTGGGCAGTGTGACCTCTCTGTAGAGGTCCATGTCCTCAGTGTGCTGTGTGTCATCCGTGGGAAGGCCTTTACGCTTGTTCTGTTGCGATGCCAATCTGGAACCAGCATGCATGCAGCAGTGGGCGGGGTCGGCATCCATGGAGAACAGGGCCTTGCCTTTGCATGGCACACAAAAACCCACTAGCCAGCATGGTGCCCCCCCACCCTCACCAATTCACCCTCTCTCTCACCCCTACAGAACCTCCCCCCTCCCCAGCCCCACCCCACCCTCCCTCCCGGTCCCTCGGTGCTGGCTGCTCCTCTTCCAGCTTATCAGAAGTATGCATGGCGGAACAATGGGCGTTCTATCCACACGAAAACCTGGAATGTGTCTGAATGTAGCAGGCCGGGTCCCTCTCCTCTCTCAGAGCATGCTTTGTGTCCCCTGTTTCCCCCGAGAGAGGGGCAGCGATAGTGAGAGCATAGGAGGCTGTGTGAACACAGGGGGAGGCGATGAGAAAGGGATGTGTTGACAGCGAGAGCTACAGTGCTAAAAAGGTTTTCAGGGTGGAAGGCGTAGGTGAGAGTGTGAGTGTGCAGGTGAAGCACAGATGCAAACCAAATGAACAGAAGCGTCTGACGGGACTGGTCATGAGCCGACATGCTGCCAAATAATTAAAGGGATAGTCCGGATTATTTGAAGTGGGGTTGTATAAGATACCTATCAATAATCAGTGTATTAGCTACAGTAGATGGCAGTTGGCACACCTAAAAACATGTTTTAGCACTTAATAAAAGCTATACCTTGCCGTCAGACAGCCTTTTTTAAGAGAAACCGCCGTCATATAAGTCAAATATAGCCATCGCCAAACCAACCAAACTCCATAGGTGAAGTCAGTAATTTTACTTTGCAGAACACAGGAGTTGTTGGTCTACCACTGCCTCGATCAGTGAGCTTGTTTATGTTATTGTGTGACTTCAGAGAATCCAAACTAAACCTTTGAAGGTGCAGAAGTCACACAATACAGCAAACAAACACACACATAAACTGATATTGACTTATTTAGGTGGACCTTTTAGAAATGGCTAAAATACATTTTGCTGCTGACCCTGTCCACAGCAGTTCATTGTTAACTACAACTATTATAATTACCCTTTAATCAGGCCCTTATTTTTGTTCTTAAATGTTCGGCCAATAAAATGTCAGAAATTAAAAAAGAAATTAAAAGATCAAACATCACCCAAGCCAAAGATTTGAGAATTTGAGAAGCAGGACTCAGTAAATGTTTGGCATTTTCCTAGAAAAATGACTTGAAAGATTAAGTCATTTTCTGTCAATTAAAAAACTGAGTGATTGTTTCACCACTAAAGCAGCAGGTGAGGGCTAAGTGGGCATAGTCAGAATAAAACAAAGTGGAAAAGGCAGAAAGTGAAAAATTAACCAGCGTTCTCAGCAATTCATCATCAGTTAATCAGTCGCACACAGCTAGGATTTAAAAAATACACCAGAGAATACTCCAAAAAACACGCTGGCTTTTGTCTCTCCTTCTCTGTCAGGCGCGGCTAACATGCTAGCGGGCCAGAAGAAGAACCTGCTCGCCGTGGCCAAGAACTGGTACCATCAGTTCTCCATCCACACGCTAAGCCTCATCCAGGGTAACAAGTCGGTGTGCGGCTTCCACCTGGGCTACCTGGACGGGGAGATGGAGCTCATCAGCCAGGCCATGAACGTCATCCTGGGTCTCTACAAGGAGGGCAAAATCAAGCCCCGCATCGACTCCACCTGGCACCTTGAGCAGGTTTGTGTTTGACTGTGGCTCCTTACACCTGGAATTAACATGTTTCTTGGTTATATTCTCTGTTTACCTGAGGGGCAAGTAGTTTTGGGTGATATGATGATCTCTCTGGTTGTACTATACCATGGATAATAAAACAATAGTAACATGTATTGGCTAGGGATGTTAGTTATTAATTATTACTCAATTAACTGTCCTTAAGAATTTAACAGATAAAAAATGTATTAATCAATTATTAAAAGATGGACTAGAAATGGCCTTAATTGTGCCTCATCTGACATTGTTTTGTCTTGTGAAGCCATTTGTTGAATAAGAAAACTTAATCTGAGTCTTCTATCATATTGATTATTAATCAGTTAATCAACTGTTAGTTTCTTCATCTGGGAAAATGCACAAAATTTGCAACCATAGTAGCTCCTACATGAAACTGCTCACACTGCACAATCCGTCGGAGGATTATCTTTAGTAACCAGGTCATGATTCCTGGAAAGAGACACTGCTGTTGAGTTTTTCAAATGTATGTGTGCTTTTAGCAACACAAGCTGAGTGCCACCTAGAGCCATTATATTAGAGAGGAGGCAGACATCTTCACAGCTGATATCTCCAAATCTCTGAAACTCACACTAAAACAATCTTGATGGATAAATAGCACTACAGGTCAGTGGATAAATATGAGAACTGTTCCTTTAAATACAACATTAAGTGGGTAAATTCACCCCTTTTTCTCCTGATCTTTTTTGCACCCACATGTCAGTCACGGACAATGCCTAGCAGGACATTAACAAGCACTCAAGTGTCCAGAGCCAGCAATACTATTTGCACCCAGGATGAAAATAGCCAGTGTGACAATTTGTACAACTATGATCTTTTCCCAAACCTAACCAAGTAGTTTTACTACCTAAACCTAAACAAAATAGTCTTGTTGTCTAACCCAAACCAAGTAGTTTTGTTGCTAAAACCTAACCAAAATGTTCTTGTTGTCTAAACTTAACCAAGTAGTTTGTCTGCCAAAATCTAACCAGGTAATGTTGTTACCTAAACTTAACCAAAATAGTCATTTTGCCGACATGTAAGTAAGTACTTTTTGTGCCTAAACCTACCCAAGTAGTTCCTGTGCCTAAACCTAACCAATTTGTTTTGCAGCCTACCCAACCTGGCCAATTTGAAAACTGAAAACTGAAAATGATAAAGATAATGATTATTCAAAACAATAAACAAAGCCAAGTCAATGAAGTGTTACCACTATCTACTGGGTTGACCAGATGAGACTTCAACTCTGTCCTCCCACGGGACACTCTTGTACTTAACCCATTCAGCTGCTGCATCATTATCTGCCAGATGACTTGGGAGCAGTGTAAATAGCTGAAAAACTGCCATTTGCCTTTTCTTGCCCGAGGGCAAATATACACTCTGGAAATGTATCAGCAATTATCTATATCAACTGAAATGAAACATTTTATTGTGATGCATTTTTCAGCTACATCACCTAACCCTAATCCATTAAAGGTATTATATCACAGTATACTATATCTTTATTGTAATAAAAACATATATTACCCACATAAAAACATTTCTTAACATTTCTTGCTGTTTTTCAATGTCTTCTTAGACTTAAGATATACTTCCATTGTCTCGCCTTTGTTCGGATCAGATCCTTGTCTGGCTGGTTGTTAGTGTGACTGAAAGCATCCCTGTGCACCTCAGTGTGGATGTCCACATGATTCACTGTGACATGTCTGCTTTTACACCTGAATTGCATCCTTTTTTTTTTTTATGACATGCGCTTGCAACCCAGTCACCCAGAATTCATGTGAATGCCAGGTGGGTTTGTGCGTGTGCAAGGTTTGCAGCGGGATCCGCAGGAGCTGCAGGGTGTGGCTCTCTCTCAGATTCAGTAAGGCTCAACACTCAACAGACGAAGTTTGTCCACAAGAAGCGACGCGTCTCCTCCAACATAACTCAGTCAGCCAGACAGAGTCAGATTGTTGCTGACAAAATTAACACTGCTGACAGATATGAATGGAGAGAGTGTGAAAAAAACAGCGAGGGAAGGAGGGAGTCTGAGGCTGACATCTTCTGTTGTCAAAGTCGGAGCTGGTCAGTATTTTGGCCTGTGCGACTGCAGCCGGAGAGAAACACCCGCTGTCTTTCTCCGCCATCTGACGCCCTTTCTCTGCCTCTCCATCTGTCTGCTCTTTATATCAGACTGTCTTTAGGTTATTGACTCCCTCTCCGTCTCTCTCCATCTCGCTGTATTCTCTCTTTCTCCCTCCTCACAGTGCATCTTTTTTGCTTTTTCTCTCTTGTTGCTATGGTGACATCCTTTAGTCAGTGTGTGCGTCTGTCTTAGGGAGGGGCCCTGATGTATGAGAAAGAGACATGGAAAGAGCATGGAGAAAAAGAGGTATATCTCAGTCTGGTTTGAAGAGGTTGGGTGTGTAAAGTTTCGAGTGTATGTCTGCAAACAGCGGCTCTGCATCATCAAAGACAAAAAGCTTGTTGGCCGGTAGTTAATCAAATAAACGATCAGTTATTACAAGCTGGGTGCAAATGCCACGCCCTGACCCCATCCGTCACAGCCATTCCTCACTTGTCCCTTCTCGTTTCTTTGCTCCAATAATCAATAAACGTTCTTGGATAATATATGAAAATTAGCATCCCTCCTGTGGTTCGTTATCTACATCTGCGCTGATACCCAGGAGGATGATGGTCATGTCTGCAGCCACAAATAGCACACTCCAGTCCAAGATGCCCGGGAGTCAGAGGGGTTGACAGATCTTCGAGAGTGAAGGGTGGAAGTGGGTGGAGTCGTCAAAAGAGCCTCAGACGCTCTCACTGTGACTTTCATTCACATTGAAGATGATTCTTATAATTCACTGACTCACCCCTCCCTCCCTGCCCTCCTCCGTCCCTCTCTTTCGGTTTTCGGCAAGGCGTGCTCCTCATCTGAAGGACACCAGTTGCTCCCTTCATCCCCACCCTCCCTCACTTCGAACTCCCACACTCCCCCCGCTTTCCCATGTGTCTGAGTCGTCAGGGCCACGTTTCAGCCAGGCTTTACGTTGCTAGGAGATGGCCCTGTTGCCGTGGCATTGGTCGTTAGGTGGTCTGCCTGCCTCGCACGAAAGAGGGGGATTGGAGGAAGGAGGGAGAGGGGAAGCGATGGAGGCAGGAACAGACAGTGGACAGAGCTTGGTGGTCAAGAGGAAGGCGGGGTCGGTCCGGCAGGGATTCTCCTCCTCTCAGTGTGATTGACAGTCACTGGGAACCAGTTAGTCAGTCCATCATTTGATGGGGGTGTGGCTGATTAGCGTCTGTCCCCAAAAGTAACTTCATTAAAGGAGAAATCTGTAATATATTCACTGTAATAATCATAATATGACCATGATATGTCATCAGAAATTAAGAGAAAATGCAAACACTACAGCCCAGGTGCTGACCTTTTAGATTTCTATTCTGGTCCACAACTTGTGTTACTGTTTGCCCATTTCATGTTGTGAAGTGAAGGGTTCAAATTACACACTGACAGCTGATCAACTTACAGTGTTGGACTCGTAGTCACTGGTTATTGTCAAATTATAATGCTGCACTCATCTTGCGCTCCTGCAGTGTTCCTGCAGCCTGCCTGAGCTTCCTCAAGTCTGTGGTTCCAACTCACTATTTGGACAGCTGTACTCATTTTTGGACACATAATTATAGTCATAGTTCCACAGTCCTCCTCCTGCAAAAAATGCACTCCTAACTGCATTCCTAATGCAAATTCCACTCTTTGTTTCCCTGGACATTTATTCCTTGCTGACATAATAACACAAATGGGTAGTTTTTCACTTAACATCTGTAACTTTGGAACTTGTTAACTTATGTAGGTCAAAAAGAGGCATCAGTAATAAGACAATGAAACTGTAGAGAAAGGCGTCATCCTGCTGGCACGATCAGTCTGTTTGCTAAAAGAAGTAACGTGAAAAAAATACGTGACATACCGAAACTCTAGATGACATTTAGGGTTTACTTGAAAAAGGGTGAAGCTGTCCTTTAATAACATGATGTAACACTATCTGACAGCAGTGGTTTATCGATTGATTCTGCAGTGGCCTCTTCCATCAGAGGAAAAAGAGTGAATACAGCAAACATGAATGGTTTCATTGCTCTTACTTCTGTCGCTACTTCACAGCTTCATTTTATGATATTTGAATTCACACATAAGAACCATGAATAAACTTGACCTGTTAACCTGAAAACAAACTCCGGAGTTGGAGTTCAATTAAACCGTTATAAACACCTGCTCCTCCTAAAAGATTATTAATTATTTCTTAGAACTCGTAAACAGACACTAACTCATTCAGCGAACATCCACAATTAATTTGAGCTTAAAGTGAAACAGGCAAATAAGAACACAAATTATGGACCGGAATAGATATTTCACATCTCTTAGCATTTTTCCTGAATCTCTGATGACATATCGTGGTCATTTAATGATTTATTACAGTAAATGTATTACTGTTTTTCCCTTTAACTTAAAAGTTAATGTGGAGAGTTAGGGAGTGTGTGGTTTAATTAAGATAAATGTGTTCTTTGGTTGCATTGAGATATTACATAAAATGATGCAAAAAAAACAAACAAACAAGAAAAACAAGCTTTTACTCTCTGTATTTCATTATATTTGTACTTAATAAATTCTAATACTGAAAGTACCTGTTGTTCCCCTCATTTATTTTGTTATCCTTCTCTTATCCTTTTTTTTTCTCCTTTTCTTTTTGTCGCTGCAACAATTTCATTTCCCCTCAAAGATTATTAAAGTCTCATCGAAACAAATGTAGTTTCTCATATACTGCATATTAAAGTGATGTTTGAGGAGGCTGTAAGATTTGTCTCCAGTCTGTCTGTGGTATCAAAACAGAAGATTAGAGACACAGAGTGTGAGGAAGCTGCTGTGCATGTGGTTTGGTGGAGGAGAAGCTGTCTACTACTGTAAACCCTGGAAAGATTTTTCTCAATGACAGGTGTATTTAAAATCTCCCTCACTCATTCATCTTGCCTTACATAACCGTCTTTCTCCCTCCGTCTCTCCCCCTCCAGGTGGGCGACGCCATGAGAAAGATGCAGGAGAGGAACAACATCGGCAAAGTGATCCTCACCACGGAGCCCATGCCCGAGGAGGAGAAGAAGGAGGAGCCCAAGAAGGAGGACAAGAAAGAGGACAAGAAGAAGGACGACAAGAAGAAGGACGACAAGAAGAAGGACGATGCCAAGAAGGAGGAGAAGAAGGACGACAAGAAGAAGGAGGAGCCCAAGAAGGAGGAGAAGAAGGAAGAGGAGAAGAAGGAAGAGGTCAAGAAGGAGGAGAAGTGAGAAGGGGGAGGGATGGATAGTCAAGCAGACCAGCAGGGAGTTTGTGTCCTGGGAGCGGGAGGGGTGTGGGATGGGATGGTGGGGTGGGGGAGGATGGAGATGGATGGATGGGGTGGGGAGGGTGGGGATGGAGTTAGGAGGGTAGATTACAATATTATCACACCACTGTCGATCTTTCATCTCTTCCACCTCCCCTCCGCTTTACCCTCTTGAGTCCTCACTGGCAGTGATTGCTCCGGCCTGGCTCCACCCACTGCCCTCCATCATGCTGTCTTGCTTTTATCTAAGAAAAAAAAAATTTGTAACATCTTGAAAGCTCTCGAGAAAACAGAGCAAAATTTTTTCTGACGGAGACAAGAGAGCCGTGGAGGATTGTGGGTAGGGTCCAGGCCCGGGGCAAATTACTGTTTCCTTGACAACTGTAATCCCCGCCCCGCCCTCGACCCCCATGCTCTCCTCTCCGCACCTCAACTCCCACTGTGCTAAATTGTTCTGCTCTGACTTCCACCTGCCGCCTCCTCTTCCTCCCTCCCCTCACTGTGCTGAGTCCCCCTCCACCCCCACTTCCACCCACTGCCCACCTCCCACACCACCAACACCACCACCCCCACCCCTGCCCCATCCACGGGCCGGACCCACAGACAGGCACAAAGACAGGCAGGAAAAAATCGGAGAACCACACCCTCCCACACGTTGCACTCTTTGAGTGTCCAACGCTTAGTTATGTCACCGAGGATGAGTCAGAGACGCCTGTGATTGGCTGATGCACCGCAGCTCCCCTGGAGATATTTGATCATGATGTTTGACTGCTCTGACAGTGGCCTATGATTGGTTATCATTTATACGGCCTTAGCTTCATCAGTGGCGAGAGAAACAGCTCTGTTATGCATGCGCTCCCACCAAAAATTCAGCAAAGTTAAAGGGACAGTTCACCTCAAAATCAAAAATACATATTTTTCCTTGCACCAGTAGAGCTATTTATCCATCTAGATAGTTTTGGTGTGAGTTCCTGAATTTTGGCTAGATGGCACTTGACTTGTGGTTCGTAAAGCACCAAAAAATACATTTGAAAAACTCAACAGCAATGTCTCTTTCCAGAAATCATGACCTGGTTACTCTATAATCCACAGACCTTGTTGTGAGCAGTTTCATGGAGGAACTACTTTCTTTTTAATAGAGAGCAATCCTGAAGAAATTAGTTCCCGCAGATCAGACATTTTATAGACCAAACAACTAATCAATTAATCGAGAAAATAATAGACAGATTAATCAACAATGAAAGTAATCGTTAGCTCCATCCCTAGTTAAATATACAAAGTAGCAAAAGAAGTAAGACTTTACTTTGCACGGATAACAAAATCCGGATGCATTCTGGGATGTGTCATTTCTAGACTGTGTACTTTTGTGTAAAAAAAAAAAAAAGCATAGAATTGTATTGTGCAAATTATATTCTTTGCAAGCTTTCGCCGGATTTGGACTGTGGAAAAAAATAGTTCCAACATTAAACTGCTCAAAACAAGGTCTGTGGATTATCTTGAGTAACCGAGTCATGATTTCTGGAAAGAGATGCTGGTGTTAGGTTTTTCAAATGTTTTTGTTTTTTTGTTTTTTTTCGCGCTTTGAGCTCCACCAGCCGAGTGCCATTAAGTTCCATAATATTCAAGAGAAGGCAGACATCCCTCCAAAACAATCTACGTGGACATTTAGTGCTAATTTTTGATTTGGGGGTAAACTGTCCCTTTGTTACACTGACTTGCCTGAATATGAATTTCCCCCACAATGAGCCTTTCTGTGCGGCGTTGAATAGGGAGGCAGAAATCATTGCTCAGCTTCCTTCTCCTTAGTTACAGATTTTTCTAGCTGACCAACTGTTGGCAAGAAGTGCACAGTGCCAATTAAGAGAGAATTTGTTTCTGTTCAAACAAGCCACACACACACACACACACACACACACACACACACAAACATACACGCTCTGAATGTGATGAAAGAGGCACTGTCATGCTGAGACAGTGAAGCGTCTGAAAATGAGCAAGTTAAGAAGGTGAATGCCGGCCCTTTTCCCCCTCAGGATCGGGGTTTTTTTTTTTTCTTCCTCCCCTGATCCTCCTCGAGGCATTCCGTGGCATTCTGCTCCTTTCACAGCGACCGCCGGCCTGTCGATCACCCTGACCTGAGAGAGAGGAGAATTCAATTCAAGCTGGCGTCCATACTTCGCCTCCCCTCCTTCTCTCTCTGCTCCCTCCTCTTTCCATTTCCCTCTCTATGGTCGGCATAGCAACAGGCGTCAGGCTCGTCAGAGAAGGCACTGTGGTCTGTTTCTCTGACTCCCTCTTCTCTGCCTCCCTAACTCTAAATCTGCCAACAGTCGGTGCTGTCGACCGGTATTTCAACAGGTGTAGAATGTATTCAGGATTTCAGATGATCAAATGAGGAGGCGAGGTTAGTATTGCACTATCAAACAGCTCGTTCAAACCAGACTGAAATCCAAGTATTGACGGTTCGTGCAATTCGCAGTATTCTGGCTAAAACCACTATGGCCAGTATGACTTCTGTCTCACTGGTGTAGTGATGGGCGGATGAAGCCTTGTGAAACTTAGGGGCTTTCTCTCCATTTGTGCCAAAAAAGATTTGAAGCTTTGGAGCTTCAAACTCAGCAAAAACAGTGACATCTGGTGGTCTGTAGGGGTTATAGCAGCCCCTCAAGACAGCACAACGCCACACCTTGCCGACATTGTTTTAGGCTCCTATGTGTGCAATAAAAGTCCAAGAAGCCTGCGTACTATTAAAGAGACAGTTCACCCCAAAGAATCAAAAATACATGTTTCCATGTTTTCATCTGGCCTGTAATGCTATTTATCCAACTAAACCATTTTGGTGCGAGTTGCAGGGTTTTGGAGATGTCTGCTGTGAAGATATCTGCCTTCTCCAGAATATAATAGGACTAAATGGCACTCGGTTTGTGATCCTCAAAGTGTCAAAAAAAAAGGCATTTGACAAATTCAACACCAGTGTCTCTTTCCAAAAATCATGAACTGGTTACTCATGATAATCCACAGACTTTGTTGTGAGCAGTTTCGCGTAGGAACTGTTTTCTTTCCAGTAGAACAAAAGTAGTTGTGGTTGATTTTACTGCAGGAGCAAAGTGGTTCCAGTAGATTCTACCTTTGATCTTTTTGTGAGCAGTTTCATGTTGGAAATACTTGCTTTTTGCATTAGAATCTACCAGAACTACTTTCTATCTACTAGAAAGATTGTACATGCAAGAGCATGACAGGCTGCAAACTTTACAAGCTAAGTTCACAGCTTGTAACACAACCACAAAACTAACTGTGATGGAAGCGGCGAAGAGTGATAGAAAAGGAGTGCAGGTGACACGCTGTCAGCCACGTCACCAGAGCGCACCAGTGGAGCGTGCAGAACAGGTGACACTTGCTTGTTTGCTTGTGCTTGTATTTGCCACTGACAGGTTCAGATTGTTATTCTAAGAGTTTGACAACTTTATGGCAAGGATCCCTACAGAGACAGTCCTTTTTTTTAAGAGTTAGATACATTTTGTTTAACCAGAAACAGCAGTTTTATTGCTTTTGCCAAACTAACCAAACTCCTTTTGAAAAACTGTGACATCATCGTTGTCAAACTCGACAGAAATTAAATAAAACTCACAAAAAACATCTTGGTTCGCCCTTCCTCCATTCCAGCAATCGCTGACTCTGGTTTGGTCGAAATAAGCCTTTAATTCATGGCGTGAAGCAGCGTGGAGAGAGATGCTCTGTGGGACACTGATTTATCACTGAACTTTAAGAAGATGCGCACTTTTACTTTACTGTGTGGAAAACTGATGTTTTCATATCACAGATGACAACAAATGCACTAAAATGAGTCTTACTGGTAAAACATGCTCATGTAGGCTTATATATACATGATATGACTTGACATATATATATATGTATATCTTCGAATATTCATATTGAACGGCCAAATCTGATTCAACCGGGAAATCTTAGTTGGGAACAGCCCTACATGATACCACGTGATATTCTTCATTTGACACAAACTCACAAGGGCTTGAGTATCACCCGCCCATCTCTGCACCGGTATAAAGACAAACAAGCATAATCCTCAGTATTTCATCACAAATCCCACTTGGTGGACTCTAAATCTTTCATGTAGGAGGATCTTAGACATTTCTCCACCTGCCTACCTGCCCTGTCTGTGAGCCCGGCCCCGGTGTTGAGACTCAGATGGTGACTAGTGACTTTGTAAAAAATGAAAACAAAATGTTTGAAAAAAAACAAAAAAAAAAAGAAAAAAAGTTGTTGTGTTAGCATGAGTGGCCTCCCTCATGTGCTGTGTGTGGTGTGCCATTGTGTGTGAAGATGTGTGTGTCCTCAGGTCGTTTGTCAGGTTTTAAAAGCACCCACCCTTGCCCCTGCCCCGTCACATACCCCCCCACACTACTCCTGCAGCTACAGTATTATGTAGCCCCCACCAACCCCACCCTCCCTTCTTCCTCCCTCCTGTCTGATAAGAGGCCTGTGTTATGAGGACAGTTGGTATTAGTATTTTGCACTCTGCTCGCTGATCTTAATGCACTTACGAGCATGGCAGCCGCACTCCAGTCCCACGCAGGCTTTGATTCTGCTCCAGGTTTGCAGCCTGTTTCCCATCATCTACTCCCAGTGTATCTGCTGAGGCTCAGTGAAAGCACAGGTGGCGCAGACACACACACTCACAAACACACACTCATGTAAAGGTCCCCTCATTTTAAGCTTGCCAGTCCCTGCCCGGGCCAACTTCTTCTGGGTGGCAGCTAAAATCAAAGCATTCATCCATCCTCGACCGTGGTAAGTAAAACGTGGAGCAGGAGCGAAAGCGGACTGGGCCGGAGTGCGACCGCCACGCTGGTGTGGGGAGTGACTGTGTCCTGTCAGCCTCTGGTTAGTGTTCTGTTCTAATCTGCTGGGCTCCCTTTGTGAACCTGTGGACGGTGCTTCTGTTCCGAGTGCCATGTGAGAAACAAACGCTTCAGTAAAAAAGAAAAAAAGGATGTTTTACTTAATATGTTATTTTAATTTTACCTTTATATTTCCGTTTGTTTGTTTTGTTTTGTTATCCAAGGGTTTAAAGTTCAAAGCTCATACTCTTTATGTGGGGACCTGCCAACCTGCACTCCTTTTAAATGTGATGAAGTCTTTCTGTTGGTCCGAACCATGTGTGCCAAATTGTATGTATATTCCTCTGTCAATGCTTTGAATATTAACAGTGCATAAAAAATATGAAGAAGAAAATTCTGGTTTTGGATGCATTTCCATCAACCTTGAAGAAAAATGCAAAAGAGTCCTCATAGTGTGACAGATTTGTATCCCAAAATGCTCATGGGTGCTGACAGAATTTTTGCTGCAGTTTACAAAAGGTTTAACACAATTTGTAGTTTTTGATTGGTTGCAGTCTTGCTCCAGCGTAGGCCTGCACTGTGCCTCTCTCCTTGCACACAGCTTACCTCAATCCGAGGCGCCTCCCTCCGCATTTAAATCCTTTTCACTGTGTTTTACCAGCTCATATCACGTCGACCACAACAGGTCGATTCCATCAAAGTGTTTACAACCATAATATTAGTATCACAGTGAAAAGGAGCCGGACATGGTGCATTTAAAGGTTCAAAACTCCACCAAAAGACATATAGAGTCACAGAAATCTGCAGAATCCTTCCAAATCCAAAGCTCCACAGTGTTTCTCTCTATGGATTTTTTTTCAGTTTGTTTCCAAACGGCTTGTATAGCAAGTGAGGGAGCAGATGTTTTCACACAGCTGTGCAGGGATGCCAATAGTGTAACACAGCTGCACCAAACCCCAGCTTATTGGCTGATCATAGCTCAGCCCCGGCCTGTCCCAGACACAACATTTCCGCT
This sequence comes from Lutjanus erythropterus, assembly GCF_056507025.1. Taxonomy (NCBI): domain Eukaryota; kingdom Metazoa; phylum Chordata; class Actinopteri; order Lutjaniformes; family Lutjanidae; genus Lutjanus; species Lutjanus erythropterus. Next base: position 8,108,441 of record NC_139335.1, read on the forward strand.
TTACAACCGATCTCAGTTCACTCAAGGATTATTAGAGACGTTCCTCTTTTTCCTGTGCTGCATCCGCACAGCCTCTTGGCTGGTGCAACAGTCGCAGTCCAGCAGCAGCAGCAGCCAGCCAAAAAAAACGCCTCTCCATTATCAGCCCTTTCTCTCTCCATACACATTCACGGCAAGTAAAGCATCTGGAATTTGAAGCTGCATGCATGCATCAGCATGTGGAAAACAGATTTTGATCTTTTTCTTTCTTCCAACATTTTCCCCCTTGCTTCTTTTGAGCTAAGATGCCTTTGAGATGAACTCAATCAATTGGGCGGGTGGCCTGCTGCCTGAGAGCACTTCCACCGCGGCGAAGCTGCCGTGTCTGTCATCTTGAAATGGTTTCCCAGTCATTCCAGACACTTATGCAAGAGTACTTAGCAACTCAGAGATGCACAGGAGAAAAACAGTGTTTCAAACTGAAAATAAACAAAAAAAAATCTGAACATTTGCAGTTATAGATTTGATATTACTAATCAACACTCGTAGTTTTAGGTCTGAGAAATGCACTAAGACAATGAGTGTAGTATTTCCACTAGCTACTCTTCTGTCTGTCTCGTCTTGTATAGCCGAAGTCCTTCACAGACGCCAACTGTTTAGCTTGGAGGTGAATTTCTTTCTGTTTCCTTTGGTTTCTCAGGTCATTCCAAACAGCAGTTTTCTTCATGGAGGAAACCACTTAATTTTGCATTTACTAACACACACAGCATCATTCTGTCTCACTGTGTTTCACTGAGTTCACTGCACAAACTGTCACACCGATTTCCCTTCACACGTCCATGTTTGATGTAAGCTTTAGTATTCCAAGTCAAAAGGAGAGGCTCCGTCAGTGGGTTATTTCCAATTTCAGAGCCACCGTGTTCACTCATCCACACTGAGAACCCAAACAACCACATCTGCCTGCAGCTATTGTTTCCTTAGCAGTCGTTTTGAAGGTATTGCAATGCGGCAACATCACAGAAACATTGCAGAGATGCTACGGAAGTACAACCTGGCTGGGCTTGTCATGTACAGTACTAGGATGCATGTGTAGTCGACCAGAATATAAGGCATGTGTTTATGTACAGCTCACCTTCTCTTTCCACGGTAGTTTAGTAGTCGTGTAGTGGCGTGGTGTGAGGGAGGAGAATGCCCTTCCAGTCGTGTCAAGTTGCCAACTGAAGCCAATCCACTGCCCCCCTGTGCCACCTGAGTCCCTGTCCTCACCTGCAGCATGGGCATGGTCATGGCCAGCTGGTACATTCATGAAACACCTTAACCTATCTCTGGGAATGCTTCACTCCACATCCATCCCACTGCGCACCTCAGTTGAGTCACCACTGGTAATTTTCTACAAGGCATACCCAACAGGTTGATTTCTCAGCTAGTTCTCCTCTACTCTGTCCTTCCTTGTGTTGTTCTTATTTTTTCTTCCTGGTTGCAAACACTCGTCTCGACTTTGTTTTTTAAACCCTTTGAATTGATGCTGCTTCTGTGCTTGACTCTGGGTTTACTGCGTGGTGCCATGTTATCCACATGGCCTCTAGAGCTTGTAACGCTTCAGTGTGTAATGTTACCATATGCCTTACATGTTTTCCAGGACTAATAAAAAAAGCATAACAAAACGTCCGGAGATGTGCTTTTTTATTTCTGTGCCCATTCTGAAAAAATTCTCTGAAGAGATTTTTTTCAAAGTTCATTAATTTTACCCCCACAAATATCTTTTCCTAAACTGGATGATCATTAAACACAGGATGGTACAAAATTCATATCTATGTAGTACTATACATACAAGTATACACAGAATAGCTGCCGTTTTTTACAAAATGAAGCTGAAACAGAAAATGTTCAAGAATGCTAATTAATATACAACCCCAATTTGCGAAAAGTTGGGATGTCGTGTTTATTAACAACAGATTGGAATGAATTTGATGCCTGCAACACATTTCAGAAAAGTTGGGACAGGGGCAGCAAACAACTGGGAAAGCTTGAAACATTCAGCAGGTAAACAAGTGAACATTTCTTAACACAAAACTGCAAGGAATTTAGGGATCTACAATCCATAATATCATAAAAAAATTCTGAGAATCCAGACGAATCTCTGCATGTAAGGAGCAAGGCCGAAAACCGACACTGAATGACTGTGACCTTTGACCCCTTGGGGTCTGCATTAAAAAAAAAAAAACATATTTGTATTAAGGACACTACATTGGCTCAGGGACACTTTGGAAGGCGTTTGACAGTAAACAGTTTGTCATTGCATCTACATATGCAAGGTAAGACTCTACCATTCAAACTGAAAGGCACGTATCAACACATCACACAAATCTGAAACGGACTACAGAAAGTGGAACAGTATGTTGTGATCTGACAAGTCCACATTTCAGAAATCATGGATGCTAAAGAGGAAAAGGACCATCCAGATTCTTACCAGCAATAACTTCAAAAGCCAGCATCTGTCAAGGTATGGGAGTGTTTCAGTACCAATGGCATCATGGGTAACTGTCACATCTGTGAAGGCCCCATTCATGCTGAAAGGTACGTACAGGGTATGAAGCACCGTATGTTGCCATCCAGACAACGTCTTTTTCAGGGACATTCCTGCTTATTTCAGAAAACAACAGTGTGTCTTTGTGGTAAAAGAATTCAGACACTAAACAAAAAGTAAAAAAGTTTTTGCAAATCTTTGTATTCTGGTTTTATTTATGTTATCTTCCCAACTTTTTTGGAATTGAGATTATAATTAAAAAGACAATGGTGGTTGGTTAAATTTGTAATATATACAGTTTGAATCTATCTTTTCTTTAAAAAAAAAAAAAAAAGCAACAGTGTGGCTGGTTTGGAATTAAAATTAAAGTTAAAAAATTCAAATTTCTATATACATCATCATATATAATTTGCTCAAACATACAGCAGCAATAAAACCTGGAACTAATCATAATACAAATATAGTGCAAATGAGTCTAACCACAAAGATTTTTAAAAACGTAAAACTACAGACGAACTCCTCATATTGATTTTATTCTTTAGACTTGACTGGTGGCTCCATGATCCCGTGGGAGGTCAAGATGCTTGACAAGCGACTGAGATAAGTGGAATCTGGGTACCCATTCCTGAGGGAGACAAAAACAAGACCATTCATCTCAGTTACACAGAGCAGCGTGGCCTTCAGTTCTATAGCTCTGTTGAGACGCTCCCACTCACCCTGTTCTGCCTCCTTGTAGGCTGGTCTTGTGTGGGATACAGTCCCAGGTGACTCTGCCCACTGTGTCTTTGCCCGTCACTGTGAAGGTGAGTCCCTTATGGAAGGCTCTCTCCAGCCTTGGCAGCAGCTTCCTGGCCGTCTCATTGTCAGGGAGGAAGGCTTCAAACGTTCCCCCTTGAAATGGTTTTCCTGGAGAAGGGTGTCCCTCCTTTTGAGACAAATCAAAGACACAGTCGTACACAAAGTCTCAAAAGCTAAAAGCTAAATGTTGTTATTAAATAGACAGTTCACTCCATAATCCAAAATACATGTTTTTCCTCTTACCTGTACTTGTCTGGTTGTATATGTCACATTAACATTTACCTTTACCTTTAATGATTTATGGGAGTTTAGTTTTTCAATCTTTTTTTGGTTCTTTGAGGCACACATCTCTATAGCTGTTATCTCCAAAATTCAGCAACTCACACCAAAACAATCTAGCTGGATAAACAGCACTACTGGTAAGAGGAGAAATATGTATTTTTGATTCTGGGGTGAACTTTTGGGCTAAATGTCTGTTGACATTGGGTGAGAGTCTGCTACAACTTGGAAAATTGTACCTATAAATAAATTCTCTGTAATAAATGCCTTACATGGAATAATACCATTTTCTATTAAGTAATATCAAGTAAAACATTTGAGAAACATTGATGATCCACTGAAATTGGTGTACAAATACCAGTAAAATGATCAATCCTGACTCCCACCCATTTTCGCTCTGTCTCCAAGCAATAGTTAAGCAAGCTTGGTACCTTGGTCAGCTTTTTGCTTTGCTGTTTCCTGTATTCAGATATGTTATGTGCTAGGCTCGTCTCTGTTGAAAATAAAGTTAGTTAGTTATCTAGTTAATCTACATCCATCATTATGTACATAATTTTGCAAACATTAGCTAGTTCGGTAGCATTTTGCTAACATTAGTTAACTTTAATGTGACTTATGTAATTTTTACAGGGAAAGGAGAAAGTTGACTGAGGTAACAAGCTTTCCCAATTGTTATTGAAGGACAGAGCACAAAGGTGCGGGGTTTCGAAGGGTGAATTAAGTAGCCATTGTTTTGCCCATATAACTTATTGCCTCTTCCAGGATGAGAGATTAACAGATGCTTGAGTATATTCAGTGAAAAACTTCTATCAGAAGCAACAGTTATCAAAGAGAACATGTTTAAGATAAGCCCCTCACCTCTTGGATACCATCAGGAATGCAGTAGGTGATCTTTATAGCAGAGTTGCTCCTTTGACCTGGCACGCTGATGTTGTGTATTACAGAGTAGCTTATTTTGCCTCGGATGCCCCGTGGCGTTTGCTCTGTCTTGTGGCAAACTTTGCAGTGAACATGTACAGCATCCAGGCACTTTGAGCACAAGGTAGCCCCGCACTTAGTTCTTGTCAAATTCTCACTCTGCCCACACACACACATGCACCCCGGGCCGCCAAGACCTGACCTGGATTCCTCTGGGCTGTCCTGGATCTCACTGTGGCCTTGCTGTGGACTGTCCTTTTGGGTAGAATGTGTGGTTCTCTCTTTTTTATGAAGTGCCATGTCTTTATCAGACCCAACACCGTTCACGTGTCTTGCACTTTTTTCATTTCCCGTCTTAGAGTGATTGGCCAGCGTCTCAGTCTGCTGTCCATCCATCTCCACTGTCCCTACAATTTTCACTTTCTCCTTAATAACAGGGTCTTTCCTCACTAATGGTTGGCTAATAGATCCATTCACAAGCCCTGTCTCTTGGAGGTCACTTCTATGTTTTGTTCTCCTTTCCTGACTACTACCAGTCCCATCACCTTGGCTTGTTCGGCTCTCCTGCATCACCTGAGGATTTTTGTACCAACTTTGGTCTTCATTAGTTTGTAAAACTGTGGATGGATTCCAGTTGGAGGTAGAGGGGTCAGAGAAGTCCTGTTGTTCAGGGAATTGGGCTAAATCTCCAGAAAATACCTCTCGCAGTGTAGCACCTACCTGAGAACACAACTGCTTCGGACCGAGAAGAAATAAACTTGTCTTTAGAATCTGGATGGTAACCTTCTTGAAGCGGCTACGCACCTCAGCACAACAAGCCCGCAAGTTTTCATCTGCTGTGTCAGTGATACCCAGCTCCGACAAGCGCAATTCATGTACAGAGAAGTCTGCATTAACCGAATCAACCAGTTTCTGTAAATTTTGCTGGCATGAATTCACTTTGGATGAGTTTGCTCCTCTTAAGGTGACAATCAGATCAGCGCTACCCGCAGAGCGGCTCTCTTTCACCAGGACATCAGAGGTCATGTCGTCCACTCGGGTGCTGAAAGCTTCTTTTATGTGCTTCCATAGCACCGAGGAAATTGTAATCTCTGCAGTATAGACTTCTCGTTTTTCCCTCCCTGGCTGGTTACTGAAACTCGAGGACCTGACTCTGGTTCTGACTGCAGGCTTGGTAGAGTCGTCTTGACTCTTCTGACCCGTAACTTGGGCTTTCTGCTGAGGCGTTCCTGAGAAACTACTGGCTCGCTTCAAGGCAGATCCCGACCCAGGAGGAGGAAGTGGAGTACCTCCAGACAAACTGGACTGAGCTGTGCTGAGGGGGGATGTTAAACTCTTGGGTCGAGTATCAGTTAAATCTGAGTTCAAGGAGGTTTTATTCTGCATAGAAGCAGTTGAAAGCAAACCATCTCGACTCTTAAACAAAATGTCCCCTCCAGTGTTTTGGGCTCTGGAGAGTCTTTCACCAGCAACCTCTGCTGGTTCTGACAATACATCATGCCCTAACATCGGCCCAAGGCGTGTTTGCCTACTGGGAGATGAGAGCCCTCCTCGTGAGCTAAAGTCAATTGGCCGACTGCCTAATGCACCCAGACCTATGTCCTTAAACCGAGCAGCTAGTTTATACCTTCTGGCCCCTTCAGCTCTCCTCTCATCCTCCTCTGTCCTGAGCAGCTGATCACCCAGAGAACCAGCGATGGTGAGGGGGGATCTCTGCTCATCAGCATGTGCTGATGAACCTGAATCGTATGAGGGAAATCTAAGAAGACTGGCTACATCCTCTTTTTCCCCCCTAACTTCCCTGTAGTCAAGGAGAAACAGCTTGGCCTCAGAGACGTCACTACTGCTCCCGATAATGTAAATGTTTTTGTCATCTTCATCCAGGAGAACCTTGGGAAATCTGACACTTAAGTTCTCCTTCGTCCTTTGCAGTCCCCCTCTTGGGGACAGAATGCTCTTAGGGACTTGACCTCGACGGATTTTGGTCTCATTCTCTTGAAAAAATCTACTTAATGCTTTTCTTGCCAACTTCAAGCATTCCTGATCTTGACCATCATCCCCCACTCTTTTTGAAAGCTGCAGAAACAGACTAGTAAGCCCCTGACTTGTCATGTCCACAACTTCAACACCATACTGACTAATGATACGCTGGTATTCCTTTCTGCCGTGTTTCTGCAGATACTGGTACATGTCTGCATCCACAATTAGGGGGAAGTCCTCCTCTGGTGTGGTAGTATGGTCAGGAAGCTGCAGAGCTGTACCCTCTACCTGGCCAGTTTCTTCCCTGCCAGAATCACCAGGTGTCTGGTCTCTGTGTGAGCCTGCGTTGTGCTCATCAGAGGGCCTGACAACATCAGCCTTCTCTCTTTGTTCTTTTTGCTTCTTAGGTTTCCTGCTCTGATCCTCTGACTCTTGCAGATGAGGCTTCTCTGCTACCTGAACAGATGTGGAGCCACTGGAGGCAGATTGACCCGAGTCTTTGTTCTCGGCTGACTGTGAGCCTCCAGGATGGCCAAGCAGTTGTGCCAAGGCAGCCTGGACTTTGGAGTAGGCACCACGCAATGTGTACAATTCCACAGTAGCATCGTAGTGTATCTGGATATCAGGGTGGTTCTCATGAAGGCCCTCCAATGTCATTACTCCCCCAGGAAGCTGTCTGCAGTCGATTGTTGCTGATAAACTTAGGATGACCTATTAGGATGGAAGAGGAAAGACATTTATGTATTTTATAGTATATTCAGTATTTGTTGATATATTTCCAAACACTGTACATAGGCCTGTCATGATAACTACTTTTCTTGGAGGATAAATTGTCCCAGAAATAATTGCAATAAACAGTATGATTGTTATTGTTATATTAAGCAAAAACATTGCTCTTAATTAAATAATAATTTGGCACAGTTGTTTGTAGTCACAGGGTGGTTGTATTACCATTCTTTGTTGGTACTGTAATGTAATCTTTACTTCACCTGGTTGGGTGGAGTGCGTGTGTGTGTGTGTGTGTGTGTGTGTGTGTGTGTGTGTGTCTGTGTCTGTGTATGTGTATGTGGGTGGGTGGGTGCTGGAGTTGCCTAAGCCCTGCCCACAGTGAAACTCAAAGGCCGAGAGCAGATGACAAGAGGACAGGTGCAGTGCTTCGGCTCAGGCACTGTGAAAACATGCTCAGGTGCCGCACCTATGGCTAATAATGGTAAGGAAAACCCTGCTGTTTATTCTGGCATCGTGTTGGGTAAAATGTTGGTGACATTCTTATGTATACAAGCACACATATATAAACACAACTGGCAATACTGAGGTCAGCCAAAATAGGGTTTCTGCAGGCTTCAAAAAGTTAAATTTAAGTCTTTTTAAAACCTTTTTAAGGGCATTATTAACATAATTTAAGACCTATTTCATGTCTATGCGGGCATAAAACTAAGTTAATTCATCTCTTATCAGTTAATTGATATTAATTAATCTCTTAATGAAATCTGACAATCCAAATTTAAGTAAACCTTATCCTTTCCGCACTTTCCACACAGCATGGAGCAAACCAGGTGGGCTCTGATAAATTCTGACTGGCTGCATAGTTTGCATTAGTGATTATGTTTTACGTTTCCATGTTGGTTTCAGTTTTGTAATTGCTGCATTGTGATCAATACAAATTTTTCCCAAAAACACATTTAAGAGCAAGGCTGTAGTTAATGAAAAATTAACTTCATGATCCCCAATGGAAATTGTGTATAATCTTTTAACATAATCGAGTGATTTGTAATCTGAACTCTGAGAGGAGGAACAAGTTACAGAAAATAGTGAACATGACTCACAAAAACAGCAGTATGTATGATGAACTCTCAAGACAAAAAGCTGATATAGCTGATATGGTTATTAATGATTCTTCTCATCCATCACACAGTGAATTTGAACTTTTACCCTCAGGAAGACGTTACAGGTTATCAGTGGCAAATAGAAATATCTACAAGATATCCTTCTCCTCGAGTGCTGTCAAGGTAATAAATGAAATTCGGATGTGGTCGACTAGGATACAGGGTGGTGCTCATTACTCTGCCGCTGTAGATTAATGTGATACGGTGTATACTGTGGACTCCTGTATTGTGAGTTGAATTTCTATGAATGAGTGTGCTGAGATGATGTGTGTTGTTATTTCATCAATCGTATTTTTTATGACTGTGTACGTGCAGATGATGTACTGCTGTATGATTGCATATTGTATTTTTAGGACATATTTAATGGTGAAACTCAAAGCAATTTTCAAGTTGTGGACAATATAATTTTAATATTTATATTTGTATTTAAGACATTTTAAGGCCTTAATTTTTTTTTAACTTTTAGACCGTTTTAGGACCTCAAAATGATTGAGGTCATGTCCACGTAATAATGTTAATTATCACGACAGGTCTAAAGTACATAAACATACATACCTTGTCTGGGTCCAGGCTTTCACGGTGCTCAGTGACAGTGACTTTATACTTCCTCCCGTCCACGTCCAGAGTGTGTCGGCTGAGTTGAATAACTCTCTGTGCCACTGTGTGAGAGGGGTCACCACAGGGAAATCAATCTCCGTCAGTGAAGCATCCTGACTAAGCTCTTTTACTATTGGCTACTTCATTGACTTGCATGCCAACATTCCACTCAGCAGTGGCGACGGTCGACAGTGAAATACATCGCTGATACTTACTGCAAATTATTGCTGCTACATTTTTGAGTTAAAATTTATGAAGCATTTGCTGTTAATTGTGAAACCTGCATGGTATTGTGATGACATAGTTAATAAACACATCTCTGTAATAGAATCTAATAAGTATTCAGAAAAATCCCCCTCCCCTACATTTCAAATGCACAGACACGCACACGTCCCGACCCCCACTGACCTCTACTGTCCTCAAAGGTGATGAGGGCAGAGACAGGCGGTGCCTTGTCGATGGTGACAGAGTCTATTTCTCCTCCTCCATTCCTGGATCTCAGGAAGTGGATAAGGAGCTTGTCTTTCAGCCTGTTATCCTCAATGTCTGTGGGCAGACCGCTCACCCGCACAGTCCTGCCCGCCTCTGCCATCTGCTGGGAGAAAGAAACACAATCACTGCTGGGAAGGACAAAATTCAAAGGAGTAACTGCAAGACAGCGACATAAAAATGACCTGATTCTGCACAAACGGTGAGCATTAATGAACATCGGCAGGATGATGAAAAAAAGCTAAAACACAACATCTCCTCATGAAGCTGTTAATGCTCCTTTATCAGGCATTCAAAGACCCCACCCTTAAATAAGATGGGAGACATATTTGATAACACAACACCCTCTATTGGGGGTTACTAGGACATTACATCAACAAAACTCAAAAACTTCCATTTCAGGTGCTGTCACCAATGAGACTTTTTTTTTTTTTAATTAAGTGTGAATCTCAAATGTATTAATAGTCCTGACATTTTACCCAAAGGTCTGGGTACGCCTCACACAAACTGCAACTTCAGCAGATCTGACATACTGTCCTCAACATGTTCTGAACGAGAGAAAAAAAGTCTATATGATCCTATCAAAAATGCCTTCTCTAGTGCATCCTTTATAACATTAAAAAAAACCCTCAGAGATCCAAGTAGTGGTTCAACATCACCCTGTTAGTACATTTGAATAAAAGGCAAATTAAGTTGGCACTAATCCATAGAAATGTTGGCATAGGTTAACATAAATTAAAGCAAAATTACATAAATATCCTTGAAAACAGCACTTTTGTTTTAGTTTCATCATATCCATGACTGCCAAATTGGCACCTCAATGTTTTCTTAAGGAATATTAAATGATAAAAACATTTCACTACAAACATATTGCAGAAAGAACAAAAAAACAAAGGTAATTTTGATCCACTTATGCATCTAAGGGTCGCGTATTTCCTTCTGCACGTGCACTGTACTGCATCCAGCTGTGTCTCCTGTATGACAGTCTCTGGTTGATTGCGGACAGCAGACAAGAAGACATGCATACATCAATTTAACTCTCTTAAGGTCGTAAATGTTGGGATTTCTCTCTTGCTTCAGTTCATATCCCCTCGTACATCACAGATAAAGAGTAAATAAAATGTGCAGATTGTGACAGATGTTGAAGTTACCGCCCCTTCTTCCTCCTTACCTTCAGTTTGCTGCTAACGAGTTGGCGAAAAATAAACTGCAGCAAAACCAGCACTTCTTTATCAACTAGATGATTTCACAAACACAATAGATGTGCATAATGATTGTAGCGCTTCTATCATGGTGGATTATAAACTCTACTGCATTAATCTGCAGCGTTTCCTGGAAGTTAAGCGCAACATGTTGAGTGTTTACTGCGACAGGATGTCAACAGCTGCATGTAGAAGCGAGGAGGAAAGGCACACTGCGGAGCTCAGAGTCAAGGAAGTGAAAACAACCAGATAAATCTTAACTGATAATCCGCCTTATAACGCACTATCGACGGATCTCCTGTTTGCGTCCGACGCTGTTGCTAAATATCTGTCACCGGATATCTGAATACATTTAAGACGCGTGGTGATTACTGACCTTACACAGGTTTCACGGCAGATTATCGATATCTTTCACAACCCGTCACACTTTTCAAATCCTGGAAGAAAAGTGAAACTAACTAACTAATCTGTCAAGTCCGCGCCAGGGGGCGACCAAGTGCCGTCTCACCATGACGTACTGTACGTATGATGTATGTTTCAGGTATCTTTGAGTAAAACCGTGCAAAGAAATACAATGCAACATTTCACAAACTAAATAAATCAGAAATATTTTATTGATCCTCTAGAGGAACATTAGAGTTGCTCAAATTCAAGAATTAGAGTATGTTAAGCAGTGAGAAAATATGAGGAAAAAAGAAAAATAAATAAAACGATGTAAACACAGCATTATACTACACAATGTAACTATAAAACATAGAAAATAAAGAATATGTTTTAAAAAAAAAATGTGTACGACCTTATATGACAGTGTGCATAAACGAACAAATCAGAGTATTAGTTATGTGTACATGTAGTATTGTGTTTGTGTATATTATTATTATTATTATTATTATTATTATTATTATTATTATTATTATTATTACAAAGAAGAAGGAGTCGCAAGCAAAATGTTGTCATATTTCAGATGTCTTTGAGTTGACAAACGTCTCAGATGGTCTCATAAATAACTGTTCAAGCTCAAAGAAGTAAAACTGTGATGCAATATTTTACAAAAAAAAGCAAAGATTAGACAAAAGTCTTATCTGAATTGATCAGAAATATTTCATTGATCTCTGGGGGAAATTGGGTTACGTTACAATTGCTCCCATGCAAAGACAGAATAAAGCAAAACGAAAATATAAGAAAAATAGTAATTATAAATGAGACGTATGTAAAAACGTGCAATATACTACAATATGTAATAACATATTTCTTACAGAAAGAAGAAATATGTAAAGATATTTACATTGCAACATATAAGTGTGTTTAAATGCCAGACTATTATAAAAAAGAGTATTAGTTGAAAGGTATACAGTATTGATGACAGTGTATACCTGAGTATGCAGAATTGAATGATGGTAATTATTAATGATTTATTATTATTATTAGTAGTAGTAGTAGTAGTAGTAGTAGTAGTAGTAGTAGAGTGGTGGTGGTAGTATTGTTATTGTTATTGATATTATAAAAACAGTTTTTAATGGATCGTGAGGGGCCAAGATGTCTAAGTTGTTGAGAGAGACATTTCCCCACTAAATGTGTCCTAAAGACGTAAAACTATGATGCAACGTTTCACACAAAAAAGAATATACAGTATTAGAGGAAAGTCTAAAAATCGTCTCTTAAAAAAAGTAGGTGGCAGTAATGCATCATTCCATTAAATGCCAATCACTCTGACACGAACCAGAGAAGAAGAGGTCCGCCTTTGGTCCAATCAGAGGCCACGTTGCTACGTGCAGTGCGCAGGCGCAGTGGTGCAGATATTTCATGTGTTATACGTCGTGTCCGGTGGTGGAGGTCATAGACATCTGTGAAGAACTGAGGTGAGTTATAACATGTAGTGTTTTATGATACTAAAATACTTAATTATATAAATAGACGTGTCTATTTTAAACTGCAAAGTGGAGATTTCTTTATTTGTTATCTATAAATGATGTTAATATCACAGGTGTTGCGAACAAGAGCGACCACTTTGCATCAGCCAGAGATAACATGCGTACAGCCACCCGGCGTGATATCTGGACTTTCCTGAATTAATTGTCGTGTTAATGTATCTCAAGTGGCGTTGGCCACTCATGTAGCATTTTATTTGTCATAAACTCAAAGCTGCAGTTCCCGGTTACATCTACTTAGCATGCCAGGTGTCTCGGCTAGCTGATAAGCTAATGCTAACGCTAGTTAGCTAACACCCACAGCCTTGGCATCTCTCAGTCCAAGGCCATGGCCAACTGTCACTGGAGGGAAAGGATTTAGACTGTTTTTCCAAAAGCCGTCACAAACACTCACATGGTTTACATTGTGTGGGGCTAATGTTGGTGATGTGTGCTAATTGTCTTAACCTCTTGTCTTATGTTTACTGCCAGTAGATTGCTGTCATGGCCAAGCTGTTTGAGTCCATTGGGAAGTTGGGGCTGGCCCTCGCCATCGGTGGAGGCGTTGTGAACTCTGCGCTTTTCAATGGTGGGTGCTGGTCAGCTGGATGCCTATAAACACATAATTGCAGTGGTGGTAATTTAAAATCGTGTTTTGTTTTTTTTTTCTTTTTTTTTTACCTTACTTACAAGTGGTTCATTTGTCATTGATATGAACATTACAGCATAAGCATGCAGTGTTAAATAAGACCACTAACTGATTCATTGAGTGCTTTATGTTACTGGACCTGTTTTGAGATGTTAAACTCATTACACTCAACTGCAGCATCTTCAGATGTCCATGTTGGAGAGAGCTCAGTGCACTGCAGCCTAATCAAACACATGCATATAGATAAAGCCCCAGTAAATAAAGAAGGCACCATTCTCATAATGTATATAAAATTTGCATGTGTTCCCTGTGGTGACCTTGACAGGGGACATTGAAGATGAAGGAGCAATGGTCTGTGTGGTCTTGCAGAATTATAACTCAAACGCAGCTGTTGGGCAGCTAAAACTAACTAACTGGAAAAAAAAGAAATTGTGGAAAAAACATATCTTGCAAAAAATTCAAAAGCCAAAAGGACAGGTGCTTGAACATCACCTGATGTTTGAAATGTTTATTTCACTTTTAAGACTGACTGTATGATTAGGGTTATACGAGATAAACTGCATGGATTCTCTCTGCGTACTCCAGCTTCCTCCCACAGTCCAAAGACATGCAGGTTAATAGGCTATCTGGTAACTCTAAACTGCCCAAAGGTGGGAGTGGTTGTTTGTCTCTGTGTCAGCCCTGTGATGAACTAATGACTTATCCAGTGTGTACCCTGACTCTCGCCCAGTGTCAGCTGGGATGTGTTCCAGCCCCCCACAACCTTTCAAGGATAAGCTGTTGCAGATAATGAATGAGCCTCTTACTAATTACTAGCATGTTCAACATAGTCTATTTATCTAGAGTGTTTTGGTGTGGTGAATCTTGGAAACCTGTGTTGTAACTCAGTTTCATTGTTGTGTATGATCTGCAGTGTTTCTCTTTTTTTTTCTTTTTTTTTACCTAAAATATGTCTAAATCTGAAGCTCCTCTGTCTGTAATTCATGTGATTTGAACCAATCAGGAGAATACTGCCATGGATTAAAAAAAAACCTTGTCATTTAATAGTTGTAGAGCTGTAAACTACTGTATAAAAACCTGTGTGACAGAGAGACTAACTCTCCTCTCTGCTACAGTTGATGCAGGACACCGGGCTGTGATATTTGACCGGTTCAGAGGAGTGCAAGATGCTGTCGTTGGTGAAGGGACCCACTTCCTCATTCCCTGGGTTCAGAAACCTATCATCTTTGATTGCCGTTCCCGTCCACGCAACGTGCCTGTGATCACAGGCAGCAAAGGTACATCAGTCATCTCCTGAACTGCTGTAATGCTGTCCTCACTCTTGTTCATACACATTATGTGTCTAATAAAAGTCAGTTTGCTGTATGGGCTGTGTGAGGATACAACTAGTCTCTTGCTTTTATGGGAGAAAATTAAGCTGGCATGTCTAACATCTTAATGTAACAATGCTATTTATGTTAATATTGTGTTGACATACTGAAATCATTACCTAAGAATGTAACTTCTGGTTTTGATCTATGAAAAACAAAAGTTCCCTTTCACTTGTAGACTACTGTGCAGCCGGTTTCATTTTAAGCATTCCCTCCCCACAGATCTGCAGAATGTAAACATCACATTGCGTATCCTCTTCCGGCCGGTGACCACCCAGCTGCCGCGTATCTTTACCAGTATTGGTGAGGACTATGATGAGAGGGTTCTGCCATCCATCACCACAGAGGTCTTAAAGGCTGTAGTGGTGAGTATCAGTCATGTAGATTCATTACTAGGGTTGTGTACCATTAACATTTGAACCAATACAGTACCCAACTGTACTTTTTTCTTAACCCTACTCTCTCTGTGATAACAAAATGTAATTTCAGTTGTAAAACAGTCTAAATGTCTAAATTTCAATATTATCCATTTCAAACATTTTGTTACTCACTTGATACACCACATGAAATAACCCGTCCCTACACCCTCAAATGATTTCCTTCCTGTTATGTTGTTGTTGTCGTCGTTGCCACAACTCTGCTTGCATGCTGCAATATTTCCCTGTGAAAGCTACTGCAAGGAACTGTCATGTTTGGTTGATTTTAGAGGCCCCCGCGGACGAGAGAGGTTGCATTTCCACCTTAATAATGACAAAATATAACATAAAAAATACAATTATCTAAATAAAAATTTTCCTCTGCTTTCTTTTAACTGGCTTACATTTTACTCTCTGTAACTTTGCCTGGGAAAATGAAAACACAGGCTTGTATCTTCTGATTTGAAGGAGAATCTGACTTAGTGGCAGGCATTGAGAAGAACTATATAGAAACAGCAAATCTTCTCACTGATGGTCTTGTTAACTCATGTAAATCATATACAGGCATCAGTATTAAATTGAGATAATTCATAATTAGTTAAAACGTCCTTGTAGTAGCTTTAAGAGAATGCATTTCATGTATAGATGAACTTTTTATTGATTTTAATATTGCACTTGGCCATATTGTGATTTTGATTATTTTGCAATTAATTGTGCAGCCCTAGTTTGGTTAGACTCATTACCTTTACCAGCTTTGCATTTTGCATTGTGAGTATTGCAGTGAGTGTTGTCTGTGTCAGGTTTTTGTGAAGTAAATCCTTTCCCCCCCCACAGGCTCGGTTTGATGCTGGAGAGCTCATCACCCAGAGAGAGCTTGTGTCTCGGCAGGTTAGTGAGGACCTCACGGAAAGAGCCTCCACCTTCGGCCTCATCTTGGATGACGTTTCACTGGTATGAAACTGCTGAAAATTTTGCAGCAATGTCTGTGTCGTCTTATCAGTCAGTTTTTAACTTGGAGAGAAATTTCCATTGCGTTCTTTCAGACACACTTGACCTTCGGCAAGGAATTCACAGAGGCTGTTGAGATGAAGCAGGTGGCTCAGCAGGAGGCTGAGAGGGCTCGTTTCATTGTAGAAAAGGTATTTTAAAACATGCAGGTTATCCTTGGCATTCCTGTGCTACTTGTGCATTCAAAGATTCCTGAATAATTCAAATATATATAAATAAATAAAAATAACTTGGTTTTTAGTTCAATGCTAGTTCAACAGCAACTTCAAAGGGTCAAAAATTGACAGCTTCAAAGTTCAATTTCATATGTGAAAGATGTTTTTTAAATGCTCTTTGTGCAATTTTGCAGAGGCTACATTCATATTGGGCTATCATTGTAGTTTATTCATTCTTATAGCACCAGCTTGATGAGCAGGAACAGTTAAAGTTCACTTTAAAAAAAAAAAAATATATATATATATATATTGTATTCACTACTCTTATATGCAGTATAGCAATGATGACACAGAAATGAAACTCAAAGACTGACGCATCATTTTCATAAATATGACTCATTATATACAGTATCTTCAAGTGCATGATTCAACTTTTCCCCATGGTCTAATGTTAAAAAAAGCAACCAAATTGTAATATTAAATTGCAGTACATATTGAAGTATTGTGATAGTATCAAATGGAGAGAATTGTATCGTCCCAGCCCTAATTCTACATGGGAGAAAAAGTGTAAGGTTGTCAATTAAGGCAGCGCATGAAAACTTCTTTTTATCCTTTTAGGCAGAGCAACAGAAACAGGCAGCCATCATCTCCGCAGAGGGAGACTCCCAAGCTGCTTTGCTCATTGCCAACTCCCTGATGGAGGCCGGCGATGGCCTGGTAGAGCTACGTAAGCTGGAGGCAGCTGAGGACATCGCTTTCCAGCTTTCCCGCTCCCGCAACGTCACTTACCTGCCCTCAGGCCAGGGCACGTTGCTCCAGTTGCCCCAGTGATAATATCTCTCGCCAAGCATCCAGCCCACTCCTGCTGTCACCAGCTGTTAACAAGGTTCATGGAAGGGGGTGGTTGGAGGATTCAGTAAAGGACTCCCAACTTCACACACACATTCCTCCCACTTTTTCTCTAACCAACTCTGGACTGGGCTCTGCTGATTGCAGCATGGTGGGAGACAAAGTGAGAGGTCTGCGATGGATACATTTATGATGAAGTCCACCCATGTGTGAGGAAGTGGAGGGTAACCTATATATAGTACTTTGTTTTGAAAAGAATTGACAATGCAGTAAATTCTTCAAAGATTTGTCTTTGCTACATTGTGATTCACAGCACTGCATGTGTGGAAAGAAACAGTGATTTTAACATCACAGGGTGATAGTTTGTGGTTCCTTTTAAAAGACACAATGATTAATGCTATTGGTCTGTTATTGTGCTGGAAAGTTTCATCAAATTGTGTAGCTACATATATTCAGATCTGTCAAGAAATGCTCTCCTTTGGATTCACTGACATAAATGACTAGAGATGATTTATTCATGTGACGTAAATTCTCTTGTGTCTTGAACTTGCCACAGGGATTAAATGTCTGGAATATACAGTGTCTGCCTTCTAGCAAATTATTTCTTCATGAATAATATCGGCACCCTGAATCAATTGGAACGTGCCTGTCAGAGGATAATCCTTCAGTCTTTACAGTGGTCGCTGTGTGTTTAGTTTTGCGTGGAGAAAGTGTAAGCCCCTTGTTTCAAAAGTCGCTCAACTAAACAATAAAATTGTCTTTCTACCTCCCAGTGGTCAGGCTTGTTGTTTGCGAGGTGACTGTACAGTATTTTCTATCAAATGTAATAATAATAGTCACCACAGGAGGGTGCATCATAATTCCTTTTTGAAAAAACACCAGTCAGTTGCACTGTTTATTCTTGCTTCCTTAAATTATGATGGTTCAAATTGATAAAATAGTTTAACTTTGATTGGTATCTGTCACAACTGAGTGAAAGTTAAGAGATTTTTTTTTTTTTTTTTTTTTTTTTTAAACCTATTTCGCAAGGAATTAAAACATCTATGACAATGCAAAAATTGTTTCTAAAAATATTTTTTTCTATACAGTACCAGATGAAATTATGTCATAATTTAATTTAAATTAAGAGTGGAGAAAGACAGGTGATGACTGCATTTTATACAGGGTTGGGTAGTAATGGATTACATGTAATTGGGATTGCATTAAGATTACAAAATAACTATAATCAGACCAGATTAAATTTGAAAAATGTACAATTAGATTATAGTTACATTGTCAAGAATTATGATCATTTTTGATTACATCTTTAAAATTATTACACTTTTTTTATGATGAATGATGTATTAGTCGTAAAACACAGGGTATACAGGTTTCAGGTTTTAAAAGAAAGAATTTGTAGAACTCAGTGTTGCTGCGTTCAGTGTTTTAGTATAAGGTTCAATATTCGATTTTGAAAGAATTCAAATGCATTCGTTTTAGGTTGCATTTTTGTAAACCAATAGACTGACTAATTACAAAACCTGCCATCTATTTTGCATTTGGTAACTGAGCACATTTCAAAGTAATCTGACCAAACCCTGATTTTATATATGATTTATGAGTTATGATTCGTTTTTAAACCTTTATCCTATGCATTGTCACAAATGTGATTTATCCTTTAGAAAAAAAAGTCCCAACAATATGGAATTTGGTCCTTGTGGAACTTTCCTGGAAGTCTCTACAGAAAAATTAAAAAATATGCAAACAAATTCACTGGGACACGTTGTGTGTCCAGACCAACAAAAACTTACTGTTAAAAAACTCAAATCAGACTCATATAATTGAATAAGTCATGAGTAAAAGCTCCTGATAAAGCCTTTGAGAGGATAAAACACTCCTCCGGGTCTCATCATTATTTCATCAATCAAGGATTTGAGCGGGGCGCGTGTGCGCGCACAATGCCCTGTCTGGTCTTGAGATCCAGACACGCTGCCGCGCCGCACCGCGTCGTAGCGCCGCGCCGCGCTGTGCCCCGTCTGGTTTGGAGACCCCAGACACGCTGCCGCATCGCATCTCCCAGCGCCGCCTTGCCGCGCGCCTGCCCAGACAGACAGCGGCCTGAATGCTCGGGATGAGCGCGGGACGGCGGTGGTACGCGCGAGAGCTTGGCCGGGCCACGTAGCGGGGCTGAGGACACCGGTGCGCAGGTATCTCCGCAGCCCATAACGCACATCAACACATAGTCTCGCACATTTTGCACACAAAGATCCTCGACAGTGTCTTTTCTAAATGCACATCCGCGACTGTGGAGAGAGAGTGAGCGAGAGAAGTGCGCGTGCAACCCCGAATCTGTGCAACTCTGATTGCACGAGCGCAGGAGGGAGGTCGCTGTCGACGGAGGTAAGCACCGCAAACTGACAACTAAATGTTGCTTTATAACTTAATTTTATGCACTTACGTGTATGACAAGCGTGGCAGCAGCTGGGAGAAGCCGCCGCGGGTCGCCGGTGTCCGGGAGCCGCTGTGAGAAATGTCGGTGAGCGGAGCTAGCAGTGACTTTGTGACAGAGTCGAGTTGAGTGGGTTTGTCGGGGTTTTGTTAGGAAAGCGGCGCTTTTCATCTTGCACGACAAGAAAGATAGACCGATAACAAAGCATGACATCGGCTTTTCATCTGGCTTCATGTGGGTCTGAGGGCTGTCACACTTTCCCCTTCTAAGTGCAGTATCGAAATTAACTGTAACGTTAATGCTAAATATCTGACGTTGGTGCTAGCTGTAAGCTAACTAGCCCCAATCTGGGCGGTTTTGGGTTAAAAAAGTGAAAGTCCTCTATCTGTTGTTAGCTAATGCATGTCAGGGCACACTAGCCTTCAGATGGTTTAGCTTGTGCAGGGTAATACGATTGTTATTGAGGCTGAGGAACCTTAACTGCACTAAAATATCCAATGGCTGCACCTTGAGCTAATGTAGCCAAGTTAGCTTGTCATGTGTATGTAGGTTAGTACCTATGGAGTATTGCTAGCTTGCTAAGTAGCCCAAGTTGGCCAGGCCTGCACAGTGTTACCGCTGTTAGGTGTGTAATGTTGCCTTTTTGTTTAACTCTTTCTCTGCTTCGTACACACTGACACCTTAACTCTAAATCATGTAGCTGAAAATGTTGCCCTCGTCAAGATGTATAGACGGGAACAAATTAAAGGAAAAACCCGTATAAAAGAGTGGAGACGCATATAAAGTGCAGTTGCTTCTGTGCACCAGGGCTGACTGAATTGTTTGAGTATGAAAATGATATGTATAAAACGCTGAGGCCTTTGCAATCACCATATCTCAACCCAAGTGAACACCTAAGGAAGAGTTTGGATCATTGAGTAAGACTAAATATACTATAAACTAGAGCTGCACAATTTAATTGCAATATGGCCAGGTGCAAAATCCTATTTTTTGAAAAAGGAATAATGTATGAGAAAACAGCATTTTAATGACCTGGGCTAAAACTGATCATTTGCACTAATCATATTGCATATTGCAGTTTCGGCCAAAATATTTGCAGTATGACTTTTTTTTCCAAATCGTGCAGCCCTAATGTAAATGTTCTTCTCTGAATGTATTCAGAGATTACTTGATTGAATAAAGAGGGGGAATATCTCGTGGAGGAATGGTGTTCATCCTTCCAATATGCTAACTTCCACAGACTTGGCAAAGAGCACTAAAGCTATTCTGGAGTCTTGTGATGGCCTGACTCCATACTGAGACACTTCATGTTGGTTTTTCCTTCATTTTGTCACCAATCTGTAGCTTTATAGAACCAGAAAGTAGCTGCTGCACCATACTCATCATACTTTCCAAAATTATGTATAATGTTGGTTTTGCACCAGGGCTGGGAACCAAACTTTGATACTTTTATGGAACCAACTGAAAAGCTTCACTGCTATCAAGTATCAAAAAATATCATGTCATTTGATTCCAAGTTTTGATTTATATCTAATTTTTGTAAAGTCCAATACTGTACAGATATCCAATCATTTTTTTTCATTTTGGTCTGAGTATCCAGGTTCTCAAAGTGCTCAGAGTAAAAAGAGTTTCTCCAGATGCTCTCGGGTCTTTGAACAGCTTTTTCATTTTAAAGTGAGTAATTGCACCATAATATGTAATGTCATTTTCTTTTTGTTAAAATGTATTTGGCATCATAAAAAGTATCATTCAGGAACCAGTGTATTTGTACCAGCACCAATATTGAATATTTTTGAACAATACCAGCCCTGTTTTGCACCATGTTTGCCAGAAATAGTAAGCTTGTTGCACCCAGTCCAGTAATTCAATCATGTCTGTATGTGTGTGTTTCTTTTAAGAGTTAAAAATCAGATTTTTACTCCCATGTTCTTTTTCTTATTTAGAATATAGTGCTATACCTGTAGTGAACATCAGTAGACTGCTGTCCATCTTGACAGTGTCTCTCTCTGTGTGCAGTGATGATAAAGAAACTTGGTATGGGAGATCTCTGGGCTGAGATAATTCTCTCCCACTTCTCTGTGATACCTCAGATGATTTATACCAGACCAAAAACACTAGGTACTGCTCTATGACCCGATTATGGGCTTTAGGGCCAAATGCCTACAGAGGCATGGAGCACCCCCGCAGTGCACCACACAGTGAGCTGGTTAAGGTCTTATGAGTTTGGACAGAGTGAGGAATGTGAACCCTCACACAGTCCTCTACAAGCTGCGAAAGGGAAAGCTCATTAAAGTCTAGACTTGAGAGGGAGCGTGGATTTGAGTAACACTGCTGTATAATAGGAGGTAAACGTGACGCATTTTGACCGCTTCACAGGTCTCATCTTCATTAATGTTTCAATCCAAGCAACACTTGCACGAACACTTGCCCCATTTAATGCTGTTGGTTTATTGTGCTTTTGCAGTAAAGCTCCCATCCTGTATCATTCAAATTGTAAACCACAGTAGCATCTATCCGGTATATGACTGGCTTTGTGGCTTACCGTATACAAAAGGAGTTTTGATTTCTCATCATGTCTCTGTAGCACGATTGAGGAAGGCTATAAATTGGTTATTGTTGAACAAACTTTGATTTCTTGGCAAGTTTTGCTGAGCATTAGTAATGCTTTGGATTTCTTAAATAGCTGTCAGAGAGACATTCATGTATGCGCTCTTCTCTTTTTTTGTGTCAGGGTGCAAAGTTCATCTTTGAAAGCTGTCCAAACTAAAAAAGGCAGTCACAAGTGATCATCATTCCAATAGGTTTGACCTCCCTATCTAACAAGGTGATTGTGTAGACTAATTAGCAGTGATATTGAGAAGTCTGCGCTCTACTTGATTCCCACATCAAAGGGCTGCATTATTTCACAGCAAGTGAAACTCTGAAATGACTCATCATTGATAATGATAAGCGCGTCGAAGGATTTTACTCAATATGGGTTACATAACTACACTCTGTTTATTTGCACATGACCTTTTTTTGACAGATTTCAGCAGCGAAATTAGCACTTTTGATTAGTTTTGAATGGCAAATTAAATATATTCTTTAAGTTAGATGTTTATTCTGTCAGCCTCATAAACATTTAATTTAAACATGCATATCCTTAAAAAAGAATGCAATCCACTGATTGCATGTTAACTCAAGCTCATGCAGCGGTTTCTCATGCAATTTATATTCCTCTGTCATCTAGACGCAGGATAATCTATTAGGCTTTGTGTCTAAGACTGCCATGTGAGTTGAGTTGCTCTGACAGTGCAGAGCTTGCCCTCCCCCTGTGGTCTTAATGCTCTGAGAGCTGCTGTCCAATTCTCAGAAAGGATCAGAGTCAGCATGCACAGGAAGACAGGTGTGTCTATACTGTATGTGCAGATAGTCAAATTCTGCTTGAATGGTTTTCACTTGCGCTTGCAGAACTTGTAGAACATATATCGATGTGTTTGACTTAAGTAAAAATCTAGCAAACATTACTTTGCCTCTATTTATATCTGTTCTTGCTTTTTATTAGTCCAGCAAGATGGAGTGATGGGAAGCATAGAAAAATCAGGTTATGGTTTACCAAAAGAGCTTTATGCAATTAATTAGGAAACCAGTTTGACAATAACTTCAAGGCACTGTTCACCCCAAAAGGGTGGTGTCATAATATCAATATGACAGTGATCGAAATGGGCTTTCAGTTTCAGTGATCTAAATCAAAGCCAGAAACTGCAATTCTCACAAAGAAAAAACAGCCT
The DNA here is from genome assembly GCF_056507025.1 of Lutjanus erythropterus. Classification (NCBI taxonomy): domain Eukaryota; kingdom Metazoa; phylum Chordata; class Actinopteri; order Lutjaniformes; family Lutjanidae; genus Lutjanus; species Lutjanus erythropterus. The sequence continues at coordinate 8,131,648 of NC_139335.1, forward strand.
TACCAGAGGTCCTCAAAAAGTCTAAAATCCAATCATCTGAATTTCAGGCCATAAAATGACTTAAAGGGGCAGTTCACCCTAAAATCAAAACTATTTTTCTATTGGTCTGTAGTGCTATTTATCCATATAAATTTGGGGGGATAGCCTTTGCTCCAATATAATAGGAGTAAATGGCACTCTGCTTGTGGTGCTCAAAACACTAAAAATACATTTGGAAAATTATGAACCAGAGTCTCTTTCCAAAAATCATGACCCAGTTCCTCAAGATAATCCACAGACCTTGTTGTGAGCATTGTCATGCAGGAACTACTTTCGAATCTACTGGAAAATGTTCTTTCTATGAGAAAGAAACTAGAACCACAAGCTAAGTGCCATTTAGTCCCATTATATGCCAGAGATGACAGACCTCATCATGCTGATATCTTCAAATTGATCTTCAGATTGAGTACTGAGTTTCACAAAAAAATAAATAAATCTGTGAATAAAGCATAAGAGTAAAATCCTTTACTGTGTATGATTTTTGTTTTTGTGACTAGGATAAAGGGAAGTATGAGTAGCATCTCATTATACAAAAAATAAATTAACTTGTAAGTCTTGAAGAAAACATTTTTATTACTGGTGACTTCAAGCAGCTTCTGCTCAGTTTGAATTAGAGTTTGTAGTGAGTAATTATGAGGCTTGAAGGAAAAGTAAGACACCATAAATGAAAACAACACTTCTTAGGTGACAAATAAATAAAAAGAAAAAGTAGAAGGGGAAAAAAGCTCGACACTCATCATGTCACTTATGATCTTCTCCTTTACGCACTGTCTTGCTCCTTTTTCTGGTACTCTTGTAAACCCTCCATAATAAGTGTGACTGTAAATTAAAGACTAGAACAAAGTAGCCTTCATGGGTCGGGTGAGGGGATGTTTGAATATGAAAGTACCTCTTAAGGTGTTTATGTTTTCTTTGTGGACGGTGCAGCGCTGCATGTTCAAAGAAATAAAGCTTAAGACATTTGTGAAGACACAGAAGAGAGGATGTTTGCTGTCTCCAAGAAAGGAAATGTGTTTTTTGTTTTTCGCTCAGGGAGGTTTTCAAGTGAACAAACCGCCCTAGTGCACACTCATTATGGCGAGTAGGGTGTAAGGTTGTTCCAGGTCAACCAACTGTCAGCCAGGGACATCCCTGCATAGATGTACACAAAAGTCAAGAACATGCAGACCCTATAAAAACAACGAGAAAATAGATTGGTTGCTTTTTTATCTTTAACTTGCATAAACATGATTATCTTACTGTCGGTTCCAAATTGTGCTGTGCATAGGCTTCAATGAAAAGCTGAAATACAGTTTCCTGTGGTTATATTTGCAATACAAGCTCCTCAGCTGTGGTTACACTACACTCTCTAACAGTCAATGGGTGGTGTGTGTGCAAGCTGGTGTGTGTTACTTGAAAAAGTGCACAATCTTATGTTCACCATCATGTTTAGAGAGTTGTGTTTTTACAAAGACATTTTATGAAACATAAGATTCAGATTGTAGGTGATGTAACATGATTGCATCTATGTTGACTAGTCCTATTGCAATACATGGCTTGAGCTATCAAGAAGCGTATCAAGGTTTTTTTGCTCGAACACTAACATAAAAAGTTTAATCTGACTATGTTTAAGAAGATACTTTGCACCATTTTTATGTACAGGGTTTGTACAAGCGCTGGAAATCCTTGAAAACACTTTCATTTTAATGTGGTGTTTTTAAAGGTTTGAAAAGTGCCTTGGTTTTGAATGAAGAGCTTGAAACTGGGGAATTTTCAACTAAGCTCATGTTATGCTAAAGTTTGGTATGAGTTTGAAAATTCCCAGGCTAAATTGCAGTAAATTTTTGGGAGGGACTGAGGATAAAACAATATGGTAGTAGAACTCATTTGTCAATTACAACATCTTAATATATGGAATATGCAATGTAACAGCTAACTTTACCTTTAAACTAGCAGCTAAATGAGGTGGCTCCACTTTACAGATATTTTGGAAATATTTCCTGTAAGTTGTCACTATTATGAACATGATTTTGCTTATGTATAGCACTGCGATATCTGATTATTTATATATGTATTAGGGCTATGTTTTGGCCACCACCATATGCATAAAATCGGAGTTGAAGTTTACTTTTTTATGCAGAAGAACACTCAGAACTTTACATGTATCACAAAACATAATATCATGATAATTGTATCAATGAAGTTTATCAATATTTACTTACAGAGCTAATATGTAGCCAGATAAATATGTGGTTTATTGGTTTAGCAGTCTCTTGGCACCTAATAATTCAGGGCTACAATGCGATTATCAGTGGATGTTGATGCATCTAAATTTTAGGCTTTTAAACCAGGGGTTGCTGATGGGATTAGGTCTGTATCCATCTGCGGTTGCCCATGCTCACCCATCTTCACCAAGACTCAAGAAGAAGCTTAGTTTAGAATTGAACACCATTAAGTTTCCTCATCTAGTTGGTTCAGGCATAAGATACAGCCTGACTTACAATATTGTTTCAGATGAACATTGATGATGCTTGAAGTGCTTGAATTTGAGTTTGGAAAAGATGTAGGAACTCTGTATGTATAATGCTCCTCAGTGGGGAATATTATTATTATTTTGTTGTATCTTCATTGTTGTGAATGTGCTCATAAATTAACAAGATGTATTTTGGTTTGTCACTCCATCTCTGCGTAATATTTTATATTATGCAGATACGGTTTGATTTCTGGAGTGACTGACTCACTACAATGGGTGAGGTGTTTCACTTGTGGCCTGGAAATATTTAAAATGCTCAGCTTTTGAAATTGAACTCACACTCACTTGTGAAGGTTGTGGTTTTGACTCCTACACACAACACTGAAACATTTGTGGGCAAATGTGCCGCTCACTGTTGAAAACTTGACAACATGGCTGTAGTTTCACTTCAGATTTTCTAGTGACACACAGCAGCAGAAGAGCGCCCTTTCTAATCTCATCTGTATTTCTCTCTCGTTTCTTTTCTGTCTGATCTCACAGGTAATGCACTGTAAATGGCTCTTCAAGCAGTACACAGAAATCCTCGCAGCAGCTCCATGTCTGGTATTCAGCTCGTCTTTACCTGCTCTGCAGTTTGAAGACACTGGCCCCCTGCAGGGCAGCAGCCTTCAGAGAAACTGAATTTGGCAGCTGCCTACACCTCCCATACTAACTCGAGAGCAGTTTAGCTTCAAATGTTCAGCATCAAAGACACTGAACCTTTGATTTTGCAGTCTGATTTTTAAGCATATGGAACAACACTCGGAACCGATTGTATGTCTCTCCAACTGCATTTCCTGCCTTGGACAGAATGGATGCTCTTTTTGAATCAGGTTGACTATCTGTCCCCGCATCCCCTCCTTCCTGTCTCTTCAGTAGAAGGAGGGTGGGGGATTGGTGTGGCATCCCCTGCCCCTCCTTGTAGAGAAGGTTAGTCTACCCAGGCGCCATAGCAGTGACTCTTTTCCATTGCCATTGCTCCCACCAACTCCACCCCTCCGTTCCTGCTCCCTCTTCATGAAATCCTGCAAGAGCCTCAAGGAAGAGGTTTCCATTCCAAGCCTTGGCGGGATGTCACAGGAGGAAGGACGCAGGGCGCCGGTGTCCCAGTCTTATTTTCACTCCCCTAACCCAGATCTGGACCTGACAGGCAAGCTTTACAAGAGGGAGGTTGGTGGTAAGCCTTATTCTGTGTTAGTGGACAATAAAATGGCTGCCAAGACACCCATGGGAGATCAGAACATTGGTCAGTTGCCCACTCAGCATGTGACTCCACAACAACATCAGCAGTATTTCAGAGAGGGAGGAACAGGGCAGGACGTGGGGACACAGGGGTCCCAGGCTGGCAACGACGGCACCTCTGACGACACTGAGGACGATGACGACGACGAGGAAGAAGAGGGCGAGGATGAGGAGGAGGACGGGGAGGAGGAGGGTTTCAAGCGTGAGCAAATTATCGTCGAGGTCAACCTGAACAACCAGACACTTCATGTATCCAAGGGTGAAAACAAAACTGGAACAGCAGCTGATGACTCTGAGAGAGCTGGCAGTGATGAGGATGAAGACGAGGACGAGGAAGAAGAGGAGGAGGAGGAGGAAGAGGAGGACAGCCCCGATGAAGAGGAGGACGAAGATGATGAGGATGATGAGCTTGACAGTCGAAGAACAAGGTCAAAGAGGGCCCGTCGGGGTGCCAGTAGCACAGCAGCTCCAAGCCAGCCGCGGAGGAAAAGTCTCAGAACGGCTCTGAGCGCCGCCACCGCTGGAATGACCACGAGGGGCCGGCGGAAGTGCATGGAGACTCCAAAGAGCAAGCGCAGGTCAGCCAGGTCAGCCCCGTCGTCTGCCGGCTCCACGACGACAGGAGGTAAAGCAGAGGTGGAGGAGAAGGAGATGCTGGCGTGTGAAAAGTGCCCCCGGGTGTTTAACACACGCTGGTACCTGGAGAAGCACATGAATGTCACACACAGGCGGATGCAGATTTGCGACAAGTGTGGCAAAAAGTTTGTCCTGGAGAGTGAGCTGGCCTTACACCAGCAGACTGACTGTGAGAAGAACATCCAGGTAAAGTAAACCTCTCCTGTCTCATGTCATATCTGTTTTAATTACTGTTGAGTTTTGCAGAGGTTTTTGTTTTGTTGCTTTGAGCACCACAAATCGAGTGCCATTTAGTCCCATTATATTGACGAGAAGGCACACATCTCTGCAGCTGATATATGCAAAACTGAGCAGCTCACACCAAAACATGAATTTGACCAGTCTTGACTGATTGGATTGTGAATTTAACTTAACATTTACAAAGTTTTATTGAATTCAGGCTTACTTTTAAATGTGTGATTGGGGAAAAATGTGTATTGATCACGCTGTGAAAAATACAAAATGCATGTAACATGAACTCACTGCACCAACAAAGTTACCTCCTTTACCCTCTGAGCCTTGAAGACATAGGTGAGCTATTTCAAACTGCGCTCCCTGACTGACACTTTATACTTCTTTTTTGTCAGAATCGGCATGAAAACATCTAAATGCATTGATAATGATCTTTAAAAAGTCAGATTTAACTTGCTGAAATGTGCAGAAACCCTGAAAAAAACTTGATATCATCCATTCTTTCAAAACAAGAATTTGTACATGTAAGTGACAGTTTTCAGAGCTCAGGATCTGTTGATCTTTACAAGTTAGGACTTTACAGTCTAACAACATCTGTGAGTGCTGGAAAAAGGGTTAAGAATTGGGACATTTAATAGTGAAAGTCAAATCGAATCACAGATTTGGGAACTAGTGACACCTCTGCTGAGTACAGTCAACATGTGAAACATATAGCTGCTGTATTTCCTGTTGTACTTGGTTCATAAACAAATTATAGTAAGATTGTTGTGTGTGAGGTAAAGCGACAAGTAAGTTTCATTTCTTGACAAAGTAATTTGGGTTCTCCCTAAGTTACATTGTCTGTAGCCAAAATACTAATAAAATTATTATTAATGATGTTTTATGTTTTCCAGTTGTGAATTACTGATAGTATAGTAAAAACTGAAAAGTGTAAGCAGACAGTAGTATGTCTCACACAGACCTTTCATCTCAAAAGAAAACATTGTTATCTGCTGTCTTTGATGTTATCAGAAGTGGGTTCAATTTGGTTTTACTTCTCTAAAACTGAAAAATGTGATTCAGCGTATTAATCCCCAAGGGTCATATGGCTGTTTTAAATGGCTTAATTTAGCCTCTGTTCTGCTGAACGTGATTTGCATCTGTAGTTAGTTTGTGGAGGAATGCGTTTTCTCCTTTTGACATCTGCTATTGAGATAGTGTGCCTTGCAAGTGTTTTATTAATAGTGTCCAAAAAAATCAATCATCTTAGACATTTCATGTTATCTTAATAGCAATTAATTACAGTGGCTGTGACAAGACTCTTTTTTTTTTACTCTGATCAGCAGAAAAAGATCATGAAATTGACCAAAATTAAGCACAGATATGACACAAAATAAGTTTGCACCCTCTTTTGCTGAAGTGTTTTATTTAGACTCTACATAGCAAGTTGATTAGAGATAAGCCATAGTGTGAATTAGTCAATTTCCTGGTCAAAACAATATCATGAAGACTAAAGATCATATCAAAACAAATAAGAAAAGAAGCAATCAGGGAGTGCAAAAGTGAGGTTATTTAAAAAATATAAATGGCACTGTGTAAATTAATAAAGTAGTGAGGTTACCAACAGGCCCGTGGCAGCTCTGACAGAGCTCCAGGGTTTGTGGCGGAGATGAGTGTGTGTGCACACAACTGTTTCCCTGGTGCTTCACCAGTTTTATGGTAGTAGAAAAGAGAGAGACACTGCTGGGGAAAAAACACTCACATGATAGTTTGGCTAGCATTTGCAAGAAAGCATGTGGGGGACATAAAACAAAGTGGAAGTGTCTTTGATATGATGAGGCCATAATTGGGCTTTCTGGCCATCATATTAAATGCTTTGGTTTTGTTTTTTTTAGTATGTTGGTGGTAGCATGATGCTGTGGGTACGCTTCTCTGCTGTAGGCCCTGCAGTCTGCAAGAGAACCGCCAATGCAGCCCGATTTGTTTGCAGCAAGACAACAACCCAAACGCGGACTAAAATGTCTTAAGATCAACAGTGCTGATGCCTTGCAGTGCAGCCAGTCTAAACTTCAACCTAGTGAAGAATTTTGCAGTTTTGCAAAAAAAAATTGAGCAAAATCATGGTATCGAAATTTGCAAAGCTGAAACTGATAGATCTACACATGTAACTGGTAACAAAGGTGCCTGCACTGTATATCAATTTGAATACTTGTGCCATCAGTTGTTTTCAGGGCTCCTACACAGTATGGAAAATTATGGAATTTGATTTGAGTAGGCCTAATTTCCATGTCTGGAAAATTTGTTGTTTCCAGACTATTGTCCCTGCTAGTTTACTAAAATATAAAATTCAGAAATTCTTAAAATAAGCTGCTCATAAAGGCAGTGTTTTTCATGTACAGACAGCCAGCACAGAAATTGTTGTCAAAGTAACAGGCCTGTGTTATATGAGGAAAATGTAGGCTCTGCCTCAGCCTCGCACTGTAATTTTACAATTTAAAAGTCCTAAAACGGGGTGCTCCGGTGGTGCAGCGTGCGGCCCATGTGTGGACAAAGTCAGTCCTTGCCAGGCCCTGCATGTGGGCCTTTGCTGCATGTCTAAAGACTAAAAAGCAAAAATAATAATCTTAAAATATCCTATAACTTTTGTATTTTGCCAATTGACCAATTATGCAAAACTACTGTCAGATGCCCCAAATCATGTTTTATTGATTCTCAATTACAGTTTAAACATTAATAGCTATTTACAGACTGTGTTTGCTAAAACGCACAAGAAGCCTAATTGGTCCAAGAAAGTTGAATACTTCACACTAGTGTTGTAATTATATGATTTAATCAGAAATCACTCACAACCACTTGAATTACTGTTGATGAAATTTGTTTTGTTTTTTTTCTAATTGTATCTAAGCTTTTTTTTGTCTGTTGACTGTCATCAGAAGATATTTAGTGGGAATTCAGGAAATTAGACCCACTGTGATTTCTCCCCAGCAGAGGGAGCTGGAGTATAATGAAACAAATTTGACAAATCAGAACCGTCACATGGCTTTCAGGTTTTGTTACTCATGATATTTATAAGCAACAACAAGCTTAATCTTGTTTTATTTCTTACTTTTATGTGTTTTTTAGTGTGTTTCCTGCAATAAGTCTTTTAAGAAGCTGTGGTCACTGCACGAGCACATTAAGATTGTGCACGGCTATGCAGAAAAGAAGTTCTCATGTGAAATCTGTGAGAAGAAGTTCTACACTATGGCTCACGTCCGTAAGCACATGGTTGGTAAGTGGGAACCTTTTTTTTCCACAGTTTGTTTTGTCCTGCATCACTGATATCCAATTCTGGGGTTGTGAGCCACCACATGGCTCTGAATTCAATGAGACTGAGCCACAAGACTGAGCATATATGGCTTTTTTTTAGGATAATCGGGTATATTTTCTTTAATTTTACATTCAAAACACAGTCTTAATTAGTATTACTAGTGTTATATCTGGTTGTGTTGTCATTATTCATACACAGCTGTCCTACCTGAAACCTTGATACTACCTGATCATCTCAGCATTGTTTTCCTTTCTCTCTTTCCTTCTTATTCTCCCCCACACCCAGCTCACACTAAGGACATGCCATTTACCTGTGAGACATGTGGGAAGTCGTTTAAACGCAGCATGTCTTTAAAAGTTCACTCGCTCCAGCATTCTGGAGAGAAGCCCTTCCGTTGTGAGGTAAGATTCACGCACCGTGTCCACGTGCAGACATGATATCCTCCTGTGTACTGAGAAGTCGTGGTTGGGTCTAGTATTATAATGAGTCTGACGTGCGTACAGAGTGACCACTCAGGATCACATTCTGGCTTTTTGCTTATTTTGTCTAATCAAACTGAGGGCAGTGCTACACAGAAAAAATAGATGATTATACTCAGCCGTTAAGCTAGAGAACAGGATTGCTTCACCTGGGACATGGCCTAAAAAACTCCCAAGACAAAACGGCTACAACAATGTCAAGGAGGTTTGTTGTGCTATATGCAAACTGTCCTTCAATGGGCCTGTTCAGACCTGCTATTCAAATGTGTCCGTGGTGATCCGATCACAAGTGGACAGCTCTGAGTACATGACTTGGTATTACAATGCGTCTCCAGTGAGCATATAATAAACACGAGGGCTGTTTTGTCAGTTAAAAGACCATTACTGTCCATTTGGCGGTATATATGTTCCTTTCCTTTTTTAAGTTCAGCACCACATAAAACTCCTCTATCAGCCCACAATGAGCCTTATATTTTTACCTGCGCTGTCAGCAACCCTGCAGGAGACACGCTCTGTGGTCAGAGGGGATTTTATAACTGAACTATGATCGGAACAATGCACATTTTTCATTTTCTGACTGTGTGAAAATCTTATGTAATGACAGAGTGAGAGAAAAAGTGGCTTCTGGTGCACCACAGAGCTTCCCTCCTGTCTGCAACAATACAGTTTGTTTTTACGAGGAATGAAACAACTCAGTATTTAATGTCAAATTTACAATAAAGCATACCTGATTAAGATTTTGCCGTTGTGCTTCCCTGCTCTATATGCAAATTAAAACATTTGCAAAATGTACTGTTTTTAGCTGGTGGTCCACCGAGACAAACAGACACAATGTTTTTTACACAATGAAAGACCTATAACTATATATAACCTACTTAAATTATAACAGCCCAAAGAATTTGTTATAGACAACATTTCAGAAAGTTTGTAACATTTCTCCTCACTCAGTAAAATAGCGCACTTTTTCACTGGAATCTGGAGTACAATGAAACTAACGACGGACTTGATGATGGACTCCTGAGAGCAACTCAGCCTAGTTAGGACTTGGTTAGAGTCTCAAAATTTCATTCAAAATCCATTGCTGTCGATCAATACCCGTGACCCCTGCAGACTCATGTGACCCAGGCATGAATGAATTGTACCCTTTATCATTGAAGACAAAAGCCAGATGTTGGCGGGTGTTTTGTAAAAGGGGCTTAAGTGAAGACAGCATGTTTCTCACTGAACATTATTCTGAAACCATATATTTCAATATAGTAATAACTTCCATAGATAAAAATACACCAATATTTAGAAAATATATTTTTTTTATCTACATACATTTTCTATTAATAATAACTGTTATATTGCACATTATAATATTAACCTGTACAGTATTATTTACATTTTTTAAAAATCTGTGTTCAGCTATTATACTGCATAGATTCTTTGGGTCTAAAATACATGTGTACAGTATCATATTTCATTTGCATATAATACTATTCAAATAACTGTCACACTGTTAGTATTCTTGTAGTGTTTTTTAATTTGTTCATATTTTTCTGAACTATTTTCCCATAATTTCAAAATATTTGCTACTCAGTGTGCATACCGCACTTTAAATACCAAAGCTCTCTTAGTTCTGATGTCGTCTGTAGTTGTAATTTTAGTGTGTGTGTGATGTCTGTATATTAATTGTATTTCTGTGTTTGAACTTTTGGTTGTGAGAAACAACATTTCGTTGTTTGCCCTGGATGTGGAAATGACAAACAGGTTGAACTTAAAACTGCAACCTGACTAGTTGGAGGCAGTAATTCTAGTGTAATGCAGGTACACTTGTATTTAGTGGACTAAGAAGAATTTTGGAGCTGAATAGAGCTTGCTTGTCTTATCCTCTGACATTTTTTCCCATCACCTTTCCACCCACTGCTGCTGTTGAAATGTGTCACCATGTGAAAGGTCATTCACCTAACATAGAAGATATAAGGGTGAGCCTTCTCACTATAACAGTTCCCAACCGGACATTTTCTAAGCAGCTTAAATTCCACAGTTGATCGACGAGTTTTCCTCACAGCAGTTGCGTTGTTTATTTTCTGTTCTGCTTTAGACAGCCTTGAACAAATATGTCAGGACCCGTGTTGACACACCAGAGTGATGGTGTGCATTAGCCTAAATATTGTTAGTCATAAACACACACAACTAACAGGGATTTTCTTTGTAATGTTTTTATTTTGCGCTGACTTCAGTACAGAAAGAGTGGAGGGACTGACGGTTACAGTTTTGATGAATTGGCCCTCAGAAAAAGCCTGGAGGTGGTTTTCAGTCATTAGTTTGAGCAGAGGAGCATCTGTGCCGTGTGGTTTGTGAGCAGCAACCCAAAATAGTTACTTATATTCAGTCTTTCAGGGGAGGAGGGGGATATCCTCCTGTATTTTGAATATTCATTGGACAGTTAAATCATGTGAGCAACACACAGAAGCTAAAGTCAGACCGCGACAAATATTAGCAAACCACACATAACAGTGTTCACCAGAGATAAATTTAGAAATGTTCAGTGTTTTGAGGCTTTAACCGACAGGATGCTTTTCGTCACGTTGTATGTTAGATTTTTGAGCTCATTTAAATAACATGGTTTGTTACAGTTGATCATCATATCCGTGTCCTGACTAATTCAGAGGAATTTGACAGCTTTAGGCCCACCCAAAGCATTTCAGTGTCCAGCTACTTGAACCCCACTAGGAACATGTGTGTATGGGTGGAGCTGCTCTAATTAAATGTTTGAAGTCCTCCTACTCTATAACATGTGATTACATGCTTATTAAGGGTGTATGCAATGTATAGGCCTCTACCCTCAGCGGCCTTACTCTGGAGAGCCATATGGAAACTCCCAGACTCTTTTTTTCTCATAGATATTTATTTAGCCAGGTGGGGCCATTGAGATTATAAATATCTCCCTGTAGGAAAATACCTGACCAAGAAAGCCTCATAATGCAAACATACAGTGTGGCTACATGCACCTAAATATAATCAGGTTATTGTTTGCTTGCTGCAATAACCTTACTTCTTAAACATCATGTACATGTAAATGAAAAATCTGCTTTTCTTATCAGGATGAGGAATTACGAGAAATGTTGTTGACACAGTGAGACTAACAATCAAACCAGATTTCTTTGCCATGTATATAATTATCTTGGGCTGGGCTCCCTCATAAATAAAATTAATCACTCAAAGAAAAACATTGTTCACTTTCCTGTCAAAACCGTATTCGTCTCAGTAACCTGTAGGGCTTGTCCACTGGCACTTGCAACCATGCCAAATCCAACCAAACATTGATTTGCATTTCCATTACAGTTTAAACGCAGCAAGTTGTGGTGAGTCACACCTGAGATGAACCATCCCTGGAGTCGGGCCAAAGTGCCTCCAAGCAGGTTGCTGCAACATTAGATGGCTTTCATCATTTTTTACTTATTTTTATTTTATTTTTACTTGTTTAAAGTTAGCTAAAAGTGAATTTTCATCTGGAGTCCCTGGTCAGGAAATAGAGAATGATATGTCTTCCAAAAAAACGTAACACTGTGGTATAAAAATGCAGAACATATGCACGATACAACAGTTTCAGCTGTGACAGTGACAAGATTTCACAGCTTGAAGACACCACAACTCCCACTGTGTCATCACTGAGGTACTTCCTCTTCTAGACCTGTTTTATCATCCCATCTTTGTCTTCATGTAGTAAGCAGTAGATGTCAAGCAATATCAGACTGAAAATCTGTGATTATAAGTAGCCGGCTACCAAAAACCGCAATCGTAATCAGTGCCAAAGATGGTGCTGCTTTTAAAAGTCATTGATTCAAGACAAGTGTGTCATCAGTTATAGACTAACCTTTTAAGCAGGTATAACTGTTGTAATAAAGAAATCCCTACTGCACTGGGCTGCACAGTTGAGCCAAGCCAGCAACTGCATGGCCAGTGGTTTCTTGTGTCCATGTAAAGCCCCTTTTACAATGGACAAAAAACACGCACTAACATCTGGCTTTTGTTTTCAGTGTGGGAGGGTACAGTTCACTCCTGGGTCAAATGACTCTGCAGTGGTGGAAAAAGGGTAATCTTAGCAGGTTTTAGCAGGTTTCATAAAAAAATATATAAATAAAAACGCATAAGATCACATAATCTGTTCTTGTATAACTTGTTAGGCAATATAACAGTGATATAAATAATATTGAGAGTCAATCTGTTACTTGTCTTGAATGTTTTTAAGCTTGAATGTTTTAGCAAGTATAGAAAGTGGAGTATGTGAACGTTTCAGAGTTTTCTGTGTGTTTGCACATATGTGTAAGTGTTTTTGTGTGTGCATATTGACTCGGTGTGTGCCTGTTATCTGAATGCCTCTGTTGTCTCTTTTGAACTGCAGAACTGTGACGAGCGGTTCCAATACAAGTACCAGCTGCGCTCCCACATGAGCATTCACATCGGACACAAGCAGTTCATGTGCCAATGGTGTGGCAAAGACTTCAACATGAAACAGTATTTTGATGAGCACATGAAAACACACACAGGTGAGAAACAGCATTTTTGGCTTTTAACTGCACAAACTGTGTTGCAAACGGACCAGTTGTGCCAGTGTTCATAGGGTCTGTCCCATGAATTATGGATGCAGCACTGAGGAAATGTCCCCACCAGTTAATGAACTCAGGACAACACTGATGTTACTAATTACACTGGACAATTTCCAAGAAAAGATAGGAGAGATGACGCTCAATATCTGTAATGTTGGAGCACTTAATTTGATCTTTAATTGTACATCTTTAGACCTTCCCCTCATTTTCCATAAAACAAATGCTTAATGGTTGGTTCGATATTAAGTTTCAGGTTGCAACATCTGTCAAATATCCCCCAACTGCAGCTGATGTCCAAAGAAAAGTGGTAGTGTTGACATGAAATACATACTGGTTGTAATTTGAGCTCCTTCTCAAAGCTAGCTTTGTTTAGCCAAGTTAGCCTTGGTTTATACAAAATAGCACCAGCTAATTGTAGCATCCCTGGCTGAATGATAGTCTTACTACTCTCCAACTGATGTTTCTCAAAAGCTTTATTTACGACACCGTACACTACACTAATGCCTTTATGGCTGTGTATTGAACAGAATACACAGTTTTATGTCTGCCCACAAACTGTTATGCGATGTTGGGGGTCTGCATAATTGCCCTTCCAGCATTTTTTTTAAATTGAACAACCATATCTAGTTGTCAAAATCATGTCATGCTGTGATTACTCCCTTTTAAAGGTAGATTACATCACAAGTATTAACAACTTGCTTAGTATTTTTTCATTTGATAAACATGGGCACTGATATGCAAAAATGAAATAAATGGGTTTTATTTTTGTTTTTAAAAAAGCAAAACGACAGTTGGGACATTGGGCAAGTGTATGCCTGAACACTGCGTAACACTGACCCACAACAGCAAACCTACCAGAAACTTCTTTGGGAACCTTTGTAGAAAGTGAGGAACTTGCCTTTGAAACCTACCTCTAGTTTTAAAGCCCTTTGTGGCAGCAGAAACTGGAAAGCTTTGTGAGAAACTATGAACTTGACCCCTGTAGTGACTGGAAGAAGTACTAACAACTAGGTTTAAATTTAGTTCCCAGTCTTTTGTTCCTGCCCACTAAGACGTTCCTGTTCCAGAGACATTTATATTACAATGGTCCAGGAACAGTCTCAAGTAAATAACATCAATACAGCACAACCTCATGACTGATACAATGCAGAATTTATTTAGAGTACAAGCAAGTCCCGGTGGTGACTAGTATAGATATAAGGACTTGGAATTGTAATTTTATTGACATTTAAAGTTACACAGCCAACTTTCCAGTCTAAAAAAAGAGCAGGATAACAGAAAGTGAGGGTGGAAGAAAGTGATTCACATGTTTGAGTTGTATACTAGACAGCACTCAGTAGAGCCTTGCTATGTTGGGGACAGGCGTCTCGCCACTCTGGCAGCAGTCTTCCCTTCCATTTCTGCACATTTCCTTTCCAGCATCTACAGTATTTAAATATCACAAAGTTGTCCAACGGTAAATTACACAGAACAAGAAGATGGCTCTGTGGTTGTGGCATGGCATCCAAAAACTCTTTCATATAAAGAGGTTATTTTTTACCTTATGTAAGGACTTCTTGTTATTAAATTGGAGATATAAAATGCAACATTTTCTTCAAAGCAATGTGCAGACTTAAATTTGGTCATGAGTGATAAATGAAAGGGATTATATTTTTAAGTGTATGGTGGCTGTATCTGCAGAGACTCTGCTCTCTGCCTATATTTACTCATTTTTCTCATTATTTTGCTGTCTTCATTGCGCTTTACCAACCCAAAACGTTGGTATTTGATGTCATGATATTTTTCTTGTGCATTTACAAACAGCTCGGACAAATCCAGCTGATTTTACCTTTAAATCCTGAGTTAAATACCTCAAATTATTTCATCAGAAAAGGCCATCCAAGTTCAGATGCCATGTTTTTATTCTGCTTGTCACAAATCAAAACACAGATACTTAAAAATTCAGAAATGTTTTGAGATGAAAACTTTGCCTAACCACCATGTTTCTGGGCTCAGCCAGCCAGTCACCATACACTCCCTAAAAAAGGAAAGACATGGGATGTTTCCAAGATGAACATTATAGTGGTAAGCAGGAAGACTTTGCCCAGTTTTTGTAATGAAAGGGCCATTCTACATCAAAGAAGAGACGTGCATATATTGCGGCTTATAATGACTACCCAGACACATGCTGTATTACATCCCTCTGATTTTCTGTCCCTGCTGCATTGCTATTTCTAAGACCAAACTGAGCAGTGCAGCCTGCACGTCCTTCACTGTTTTTTCTCCAGCCGTGCCTGCCGTGGGTGGACGCGCTGCTCTAGGTTGGCGCTCACGGTTCTATTTGTGATGTGTAATTACGCTACCCTCTCCTCTCCCTGCCGCTAGCAACCAATTTAGCCTCCTGCAGGAGGAGACACACCCAGTCGTGCCCTGTAATAGGCAGCGCACATGTTCAAGACGAACTCCCAAAGTTTGGTTCACTGTTCACAGATTTTTCAGGATTTTTTGTGAGTGTAATGCAACAGTTACGGAAGACGAGCACATTAGCCATCACCTTTTGATATTCAGTTTGGAGGAGCTTCACACGTACCATGCCAGAATAAGGCATTTACCGAGCCCTTCAGCAGCCTGTTAATAGATGGCTGTGTGGGTGGTAGCAGGCATATTCAGTGGCTCCATGGAGGGAGGTTAATGAGAGCGGCATTCCAACGGAGCTGCTGTTGTTCACTTTCACATCTCCTCTCCTCAAAGTGTGAATTGTAATAGCTTCCTGCGGAGTGGGTGGGTTGACAGCAAAGACCCTCAATTCAAGATGGCAAGTTATTAGCATTTTTAAAAGAGAACTGTTGCTCTCTGCAGAGAGAAATGATTAAAGGGAACAAAGTTAACTTTGTCATTTGGAGAACTTAAATTAATTGATTATTTTTAATTTTCTAAACATCAAGTTTGACAGCAAAGGATTTGATTCTGACACATCATTTTATTTTGTCTATGCTGCAGTCTTTGTTGTTAATGGGACAGTTCACCACAAAATCAAAACTACACACTTTAGTGCTACTTATCATACATTGACATTTGACAAGCTTTAATCGGGCAATATGGATATTTTAGCCTGAAAAATTTACTCAAAACGACTAAGCGATTATCAAAATAGTTGGTGACTAATTTAATAGTTGACAACTAATTGATTAATCAACTAATTGTCGGAGCTCTAAACAATACTTCCAGATTTTTCCTGTTTTATCAGTGTAAAAAAGTAAAGCATTCTGAAAACTTTAGCAGGTTTAGGGTTTACAAAAAAGATGATGAACAGTCTTAGATGTCTTAAGAAAAATAAGAGCAATTTCAGCAATATTAATCAGGAATAACAATGAATTTTATTGCAAAATTGGAATTTATGACTTCTCTGCAATTTTCACACTTATGTTTGACACCCCTGATCTGTGAACTGCCCCTTTATTTGATACAGATTAATTTCTTCCTCTCACATCAGTCTTTTTATTTTCTCTATCTGTGCAGGAGAGAAGCCTTTCATTTGTGAGATTTGTGGGAAGAGCTTCACCAGCCGGCCCAACATGAAGCGCCACCGCCGCACGCACACCGGGGAGAAGCCCTACCCCTGCGAGGTATGCGGCCAGCGCTTCCGCTTCTCCAACATGCTCAAAGCACACAAAGAGAAGTGTTTCCGGGTCACCAGCCCAGTGGTCCTGCAGACCAGCGGCCCACCCGTGCCTGTCCGAATTTTTGCCAACACCTTCTCCTCTTCTTCCTCCTCGTCCGGTCCCGGCCCCTCAGCTGCCACCCCGGCCACCACCTCAGCACCCCTGGGCCTGAGCCCGACCGGAGGGCCCATGCCTCCAAGAGGCCCCGTGGGACACACATTCTCCCACATGCAGCTCCACTCAACTCCCTCCCACCATCATCCCCACCCCCCGACGACCCAGCAACACCTCTCAAACGCACCCCAGCACGCCCCGCCTCACCCCCACCACCACCTGGCCGTGCCCCCGGTCTCCCACCTGCCCCCGCCCCCGGCCCTTTTCAAGAGCGAGCCCTTGAACCACTGCGGGCACGAAGACAGCAGCTACCTGCACCACATGGCTCCCCCGGACAAGGGCCCCGGAGCCCCCCAGCACCACTGAACTGTGCTCCAGCTCTGCAGGCCCACACCAAACCGCGCCTTGTTCCTCCTCTTCTCGTAGTCCTGCCTCAGTCTCTCAGTCGCTAGGCCCCTGACATAAGGGGGCTCCGCTCAAACAGATTTAAATAAGTCAAGCTAAACATGCACACCTGTGTGTGTGTGCGTGCGTGCGTGCGTGCGTGCGTGCGTGCGTGCGTGCGTGCGTGCGTGTGTGTGTGTGTGTGTGTGTGTGTGTGCGCGCGTGTGTGATCAGACTGATACACCCTCAGTGCACATGTTATTTAAGTAAGATCCCTACAGTACCCATACAAAGATTTTACAACCTCTAGAATTTTTTTCTTGAACATTTTCATAGGAAATCTACACAAAATGATCTGTGTTTGTTCTATATCTGTACATTGATGGGTGTAAAGTATCTCCTTCTCATCAAAAGCTGCTGATGGAAGTCAACATATGTATTACCTGGGCTTCATGGATCATAAACAATCAGTGTCACTGAACTTCATGTCAGGTTGACTTATGGTTACACATTGGTCAGGACTGTTGCTTTCTGTGCAGGTCCTCCCCACAGCAATACTCAACCTGTCCTCCTAAACGTACTGCATAGCCTCAGCACCCACAGAAATGTTAAAAGAATGTTGTACCAGGTTCTATGTGAGCCTTTTTTTTTGTCCTAAGCCTGAGGCGGTCTGTCAGAGGGGCAACAGCAGTAGTGCAAGACGCAGTGCCATAGGTTACAGTAAGAAGGCGGGGAGGAATTTTTTTAAAGGACTTTGGAAAATGGTTTTGTAAATGGTTAGTTGAATCTAGACTGTCTAGATTCACATCATGGTTAAATGGTGCTTTCCATTCCAGTACATAAAAAAATCTCTTAATTTTGATTTTCCATTTGATTTTCAGAAGTGTAATATTACAAAAGAATTATGTATTGTGTCATACACGACATGTCTTGCCAGACTAGCTTTTCTACAATGGATCTGAGATTTGACTAGATATTTTGTGATGAAGAAACTCAAGTTATGCAGGACATGCCAGAGACACCCTCACACTTACTCAAGCACACACACAAAAGACCATATGGTCACTGATTTACTTACTGTGATCAGTGCAACCTCAGCTTTCAGTACTGTTGGTCAACAGATGCTTTTAGATAACACATGACTGTCAAATACTGCCACTGTGAGGGGCCACACACATGGCCCCATCAGGATTTACCCCACCTTCCTTCGCTGCTGTCTAAATGATACGGGTTACCATGTTAAAGGTCATTCGACACACACAGTATACACACCTGGGACCTTTTTCATCACAGTTCTTAACAGGCAATTATGCATATTCCTCTCAGCCTATATTCCACGGTTTGGTGTGGGGCGATGTTGTAATGTAGAGTTGTTTTTTTTTTTTTGTTTTTTTTTTTGACTTTTCACCGTACTGACATACTTTGATCCACACAGGCAAACGCGTGTCTAAACCTGTTGAATGTTGCCTACGCAGAATGATGGCTGATGAGTCATTCAAATGTTTTTTTTTTGTTTTTTTTTATGTTCTCTGATTATTTGCTCAGTTTTAAGCTAATGAATTGTTCTGCAGTGTAGATAAACTGTTGTTAGCACATGATAGGAAATGTCAGGATAAAGAGCAGTGGTCGTACAACTTCTAATACTTGGAATTCTTGTATAGATAAGCATATATGTGAGCAGGTCAGTGCAAGAAATTACATTTATTAATGTAAGAGCCGATGGTGTGAATGTTATTGGTTTAGAAGAAGCATGACTTTGGATTGCCTGGTTGTTAGCTTTTCACCCAGTCTGATGACTGAGTGTGTTTAGGAGCAACATGTGAGCTGTGTGTGTGTGTGAGTGTGTGTGAGAGAGAGAGAAGAGCGTATGTGTGCATGCATTAGTCTCTACCAGTCCCCAGTGCTCTTGTACCAAAAGCTGCTTTTACACAGTGTGCCCCAATATACGTGCATTTGGGGATACCTGAGATGGACAATAGCAGTAAATTTAACACGATCCTCTTTCTACCGCTCAAACAGATTAGGTCTGAAGTGGTTAAGCTCGGTAGTTTAGGATGCCCCTTTTTTGATTTGAGACCTGCAATTATCCTGCCATTTCTGTGGGTCTTAATACCGCTGCATTATGTGCTTATCATCCAGCCCCCTCGGGTTCACTGCTGTGCTTCAGCATTTGCAGTATGGATCTTTGTCTTTGTTTTTTTTTGTTTTTTTTTTTAAAGCCTTTTTCATTTGTGTGTATTCTCTGCACTTTACTGCTGCGTGGGTGAGGCGCAGGGAAGGGAGGGACTGACAATGCATTGTGGAACAGAGTGCAGTTACGGCTGCATGGGAAAGGGTGGAGGTGATTACTCTGAGTGGATGTTTTTAGGCAAGGAAAGGAGGAGAATCCCGGGTGGAGGCGGGTAGTGTGGAAGGGACCATAGCAAACGAAGGACGTTTCTTTTCATATGTGCATAAATTTAATTTGCTTTTGCTTTTTTTTTTGCTTTTTTTTTCAAAGAAATACACTTTTTGCTCCAATATGGACCTCCCCTCAAAGTGAAAGCAATGTTCCTCCGGCTTTGGCGACTTTCCACTAGCCCCTCCAAGCTATGTCTGAAATACATTCTTCTGTTATATTTGTTCATGGAGTTTTTTCTCTCCGGTATGTCCTGTCCTGTCTTTAAGTTTGCTGAATGATTCTCCTCCTCCTTTCTTTGTTATATAGAATGCACTTTCTACTAAAATTCTTGGCTAGTTAAGAAAAATAACATTGTATGTTCTTTAAAGATGTTTTAAAAAATCAATATACTTTTTCCCCTTTGTATTTTTAACCACTTAATGTAGCATTGCGTATTTTATTATTGTATCTGGTACAAAATGTGCAGCTTTATAATGTCCTGGTTTGTCCTTTTTTTGTATGTTATCTGGAGATTTGGGGGAGAAGTGAAAAAGTTGGGCCTTTTTTGATAATGTACATTTAACTGACTGCTAACTTTGAGAAGTAAAAACAAGTAGCCATGATTATCACATATTTGTGTGCCTCTTTTTATCTTTAAACGCTGACTTCACTGAGCAGCTGGTTACCTAAACCGAGACAAGTGATTACACATGTAATGTAGAAAAATAAGGACAACATGCTCCTGATAGCAGGTCACAGGGTTCAGTTTCATCTTTCACGCCAAGCTTTGCTGAAAAGCTGAAAAGTCCAGCTGACTGCTGCAACTGCACAGACAAGCTTGAGTGCTATTATTTTACTATTTTAGGGTCACTGGGTTCTTGGCATAACGCCTGTAACCAAACAATGTCTGCTGGCTACATGTCATACTGGAGGTGAAGCAGCTGACCTCTTTGTTTTGCAAAGCTTTTATTTCTCGAGGGAAATTTTAGGTCCTCTTCTTTGTCACCACTTCCTTTTCTTTTTATGTGACCCATTTTTATGTGCAGAAACTTTTTTTTTGGAAGTCTTTTTATGGTTGTTTCTGCAGATGACCTGTGAAAGCCTTGCAGAGGGTTTCATTGTATTGACTTGGCAGACTTTGACCCTCAGGGAGTCTCCAGTTAGATAATGTACAGCTTCAGTTCTCTTGTGTAAATCCATATCATGACTTTAGATGAGCTGTTGCATATGGGATAAGTGTCATTAACAGCTTATACTACTTAAGTAAGACCGAAGAGTTAAAAAAACAGATTCATGGTCTCCAACTCATCAAACCTTATTCATCCATTAAAGCTACTACAAGGAGCCTTTAAATGGTTATCAAACAGTTTAATACTGATGCCTCCACACTGAGGAGGCTACATAAGCGAACGAGACCATTCGCAAGAAAATTGTCTGTTTCTGTAGAAAGCATGCACTGATCTCTCATTCCCACTGGAATACTCGCCCTCAGTTGGACTGAGTGGCAAAACTTCCTGCAACATGGCTGCTTTCAGTCAAGGAAACTGCAAAACTGTGTTTAGATGTGCCTGTGACAAATCAATGAGTTTCCTCGGCAAGTGGACACACAATTAAACCCTCAGCATTGCAGGAAAAATGATACATGAGGTAAGAGGATGAGGATTGATGGAGTTCACAAATAGGAACTCTGACTTTGAGTATCGTGCCATTGTATTTTCTCTAGCAGGAGGTTGGAAATTTATGTATGAATGTCTGCCACTGGGTCAGGTTCTCCTTGAAATCAAATGAGACTAGCCAGTGTTTACATTCTTACAAGGAATAAGAGTTTTAATTAGATAATTGTGACATATTTTGTTTTTGTAACAGAGGAAACACCACCTCTTTTGTCCACAGGTGCCTCCAAAATCTACACAATATGAAAGTTCCTTGTAGCAGCTTTAATTGCGTGCTCTTTCTCTAAGGACACATTAAGACATTTACTGTTGCTAGAATACCTCCTAAAATGCAGTGTGCCCTCTATCACCATAGGTGGTTTAAAGTGGCGCAGCAATGAGTCACACAGTCCTATAAGGTTGCTGAGCAGGCCGATGATGGAGAAAAGTGTGAGTGACTCACTGATGGTGAGTGGGTGGTCAGGTACCGAGGCTCACTTCACGAGCAGAGGAGATAATAACACACCGTCTGTACATCTCCGTTCCCATTTGGGTTTGAAAATAGTCAGCCACCCCAGCTGTTAGTCATTACGCCTTGTGGTGGAGGGGAGGGAGGCGTCTGTCAGCAGGCAGATAAGGAGAGGAGGGCCTCACGCCGTGTTTTGCAGGCGAGCGTTCGCTGCTCTGCACGTTGTTGTGTGGTTCATTAATCACTGTGTATTTGCAGGGCTTTATCTAGACTACTGTCTTGTGGCAGAAACAAGCAGCCGACATCACCTCCCTTGCTGCGATGATAATGTTTCTCACTGTAGTTAATAAATGGAAATGCCACATTGTTTCAGATTTCACTTCTGTTATGCTTCATTCATTTCACTGCAATCAGCCTCTTAGATGTGACACAGCTTTATCCCCATTTCCTGTGTCTGACAATAAAGGTCAGAGGTCAAGTTCAGCTTCAGAGCAGAACTAGTTTTTCCACTGTCCTGTCACACTGACCCAAATCCTTATCATCCTGTTGATGGGGGCTGTTTTTAACCTTTAGTTTTTTTTTTTTTAGAGTAATTAGCACTTAAAACTGTATGTGATTTTTTTTACAGTCTTTAATTAGTTTGGAGTAGCAGGAAATCTCTGGCAACAACTGAACAGTATTGTATTAGTTGGGATTATTCAAATCTGTTCCTGTTGTTTACTGCCAGGCACTGTTTTCCCCAACACAGGCTGTACATTGGTCTTTTCTGGGCTGTTATAATCAGTGTTTATTCTAACCAGTCTTTCACCTTTGCAAATGTTTCACTTGAAAGTGGGTGACACAGTACAGTATATAACCTGCCTTGAGACACAGATCGTTAAAAACTTTAACAAAAATATTAAGGCATAATCACAGAACATTGTAAATGGTTAATTTCAGCCGGGGCTCGGAGAAGTGCAGCGTGAATCATGTATCCCTGGGCTTAGCTTAACCCTGGGCTAACAATGTGTGTGAAAGGGGGCTAAGTTCTAAAAGTTAAATCTTAGTTCATACTGTGACAAGCACGAGCCTCTCGTCACTTTCGTAGATTGCACACTTCCTTCTGCGTGATGATGCGCCTGATGGGTGTAGTTTGGTAGGAAGAAAATAGTTCCTGATGCAAAGTGGGAAAGTGTGCTGTGGCCTCATTAACGCGGACAGGTACGTACAGGTTTTGGAGCAACGTATGCTGCCACTCATATGACTTTTTTTTTTTTTTTTCAGGGACGTCCCTGCTTATTTCAGCAAGACAATCCCAAGGCACACTGTGCAGGTGCTCCAACAGCGTGGCTTTTTAGTAAAAGAGTTCAGGTACTAGACAGACCTGAAATGTGTGGTGCATTATACAACAGAGTCCCTCCACTGCTGAGCACCTGAAATTGTATATTAAGCAAGAATGAGAAAGAATTTCACTTACTGAGTGTTAAAAGTTAAGATATAAATAAAAGTGATGCATCACAGTGGTAAACCTGACTTGGTGACAACTTTTTTGGAACAAGTTGTAGGCAGCAAATTCAGAATGAGTTTATGTTTTCTTTGTATTCAATTTTTTTTAGACCTGTATGATAAATAACAGTCATGATCACACAGACATCTAGGAATTGAGTGGAACTGAGCAAGTGGACTAAAGGGGGTGGTGCCATTTTCCAAGCTTTGCCTGGAGTCTCAGACTTTGAAAACCTCTGATCTAGATGGATAAACAGGTAAGAGGGAAAATCTGTATTCTTGCCTTCGAGGTGAGCTGTTACTTTAACTTGTAAAAGTAAGGCGAGAACAGCCTGCAGTACTGACACACTGACTCGACTGACAAACAGAGTCCTGCTGATATATTCAGGAAACAGAATATTTACAGTCTGTCGTTCTTTCTTCCTCCCTTTCCTCCCACACTGCTCCCTCTCTTCTCTTCAAAGTGTCGTGAACGCGCTCTGTAGGCTGCTATTAAAGAGGCGGACCTGTAGGCGCGGTCACGTCCGCGGCGGCTCCGGCGGTTTTGACTGTCACATAAAAGTGTGGCTCCCACTTTGTCTCTGCTTTCTGTGAGACCGGACGGGACCTGACCGACACCGACACCGGAGGGATCGGAACCAGCGGCGGCGCCACAGTAAATGCTTTTATTTTTGCAAGAATTAATTTTAATTTGAAAGGGTTTAAAGTTGATCTGATGCACGCGGGCTCTGCTGCTGTTGTTGTTGTGAGAAAGTCGGTTAGTTCAGCAGATAAAGTTGGCAGGCTGACAAGTTTTTTCCCATCAAACAGGTTTAAGCTGCTCATCAGTGTTATTAATAGTGAAGCTTTTGACTTGTGTTCTTTCTTAAAATAATAAACAACTTCTCACATCATGAATGTCTTTATAATATTTCTGCAATTTTCTGCATCTTTCTTGTGCAGGATTCAGTTATAAACTTATTATAAGGGCTCTCAGTTGATCTTGATTTTTAAAGTGCAGGTCTGTCGGATGCTGTCACGCACAGCTGTCTGATGCAACTCAGCATTCACTGTGTGTTTATTCCCACATGCAGACAGAAGCAGCCTGAAGCCACAGCTTGAAGACGCCTGCAGAGATCAGGAGACACATGAGAGGAGCGGACATCAGCTGCTGACGACACCTTCAACAGACACAGGTATGCAGGCAGCTTCTTTATTCACACTGGAGCTGTCCGGCTTGCACAGCTGCAACTAACAAGATTTTCACTGTTGATTAATCTGTCAGTTTTTTTTCTGGATTAATCAATGAGTCGTTTGGTGTATAAATAGTTAAAAAGTCTAAAGTGATGTCCTAAAATGTCTTGTTTTTGTCCACAGCACAAAGATATGAGTTTCATGTCAAAGAGGCCCAAAAAACAGAAGATATTCACGTCTGAGGAGCTGAAATCTGAAAATTTGGACATTTTTTTAATTTAAAAAAGACTCAAAATGATTATTCGATTATCAGATGGGTTGACGGTTAATTTATTAGTTGATTACTAATCGATTAATCATTGTAGCGCTAATGTCCTCAGATGTCTTTGTTTGTTCCACAACCCAAAGATATTCACTTTACTGTCATAGTGGAGTAAAGAAATCAGAAATATTTCAACTTTTGAAAAGGTGGAATCAGAGAATTTGAACATTTCTAATTTAAAAATTCCTCAAAAGCAGTAATCGATTATAATAATAATAATAATAATAATAGACGATTCATTTAATAATCTATTAATAAACAACCGTTGAAGCTCAACTTGCAAATTTAAATTCAAAATTATGAATTTTCAGGGCTCATTTGGTAACATCTTTATACACCCAGATACATTTAAAAGCTGCACAGAACTCTGGCAATTAATTTAATAGGCGATTAATAATTGATTAATCATTGCAGCTCTGCTGGCTTCTTCATGTGATGTGCAGTTGATCAGTTCTGCTTGCTTGCTTGCAGGATCTGCACCATGCAGGCTACATGGCCTCATGTTTTCACTCAGATCCAAATATAATCATACTCACCCCCCAGTGTTCACCTCTGCTGCAGCTGGACGACCATCCACCCATCCACCCCCTCCGCTTCTTCACTCCTCACCTTTGTAGAAACATCCTCCACTTTTTTTGCAGAGAGCCTGAGTTGGTGGATGGTGCCTCTTCTGGTTTGAAAGGGCTGCTGGCTGGGCTGCTTTGCTCTCTGTATAGGTCTTTTTTATACATTTTTTTTATTGAAATGATATTTAAAGTATGGTACCACTTTACAGTAAGACTTCTCTGAGAAATAGGTTGTTAAATGTTTATAATTAGGTTACTAATTTGGTTGTAAACACTCTATAAAGCATTAAACAACAAGTGTAAACAAGATATAACAGTTTTCATTCATTGATGTGGATCTGTTCTGCACTATCAAATAAACATAAAATGCTGCCTACAAAACTAACAAATGAAAACAATCCACAATATGTTCTGTTAAAAAACAGTTTTCATATAGGTGCATAACTATAATATAAGCATTTTATATAATATAAGATGTAATAGAACGAGATGGCACATGGCTTGTGGTGCTCAAAGTGCCAAAAAAATACATCTGAAAAACTCAGCAGCAACGTCTGTTACCAGAAATCATGACCAAGTTCCTCAAGATAATCCACAGACCTTGTCGTGAGCAGTTTCATGTAGAAACTACTGGTGGTGATTTTTTCCACAAGCCAAGTGCCATTTTGCCCCATTATATTTGACAGAAGCACTACAAGCCAGAGGAAAATTTTTAATTTTGTGGTGAACTGGCCCTTTAATTATTAAGCTATGTTGATTATGGTTAAATGTTGGTAACTATGTGATGAAGCTGACAGGTTTAAATGCTTTTCATGGAGAAGACAAAGTGAAAAAGGCTTAACAGGGCAAATAAATGTGAGCTCATTTATCTAATGTGTTATAACAGCTTAGAACATGTTTACAACCTAATTATAAACCTTTTAGAAGGGTAGTCTTATTGTTAGTGGTACCCAAATGATTCTGTCTGTACCTTACATCTAAGTTTGATTCTGTTTCTATCCTTCGTTTATGTATGCATTGATGTTTCCCAGAAAGCCTCCACCTTACTGTGGCCTGCCTTGCGTGGGATGCTGGAGAGTGGGAGAGCGGGAGTGGAGATTTGATGCCACTTGGCAACAGTTAGTCAATCATGGGGGATTCAATCTTCAACTGCTGTTATGTCCCACCTCATCCCCCAGGCGAGGGGGAGCCGGCCAGGTCCAGACGCTCAGAGATCATGGCCTCCCAGTCAGCTCACGTTTCCAACGACAAGCGTTTCCTCATCTTCTTCGACTTCGATGAGACCATCGTCGACGAAACCAGCGACGACATGGTGGTGCAGGCCGCCCCAGGTCAGCACCTCCCAGGCTGGCTGAAGGACACCTACCAGCCGGGTCGCTACAACGAGTACATGCAGCGGGTCCTGGCCTACCTGGCGGAGCAGGGCGTCACCGAGAGCGACATCCGCAGCATCATGGAGAAGATCCCTGCCACGCCCGGCATGACCAGCCTCTTTCAGTTCCTCCGCACCCGGCCGCAGTGGGACTTCGAGGTGGTGCTGGTGTCCGACGCCAACACCTTCTTCATCGAGTCCTGGCTACGGCGTGCGGGAGCCCGCCAGCTCTTCCACAGGGTCTTCACCAACCCGGCCACCTTTAACAAAGACGGCCGGCTGGTGATGAGGCCCTTTCACTCCCACGACTGCCCGCGGTGCCCCGACAACATGTGCAAGCAGGTGATCGTCAGGGACTATGTGGCCCGCAGGACGCAGGAGAGGGGTCGTCCGTACCAGAGGGTCTTCTACGTAGGGGATGGAGCCAACGACTTCTGTCCAGCGGTGTCCCTCGGACCCCGGGACGTGGCTTTCCCTCGGCGAGACTTCCCCATGCACCGGCTCATCATTGAGACCCATGAAGCCATGCCCGGGGAGTTCAAGGCGGTCACGGTCCCGTGGGTGAGCGCGGAGGAGGTGGTGCAGAAGCTGAGGAAGCTGGTGGCAGAGTAGAGACAGAGAGAGGGAAGGGAAGTGGATGAATAAGAGGCCAGTTGACACTTTTAGTCATATTCTCAGGTAAAGTAGTCCCAGAAACTAAAGTTTAAGGCAATAAAATCGTTTGTACTGTCAGTAAAAATACAGCAAATGTGTCTTATCTGGCGTCCAGCCTACACGTGCCTCAGTCCAGCTCCTCACGTTTTGTTCCAGAGGTCACTCTCAGAGCAGAGGCCCGGTTTAACATCAGCAGGTTAATGATTATGGAGACCTGCCACTATCACCCAAACAGAGGAAATCAATGACAGATTCAATGCTTTGTTTAAAACAAAATATTTAAAGTGAGGATGTAACTTCAAAGCTACTACAAGGAGTTTATAACTGTTTATGAAACAGTCTCGTTTAGTACTGATGCCTCTATATGACCTAGATAAACAAACAAAATCATATATACTCATTCTTAATGGCTGCCTCCAGGTCTGATTCTCAGTGAAATCAGATGAAGTGAACCGGTGCTCTTCCATGCAGGCAATGTTATCGGTTAAAAAGAAGCAGGGGGAGATTTTTATTTAGATAATTCTATTTTTGACATATTTTGTGTTTATTATGCTAGAAACGCGACGGCCTTTGTCCACAGGGGGCTCCAAAATCAACACAATATGAAAGCTCCTTGCAGCTTTAAGGTTTGAGGGCATTGGCATTATAAGTATTCTTCAATGTGTTGCTTTTTAATGTTAAAGTGGTTTTTTTTAATAGCAATATTTAAAAGTGACTGGTGACTGGTTGCCCTCCAATAACTATAATGATGTGTTTTTCTTAGAAACTGCACTTTTTAAAAAATATGAAATATTAAATCATAGTCTCAATAAATGAAATCAGAGTAACACTGCGACCTGGTGGTGGCGAGGGGCATTCCAACAGTTTTTTTTTTAAATCAACAGGCATATCAGACAGTGTGTTTAATTGAGAAATGTATAACTGTGTTTTAAGAGTGTGTTTGTTTGTTTGTTTGACTTGTATATCAGTCTTTTGTGTCTTTACTGTGTAGGCCAGGCCTACTGAAGAAAGTATTAACACCAGCAGGAATAAAGCCATCAACTGAAACTACGCCTCTGTCTGAATTTATCATCAAACCTCATCAGCATCCACATGGAATACTTAAACCATCTCATTGATAACATATTAATATATATATATTACTATATTTTCATTTATTATATTTATATGTGAACATCAATCCTTTTTTCAAACACTGTGCTTTGCTGAAGGCAAATATTGTCCAGTCATGCATACCATATCTCCATATCTATATATAAATCCTGCAGAGGTTGCAACAGTGAAAGCGCATGAAAACCACAAAACTTAAACCAGCTTTTGAAAAAAAAAAACAAAAAAAAAAAAACTAGCAATCTAGCTAAAGCAAGATTATCTTAGCAATCTAAGATAAATAATGTTCATAAAAATATAGGTTTTCCCTACAGTGGGGTCGTGTAGTTTTCTGAGTATTAAATTTATCTTTTTAGCACACACAGAAAAAAACAGTGGGATAAAATTTACCCTTTGGTGGTGGTCAACATAGTACCACAGGGTTACCCAACAGTGGGGATGTTTTGATCCAGTAACCCAATAATAATAATAATCGGGAAGACACACACACACACACACACACACAGACACTGGGTCAAGTTAACCCAGTGTTGCACTGGAGTGATATTGACCCTGCACTGGCCCAATTATTTAATTTATTTAACATTCTGATATTTATATATGGTTCATTTTGCTTAAATCAATAAAAAAAAAAAAAAAAAAAAGAATTTCATTTTGGGAAGTTGTTCTAGAGTATACAAGGTTCACTTAACTGAACTAATGTAAATAGTTAAAAATGCTCATTTTAAATGTATTACATGGGTCTAAATTAGTCTGGGTAGACACTTGTTATTTATTTATTTATTTATTTATTTTCTGTCTTGTTCCCTGAAGCCTAAACACATAAACACACGCACAGACCATTATGTTCAGATTTATTTATATGACCAACTGGAGTCGTTAGAGGTCATCAATCGGTGTTTCATCATGAGTGAATGTCTACCGCCCCCTAATGGTCACGGTCTGTAACTACAGCTCTGTCTATTTTAACGTGTGACTGAAGTTTCCAAATTACCTTTCAAGCTTTTCATCAACAAATTATATCATAACTTTTCACCCACACATGGTCCCCCCATTTGGAATAATTGAAGCATATTGATTAAGAGGTTTGGTTTGGATTCGGACTGGATGGAGATCGATTATATACTTATACTTGTTAGATAGACTTTTTTTTTTTTTTTTTTTTTTACAGGGAATATGGCAGTAATTAAGGCAGTCTGACAATACAATTATTCCATTAATCAAAGCCATACTGACATATTCTGTGGTTATTCCACAGGAGCCCCTTTTAGTTAAACAGGGGTGTAGCTTTGTAGATTTAAAAAATGCAATAATACTTCTTTTTTTTATTATTATTTACCGTTGTAATTACCCCTTACATTAAATGTCTGATTTAGATTTGATTCCAACACTGAAACTGTAACATCTATAACATTTGTTTTTCTCCTGTAGATTTTCTTTATAAATACATTAACTAGGACCCTTTAGGAGGTTTTTCAGGCATTTCTTAAAAACTGTTCCCATATTTGCTGCATATTTAAGTGAGATAATGCTGCATACAAAACATGTAGGATGGTGCAAAATTTGAAAAAGCCCTTTATCTTTATGAATATGTGCCTTAACTATTGAATGACCACCTTTTTTAAAATCAGTTTATTTTATTAATATATTTTTACTTTTTATTTTTGTCTTGTTCTGAGCTATATTACCTATTATCTTGAATATGATATGTGTCTTTTTGCTTTCTACTGTAAGAAGAACATTAAAAACAAAAAACAGACAAAAACCTACCAGCCAACTCACAGTTAACATCTCTAGCACTGGGGGCGATAGTGAGTCAAACGTCAGATGTTCACCTCCTTTTACGTCCATCGAAGAAGAAAGGCGGAAGTAGTATCTCGTGCGCATGGCGGTATTTGGGAAATTATTTATCCTCTGAACACATACCAAACTTTTATCTTGATTTGGAAATAATTTTTGCTGACTGCATTATAACAGACTACAGGTAAGTGAGGTTTGCTGCATGCAAGTTATATTCTATCGCCGTAAGCTATCTTTTTCTACGTCTCTAAACAACGTAACTGAAACGTTGCTACGAAGTCATTCATTTCTTTACTTGTTAGCTTACTAGCATGCTAGTTTTTGGCTCACTAACACATAAGTAATACAAGAAAAGAGCAATTTATAGACATCGAAACCTTCTCACTAGAGCCAAATTTTAGTCCGATTTGATCGCCGACGAAAAGCATCTGTTTGCTGGTTAAAGAGCTGGCTAAAGTAAACTGTGGTGGTGCGTGTTATGCTAGCCTGCATGCATAGTTAGCATCGGCTGTAGTGGTAATTTGAGAGAGGACATGATAATCCCATGTTGATTGAAATAATAACATGATTTATATTAAAAAAAATATTTGCACCATGCCAACACAGAGTACCCACAACATGCATATATCAAGAGAGTTGTGTTTCACTCTTACATATATGAAATGCGGATTCTGATTATTTTAAATAATATACAATAATAAATATATATATATAAATCCAAGTAATAGAAAATATGAAATTGATAATAAAAAGCATAAATTGAGCAATAATTGGCCTAGCTTGTGACTGGAATATGATAGGCCAATACAATTATTTTTGGAAATGAAGTAGTTTGTGAAAATAAGTAATAGTTGCTGAAGGTTTAATAATAAAATAAATTCAGAATATAATGGAGTGGTTTGCAAAATAATTAATCAAAAACTTATTTACTGGCTAAATGTTGAAAAACCAGCAAAGCCAAAAACTGGTTGAAATGGAAATGGTTAATATAGTATCCCCTCTTAAGTGATAGATTGTATGACATTCACTATTTAATCTCTATTTATCGGCCAGCCAAAATGTTGAAATATTTTCCTCTGTGATTGGATTCTATTCATATATTGGTTTTACCAGTAAATGAAACCCACTAAAATTTGAATATTTATTAATGCATTACCCCTCTTTCAGTTCTCTACAAGATGGAGGCTGATCTGTATGATGAGTTTGGAAACTACATCGGTCCAGAGCTGGACTCTGACGATGATGAAGATGATCTTGATGCCGAGGACAGAGATGTTGATGAGGTATTCTTCAAAATCAGTCTAAACAGTTATTATCATGCGGTAGTGATGCATTATGAGCATTCATGTCATGGTAATAACTCTCTCTTTGTGCAGGGTGATGAAGATGATGATGACGAGCCTGCTGATGCTGATGATGATGTCCCGGGTATGGAGGTGGTCCTGCATGAGGACAAGAAGTACTATCCTACAGCAGAGGAGGTTTATGGGCCTGAAGTGGAAACGATTGTCCAAGAGGAAGACACACAACCTCTCACAGGTCAGATACAAAGAAGACTGTAACATATATTCTCAGATTGGACAGTAGATTATTTGCTTAATCCACGTTTTCACATACTTGAAGTGGTTTGTAGGATGCTAACGAGTCATATTCTGTTAAGATAAAGACACAACCTCCATTGTTCTCTCCTCCCTCCAGAGCCCATCATCAAACCTGTGAAGAACAAGCAGTTCACCCTTATGGAGCAGGAATTACCTGCCACTGTTTATGATATGGAGTAAGTCAACTGCACGAGTATATTCATGATGGCCTGTTTTTGTGTTTAAAAAGTCAGGAAATGCACGTGTTCATCCAGATTTTAACTGGTACACTTGGGATGCAAACAACTTGCTTTTTGTCAAATTGTGCTTGATTGATTTGTGTGAATTTTCCAGATCCAAAGAGTCAATATTTACAACTTAGTTGAGATGGGAAGATGAAGCAAAACTATCACTCTGCTCATGAAAACACCATGAGACTGAATTGCAAGAAAATCAGTCAGATGAAAGTGTGCTCTCTGCTCTACTAGTTTAATGCAAACAGTTTAGTAAGTTTTAAGTTGATGCATAGCCTGCAGTCTCTCATGGTTGTCTGTCTTTCTTGCTAACCTAACATTAGCAGTGCAGTGCCTCTCTTAATCTGTCTGTTTCTTGCACCACATGTAGTTCACTTCTTCCCAACACTGCAGTTATGTTACTTTTGTAATTCAGAAAATAACACATTTTTTTAGTGCTTAACATCTGTCTTTGATTGATCCGAGTATATTAAAGGGATCGAACTACCTCTTTAAAAATTAATAGTTTTTAAGTGTATAGCACAGGTTTCTGTCACACGTTTATATGAAAACTGCTTCATTTTTTCAACTTTGGGTAGCTCTCTTTCACCATACATGTGTTTGCATCCTTGAGTACAACAGCACTTCACTAAGTTTGGTGTATTTCCCTGTAAATATATTTAATTTCCATGTGTTTGCAGTTCATCTTTTAAGCTGTGATGTTCCTCATCTCTCTTGACAGATTCCTTGCAGATTTGATGGACGGTCCTGAGCTTATCCGTAACGTTACGCTGTGTGGTCACCTTCACCACGGCAAGGTTAGAAACTGTCTCAGGGCTGCTTCTGCCTCAGTTTCTCTTTTAGCTGCAATTTCTTAGTCGTTGCTCTACTGTGGCATTTAGCCAAAGAGGACATATGTTCCTTCCTAAGATGAAAATTTTAGGAATGTTTTGGAGCATATGCTAATAACGTGGCTGCATTTTAGACTAATCTCTGGCACATGGGGATCTAATGAATTTGTTTAACTCCTTCAGACCTGTTTTGTGGACTGCCTGATTGAACAAACACACCCAGAAATCAGGAAGAGAGATGATGTGGATGTGAGTGTCGACTGTAATAGTAATCACACCTTTGCAGTTTATTACACTTCTGTAAATGAAAGCAGAAAGTAACATGGCTTTTGACTTTTTCAGCTCCGATACACAGACATCCTCTTCACAGAACAGGAGGTGAGTTATGTTTTGACCTGTGGCATAATTATAACACTTAACTGCATCCTAAAATACATCACATGACCACTTGTGTCCTTGTGCTTTTCCCACAGAGAGGAGTTGGTATCAAGAGTACGCCTGTCACAATGGTCCTGCCAGATTCCAGGGGGAAATCCTACCTTTTCAACATCATGGATACACCAGGTATCGTCTGGATGCTTTGTTTCCCGAGTGCAGGGTTCTGCACTAACGTTCTTCACCACTGTCCTGAACCGTCCCATAAAACATTTTTAACCATCCCAAAGTGAATGCACACCTCCCCCAAATCAGAATGTGGATTTTTTTTTACTTCATTATCATCTATATTTGTTTGTTTTTAGTGGCATGAGTTTCTTAATGTTTTATATCTAGTTTATATAAAGCACATTGTAATCAAGAGCTACATACACTTTTTACCTAGTACCTCAGTTACTTGTGTTGTCACAATACTTCTAACTTTGATATGATACCTCGGAAATATTTGATACCACAGGGAAAACTTGACACAGCATAAATTTTAGATTTTTTAAAAAGATAAACATAACAAGGCTGTAGTTTGACAAAGAGAAACCCAACCATTGAGAAACATGGTTCACTGCTCATTAATTCAAACCTCATGCTGCTTTTTCCAGTATTTCTGCCACAGGCAATCTGTGATTCAGCAGTAAAGCTGAGAAATAACAGATTAAGGGAAAATAGTAGTGAAGTTTGAAGGAGCATACATACATAATACAAAAATCCCTTTAGTTCCAGAAGCATCCCAGAGAAGATATCCGTTCATCCAAACATAATTTCTGCCACCCGCAGGACGTTGTTAGTCTGGAGCCACGCTGTGTGTATCTTTAGGTGTTGTTGTATCATTGCAGAAAGTGATGTCTTGATGTCTTGTGTCTCCCCCGAAGGTCACGTGAATTTCTCTGATGAGGTCACATCCAGCATCCGAATCTCAGACGGTGTCGTCCTCTTCATAGACGCAGCAGAGGGAGTGAGTCACTTAGTTTTTTTTTTCCTTCCTTTCAGTCTTTTCCCTCTCCTGCTCTCTCTCTGCACATAATGTTCTCCAGCCTTCCATAAAACCCAGACCTCTGTGCTTCTCTGCCCAGGTGATGCTGAACACAGAGCGTCTGATCAAGCATGCAGTTCAGGAGCGCATGGCCATCACCATCTGCATCAACAAGGTGGACCGCCTCATTGTGGAGCTCAAACTGCCTCCCACAGACGCCTATTATAAACTTCGCCACATTGTGGATGAGGTCAATGGTTTGCTCAGGTAACATTTCAAAACCATAATGTTCACAGTGTCTGAGGAGATGAAAAACTTTGTGCAGTGTGACATTGATGGGTTTCTGTTTCATAAAGAGCATTGCTGACTTACAAATAGCAGGGCATCCATGGTGACAGACAACAAGCTAAAATGAAAGCTGTTTGAATTGTGTCTTACTGTTTAGCTAAGTTTGCAACAAATCTTAAAATTTGGCAAATTCCTGTAAAATTTTGCTGGTGGCCGAGAAAAAGCAGCCCCTCCTCTCTGCAGAGGACAGATGGAGTCTGTGACTGGTGTCTGTGTTCATTATTTATAAACTTCACTCAGTATTACGAGAGATGAGTGAGATATTTTTGAGTTTATATTGTGACTTTGATGTTGTAAACATCACTTTTGCTGCTTATATGATATTTAATACAAATTCGGTTTTGAATTGATTATTTTTGAAAAGATTTTTTTTTTTTTTTTTAAAAAGCAGACATTTAGTAATGAAAAAGAACTTAAAAGTCTTGTTTTCTAAGTGGCAGCAGAATCCAAAATACCAGCAGGTTCAGTCTATTCCAGGCAACATGAATGTGAGCATTATCATGCTGCTCCACTTAGGGGAGGTCTCTTTATTGTGCATGCAGGCTCACTGTCACTGTTACTGGGACACCTGGAACTGATCCTTAATTACTGTTATTAAGTCCACTTGTGTTCAGTCAAAATGTCTGCTGTGCGACCAGTCTATTCTTTTCTAAGGCTTAAAATCCACACTGATTTTCTATTGTATCTTTAAAACTTTTGTCGGTATGGTCATGATCTTGTCATTTAGTTTCATTTGAATGGGTATTAAAAAGGTCTTGAAAAGTCTTAAATTTAACTTGGAGAACCCTGGAGGTACCCGGAAATAATTTTTAAAATAGGAGGAATATTCTTTTTTACGGAGCCACACTGTCGTTTGTCTTTAGTGCCAAAATCAGACACTTCATCTGTGGTCGTTTCTCTTCCTTCTCAGCACTTACTCCACAGATGAGAACTTGGTGGTGTCTCCTCTCCTTGGGAACGTGTGTTTCGCCAGCTCTCAGTACAGTATCTGTTTCACTCTGGGGTCTTTTGCAAAGATCTACTCAGACACCTACGGTGAGACGACTTTTCACACGCTTTCATAAACACTGAACTGACACATCTTTTTCTTATCTCATGCCTAATGCATTTAGTAAGGAATTACTGCACTATTAATGTATACTGATAGAAACAGGAATATTCAGTCAGATGTAATTTCATGTCTTTTCAACTGTGCATTATTAATATTTCTCATGTGAAATTTGTCTGTTTCTTGTTTTTATTCTATATGTTGTTTCCTATTTTTTTTATATTTCCACATGTTTATATTGCATGTTTAGCTTTTGCTCTCCACTGTGCTGCTGTAACACTGCAAATTACCCCATCATGGGACTAATAAAGGATAATCATATCTTACTCCCCTCTTTGTGTTTGCAGGAGACATCAACTATAATGAGTTTGCCAAGAGGCTTTGGGGAGACATTTATTTCAACCCTAAAACGTGAGTAATTAATTTGGATTTCAGCAAAATGCTGATGTTTCACGCTAAGCCACCATCCTCTTTGAACACATTCTTATTCCATCTCGTTTTCTTTTCTCCTGTTCAGCCGCAAGTTCACAAAGAAAGCTCCCAGCAGTAACTCTCAGCGCAGCTTTGTGGAGTTTGTCCTGGAGCCTCTCTACAAGATCCTCTCACAGGTTGGACATGTCATGCATATATATATTTTTTTTTTCAAAAGCACTTTTTATACAGAGATCCTGCAATACTGCTGCCACAAAGACCTGTCCATCCAAAAAGGCAGTCCTTTCACAGGTTTATTAAAATATAATTTGCATTTGGACTCTTTTGTGTGTCCACTAGAGCAAAGATGCTAGCTGATGCACTGTTACTAGCATCTGTCCTTGTTTCATTGCTTTGCACATCGTCTTTTTGTTACATCACAATTCCCAAGTAAGAACTGGCTTTATTAGATTAGAGTTCATATTTGCTTGCTGATGAACACAAGAAGCAAACTATCAGCCTGTAGGCTCAGTGAAAGAGCAGTGAGTACCCACAATGAGAGAAAACATGACCAATGCATAGAATGCTTTTTTAAGCTGAAGCAAATAATGCCAACATAATGCTGCCTCAGTGTGTGATTTTAATAGCATGCTGGCGTTCGAGAAACAAAAGAGGCGTGATGCCTGATTCAGAGAGCTACAAAGCATGGTGATATGTTACTTCTTGCACAAGCAGTAGCCTGGCTGTTCACAACAGAGGTGCATTTCTCTGCACCGGTCTGATATAACCTCATGAATTTTTAAAGTAAAGCTTCCTATGTACTCCTAAACGGGTTGTCGCTTCTTCTGCAACAATGGAGTTATGAGGATCATAGCCTTATGTGATGATCTGTGCAGAGGGGTTTCTCTCCTACTGTGCATGCGTCTCCTAGTCTCTCTCCCTTTTTGTCTCTGACTCTTTCTGTAACTGACAAGTATGTGGAATAAGTACTTGGGCTTCAATTTCGATTTGGATACTGCACTTGACCAAATTGCAATTTTATTGTGATTGTGATAAACTCTGCAGCCCTTCAGCTCTGTTACTTCCTCGGCTACTGGCTTAAATGCCCCTGTACTCCGTGTTTGTGAATAGGGATGTACTGATGCTATGCTCATGTATTCATACACATCAAACTACTCCAATAGTTTAAGGAGTTGGCTAATTCTTACCCTCTTTTCTTGGTTGTGCTGTCATTATCAGCGAAGGACTTAACCTCATTGACATCCACTAATGACTGCAGTGACATGCTATAAAATGCTGTCCAACATGAACTGTCAGGGTAAAAAAAGGTTCTGTCTGTTTCTCTTGTTGGCAACAGTCTGTAAAAGGTGGTAGCGGTGCATCCCGACCACAGAACAGCAAGGTCAAATAACACCACATCTTTAGAGCCTTGAACAGGTTGTGTATAAGGTGCCAAATATATCTAACAAGGCAACACCGCTCGCTCAGTGCCTTCAGGCCCCATCAGGCTCTGGCTGAGTTGCAGACCTCAGTGTTAAATCCTCACCTAAATCCTCTTTGTGTCTAGGTGGTCGGGGATGTGGATACATCTCTCCCCCGAGTCCTGGATGAGCTCGGGATCCACCTGACTAAAGAGGAGCTGAAGCTGAACATCAGACCTCTGCTGAGGCTTGTCTGTAACCGCTTCTTCGGAGAGTTCACTGGTATGGTTTAATTTGTTTTTATCTGTTTATTTTTGTTTGTGTGACTGTTTTAGTTATCGTTCTGTTATTGGACATGGAGCGCTGTCTTAGTGCTTTCCCCCATGTATCTGCTCTTGACTGTTAATCTGGTCAAGTTTTGGTAAACGTGTAAAGTCGAGCATGAATCTCCTCCTCCTTGCAGGCTTTGTGGACATGTGTGTGCAACACATCCCTTCACCACAAGAGGGCGCTCGGAACAAGATAGAGCACACGTACACAGGAGGTCTGGACTCAGACCTCGGGGAGGCCATGGCAGAGTGTGACCCTGATGTGAGTATAATGGAGGCAGAGCAGGAGTCTCCTGTTTATTGGCTGGTGTGAAGCAGATACGCCAGTTACCCGCAAATAGCTACAATCTGTTCCCAGTCAAGTAAGAGAAGTCAATAGTGTCTTTCCAGCTGCTCTTACAAATTAGGCCAGCAGGCTGTTTTAATTGGCTCGAAACAATCGGGCTGTTAAATAAGCCAATTTAAGACAATGTCGGACATTGATCACAGTTTTCCGAGTTACACTTGCTGCTTTTTGAACAAGCCCTCTTTTGTTTCTGTAGGAAGAAATGTTACATTTCAGTGTTAAGACTTTCCTGCCCCATTTTCTGTCTCTGTCTTATCCCTCTTTCCTTCTCACCTCGTGTCTCTCACCCTCAGGGTCCTTTGATGTGTCACACCACTAAGATGTACAGCACAGAGGACGGGGTTCAGTTCCATGCGTTTGGCAGAGTGCTGAGCGGCACCATTCAGGCGGGTCAACCCGTCAAGGTTTTAGGAGAGAACTACACCCTTGAAGATGAGGAGGACTCCCAGGTCTGCACCGTGGGCCGTCTCTGGATCTCAGTTGCCAGGTACGCCACCATCCCGAGAATGGCCGGCTTCAGGGTTTTTTCTGTCCCCGTGCTAAAGGGGGCTGCCTCAATATGCGTGGTGCCAAGGAAATTTCATGAATTTAAAGTTTCTTCTTAAAGAAATTCTCCTGTTTTACGATAAAAACCAATATAGCACACAGTGTGTTCGATATAAATGCAGTTCTTTATTGAATTTGAACAAAGAATATTCAACAAAAGTCGATTGCAGTTGACCACAAGGCAGTGACAAAAAATCTTTCTCATGCAAAGGTGTGAAAGACTTAAGCACTGAACTTGCAGCCACAATTAATAACACAGTGCATCAAAAATGTGACAACAAGAAGAAGTGCATTTATTCCTTTTATGCATAATCAGACAACTGTGCATTGGTAATAACCTTTCAGAATCAGAAATACTTTATTGATCCCTGGGGGGAAGTTGTTCAGGTTACAGATGCTCCCTTTCAAGAATAGAAAAATAAATTGTATAGTGCAATTAGTTTGTAGAGTCAGAAGTCAAACACTGTTTTTATTAAATCTTCCTTTTTCACCCATATTTTCAGATACCAAATTGAAGTGAACAGAGTGCCTGCTGGCAACTGGGTTCTCATCGAAGGTTGTGACCAGCCGATTGTCAAGACCGCCACAATCACAGAGCCCAGAGGGAATGAGGAGGTGAATCACAAGAGAGAAATAACACTGACATCTTAAAAACAACTCCTGAGAAACGGCATAGTTTACGTTTTTTTATTTTCTCTTACAGGCTCAGATTTTCAGGCCACTGAAGTTCAACACAGCATCAGTTATTAAGATCGCAGTGGAGCCTGTGAACCCGTCAGAGCTGCCAAAAATGTTGGATGGACTGAGAAAGGTCAACAAGAGCTACCCATCTCTCACCACGAAGGTACGTCACCGCACTAAGTACAGCTGTGGGTCTATTAAATCTACAGTACTTGTAAACTGAGTAATAACTGAGATTACATTTAACATAATTTAGGTTGCACAGATTAGGAGCCTCTTGGATGAATTCTGAAGCACAATATGAAAGACAAATATGAAAAGTATGTGCATGTGTGTGTATTTTTGTGTTTCAGGTGGAGGAGTCTGGGGAGCACGTTATCTTAGGAACAGGAGAGCTCTACCTGGACTGTGTCATGCACGACCTGCGAAAGATGTACTCCGAGATCGACATTAAAGTAATTTCTCTCCCTCCACACCTTTGGCTTCTCTTCATGCAGTTAAAGAAAACTTTGAACTGTTTCTTTGTGCTGATGTTTTTAAAATAGTGAACTCCAGGAAAATGCAAGGTGCTCTTGAACTCAAACTGATCCAATAATTTTGTTAGTTTTGAAGTGCAGTTTGCCAGAAATGTGTACAACAATAGCATTATATGATTATATCAGGACAGTGCAGTTAATCAAAGGAAAAATCAGCAATATTTTTACTGTAATAAATCATAAAATGACTATTATGTGTCATGAAAGAATAAGGGAGCATGGTGTATTTTCAGAACAGTGAACTTTTGTTTTCAGGATAACAGGCTGAACTTTACATTAACAGACAACAACCGTTATAAACAGCCGATCAACTTACTGTGGAGGACTCCTGTAATTCTGAAATTAGTGTTGCACTCGTCTTGTGCTCCTGCAGTGTTCCTGCAGCCTGCCTCAGCTTCCTTGAGTCTGAGGAGGAGGAGGTGGAGGGAAAACACTCACTTCAGCCTTTGGTTTCTTTGTCTAATTATAAACAATATACTTTGTCTGCAGGTTGCTGACCCTGTTGTGACTTTCTGTGAAACAGTTGTGGAGACCTCATCACTCAAGTGCTTTGCTGAAACGCCCAACAAAAAGTGTGTATCAAATATGATGTTTTTCAACCGCATCCACGAGTGCAAGAACAAGAAAGCTTACTTTGCTAAATGATTAACAAACTGTTCTGTAATATATTTATTTTTCTTAAAGCTTCATATTTCCAGAGCAGAGTGTTAAGACTGTTAGATGTTGTGTTTCTTGTTGGGGAGTTAAATTTGTGCGGTGTTAGGAGTCACTGTCAGAGTCGGTCCTTACCTCGGGCCGAGTGTCTCCCAAACCCGCGATGAGTGATTGACAGCTGTGTGATGTGATTGACAGGAATAAGATCACCATGATTGCTGAGCCCTTGGAGAAAGGTCTGGCTGAGGACATCGAGAACGAAGTGGTGCAGATCACATGGAACAGGTATGATGTAGAAAATATTACGGTCACACACGAGCTAGATTTTAAATGACCTCTTAATTAGTTGAAATAATATAATGTGCCTTTCATGTTAGACGTTTCTGTGGATTTTCTCCTTTTCAATCTGATCTGGTAGTAGCCTTATTAATTTCTCAATATTTCAGAGCTCCTGAACGATCATTCATTCTCATTATCCCTTCAGTTTGCAGAGATGAATGAGCAGGCATGTAGGAATGATGATTGCTTCTTTAATTAAATGCTGTCATTGAAGGAGGTAGAGAGGTATAGAAATGCCTGGGGCTGAAATATTCATTTTTTAAAAAGTGCAGGTTTTGGATTTGAGGGTGTCTGTTAACTCCATAGGTGTGCAACCCAATTTTCTCCGAGTTATCATCCGTAAACCAAGACTGTCCGATGTGCCTGCCATCCATTTCATTTTGTTGCATTTTGATAACAGAGCTTTAAATTAGTCTGATGTGTCTTTTCATTAATTTTTTATTTCATTAAGGTTTCATTTTTTTTCTGCCTTTGCGCCAGAGGAATTATATTTTTGGGGTTGTCTGTTCGTCTGTCCTATTCTCGTGAACATGATATTTCAAGAATGCCTTGAAGGATTTTTTTTTCGAATGTCTGTGACACAAAGACGAACTGATTAGAATTTGGAGGTTGACGGTCACTGTGCAGAAGAATCCGTACACTAATTATGACTAAATTTAGCATTAATATCTAATAGGATGAAATGAAAAGATGACATGTTATATCCAAAAGGTTAACAATGAACTTCATTTCACAGGATTTAAACTTTCTCCTCTGTGAAAACAGCCTAATTAAAGAAATTGTTCACTGGAATCATGCATGTCAATATAGTGATTACTTTGATTTTGCCAAATAATACACATTTTATTAAATTCCCTCAAAGTCCTCACTATATGTATTATGAGTCTGGACAGCATCTGCAACTTGAATGGTTGGCCGAGTCATACGAAGATACAAAAAGTTAATCCTAGTTTGTAGGGGAGTAACAGTACACAGAATTCATGGTACGTACGTTGGTTTTAGGGTCACAGTTTTACGTGTTTTTGGCACAGCGGAAAAAACAAAAGAAATGTAGAAAATAGCGTGCTTTTACTTTGTAGCTCATTGTCCATAATTCGTACTCTAACAGTTAAGCTGCCCAAATGATGAAATACTGTCAATAAGAAAAAAAATCAACGTCAGTAATGTTCCTGACCTGTTAATAGTTTTAAATGTTTGCACTTTTAGATTATTAGGTTACTGAGACAGATTCTTAAAAACCTGAGTGATGTGTGCTGGAGCCTCAGTTTAGATCAGAGGCAAAACAATCTTATCCATCTCATCTGTAAGTTCTCATCACTATCGCTTCCCTCGCCTTCCAAAGACATTTAGGTTTGACACATCCCAGTCCACTGTTTAACTGGTATTAAAGCTGGATTATGGACGCATACACAAACAGCTGCAGAAATG
Source organism: Lutjanus erythropterus (assembly GCF_056507025.1). NCBI lineage: Eukaryota > Metazoa > Chordata > Actinopteri > Lutjaniformes > Lutjanidae > Lutjanus > Lutjanus erythropterus. The sequence continues at coordinate 8,173,925 of NC_139335.1, forward strand.
CCGCGCACTCCCTAAACTTTTCCAGTTAACGCCACAGTTCGTTCAGTTTACATACCTTTGCTCAGCAGACCAGATAAATCCACCGCACTCATGTGAACATCAAGGCACCATCTCCGCATCAGTTGGCCTTCTTCAAACGGCAAAAATCCATTAAATCCACGTCCAAGTGATATGTGATGCATTGAGTCTTAAATGCAGCGGGCCGGTTGCAAGAGAGAAACCTCTCCACCGATACTCTAATGCGCTCGTTCACATCTGTGAAAATAGTTTGTTTTTTTGCTTGTATGGTTTTACCTTCCCTTTTCCTTTCTTTTGTTTTAGTTTCTAAGGCACCTGTTAAATGTCAGTGGCTTGTTGGTTTGCACGGCACTTAAGTCTGCTGCCCTTATATGAATTATTGAGGTGTTTCTATATGGTAATTGAAAGCTTCTGCCATGCACATCCAATTTAAAATCAAATGCGAGTCATCAGTATATTCCGGTGGGTAAGAACAGATTTGACTGTCTGCACGTTTCATTAATCCCACGCTGGGTTTTCTTACTTTGCTCTTGCTGCTTTGTTTATGAACAAATATGTGTGTAAAAATAAGGTGACATTCATGCATGAGGCCCAAAAAGATTCAGAATCAGGTTGGATGATCCACGTTGACCTGTTCACAACAGTAATTGTAATTTCTGCTTCACCCTGTCAGCTTGAGAGCGTCATTAAAAAGTCAGAGTGTAAGAAATGCTAAATGTAAAAGCAAAGTTCATCACTGAGGTGTATCTTTTAAAAAATACATCCACAGTATAACATTTTGTGTTTGAATATTAAAGTGAAGGCCCTCTGTAGATTGTGATAAGTGTGTTCTCATTTAAAAAACCCTCCTCGGTATATTGATCAGTTCACTCACAGTAATTGAATCATGCACTAAAAGCATGCATGAATTTTCCCATCCTTGCGACACCAAGAGCTTGTGCGTGCGCGTGTGTGTTCCACTCGAGAGCGACTTCCTGTCAGTACTCAGCTCATCTGTTAGGCCATCTGGACCCAGCGGTGCCAGCATGCACTAGCAATGCCAGAGAAGTGACATACTTTACACACCATTAAACTAAACCTTCGCTCTACTCCTCCTCCTCCATTAACCCTTCTGCCCCCCGATCAACCAATCTCCTTAATGTTCCAGCTGACAGAATACGCAGACCTACTTTCAACCAGTGGCTGCTCTGTTTCCTCATGGCAGGAAGAAGCTGGGAGAGTTTTTCCAGACCAAGTACGACTGGGATCTGCTGGCTGCCAGGTCTATCTGGGCCTTTGGACCAGACACAACAGGACCAAACATCCTCGTAGACGACACGCTGCCCTCTGAGGTGAGTTTTGTACCAGCCAGGCAGGTGAATCACAGCTAAACAGGACTTCCTGTTTGTCTGGAGAAAGTTTTATGTAAAGTTATATAAAGCACAGTTCCTGATGAGTAGTATTAGCGTTTCAAATTTTAATTATCATAATAACTGTGTTTAATTATGGTGGATTCAGAGAATCGTGACACCCCCTAATATCAAGCATCCCTGAAATCCCCCTAAATCTTACACTGTGGACCTTTTAATCAGGATAAAGATTAGTCAAGGCTATGAGGTTTTACTTACTAGCACATCCCAAGAATCAAAAGAATCAAAGTGCTGTTTTTGTTCCTAACTCCTGAACTCCTTTATTTTCACGTGTAGGTGGACAAGGCGTTGCTCGGCTCAGTCAAAGACAGCATTGTTCAGGGCTTCCAGTGGGGCACCAGGGAGGGGCCCCTGTGTGATGAGCGTAAGTTCTCTCCTCTTTCCGTTTCAATCCATGAAACATACAGTTGGTTTTAGGAATAAACCTCTGATCACTGTACCGCCGTCTGTGCTGGAATTTCCTTTTCACCAAAATGTCAAGCGCTACGCCCGAGGAAAATGTGTTTTGTTTTGTTTTTCTGGTCAGTGTTGTGTTACCATAACTCAGTGTTTCTGCTGCCTTCAGCCATCAGGAATGTCAAGTTTAAGATCCTGGATGCCGTCATCGCTCAGGAGCCTCTCCACAGAGGAGGAGGCCAGGTCATCCCTACAGCCAGGAGAGTGGTCTACTCCGCTTTCCTCATGGTGAGATCACCCCCTCCCCCCCTTTAAGCCTATTGTTCGCGTCTTCCATTAGCTTCTCCAGACTTCTTTTCATCCTCACTTTCTTTAATGTTCCATTACCGTGATTACGCTTCAGGATTTTGCTGACGTGCGTTCTTTTTAATTGTAGTGCGATAAGGTTCCTCCTCCTCCTCAGTTTTGGCTTCTTTCCTCATCTCCTTTTGGCTCTTCCGCTGCTCTCATCATAAATCCATGGGTCGGCTGAACATGTCTCGGCCATATTGTGTGTCTTTTGTCCTCCCTCTAATGTGTGGGCTCCCTCCTGTCACAGGCCACTCCAAGGTTGATGGAGCCATATTACTTCGTGGAGGTTCAGGCTCCAGCCGATTGTGTATCCGCTGTGTACACAGTGCTGGCTCGAAGAAGGTTGGTGTACTCTACTTTACATTTAACGCACTGACGAGAAGTCGTCACCCTTGAGGTTTTAAAAAAAATGTGGTCCTGTGTTTGTCGTCTAACAGAGGTCACGTCACCCAGGACGCACCTATCCCAGGTTCACCTCTGTACACCATTAAGGCTTTCATCCCGGCCATCGACTCCTTCGGCTTTGAGACTGACCTTCGCACACACACACAGGGACAGGCCTTCGCTCTGTCTGTGTTCCACCACTGGCAGGTACACGAACCAGCTTTATGTCTTATATTCGCCAGATTTCATCCTAATGTACCTCAACTTTCAGGTCTTAAAAAGTGGGAAAATGTGTGTTTTCATTAGCTATCATGTATTAGAATTTGAGTGAACTTTTTTGAAGTTTTTTCCCCCAATTTTTATCCTCTAGAGCTGCAACAATTACTCTATTTCAGTAGCTGATTAATTGGTTTGAGTACTTCTTTAAGAAAAAGGAGTTGAAATTCACTGATTCCAGCCTCTTAAATATAAAATCTTATGGTTTCGTCTTCTCGTACTCCTTATGACGGTAAACTGAATGTCTTTTGGGTTGTAGGCAATACAAGACATATGAGGACATCATCTTGGGCTTTGGGGATCAACATATTTATTACATAGTTTATTATGGCACCCAAACAAATTAGTTTAGTCAAATTAGTTATTTACAGATGCCACAGTAAATATTACACACTTGTTTTCTCTGTTCAGAGTGCAAATCTGATCTGTGTCTTTGTTATCCGTCAGTCAACCACGCTCATACTCACGTGCACAAATACTGTCACATGTGTATCTGCTCACATGCACCAACTCTCACGCACACAAAAATGCAGCAGCTTGTGCAGCAGAGTGACCAGCCTCGTGCACATGTCTGCCACTTTGGCTAAATCGCTTTTGATGTGGAGTCGAGTGGAGTGTTGAGTCATTAAGTTTTAAGTATAATGTGGCTGTCCGTGTCCCTGCCTGCCATGTCTGACGTGTGTTTGTGTCTGCACTCTGCAGCGCTGTGTCAGTGAAAATTAACTCCACTTAGGGAGAATTAATAGTTTACAACAAAGTCATTCGTCTGGAAGAAAAAAAAAGGTTTTCCTCAGTGTAAATATTTAATGTTTTATCATCCTAACTTATGTGTTATTCCACTTGAGGTGAAATTAAAGCGTTAGAGAAGAAACCAACATGAATTATTTATTGCACACTTGTCCAAACACTGGAAAAAGATGTAGCTATAAAGTGATCCTCTGGGAACGTACAGAATAAATGAAAACCGTTGTTGACATCTTTTGATTTTGCAGAGCCACAGATTTGTCAAGCTGCTGTTACCACATATTTTACTGTAGTGTGGTTCATGTATTTTTTTGTCTGTGATTGTGTCATGAGATTTTTTTTTAAAGTTCAAACCGTGACACACGATTTGCTTTGTAAACCAGATATCAAGCACTGAATAGTGAGCAATGTAGTTACTAAACTAGATTTCCCCGGGGATTATTCAGCTGAAATAGACCGCTCTATTTGGACTTCTGTCATCATCATGCTCTCCAGTCATGTGATGATTTATGTCCATATCGCCCAGTCCTGAAAGAGAAAATGTATCTTTTCCCCACAGGACACCCCCTGGGGTCCAATACCAATCACCTGGACCACTGATTTCCTACTCAGTATGGAAACACATTGAGTTTGATTTGAATAATTTATAGTCTGGATATGTATGGAAAGATAGAAGTAGGCCTGTGTAAAGAAGTAGAGAAAATATTTTTAAAAATTAGGAATTTCTGAAAATAAATGGATCTTAAGTGTTTTTCATGGCATGTGGGCAAAGATGTTGGACAGTGGACCATCGTGATTGGTCTATAAAATGTCAGAAAATTGCAAAAAAAAACAACAAATGTCCTGTTTTCCCAACAACCCAAAGATATTCAGTTTACTGTCATTCTGTCTGTTCAGAATGTAACATAAGAAAACAGTAAGATTTTAAAACCATTTTAGTCTTTTTATGTAACAAACACACCGCAGTTTATACTCAGATGTTAAATATGGTCTGAAAAATCTACAGAGAAGCCTAGAAATTTGAGTGTGGAGAGTTTTGAAATGGAAAATGTCTGTCTACAGAGTTTTTACAATCAACACACTGAATCGAAATGATTCTTGTCTAACTGCCCTGTAAAATAAGAAGAACATAGAAGTCCTTGAACTGTGCTGTTAGCCCCATTAAACTCAGGAGGACATATTGTGCTTCCCTCATTAGTGTGATTATGTACTGCCAGTATTGGCATGCTAACAGCACAGTGTTGAGTTACTGTTGTTAGCAGCTCTCATCCATCTGTTGATTGGGCTTCAGCCACTCCATTGATTATTTTTTCCCCTTTCCTGCCTATTTAATCTTTCCCCGAGGCTGGGAACGTCTTGCTTCCTCCACTCTGCCCAAATTATTTCAGATTCAACATCTTCCTTCTCTCTTTGCATTTAGGCTGAATGTGTCATATATCCATGACAATGGGATCACTTTGTGAAGGTCGTCCTGCTGTTTAAGCTCCTTAAGAAAATGGGTTTAGTGAATCATTTTAAAAGCCTGTGAACACTTGCTTCTTCCGTCTCGACCTGCTAACGCTGCATTGATGCTGCGTCGGTCACAAACCGAAGGAGTGACGGCTCAGACACGCTGCGTTTCCATCACGATGATGGATGAAGTCCTGACTCAGTAACAATGAGACAGATTTGCAACTGAATCAGATATCTGGTGAAAGGTCGCAGCCACAATTAGAAGTGTCCACTCAGTTTGTAAAAGCTCAAAATGTGATGTGTGTGTTTCATGTTGTCACACGGTTTCTCAAATTGCGCTTGGCTGGATACAAATGGGGAAATTGCTTCTGTTGACCAGTCGTAGCTGCTGTTCGCTCTTTCTCTCTGGGTTAACTAGATTTTGTGTTTCTGTTCAGATCGTCCCCGGTGACCCTCTGGACAAGAGTATCGTGATCAGACCTCTGGAGCCTCAACCTGCCCCCCACCTGGCCAGAGAGTTCATGATCAAGACCCGAAGACGCAAGGTGAGCCTCATGTGTAGCCGTTTGTTTTTCACAGTTGTTGGTAGATTTCATTTTGATTCAGTTGTAAAGTTTAGTTACACACATACAAAAGATACAAATTAATGTAAACATAAACATCACAAAATGTAATGAAGAGGTGTAAAATAAAAAACCTTTGCAGCTTGATAAAGGCACTCGTCGGTGTATAGTTTAATCTACTGGAAAGGAGGAAAAAATAATAAAAGGATTGAAAATAAATAAAAAGGGAAAAAGACGACAGATGAGATTACACACACCAGCAGACATCCATATATACTAGTACTTAGACTGAAATGATAATCGGTTTCACAATGAACTGATAAAATCCCTGACGATTAGTGTTACCGTGTTAAATATTAATTACTGTGATAACTGTTTGATTACCGCCCATTGAAAACCTCAGTAAATACTGATCACATCTTGACTTATCAGTCCAGGCTCAGTGTGTATGAACTTGACTCAGGAGTTTGTATAAATATTGGTCATTTGTAAATAATGATAAATTATTTGGTGGCATAAACATATGTAAAAACTTGTTTAGGTTGTTTATTTAAAATAAAATGACTTTCATCCACCCATTTCAAATAAAATAATCTATAACCCTGAAGTTAAATTCATTTTTTTATTTGATGGCGTTGCTGCCCTGGCATTTGGCCTTGGTGTCCTCAAAAAATTGTCAACACCAAAAGCCAAGTGGCCTTTAACCTAAAATGATGAAATTCCAGGTCAGGTAATATATTATGGATAAACCATAGCATAGAGGAGTGTTAATCACAGGTCGGACGTTTCCCAAAACACTTTTTTTAAAATGTAATTCCTGGTCTTCATTCCCTGGCCAAACACCAAGTCGACTTAATTTTCCTCTTGTGTGTGACTGACGTCCCGTGTTTGTTGTTCTGCAGGGTCTGAGCGAGGATGTGAGTATCAGCAAGTTCTTCGACGATCCTATGTTGTTGGAGTTGGCCAAACAGGACGTGGTGCTGAACTACCCGATGTGAGACTGTGAACTTTAACTGCAGCCTAAACCTCCACCTGTCACTCAACAACAAATCCTGCTTTTTAAAGGATATTCGGGGCACAATCTGACCACAATAATCCAACACGTTCATAGCCTCAGGTTACAAACTGGTTAATCTCCAATGCTGTTTTATTAGCTTGTCTCCCCTTTCCTAATGGAGATCCTCCAACCAACAGTGTTTTTAAAGGGAGATGACCAGGGTGAATATATTAGGATTGATGGAAACTGAAAATACTTGGCTCTTGCTGTCACCAGAGAGTTGTTGCCCTTCCCTTTTGGAAAGCAACTGTATTTGTCAAAGATTGCAGAAGTTTGTTGTGTCTCATCTTTCTTCATGTATTTTTATTTTTTATTTGTACAAATTATCATTGTTTTGTAGAATAAGAAAACTTGGAAGTCTTTTTTTAAAAGAAGAAATTTGATCTGGTGTAAGTCTGAATAAAAGAAGTCTTTGTGATTTAAAGAAAGATGTTTGATTGTCTGGACTTTATCAGACTGTGAGAGAAACCACATCCTCACAGCGACGCTGCTGTTGAGGGTTTGTTTACTCGATATAAACTGTAAATGAAGTTACTGTGTCACTGTCAGTTGTGTGAGTGCAGTGGAGTCAGTTTGCTGTCTGTGGGTTGAGAGTAGTGCGAAGTTGGAGCTCTGCTGATGGTTTGAGTGATTGGTGTGTCTGTTTTGGATGCTGTGTGGGAGGTGACTGATGGACAGGCTCTGGGATGGTTGGAGGCAGGCGGAGGGGAGCCAAAGGTTAGGGTCACAAACCGAATGAAAGGAAAAAGAAGGAATGATGCCGCATGTCAAAAATGTCAGATGTCACTAAAACAAGACTTCAGATCAACCTTTGACTTTGCTGAAACTTTCAAGTTTGTTCTGTCTTCATTTTTTAGCGAGTCTAGAAATCACTTAGACATCTTCAGCGTCTACAACTGTACCTCTTACATGGAAAAGATTTACTTTTATTGCTTTCATATTAATATTAAATCACTATCTGCCTGAACAGTTAGATTTTTAGAGAAAGAAAAAAGATAAGTCGGAGAGCCTAATTGCTTTTGCCTTTCGCACAAAATGAAAACGACTTGACTCGATCCTTGCCTGTCACTGTGTGCGAGGCAAGGCGTCGTGTGATCTGTCTTTTTTTTGTGTGTGTCCCCTCTGACGGAACAGTGAGTGGGAGGATAACAGACGACAACATGCCGGGAGGTGGCCTTTTTAATTAAAATGAATAAAAGATTTGATTATAATTTAAGTTATTTGACAAGTGATGGTTTGAGTGATTGTTTTGTATTGGCTCAGGCAAAGTCTACTTACAGACGTGACCTATTTTTAAACATGAACCTTAGTTGTGTTTTCCTTAAATTTGTCTCCCCTCTGTAGAATGCTACCATGAAACATTTTTGCTTATTAGCTCAATAACATCTTGATGTAATGAAAAAGTTAAATAATAATTTTGAGCACATATGTGTATAAATATGCAATTTTCCACAGCTGTAAGATGCTGGACGATCTTTAAAGTGCACCTGAAATTGCTTAAAGTGCTTGAATTTGACTTTGGAAAAGGTGTAATAAGCCTGTAGGGGGACCTGACAGCATTTTGAATATCTTAGCCATGACCATGTCCACACGTTTGTGTTTCAGGGAACAATAATCACACAAAAAGGATTATAAATTAGTATGGGGTTTATTTCTGGGATAGTAATTAAATTATAGAAACAATAGGATGGCTGAGTACGACACACCTCCCAACAACCTGAGTTAGTCTGACTAGTTTCTGTCCAACTTCTGCTGATCTGATTGTGCTAACTTAAGCTCTGGAATATATGTAGAAATTCTTTGGGGGATAATTTCAAAGAAATTTCACATGCAGTACTTGCTAATTATCACCTGCTTACCATGAAACTGGGGACCCGTAAAATGAAGTGTTACCTAATATTATTATTAGCCTTAGTTACGCCACAATTTGTCTTGTTTGCATGAATGAAAGCCCATGTAGATGTCACCTGCAGGAATTTAGAGGAACAAATGCTAACTGCGCACTGGACCTCGAGCGTTTACTTCTTCCAAAGTATTTTTGTCTGAATACACAGAAGAGAAGCGGATTATGCTGCAGGAGCGGCTTGAGAGGGACTATCAGCTGTGTAACTTGTCACTGTGCATCACAACTGACGTGATTTCAAGCTGACCACATTCACCAGTGTGCTGTGTGAGAGATGAAACTGCCACGCTTTCAAGCCAGCAGGTGACAAGTATTTGATCTCGAAGATGTACAGTATAAGTAGATAATCACTCTAAAGAGCAGCAGCTTAACTACACTTCAAGATGTTCTTGATGTGTGAGTCTCGTCACACCTTCAGAAGGCTGCGGTGTCTGAACGGCTCAGTCCTTCATCAGTCACCACTGACAAACAGTCCTGGAGGTGGTGGAGATGTGGAAGGTAAAAACAGGCTTGCAAAAATGGCTTGAGCTGCTTTGACATTTGGACTGAATGTCAATCCTGTCCAGAGAGACAGGAGATTTTTTTTTTATTCCAGCAGACGTGGGTAGATGGTGATGGGGGATACTGTGCCCTTTTCAAATGCTTAGGGGAAGGAGAAATGAAGAGACTGAGAAACTGCTGTAAACATGAACGCACCATTAAGAAGAGCAGTGATGAGAGTCTTCTCATTAAGGTATCGACGTGCAGAAGCTTCGAGGGTTCGTATCCTCTCACCTCTGCACTTCTGACAGAATGTGATCAACTCCACACATGTGTTAAGTGAACGTGCGCTCAGTCAGACGACATGGTCCCATCACTCCCCCCTCTGCGCTGGCGTGAGCCGGGATCGTGCTGTGCCCCGGGCGTCGAGACGGATGGCAGCAGTCCTTGCCGGTCTGAACACAAGACCCCAGAGCACTCTTTACAATCTGTGGTCCCTGTGCTAAATATAGACAGGAGCGAGACTCTGCCGGGGTGTAGGGCCCGGCTAGGGGCGCCCTCCTCCTGCAAGTCAGGCCTTTTCCTTTTTCTTCTCCACCTCCATCTGCTCTCAACCAACCCATCAGTCACCTTTCCCTGCTACGAATTTGTCCTCTGCTCTTACCTCTCCTTCATCTTGTCCCGTCTCTCTGCACCTACACACCTCTCTGGCTCTGTCATGTGTGTGTGACTCAATCACACTTGTCTCTTCCTGCTAACATCACAAGCAGACCTTTAGCTCCAGAACATCCTGAGCCTAAAGTAGGGGGCTACAGGCGGGCAGAGACCAGTCAGGCGATTTCATATTAACAGTCTGCTTATAGCCAAGTAGTCGCCACTTATACAAATTAATAATAGATCTATGGGCTGAATGAAGAAGATGAAGGTTGAGTCAGCCTCAAAACAATGTCATGACTTAAAGACGTGTCTGCAGGTTGTGGGTGACTTTAGATAAAGTGGGAATATATCCAGGCACAGGTCCCTGCGTTTCCCCTACCAGAGACAGAGGGTAGTAGTTGGCATGGCAATAGGCCTACCACATTAAAGTCTCTGTATGAAGCAACTATTAGTATAACATTTCCTTTTGGAGAGTCAATAAAATGATGAGACAGATGCAAAAAAGTTACACAAAACAACCAAAAAGATAAACAAAATGGCCACGAAAAATGCATAACGATTATAAAATTATGCAAAGCAACTACAACTGTAAAATGGCAACAAAGTGACGCAAGGCAGCTACAAAGAGATGCAAAATGACCACAAAACGATGTAACATGACCACAAAGAGATGCAAAATTACCATAATGTGACACAGAACAATTACAAAGACATGCATTGACTACAAAGGGATGCAAAATAACTACAAAAAGATGCAACATGACCACAAAAAGATGGAACATGGCCACAAAGTGATGCAAAACAACTGCAGTGAAATGCAAAAATAACTACAAAAAAGATGAAGAGACACAAGATATCTACAACAGGACTACAAAACAACTACAAGTCTTCTTCAGTCTAGGTGTCCTGCTCCTTTAAGGGAGAGTTAGGGGCCTTATAGATGTCTGTGTCCTGGGCCCGTTGTCTCACGCTCTGTCTGCAGCTGTAAGACTGTATGATATAATTTCATATTGGAATAAATCCCAGCCCTGAATCTGTCCTTTCTTTGTCGATTCATCAGCGAGCATCATATATGTTCTGACATCTCCCTCTTGAACGTAGCCGATCCTACAGAAACACAGGAGGGCGCCATCACTGCCCAGCAGCAGCCCAGTGACAATCTGAGGTCCAGCAAGGTCAGAGCTCTGAGCGGACTCACAAAACACCACAACCACATGACCGTGTGACTCCTGCACCCGAAGGCACCTGAAGGACCAACAATACTGAATCACTGTCTAATCACAGAGATCAGAGGATCCAGAGGTCAATCCGTCTCCTCAGAGTTTCGCTCACAGGCTGATGGAGGCTGCACATGCACGGGTGCCTGACAGGGCCGCAGAACGGAGAGGGCGCTGCAAACTTAAAGCAACCAGCTAGTTTCAATTTGCCAAACGTGCCATATGTGTTCCGTTGCTTGAGGCCCTCCACAAAAGCAGATTGGGACCAGACGCGGGCCCTCACACGGCGAGCCGGTAACAAACAATAAAGCACCTCGAGATCGTTTCCACTCACTTCCCAGCAGGAAGCTCTCCTGACCGTATGGAAACACAGACATCATCCATTAAAAAGTTCACTGGAATAATGTTTGTGACCCGGTGATGAAATCTGTCATTTCTGTCATGGGTCGTCCAATTGTGTCACATGGTTTTCCGTCCAATGGGCTGAACTCATCCGATCTGCACTTTACCAAACCAGACCAGAACCAGTGATGTTCACAGAAGAGACTCTGTTTAAACTTTCCATTTCACTGCTCTCTGACGGCACTGTAACACAGCGGTGGAAAGAAACAGTACATTTAGAACAGACATACATTTATTCAAGTACTGTGATTAAATACAACAGTATCAGTTGTAGTGAAGTGGTACCCAATCTTTAACTGAAGGTAAAACATATGAAGCGGTAGAGTTCTATCATCATTATCCTGTGTCTTTAAGTCTATAAAATATATGATTATGATCAATAGGTGATTTGTTCATTTTTAAAAGGGGTTGCTAGCCTGTAGATCTTAAAGAACATTATAGATCCAGATGAAACTGACAGAAAGGTGGAAATCAGAGAAAAAAGTCGCAAACCCGTCTGCTACTTCAGCACCACAGACAGCGCCATAGATATACTGACATTTCAGAGCCATGGTCGGAGTCATAAATTCTAACAATCACAAACCTCCTTCAGATTAAGGATCAATGAGTCAGGCAGCCGAGACCCAACATATTCCAGTAATCAGACATTCTCAACTACTGGGTCGCGGCCCACTGGTGAACCTCAGAGTGTCATCTAGTGGGCCGCAGAGGCAGAACTAGTGCTAAATTGATAGATTAAAATTTAAAAAGTTTTACAATTTTACATCCAGTAAAAGCCCCCAAAGCGTGTGGTGAGGAAATATGACCCTCAATGCATTAAATCTGCTTATGTTTTTTCCTCATTTATTTGGAAAGGTGGTCCTTGCATTTTTTTTTTTTTTTTTTATCAATCTTAACCTTATGTTCCGAAGGAACTCTTTTTGCTACTAGAGGATAGAGAGTAGGGATATCGGGTTAACAAGGGATATGGCATCCCTCTTAATCTCTTCTCAAATCGCCTTCTGGTTATATTAAAAATATCTCTTTAAAAAAATCCCATTAAAAATTTTTTTTCTCTTCTTGCTGTCTAAGTATATAGAACATTTAATTGATCATTTAATTTAAAGAGGTGACTGTACAAATGTTCTTCATTCATTTTATGTTATTCTACATTTATGTTTTTTTCTTCATCTTCCTTTTTTCTTCTTGCTTACATTACGCACCTATGATGTTATTTATTTATAATTATTGGTCTTTAATCTGTTGTTTTTGTTGTTGTTTTTTCCTTTATGGAAATTATGCACAAGGATTGGTGGGATGAGGAGGCGGGTCATGGATCATCAAGGACACCAGTGACTGTATTGGCCTCTTTTTGGGGGGAGAAATGCCACTGTGTTATTCCTGTATTATCAAATAATAAAAATAATATTTTAAAAATCTTATTAAACCTGATGATGCCATTATTAGCGGTAGCACAGACACTACAGGCGTCAACAGGAATCCTCTGAGAATTTAATAGTGCACAGATAAAAATGACAAACACAGAGTGAAGGGTTGGTTTAAAATAGGCTTCATTTTTTTCAGGCAGATGTTTGTGGACCCAGGATGTGTGACCTGTCGGGTGCGCGCACTGTCAAAGCCGTGTACGCGCATCATCGTGCTCTCCAGCAGCTCCCCTGCAGAGACGGGTCGCCGAGCTTCAGTCAGAGGATCCAGCTGTCATTCAGCCGCTGTCAGACGGTGTGTGTGTGTGTGTCTGTGCGTGTGGCTGATAAATACGAGACACCGCTGGATGAAGGTGGACCTCCGGCGATCAACAGTGTCCACTCCTCCTCCAGCTGCGGAGAGGACGGAAGAGATGAGGGACCAGAGAGACAAAACCGGAGACAACTGGCACATGTGAGCGGTATTTACTAGCACATTCTCGAGCCCAGTCTCAAAGATATGAACCAATTAGCTCTCCGGATTTGGTTTTAATCAGCCGATGCAACTGTTGTTGGCAGCGGAGCAGCTTCGGTCCTTGCCAACATGACCAGACCATTGTCTAGCATCGCTGTAACGGAACGGGCCCGCAGGAATTTTGGCACAGGTTTTACGCAGCAGACCACATAGTTTAATCGACGTTCCTCGACCGAAGACAGAGCAGCGTGGCGGGCATGGACTCACAATGCGTCCACATCTCGTGGTGATGCTGCTATGAGATCAAATTAAAGAAGCCATCAGTGAAACACGCTGCTGGTTCCTCCCGACAAGTGGAGCAACATCATCAACGGCGGGTTCAAGTTTGGACCTCACCAAGTCCAACACGACCTTCCCCTCCCACAAACAGGATCATCTTATATCTTAAAGCATCTTCACAGACTCGCAGAGCGGTAAGAATGAATTTGTCTATTTATTCCCACCATAGTAAAGATATTTATTTCCATCTTTGTTCCTCATGTGGCTCATTTGTAACCCAATGGAAGCCCTGCTGAGAGTGAATGTCGGGGCTCATGGACGCACCATGTGGCACCAGAACGCACAGGCGACGGTTGCATCTTTGTGCTTCATTTTTTTATTTAATTTCCTCTGGATTTGATCATTTTTTTTGTGCATGTGTAACACGTTGGTCAAGGCCAACCTGTGAGCAACAAGAGAACTTCTCTAGAGAAAAAAAACGTGCTTTCTGAAAGCAGATGCTACCGGCGCGTCTAATTGACAAAATCTGCTAATTTGGAGCCCATATGCCCTCCAGTCCGCTTCAAATTAAACACAATTTGATCTTTTTAAAGACACGATGGGTAAGTTTTTGAGACGGAGCCACAGTGTATCAGAATCTTTTGTTCTCAAACCATTTGAACAGGAACATGGTGTAGATGGGCGGTGCAGGGATTCTCCTGCAGGAGCTGTTCATATTAGTGGAAGTACATGCAGACTCTGTAATGACTTTATTGGCAGACTCTTGAGATTAATTAATAATGAATATGTTTCATCACCAGAGTTGCTTTTTTTCTGAGTTTTGGGGCTTTTGTAGTGATTTGTAGGCTGGAATACAGCGTGCAGGCTCACATTAACAAAAATATAAAGCTGAATTATTTAAAAATAGGATGATGGACGTGCCAATTCCAGCAGCACTGATTATTATAATCACACAACTTCCTTGCTTATTAAACTAAATAGTTGGCAGAAGAATAGAACAATACCACATTTCTAATAATTATCATTCCAGGTTTAAATAATTGCTTAATTAAGCTTAAAATATCAATCATAATCCTATTAACTGGTACATAAATTTGAATAAATTTTCATTGTGCATTAATCTGCAGATTATTGTCATGATTAATTGATCAGTTGTGTAGTCTATAAAATGCCAAGAATTGTGAGAAAGTGCTCATCACAATTTCACAGAGCCCAAAGTAACGTCATCTTCAGTTTGCTGAAACGATTAATCATAATCAAAACGATCAGGAATAATTTTCTTTCAGTTGATTAATCAACCACTGTGCAGCTTCACCCAGAGGTGTTCTCTGGTCACAGGTGCTTTACTCGATGAATCCAAATTGTCATAACATTATAATGAAGTGCTGTAGTGCTGCAGAGATGTCATGGCCTACAGATGTTCTCCAGGTGTAAGAAAACCTGTTTGTTTGATAAAGACCCCAACAAATTTCACAACATCGTGATTTTAATAGTTGTGAATCATATTGCAATCACAGTGTCTGTCAGAATAATCACAATATGATTATTGTTTTACTTATTGTGCAGCCCGAGTCCTAATTTAAATAATCATACATTCTAGAGGGGCTAGGAAGTACGGGATAATGTACAGTTAGCTGGTCATATTGCAAAATGGACTTCTTCAGGAAATACTCAATTCTGGTTGATCAATTACGGCATTCGAAGGTCTGTGCGGGATAATGCACTGTGAGCAGATCATTATTGCAAAATAAACCCTGTCATGGTGATGCAGGACCTCTACGCTCACTGTACATTATCCCTTACATGGTAAATAGATCTATATTTTGATGTTATGAAATTGCTTTGGGTGTAAAAAAACAAAACAAAACTGAAAGCTGAAAAATGAAACTAAAGATCTGCATCATAATGTATAATGTAATTTTCATTTTGTTGAAATTAGGGCTCAACCGATGCGGGATCTTTGGGGTTGATGCCATGACCAGTATTAGGGAGTAAGAATATTGAGCTATTGATATATCTGCCAAAAATGCATGTATTAATGCAGCGTGAAATGTGATTCTCAAGAATATATATGGATCAAAATGTTAGTCAGTTCTTTCACAGTTTTTTTTGAACATTTTCCCTGAACTGCCTCAAAATGTGTCCTACTGTGTGCTGTAAAGAAAATTAAGAAAACTTAAACTTAGGTGATACACAGATAACACGAGAGAGACTTATTTTCATTGTCAGTTGCTTATTTTCAGATGAAATTATACATAATACTATTCTTTTCTTCATGACTTGTCAGACTTGTTGGACTTTTTCAATACATGCGACTCAAACTCTGCTTTCATCCTTTTAAAACTGTTGAAAATTAAACCAACTTAAGATGAGCGATGATTATCTCCCCTAAAAAATGCTGCTTATAAAAATAAAAAATAAAAACAATCTGCATTATGTTCATATCAACGTATACTGGACAGCATCTACATCGATATGGATTTTAGGTGATACAGCTGTGACAGTATGAGCTGTGATAATATCAGCAAACCCCTATATCAGTCTGTCTCTAGTACAAATGGATTTAATAAAATTAATACTGAAAAAAGTTCAGAAACCAGTATTGAAGTCAAGGTATCACTTCTGATTGTAGTATTTTTGAAGACATTGCTATGATGGCTGTTACAGTAGCTTGTTCTTGTCAGAGGTGCTTATATGTGAAATGTTGTTGTGAGGATGAGGGTTGATATGTGCTTCTGTTGCATATAAAACTGGCTCATTTACCCATGATGCTCTGGCTCTAAAAGCCTTTTACAACAGGATGTGCTAACTGTTGCTCTGACAGCCCCCCCTTTACACACATCTGCTGATGCAGTGATTATCTCATCATTTCTGAAGTCGATATATCCAAAGAAACACTCCCACCTCTGCGAGCGGTTAACCTGCGGAGCAACCGGCGCCCGGCATTATTCGCCATGATGAGAAACCGTTTCATTGTGCAGGACGCCTTTGAAATATGCCACACGGGTTTCTGTGCGGAGCATTTGTCAACGCCACAGCAGCAGTGGCTCAATCATGAGCCGCCGTAATGAGTTTGAGAAAATCCTCGCAATATGTAAAGTCTTTGTGATGGATTGGAAAAGTGCCAACAGAAGGAGCTCCATACTGGTGAATGATGCTCAGTTTCTGCATAACGTATGGATGCTATGTATTTATTCAGAATTTATTCTTTGGCACGCTGCCAGTAGAAGCATATCTACCTCCATTTGCCCTCCGTTCCTTCTTCTTTATTTCCATCCTGTAAGTGCACTTTTGGCATTTCACAGCCTCACATGCTGTAGGTGTAATGAACATTTCTGTATGTGAAATTATTTCTGCAAGGCACTCCGTCTCTGTCGTCCGATAACCCTCCCGCCTTATTACCCCGGCGTCTCCCCCGAGACCATTATTTCACTCCTCGTGGATCGGAGGAGAAACTTGTACCAATATGGGAGGGGGGGGGGGTCGACCCATGGGCGCTCCAGCTCTGAGAGAGAGATGAGGAGCAGATTCTGTGTGGCAGCAACAAAATGCCCCATCACTTCAGTTAGCATCATGACGGACGTGCTCCTGTACTCTTTTCATTTAAAATAAAAGAAATAATTTTTCTGTGTTATTACACTCTTGGAGACCAAAGGAAACCTCATGACTTTGCAGATATTAGTGATAAATTGTTCACTGATGTTTGTAAAATGATCAGAGGACGTCCTAGAAAAATCTGAGAGCTGTTATATTGCCTCTCGGCTGGTTAGTGACTTTATGGATGAAATATCCAACAGTATAATATAAAAACAGAAACATTTGTAGCTGTGAGTCCTCAGCGATTCAAAAAGAGCCCGCCCAAAAATGTCTCTGTGATAAGTAGAGAGAAGAGCAACGCTGACAAAGCTAATCCGGAAAGTATTGTCACTCTAGGATTTCGCTGGCTTTTTTGGGGATTGCTGTGGCTTTAAATGCCTGATTTCACAGCAGCTTTTCTAAAAATTGTGATGCGTGTTGTGATGTTTTTCGTGTTTTTCTGTCACGACATTGTGGGAGCATTTGAAAACTGCAAAAACGTTGCCGTGCCGAAAAGGCTCAGGATTACGAAAGATCTAATTAAATATGTTTAAGTGGAGTAAAAAGCACAGTTTTCCCTCCATTATATTTGAGAGAAGGCAGACATCTCCACGGCTGATACCACTTCTCCACATAAAAATCTCTGCAACTCACACCAAAACAATCTAGAGTGATAAACAGCCCTACATGTACGAACTGTCCCTTTAAATACGTGAGTGAATACATTCCACCACATAATAAACACAGAGCTTTATGATACTTTGACTTAAATACTGTACGATTGAGTTCTTAATGACTTATGATTCATGGAAAATCAATACTGCCATTTATTATTTATTATTCGGTTCTTCTTGCAATTTACAGTTAAAAGCTAGAATAATACTCCTGGGGGTTGTAATCAATAATGATCTATTGAATTAAAAGCACAGCTGATTTGCTTGCAACCTTTCAAGAGCAGAATGCATCAAGAGAGCATCAAGGTTTTATCTGGCATTTAACTTTATATGTAGAAATATATAGATGAAAACATTAGGGGTGCCTGTTAAACCCCAGAGATGGTTCTGGGTAGAACCATTAGATCATAGAAGGATTCTGGTTCATAAGGGGTACTGGTTGAACTCTATGAAAGGGTTCCAAGGGAACATGGGGACAAGTTTAAGAACCCTTTATGGTTCTGGTTTTATATCTTTATTTCTCAGAATGTAGCTAACATGCTGTCTATGGAGGAAAACCTCATATAACCTCATTTAAAACGATCCCTTTAATGTCATATTAAACTGCAGTGTTTGTTTCTAGCCAGTTCAGATAACATCAGCGTGAAGCTCCGCCTCTCTCAGCCAGATGTTCATCATACAGTAACATACAGTATTCACCAGCAGCAGCAGCATCAGTCACAGATGATGGTTTTCCCTCATTTCCACCATAAAATCCTTTAATCTCTAAACATCAGAATATTGTGTGTATCAAATTCTCTACCTTTATGCTTTTATTAAAATGTTTTTTATGATAATCACTTGCAATTAAATCAGGCGTTTACAATTACCATAATTGTCAAGTGAAATGTCTGCGGGATGTGTTTAAGTCAATTACATGCTTTATGGGCAGCTATTTTGAATAATTGGAGTAATTCACTTCCTGTTTTTCCCAGTTCTCCCCTTCAGAATGTGTGATGTGGAGCCAGTACAGTAAGAGGTAAATTTTATGCTTTTAGCCACTACATCAAAAACATACCCACTTAAATGAGGAGCAGGTATTTGTGCTGCACAAACACCGTCGACATGGTAAACGACCAGCATCTCAAAAAACTACATATGTGTGGTTACTGCCAGGCTTGGGGAGTAAAGGATTACATGTAATGGGATGACATAATTAGGATACAAATAAATAGTAACAGTAATCCATTACAGTTCCAGAAAAAAGACATAACCAGATCCATTTGGTAAAATTATTATTATTAGCAGGGTTGTGATTTTAAAATACATTTTAAGATGACGAACAGCATACTACCAAGCACAGTGCTCACACATTTCAACACTTCAGGAGTCTCACACACCACTCTGGTGTCAGTAAGACCAGATAATCTTACAGTCAATTCATTATCATGGTCTCCAGTGAAAAACTGCTTCACTGGGCAGAAATTTCAATGTTATTTTGTCATTAAATCAGAGAAGAAGAACAACATCACAGTGCAGTGACAGTTCTGCCTTCAGCTGTGAAAATACTGCTGTCGTCCAAGAACTCACTGTCGAATTTAAAGAAAAATTTACAACTAAGACCAACAGGTGACGTTAGCTACACAGACCAACTGCTAACATTAGCTACAGAGACTAACGGCTAACATTAGCTACACAGACTAACGGCTAACATTAGCTACACAGACTAACGGCTAACATTAGCTACACAGACTATCAGCTAACGTTAGCTACACAGAGTAACGGCTAACATTAGCTACACAGACTAATGGCTAACATTAGCTACACAGACTAACAGCTAACATTAGCTACACAGACCAATGGCTAACATTAGTTACATGGACTAACAGCTAACATTAGCCACACAGAAATCCAGTTAGCTAGCTAACCTCTCAATACGAGTACTGCTACTACTACTACTAGGCTAATACTGCTGTAAAACTGTAGGTGGCGGTGGCGGTTAATGTGAAGTGTGAACAGCATAATTTTACTTAACAAAGAAAACTTGAATGCACAAAATTACTGCTATTAATCTAAACATGCATTTGCACATAACACATAAAGGAAGGAATAGATGGAAAAACAATTAATATCAAACAAAACATTATGTTAGGCTGTTAGGTTGAGGTAATCCAAAAGTAACAGACAGTAATCAAATTACATTACTTTAATATTTTGATACTTGGAATAGGTTACTGACTACATTTATTAACAGGCAATTAGTAACTGTATTTGAGTACATTTTACATACAAAGTAGCCCTCCTAATCCTGGTGACTGCAGTGTTGTTGAGTTGAGGAGGATGATGGGAGATCCTTCACCGCTGCAGCCGCTCCTAACGGGCTTTGTGCAACATGAAATATCAAGGTATTATGTCTATATCTTGTTTAGCAGATGTGAGCACGCTGCCAGCCTTAATCCTCAGAGTGTGGCACACAGAGGGAAAACTGTGTCTTTATGCCTGCCAACTAGTCTGGATTCACTCCGCTTGACGCTGTGTACTCTGCTCTGCGTTTTCTGGTTGCCAGCTCTCGTAAATGACATTAAAGCGAGAGCTGAGGGAAGGTGCTTCGCTTAGTGTGTAATTACCAGGTGATTAGGATTGTTAGAGGTCATCAAATGCACCCGCTTTTACTCCCTAAGTCTACATTTTCTCTTTATTTAAAGTTTGATTCAGCTGCATTGATCGGGCCGTTTGACAGGACGGTATATGTAATTTATGGATTTGGATGTTGCATTGGATGGAACTATTTCTGGAATGAGCAAATGGTAATTTTCTGGGAGAATAGTTTCATCTAGAAGATTGAGTGACTGTAGTGAAATTTGTTCCGTAACGCTGGTATGAAAATAATTGGTGAGGCTACTGAGATGCGTGTCTTTAGATAATTGTGATGATTAAAGCTGGATTGTAATTAAATTGTCATTAAATGTTGAGAATGTGAGCGTCACGGTGTGAGCCATGGATGATAAAGATTTTGACCTTCATGTATTCCCCTAATTTAGTCAGTGGGGATACTGAAGAATCTGTGATATAGCATTTGTACAGATGAGTAGGGCTGCATGTTGGGCAACGTTTACTATCAAAAGAGCCATTTTTGACCAAATTTGTCTGGAGCTGCAAATATTAAATTCTCCATTTTCCTCTGACACTTTTTTTTGCATTCATATCTTGCCACGGGAGACTCGGGACTAGCCATTAGCAAAATTTAGAGGAAAAGGTGCCGAGCAGTAGACATAGACTATGATGCACATTTTATCATATGAAATATCGATATCATATCAACAGCATTTTCTTTTATTCAGTGAATAGGTGATACATTTTTTCCACTGAATAATGTAAGAGTTAATTTAGGTCTACAACAATAATTAATATAAAAAAATGTAAAAATTAATACTCTACAATATATCAATATTATATTGTATATTGTAGACTAGATATGGTGATAGATTTTGGATATTGTTTATGGCATAAGTGTTGTCCTTTCCTGGTTTTGCCGGCTGCATTACAGTTTTAAAGGCTGCATCACCAGACTGTTCTAGCTGTTCTGTTATTTGTTTTACCAACTTAATCATTATACTTATGATTATTCATCAAGAAATCTAATTGGGTTAATATTTTGTAGTAGCACCAGTAATCATCCCTACAACGCTGTCACAATATCAATATTGAAGTATTTGGTATTGATATTACAACAAAACTAATTTTGTCACTTCAGCTGCTTCTGCCCCACAGAGTACACGACACTTCTTCAGGCACAACCTACATGATCAATAATTATCGATATCGATTGATAAGTTTTTCAGCTATATCACCCAGGCCTAGCCATAGGAAGCCACTGAAGGTAGGGAACCGCAGGTTTTCTGTCAGTAAGCTAAGGTAATATGAACAGACTAAAAGAACTGTCAGCACGCTGTGAGACTTAAATTGAGACTTGAATTAAATGAAATTATAATAAGTCTACATCAATTAGTAGATCAATAATTTTGTTTACTCTCTGAATCCATGAAAATATCCTGTTTGTTTTTGTAAAATATGTCAGAGTATCCTTGTTTTCACTCGTTTATTGAACTACTTTGTTGCATAAGTATCAGATTGTTGGTGTCATGTCATGGGGGGAGGAGTTTGTGATGAAAAAGTTTGTAAAAAAATTTGTGTTTCTGAGCTCCTACAGCTTAAAGACAGTCTTAGCTGCTGAAAAGTTGTTTGAGAAATGGTTCATGCATCTTGCAAACGCAGCCAGGACACTGTGCTCAGTATCATCCTCAGAAGCTGAAACTGATCTTTAATATTGATAACAAATGAGCAGAGTTAGAGTCTTATGTTACTCAGAATTATTCAACACATTTTAATCTGTCTGGCATTACACGCCCACCTCCAACTCTCCTGTCCTGAGGTTCACCAGTTCTCATTTGGTCACCCTAGCTACACAGTTAATTGAATTATTATCGAAATTTCCATCTGGCCAAGTGAAATGTTCAAATCACACAAGCTGCAGTTTTTTGTTGTTGTGTACAAAACATCTGCTGCAAAGATAAGCAAACACATGTTTGTTATGTCACAAAATGAAAATTGAAATGCAAAAATGATTATTCACACTAATCGTAAATCTTAATCGTAAGCAGTTTATCTGACAGAATAATCAAAATGTGATTTGAAATGTGAACATCCTTTATGTCCACACCGCCTGATATTTTAGGGGAGATTCCAAATATTACGATGAGCAGGGGAAGGTTGTCTCGTGCTCTCTGTGACTCAGGATGACTCCTCGGGAAAACGAGCCTCACAGTCGGCCTTGACCCTTCGCAAACAGGCGTGCACGTGTCGCCGTGACACCGCAGCAGATCTCTGAGTCTTAAAACAACAACCAAAAAAGACAGAGAAATGTCTGATTTTGTCATGACAAAGGGAATCCTGACCATCATGATTCGATTGCTGCAGCATGAGAACAGTGGTGTATCACTGCAAATGGCACCACAGTACAGTGGAGCCGTATACTTAAACTTCATATTGTTCTGTTTACACACACTAAAGTTGGACTTGAAGTTTATCCATGAGAGTAAATACTCTACTACTGCTAAAATATTCATTAGATGACAACATTTTGGTTTGTCAGACCTTCATCAGGCACATGGGGAGCTTCACAACACTTCCACATATATATACATTATCTGTATACATATAGGAGCTGCCTCAGTCATGCTATCAGCCAATCAGAGGGCTTTCTTAGAGGGTAATTAGGAAAACATTACAGCAGAACTGTACTGTTACCTAAATGGTCTAATAAGGGTCTAACAGTGGCAACAATGCTTTAGTTTACATTACAGTTCTGCTGCAATATATTCCTAATTACACATATATATTATTTATAATTTTTGTCTAATATGATGTAAATTACAGCTTGTTGTGTCTGTAATTAAGTGCAACTCCCATCATGAGTTCCCAGAACAAAGTGACGTCTGTACATTTTCGGACCAAAAGTCCAACAAACTGAAAAGTAGAAGTCATTTCTGATGATGTGAAACAGAGAAAAGCAGTAAATCCTGACTTGGAGAAGGTGTAAACGGCCGGGACATGAGGAGAAAAAGATGGAGACAGACAGAGAGAACCCCACTGAGTGTGGATGAAATCAGATGTCACTTCCACCCAGCCTGTACTCATGAAGAGATATGGGCAGTCTAACAAATGAAAACAGTCGTGAGGCTCCTTCCCACCGGGAATGTCACTATAACATAGTAGGATCAGCTTAGACATACACACTGTGAGCCTGGAAACACACACACACACACACACACACACACACACACACACACACGGAGGCACACAGATGTACTGAGCCCTGCACGTACAGAGATGTTTACGCTCCAGTCAGTGTTGAACATGCATATTCAAACTGATATGTCAGACTCATGAATCTGTGCATGCTGACACATTTACATATGAGCTCGGCTGTCGTGGCCCGGGCCGTGATGTGGGGTGACAGGTCTTATGCCACTTCCCTCGGGTCAGCGGAGGGGCGGAGCCACAACGTGACAGGGGTGAAGGCAGAGAAATGCCTTTCATTCAACTGTCAGCCTGCAATGACACAACCTTTCTCTGCGTTTTAGTCACATTCCTGAGCTCAGCGGTGGTGAGGTAACATTTGGGCTGACTCTGTGCTCGTGTGACTCATACCTGTTGTTTCTCGTTTATCTGTGCTTCATCTCATGTTGTCACGGTTGGTTAAATGTAGTCCCAACTTGGATTAATTCAGAATTTAAGTTTGCCAGTGCTGCTCCACCCATATACATGAATTACAGGTATATTCACATACATAACTGAGTCATTTAACTTATAGATGGAAAAATATACACTGCAGCTGACATTTACTTCAAATATTGATTAACAGGCTTTTTTTTTTCTCAGTTAGCTGATTAATCATTTAAATGTAGTGTACTGGGAGAATATCAGTCCCTCAAGGATTTCACACACTTTTCTTGGGATTGTTACAACCCAAAATGCCTGGGTTCATGGCAGCTTTTCCAAAACAATATGATGCATGTTGCAACATTTTTGGTCAGGGTAAGGTCAACTTTGCATAAAAGTTGTGGTGATTAGATGAAATTGCAAGGTTGTGCAGAATTCATGGCGATTGGTTGAATTTGCATTAATCACAACCTCCTGGAGTGACAGTGATATATGACAGCATAAAATGGAAATTCTCAAGTAGAAGGATCTCTAAAATGTACTTATAGGCATAATAGAAGTGTGTGTTGGTGTCTGTATCTGCAGGGATCCTGCCCTCTGCCTGTATTTCTCATTACTTTGTTGTGCTTGTGATGCTTTTCCAACATAAAAGATCTTTTTATTTAACGTTCTGGGAATGAGGCGGTACAATCAGCTATGTTTCTGGTGCTTTTATGAACATCTCAGACAAATCCTTCTGATTCTACATTTAAGTCTGTGGCCTAGTTTGTGAATGTGCTTAATTACATCCCACCAATCTATAAGATTTAACTTAATTGGTCACTTATACAATCATACACAGTACAACATGGCATGTCATCAATCTGGAGACCATGGCATTTAACAAAAACAGTACCGGCACAAACTACAGGTGTACTGTGTGTATTCTGCAACATGTGGGATGCTGCTGTTTTTTAATCAATGGCCACATGGAAGACTTTGCTTTTTAGGAGTGCTTACTCAAAATGTTCATCTTGCATTTTCAGTGTAAATAAAAAGGAATAAAAACTCCATTATTCATAAAACATCATCATTAAAAAACAAAAACAAATACTAGCTAAGCACCATTAACAAAACTGGCAACCTGAGAGGAGGAACTTATGTCAGCTGTGCTTTTTATGGGTTACTAGAACATTGTCAATCATGAAAAAAGAGTTTTGTAATTTTAATATTGCCATATTATAAAGATGTAATTGAAATCAAGTAATCTGTGACTTGTATTTTTTGTAATGTTATTATGTAATCCATTACAACCCACCCCTGGTAGTGGGTCACCTTGCCAGAGCTGCAAACCCCATCAAAACTTTATTAGTCAGAGTTTCATGAGAAAGTTTTAAAGGTTTAAACATTATTTAACAGACCTTTCCAGCCTGGTAAGAACAACATCCTGAAGGAAGGACTTATCACTTACTACACTATAAATATCAGCTTCAGGCTCATAATACAGTTATTGGTTTCAACTTTCAGAGACCCGTGGCAGCCAAAGTTTCGAGTATTTAAAGTTTTCACTCTCCCGTCGTGTTCAGCCATGTGACTCTTTAATCCGCTGAAACACTATCAACAGAGGTGCAGTGAAGGAGGACGCAGGGATGTCATTACACACACAGAGTCACCTTCATTATCTGAACAAACACACACGAGTGATCAGCAGAGCGCCGCTGACACTGTGGAGAACATATTAGAATCCATAAGGAGATCTGTGCCACAGCGCTGCACACGGCGGACGGCATGCGCTGATCCATCCACGAGCGCTCACGCCTGATTGGCCCAGCTGGGGCAGCCATGGTCGGGCGATGTCCCCCTCGCTCTCTATCACTGGCGGAGCTGAGTAGAGCAGCCAGGTTCACGGACCGCGGCCGACACCCTGTCACCGCCTTGCCTGGCACACTCCGCCACACACATAGGCAGGAACACACACACACACACTGATGCACAGAAACATGCAGAAATGTGAGGAAAGCTGGACCACAGAGCAAAGAAAACACTAAATAGTCGATCGCACAGGGGTGTCACGTGAAATCAGATGTGATTCTGGAAGAGAGAAGGATTATTTTGGGGAGTATTTTTGTTTCCCATGTAGTAATGATTCACTGTAACAACAACCAAATGCTCATATTACTCCCATTTCATCAGTGCTGTGTCAGCTGTTGCAGACCCTCCACCCTCTCCCCCTCCTCCCTGCCGCTGCAAAAAGTCATGACCTCCGTCACTGGGTCACAAAGCTAATTATTTAGATCATGATAAATGCATACAAGGGTTCTTTGCTGTGCACAAAGGAATTTGTGGTTTTGTTTTGTTTTTTTACGACACTCATTGTAGGATTAGCTGTACGATTTGTTATATTTAGTAAAACATTTTTTGTAACCCTGTCTGTAAAGGTCATGCCTGTAATATATTATAACCAGATTCATAATACATTATAAGGCTTTGTATAAAAGCCACCATGCCAAGTGACAACAGTGTTTGAGTTGTTATTTAGAAGTTGTATACTACTGACCCCGAACTCCAATCCCATAAAAGTTTGTACGTTGTGTAAAACAAGAATAAAAATAGAATGCAATGACTTGCAAATACCTGTTGGCCTATATTCAGTCAAATACAGTATAAAGACAAGATGTTCAAATTGATAAGCATTATTGCTGTTCGTAAAGATTCTGAATTTGATGCCTGCAACATGTTCCAAAAAAGTTGGGACCGGGTCATGTTTACAGCGGTGATACATTATCTTTTGTTATAACAACACTCAGTAAGCGTTAGGAAACTGAGGACACTAACTGTTGAAGTTTTGTTCTCATTCTTGCTTGATATACTACTTCAGGTGCTCGACAGTCTGGGGTGTCTGTTGTCATATTTTATGCTTCATAATGCACCACACATTTTCAGTAGGAGACAGGTCTGTACTGCAGGCAGGTCAGTCTAGTACCTGAACTCTTTTATTAAGAAGCCACGCTGTTGTAACATGTGCACAGTGTGTCTTGGCATCGTGTCGCTGGAATAAGCAGGGACGTTTCTGAAAAACACGTTGTCTGGATGGCAGCATATGTTGCGCCAAAACCTGTATGTACCTTTCATGGTCATTGCCATGGGCACTAACACACCCCCATATCATCACAGATGCTGGCTTTTGAAGTTAATTCTGGTAACAATCTGGACGGTCCTTTTCCTCTTCAGCCCAGAGGACATGACGTCCATGATTTCCAACAACAATCAGAAATGTGGACTCGTCAGACCACAGCACACTTATGTGCTTTGCGTCAGTCCATCTCAGATGGGCTCGGGCCCAGAGAAGTCTGCAGTGTTTCTGGATGAATTGCAACAATTGTTAACAATCTTAGAAACATCATCATACCTGTTCATCTCTTATAATAATTTATGACTTGTTATGACTTGTCTTGCATGGTTATAAACGTGTACAACATAAATGTATATTGAATGTGCTTGTAATGCATCATAGATTTTATTTCCACCATCACTAATATAAATATTGAGTCACGTTAGCATGTAAACCCCAGCAGCCCAGTCTCTTTCTTGAATGTGTTGTTTTCTGCCTGTTATAACATGAGCCAGCAGAGTGGTGGCTCAATAATTTCACTCAATTGAACAAATACAAGAGGTGACGCTAATAAAAGGCTAGAAAGAGACAAGCTAGCACAGGGTTATTTTTAGCTGCTGTTCCATATACAACGTGTTCCTCCAGACACTAAGATGCTCTGGGGTCAGGCTCAGTGTTTACAGTCTCCTATGGAAGCCTCATACCTTAGACCAGATTTAACTGGAGCTTTACTGGAGCCTCGGCAATAACTAGAATCGGCTCTGAGGATATGTTGCAGGCAGAGTCTGGATTAAGGTTAGATGAAATTTTTAACCATGACAGGTGTTATCACCCTAATAAGGGATCATTTTCTGACATTTTTCTGACATTTCATTCCCAACTTGTTGTATTTTACAGACTGATGAGCTCAGTTGTAACAGGAGGACTGACTGTACTTCATCATTTTAGCTTTAAGAAAGTCAGTTCTTCTTCCTGAAGGACAGTTGGTGACTAAAGTTCTTGGATAAAATAAATAGTAAATTGTAAATTGTTTTAGAGCTGAATGAATTAGTCAGTTAGCTGATAAATTAGCAGGGCCTCACCAAACAGGTTGGGAAAGTTATATAAAAGAATTAAGCTATTACACTTTTAAAGGTGTCAGTAATTCATGCAAAAATGGCAGAAAATGCTGTTTTCAGTCTCTCAAAATGGAGATTTCCTGCTTTCTCTGTTTGTTATCATATTAAATTGAATATCTTTGGGTTTTGGACTGACAAAACAAGACATTTAAAGACATCACATTGGACTTTAAGTAACTGGGATGGACATTTTTCACAGTTTTCTTCAGCTCAAGATTAAACATAAATATAAACTTTCATCTATGAGGTTATTGGATAACCTCTAATAAATAAAACAGTTTCTACAGGAGCAAGTAAAAAGTTACAGATCATTTCTTTGCATGAGAATGTGAGTTCTCAGAGCTGAAAGTGGTGATCTTAAATGTTTTATTTTATCTGACCAACACTCAAAAAAAGAAGTGTAGACTAGATTATTTTTTTGTCTAACATCATTATTGAATTCCAAAATTTGTTTTATTGCATCCTTAATGCATTGGCAATATTGTTTACAAAACATTCATGCCAATAAAGCAATTGAATTGAGTTGAAATGACAGGCAGAGAGAAACCCTCTGAATGTGGAAAAAATCAATGAATTTAGGAAACACACTATTCAATAATGACAGTAGTTAATAGTTGCAGTATAGACAGGACAGATTTGATTGCAATCAAGTTACACAATTCAATAATATTGTAAGACAGAAGTTGCTGATGCTTTATAACCAGTGAATCGAGGAAAATCCCCTACGTACAACCTGTCAGCTTCTTCTTGCCTCCACGTTTTTTGGGCAACACAACACAAAAGCAGCAACTCCCACTGCTTTTTTCTTTCCTGTTACATCACCAACACGTGATGTGTCTCCCAGGACAGTCCTGTCCTGTCCTGTCCTCTCTGTCTCTTCTCCTGGAGTCATGTTTAAACAAAGTAACATTCATACATGAATGGGTTTCCATGGCCACAAGGCCTCAGGATTATCTGAGCCATAGCCCACCATGGTGTGATGGGTAGGAAAAACCCCAAAGGCGTGCACAGATGCTCTCGTGCTACTAGTGTAGCCTTGATGATAGCCTTACGGGCTAACACTTTGAGACTCTACGTCTAACACAAAAAAAGGGGGGGAAAAAAGATTCACTTGACAGAAACGCTCAAGGCCTAACTTTAAATAGCTCTGTGCCGTTTCTGTTTTTTCCTCCGTCTCTGTTTATTATTGGTGTGGGCCTCTGCTTCACAGGACCCTCTTGGATGCATTTAGCAGTCGAGGGAACTGAGCCTCTCTCCTAAAGAAGCCCTAAGACAGACCGTTTACATAAAGATTACATAAAGAACGTGTTTGTTCTGAGAATGATAATGACTTAGTGATTGTATGCGCAGGCCGTAGGGGAGAGCAGCAGCAGCAGTGGCAGCAGCTTCCTCGGCTGGCACAGTGCGATAGTCTCTGGATCTCATCACCGCTAATGTCTCTGGTTTGGCACAGGAACACAGGAGCAGTCGTGACCCCTCAGCCTCAGCCCACCTCTCTGTCCGACCCTCAGAGCAGACACACACATTTCACCCGGAGGTCACTGAACCTGTCTCATGCACTACACCTGATGATTTCTTTCTTTCAGTACGTATTCCTTTTCCCTTTCTCATTAAAGTTGTAATCCTTGGCACCACCCATGGTTACTGTGGTAACAGGAACTGCAGTCTAATACCTGAGCAAACACTGTTTGAAGAAATGGTGAAGTGTTTACAGTGCAGCCAAACAAACTTTGTACTGCACTACACACCTTTTTCTGACCAGACATTAGCCAGAAGCAACCTGAAAGGACCAGTGTCTAGGACTTTGTGGCATCTTGCAGTAAGGTTGTAGATTGCAACCAGCTGAATACTGCTTGCTGTAACCATCCGTTCCAAGCATGTAAGAGAAACTCCTGAAAAACACGAAAGGCCCTCTCTGTTTGGTTTGTCTGATCTAAACAACTGTAGAAACATGGTGGTTCAACATAGCAGCCTCTGTGGAAAAGGACTTGTGCCTGCTACTCTTGTCAAAAACATAGATTTTTCAACACATATCGATTTTGAATACTTGAAATGATTGCAGCGCTCATTTTCCACAACATTGATACACTAGGACCAGCTGCACTTTCTTCTCACTGACAGCGGCAGAAGAGATGTTGCAAATGGGCTGTGAGGTAGGAGTGTTGACGAGCCAGCGAACAGCAGCGTTAACTAAAAGCATTTAAATGTAGGACTGTAAAATGAGAATGGCAAATTCTGTGTGTGACTGTGACAATATTCTTCACAATCTGGTATCATCCACTGGCTATTTTTGCCTTGTTGTCACACACCTTAGCCAGCAGCTAGTCTACATTGACTGTCAGTTCAAATGGTGACATCCCATTGTTTGGCAGGATGTGTGGTCAAAGGTTGTGTCATAGACTTTCACAATAAAATTCTGCTGTCTGATCAGGCTTAATACTGCTGTATTAGTGGATCTAAATGTCAAAAATGCTGCACAATCATTTTCATTTTTGATTTCTCCATAAACAAAACATGATATTGTATTGTAGGTGTTATACAATTAGTCTGTGAATTTATATAAATATATTTCTTTAGCTCTTACACAACGTTCTTGGGGCTCACCTAGGTGTTTTGCCGGTGCCTGACTTGGTGTAGGATTCCATGCTGGGCTGTGGGTAAACCATTTTATGACTTTATGTGAATACAAAACATCTTGGACTTTCCATCTTACATGATATACTCATGAATATTTTATCTTTTGTTATAACAGAAGCCCTACACATGGGGAGTATCTGGATGTAAACAAATGCACTGTGTGGTCTTTAATGTGAAGAGATTTCATCAGGTTGCTGTGCGCTCTAGATGCTGCTGTGAGGCAGCCTGAAGGATTCACCCCAGGCAACAGCTGATTTATGGAGTCTATACTCTCAGCTTAGAGAAGAAGGTTTATTTCTTTAGGCAATTTTTAATCAGACACATTCTGGCATTTCCTTTGGAGTGTGCTGTGGTTGTATTCCAATGCAGTTTTTTAAAACTAATCATAGCAATCAGATTTTTTGAACATCACATTACTATTTGTCAAACCTTGGCCTGAAAATAGCTCCTGTGCAGCTCTTGTGCTTATTTAAATCTGTTCCACCGTTATTTTCTCTCTGTCCCTTTTCTTCTCTTTGCATTGCTTTCTCTCTCATTGTGGCTGGACGGCATCCAGACTGTTTTGATGACAATGTGAGCCTGGCTTCTGTCATTTCTGGGTTTTAGATCCAATGTCAGTGTGAGAAAAATCCGATTTTTGCACAACCAGACCTGTCAGTTGACATGGCGAGCATAGTTATATGATTAAAGTTGCATTGGAACAAGTGTAACCGTAGGCGAGAACGTATTGCTGCAAAAAGGGCTCTTTTTGTTTTCCAGTCATTCAGTATGTTTCCGTCTTGCCTCTTCTAGCCCTTGTATGCATCTCCAATCTTTTCTTTCCTCCCCTTTAAGTGTTTTGTAGGAAATCTGATTGCTCAGTTCCGTTTGCATTCACTCACCATCTGCTGAATTTGGCTGCAACTGTGAATCAATTCTTAATGTTGGCAGCTTGGCATTGACTTGCCTGCTCTGTTTCTTTGAACCTCCATTTCATCTTTTTTTTGTGTGTGGTCTCTGGTAGGTTTTGATCTCTAAACAGTAAACAAAACACCAGTCCAATCTATGCCTCTCAATAAAATAAAGCTCACAGAAAAGTCACCTCAACCAGCAATAACAAAGACGGAGCCTGAAATGAAATGTAACGTAAAATAAGGGATTGCTAATTGGATGTTTACGGAAGAGGTTTATAAATTAGGTATGAAATTGTCTGCTCTTGAAGTGGTGCAGTTATATGCTTTTGAAGCTGATTGATATTAATACAGAACTTTAAGAATTTTCACAGTTTTTTTTAAATACTCATTGACTAAATCCTTTCAAATTTGTCTCCTTTTAAAGAGACAGTAAGAAACTAAACAGATCAGGAAAAATACCATCTCCAGTCAAATCTTGTCAACCAAAACAACATGTGGCACACTGTGGAGAATTTATCCTGACAAGGCTTATGTCTTAAGTGGAGATATCTTCTTTGTAACTACTTTAGTTTATTTTTGAGAGATTCAGCCACAACAAAAAATGTATTCTAATACCTGGAGGTAAAAACAAGAGCCCACAGCCATGCTCGCGGCTATGTGAGGCTGTACTTATGCACAACAGTTCTTTGAAATGCCTGCTAACCTCAGCATGCTAACATGCTCACAGTGGCAATGCTAACACGCTGATGTTTAGCAGGTTCAATATTTACTGTTTACCATCCATGTTTAGTTTGTTCGAATACCAAAAACAAAACAGATATATAGCAATCAGGAAGCAACACAAACAATGCAATTCAAACATGTATTTCTTTCAAGTGAATTGCTAGTTATTATTCTGGGGGAAAAAACATTTCCAAAATATAACACAGTAATGTTAAAGAAAGTACTGAACTTTAAGATTATAATAGAAAAAAATAATATATAATATTTGAGTACTGTGAATTACAATAAGATCAACACATCAAGAAACAAACATCATTGCAATTAAAGATTATTCCCTTCAACTATAAGATTAGAAGATTTTTTTAAATAACTTTCCTGTAAATAGTTTCTATTTTCAATGCAAAACAGAATCATTCAATTTATAAAACATTACTTCAGTTTCTTATTGGTCAGTGTCCCTCAGTTAAAGGGGTGTTGGTGGTGGGGTTCAGTTCATACAACTTAATTTACTTGAAATTAAAAATATCAAAGAGAGGGATCGACAAAAAGTACATCATGAGGTGGAAATATATGTCATAATTATGCCAATATGCCAAATCAACTTGATGCTTTGATGGCACAACAAGTGCATTGCCAATGAATATTAGGTTAGAAAATACATTTGGTTGATTTAATGTGACTTCCAGACACAGAAACATAGATTTACATAGATTCATTTTGTTGATTGAACAGATACAGATACAGATGATGCAAAAAAATTTACAAAAGCATGCACATCCAAACATGATAATATTCATCGTGTCTGAAGAACCATTTGCATCCGAAACATCACATGATAGTATAGGGAAAAAATGTTGATGGCAGCACTAGTGTGCAGACTTTTTTGTAACAACAGTTTTTACAGTTCATCCTGAGAGTGACATGAATGTCTGCAGCAAATTTGATGGCAATCCATTCAGTGGTTGTCAAAACCTTCTATACAAAACCTTGTGGTGGTGCTAGAGGAAATGTCAGAGAATCGCCAAAGGCATTTGGATTCCTCCACCTAGTCCTCCACGAGTGTCTATACCAAAAGTTAGGACAATCTATCCAGTAATTGTGGAGGTATTTCGGTCTCTAGCAAAGTGGTAGACCGACAGACCAATATCCCTTTTCCATACACACATACTGGCTTGGCTTGGTTTGACTCAGAGCATC